>NW_027361675.1:41727500-42327500 GCF_039654945.1 Dendrobates tinctorius
ATTTCTGATTGAAAAACGGTTGTTTAAGATTTTAAGAGTTCAGATTATCCATATTTTTGTTACACTTGTTCTCAGTTTAGAGAAAATAAAATGGAATGAGATTTTTATTTTTTTATTATGTTTATTATACTATAATTATTCATTTCTTAGAGACAGAAATATATAACCTGGTTATTTTCATATTCACACTAGTTGAAGACAGTGGCATTATATGTACTGGATATGTGCCTGCTACCATACATATTATGTAGCTTTCAAATGGAACTTTTGATCTCTCCTGATTAGTGATGAGCGAGTATGCTCGTTACTCGAGTTTTCCAAGCATGCTCGGGTGTTCTCCGAGTATTTTGGGTGTGCTCGGAGATTATGTTTGAGTCGCCCCAGCTTTATGATTTGCGGCTGCTAGACAGCCTAAATACATGTGGGGATTTCCTAACAAACAGGCAACCCCCACATGTATTCAGACTGGCTAGCAGATGCAAATCATGCAGCTGTGGCGACAGAAACTAAATCTCCGAGCACACCAAAATACTCGGAGATCACCCGAGCATGCTTGGGAAAACACGAGCAACGAGTATACTCTCGCTCATCACTACTCCTGATTCCTGACTAGGGATGAGCAGACCCTTGGAGGTTCGGGTTCTGGTGGCCGCCCCAAACTTTATTCCGAACTTCAACCAGAACCCGGACCCCATTGAAAACAATGGGGACTCAAAATTTTAACTGGAAAAATTCTCTCTCTTCTCCCTGACTTCCCTCTGAACTCGGAACATTGCAACAGACTTCTTTGAGAAGTCCATTTTCGGCATTTAGCATGGGACACTTACTGACCGGTACGAGCCCAGGGATACTCAACTCGGTTCCTGTGTCCAGACTCCGTGATGCTGCTTATTTCTACACTGAAGAAAAAGTATAAGCTGTGAAACTTCAGCAGGCTAAATCTTTCATCATATGTCAGGAGGCCATTAGGGTTGGCCAGCTAATTTGTGTGGGGGCCTTTAGTCTCAGACTCCATACTCCCTACCTTTGTACAGTGCCGTTCACATATTATTTTTCCGCATCTTTATAATTCTGTTTTTCTGTTCCATTCTGGGAATACAAGAATTTACAAGGACAGGTGTGATACATATTGAATAAAACAGCAGTAGAAGGACCCCATTGACTTTAATGGGGTGTGTTTGATTTCAGTTATGGTTTCCTTTATTTACCAAAAATAAGTGCATGCGTGAATGAAGCCCTAAAGGGAATTTGTCACAAGGTTTTTTCTACCTCAACTGAGACCAGCATGATTTAGGTTCAGAGACCCTAATTCCAGCGAGGTATCACTTACTGAGCTGTTTGCTATAGTTTTAATCAAATCACTGTTTTATCTGCTGCAGATGTAGCATTGTGTGAATGCTGAGTTCTGCATAACCCTGCTCACAGCACTGATTACGGCATACACAGAAAGCTGCCCATCAGTTTTGTGGGCAGGGTTATACAGAGCTCATTAATATGGAGGACTACATGGGAACAGAGTTACTAGTCTTATAATGAGAATCTCCTGCTCATAAGATAGTGATTTTATCAAAACTACAGCATGCAGGCGAGTAAGTGATACATTGCTGAAATCAGGATCTCTGTCTCTACATTATGCTGCTCTCAGATTAACTAGCAAAAACCTGATGACATAGTCCCCTTAAATAAGTTTTCCTGCCCTGATGTCTGTATGTGAATAATATGGTCAATCATCTGAATGACCGCCATGTAAAATTGTTATTTCAGCCAGTGCAGGTAAAATCTCTACATAGGTGTGGTTTGCTCAGAAATACTAGTCAATTGATTTAGTTAAAAAGGTATAGTCTTCACAAAGCAACCTGGGCTTCCATAACACCTCAGCAGTGCCACAGGCTGATCGCCTCCATGCCACGCCGCATTGATGCAGTAATTGATGTCAAAGGAGCCCCGACCACATATTGAGTGCATTTACTGAACATACATTTCAGTAGGCCAACATTTCAGATTTTAAAATTGTTTTTCAAGCTGGTGTTATAAAGTATTCTAATTTACTGAAATAAAGACTTTTGGGTTTTCATTGGCTGTAAGCCATAATCATCAACATTAACAGAAATAAACACTTGAAATAGACCACTCTGTGTAATGACTCTATCTAATATATGAGTTTCACTTTTTGTATTGAGAAACTGAAATTAATTTACTTTTTGATGATTCTAATTTAGTGAGAAGCACTTGTATCTGTTCATGCCACAGTATAAATAAGTTTCCCAAATCTCTGCCATTCCTCCCCAGTTATGTAAGGCTATGTGCACACGCTGCGGTTTTTGCTGCGGTTCAGCTGCGGTTTTGGCCCTGCAGAACCGCAGCAGTTCCGCAGACATGGTACAGTGCCATGTAACCCTATGGGTTTTCAAAACTGCTGTGCTCACGCTGCGTTTTTTTCCGCGTGGTTTTGCTGCGGTTTTTTTCCGCAGCATGTCAATTGTTTCTGCGGATTCCGCTGCGGTTTCACACCTTTAACATAGTAGAGGTGTGAAACCGCAGGGCAAAACTGCAGGCCAAACCGCAGCAAAACCGCAGGTCACTTTACCTGCGGTTTTACCTGCGGTTCCGCTGGAAAAACCCCGCAGGTGAATCTGCAGCGTGTGCACATAGCCTTAGTATCGGGAGTGTGTGTAAACCTGATTTTGCAGTGAGGCTGATTTGTTAGTAATATGTAAAAACATCCTATAGAGAAATCCATATTGTACTGGAGCAGTTTATGTTAGCATTCAGAAGTGGAAGCACTTAGGACATACTTGTACATGTGCTAGCAGAGGTTGCTGCCTATGTAGGTGAAAAGCCCAACTTATCTTTTTTATATACCCTTTTTACAAGAATTTGTTTTACAATGGATGTCTGAAAATCAAACAAAACCAAGAAAAATTCTCACACAATTACATTTATATACTTAATTATTATTTTTAAAGGAAATAATTATTTATTGATTCCAGTTTTGGGAGCCATAATGAATTCAAATAATAACATCTCATCTTCAGAAATTGTGTACCCTGCCCAGACCTTTTAATGTTACATTTTCAGGAAATGCATCTAGGTACTTTTTGAACTTATTTAAAGGAATCAACCATCTTAACAATTTGTGGAAGAGAACTCAAAATGTCTGTAACTTTCTTTATATTAGCTTTATATTAGATAAGGACAAGCACCATTTGGACACAACATATCGATAGGGAAGTAGTCTTTACTATTGTCTCCGAGTAAGTGAAAAGACAATAGTTTTAAGCCACCTGTAGATACTAGCTTTTAGATTTAGCTACTGAGAGAAGAGTCAAGTAGGCTAGATTTTACTGCAACTTTTAAAAGCCACATGTATTAACCCAAAATAGGAGAGAGGCGGGGGCGCTCCTGGTGTGATACCCGGTGGTCAAATAGAGTAGGTTAGGAACAAAGTACACTAACCTACCGTGGTTATGCTGCCGGTATAACCACGTTTGCAGAGTCTGCAGTGCTTATCATGCACCATTTGTCATCCTGGCTTCCAGGTTGCAAGGTTAGCCGGTCACAAGGGGCGTCATGTGATGCTGATGTCACCACAGGTCCTCCGTCTTTCAGGTCTTGCAGGATGGTTGGAAGCCTGCTTGGTCCGTGCTGCACCAAGCCGCTCACCCAGAAAGGTCTAAAATATAAGGAAAGAGAAGTACGGCTGATTAGGGCACTCAGACCAAGACAGACACTTGTTTTGGATGGAAAAGAAACTTCTTTACTTGGTCATTATGTCCTCACAAAGCTTTTTGGCGGTGAATCCACCTTCATCAGGTGATGAATGACCAAGTAAAGAAGTTTCTTTTCCATCCAAAACAAGTGTCTGTCTTGGTCTGAGCGCCCTAATCAGCCGTACTTCTCTTTACATGTATTAACCCATCAGTATAGTCACCTGTGCTAGGGAGATGAAGAAATGACCCAGATGGGTGCAGCAATAGGACAGACCCAGAAAAGTCAGAGACTCTGTAACACATCTTTGCTCCCATTCAGACAAACCCATTCTGACTAATGTGGATTGTTGTACTGTATATTTGTCAATTGTCGATTTGACACAATTTACCTCTTATAGTGTCCTAAAGATGCTGTGAGTGACAGATCAGTCCCCCTATAGGATCAAGGATTGTGACTGACAGCAGAGCCATCTATTTTGAGATGGGGCATGCTGGGCTGTCAGTATTGTCCAATTCTGCTGGTCCTGTGGGATTTCCTCCAGGTGTCAGTTGTAGCCTTGCTCTGTAGTGTGTTTGTTCTGTATTGTGATATTCTGATCTTCGTTGCCGGACTTTGGATTTGCCTTTTACTACTCATTTGTATTAGCCCTTTTGTCTTTGACACACTCTGGACTATCCTTTTGACTTATCCCTTTGTCTTTGACATAGCCTCCTGACTTTTGACCTCAGACTCCTTGATTTCCCTGCCTCGCGACTATTCCCTGCCTTACGTCACACTAATCACTCTCAGTGATATTCAGTGAAGGCAGGTTTTCTTTAGCAGAAAATAATCTTTAAAAATCAAACCCTATTCTTGCCAAATGATTGACAGCTATCTCTGTGTGCACATTTATTCTAAAACCAATGTCAATCATGGCGTATGACTGCTCACTGGACTCAAGCTCAGACTTAACAGGAATTTAGATCAATAATAAATTAGGCTGGTTTCACATTAGCGCTTTTGTGCGCAGCGCATCGTGCGCACCCGTGCGCATGCGCACTGCGCACCTATACTTAACATGACGTTCGCATGGTCTTGCGCATACTTGCGTTTTCGTGCGCATGCGTTTTTTGTCTTTTGCGCCAGGCGCGCCAGACGCAACATGTTGCATTTTTGGTTCCGCCCTGTCTCGTCAAAAAAACGCATGCGCACGCTTGCGCACGGAATGCGCAAAAACACCACATTGGAGCCTATGGGAACGCATGCGTGCGCATGGTCTTGCGCACGCTTGCGTTTTTTTGCGCATGCGTTTTTGAGTTAAACAAGTCTAGAATGTTCTCTAGACAATGGAAAAAACGTCACACTTAAAAACGCATGCGCATAAAAAACGCAAACGCATGCAAAAACGCATGTAAAACGCAAACAACGCTGCGTTTTTTTTACACATCAGCGTGCGCATGACGTTAAAAAAACGCGCGTTTGTTTTGCGTTTTTCTTTGCGTTTTTTATGCGCCCGATGCGCTGCGCAAAAAAACGCTAATGTGAAACTAGCCTTACAAGTTATATTGAATTTTTTCACCCAAAATGATATACTAATGTGTTTATCTGCTTCCGTTCTATAATGTTGTCCAAATTCAACTTGAAAGATGACAGGTGTATTCAGTTTATAATTTAATATCTGGAAACTCTGCTTATTTCTGACAATTAGTGCAGCAATTTGCTAAAAGGAAATTATGTTTATTGATTTGTATGTCCTGCAGTTATCTACAGTTTAAAGGAGGAGAAATTGATTTGTTTCAGAGTTCTTGACAAAATGCAGGCAAAAATTTAAGAAAAATCTGAATTTGTGTACAGTGGGTACGGAAAGTATTCAGACCCCTTTAAATTTTTCACTCTTTTTTTCATTGCATCTATTTGGTAAATTCAAAAAGGTTCATTTTTTTCATTAATGTGCACTCTGCACCCCATCTTGAATGAAAACAACATAAATGTAGAAATCTTTGTAAATTTATTAAAAAAGAAAAACTGAAATATCTCGTGGTCATAAGTATTCAGACCCTTTGCTCAGACATTCATATTTAAGTCACATGCTGTCCATTTCCTTGTGATCCTCCTTGAGATGGTTCTGCTCCTTCATTGGAGTCCAGCTGTGCTTAATTAAACTGATAGGATTTGATTTGTAAAGACACACACCTGTCTATATAAGACCTCACAGCTCACAGTGCATGTCAGACCAAATGAGAATCATGAGGTCAAAGGAACTGGCCAAGGAGCTCAGAGACAGAATTGTGGCAAGGCACAGATCTGGCCATGTTTACAAAAGAATTTCTGCAGTACTCAAGGTTCCTAAGAGCACAGTGGCCTCCATAATCATTGAATGGAAGAAGTATGGGACCACCAAAAGTCTTCCTAGACCTGGCCGTCCAGCCAAATTGAGCAATCGTGGGAGAAGAACCCTTGTTAGGGAGGTAAAGAAGAGCCCCATGATCACTGTGGCTGAGCTCCATAGATGCAGTAGGGAGATGGGACAAAGTTCCACAAAGTCAACTATCACTGCAGCCCTCCACCAGTCGGACCTGTATAGCCGAGTGGCCCGACGGAAGTCTTTCCTCAGTGCATGACTTTTGAAAGCCCGCATAGAGTTTGCTAAAAAAAACATGAAGGACTCCCAGACTATGAGTAATAAGATTCTCTGGTCTGATGCGATGAAGATAGAACATTTTTCGGCTGCAGGGACAGGAGGACTGGTTGCAATTAAAGGAAACATGAATGCAGCCAAGTACACAGATATCCTGGATGAAAACCTCTTCCAGAGTGCTCTAGACCTCAGACTTGGCCAAAGGTTCACCTTCCAACAAGACAATGACCCTAAGCACACAGCTAAAATAACAAAGGAGTGGCTTCAGAAACACTCTGTGACCATTCTTGACTGGCCCAGCCAGAGCCCTGACCTAAACCCAATTGAGCATCTCTGGATAGACCTGAAAATGGCTGTCCACCGACGTTCACCATCCAACCTGACGGAACTGGAGAGAATCTGCAAGGAAGAATGGCAGAGGATTCCCAAATCCAAGTGTGACAAACTTGTTGCATCATTCCCAAGAAGACTCATGGCTGTACTAGCTCAAAAGGGTGCTTCTACTCGATACTGAGCAAAGGGTCTAAATACTTATGACCATTTAATATTTCAGTTTTTCTTTTTCAATAAATTTGCAAAAATTTCTACACTTCTGTTTTTTTCAGTCAAGATGGGGTGCAGAGTGTGCATTCATGAGAACAAAGTGAACTTTTTAAATTTATCAAATGGCTGCAATGAAACAAAGAGTGAAAAATTTAAAGGGGTCTGAATACTTTCCGTACCCACTGTATGTGACGACATCTTTAAAGACCTTTTTTTAGCCTCATTAACACATCAATGCAGTCTGTACAAAATTCCGTAAACTTGTCCGATATTCAAAGTCTATGGATTAGTGAAAAGAATTGGTCAGTACTCGGATGAAATCCATTTGCTGTTGGTTTTTCACTGACAGGAGAAAGTTGAGAAACTTTTTTTTTTCCTTATCAGTGAAAACAACTGATGAAACTCTGACCAAACTCTGATGAAAATCACCTAAAAAAAACCTGAAGTCTGAATGAGAACCAACCTATATTTATATAATTACTTGCTCTATGCATTAGGGCTCATTCAGACTAGCGTGTGAATCAGACGTGTGATATCCAATTTTTATTCAGCACACTGTGCCATGTTTTTCAACAGTGCTGTACAGATGAATTATTTTTTTCTCAGATGAGACTCGCATATTTAAATCTATGGGTATGAGAAAAAAAATCTCATCCCACATGGACCAGCAGAGTGGCATCAGATTATTATGGATAGATTTCTACTCTAAACCTAAACTGCATGAATGAAAATGTAATGAAATTTTGACAAAATATTGTCAAGATTTTTCACGAAGTGAGGATTCATAAGTATGCAGACATATAGAGTGACTGCAGACTTGTAGCTTAAGCTGAGTTTTTTACCTCAGTATTTGTAAGCCAAAACAAGGAGTAGAACAGTCAGAGAAAAGTATAATAAAAACACGTCACCATTTCTGTATTTTTCTCCCTCTCCTCGTTTTAGCTTACAAATACTGAAGTAAAATACTGACCAAATACTGAACGTGTGAATGTGGCATAAGGCCAGGTTCACATAGCGTTAACACAGCCCGTTCAACGCATAGCGTTACGGGCTGCGTTAGCGCTATAGCATAACGATATGCGTTATGCTATACCGCTAGCGCTGATGCTTCATCAGCGCTAGCGGTGACGGAGTCTCAGACGCTGCAGGCCACGTCCGAGGCGCCGTCATTGAATAACGGCACGTCGCGAATGAATGCCGCTTTACGGCATGCGTCACGATGCGCCACATAATGGGGGTCTATGGCGGCGTTAATGGACTGCATTACACCGCTTTATACCGCGGTGTAATGCAGTCTGTTTAACGGACTGCCATAACGCATTGTGACCCCAGACTGAGGCTTTAAACTCCAGTTTTACTTACATATACTACTATTCACAAGCTTTATAAAGAATGTTGGGAGTTGGGAACCTTTGTGTCACTTGATTTTCTCATGGAGGCTCTATCTTTCATTTTAGTTGCACAATATGTGTTAGTCTGAACAAGACATATCCATGTACTGCAGCGCTGAGATAATTTAATAGATGCTCCTGGCCTTCGCTTGGCACACACTATGCTTCCTTGCCGCAGCATCAGTTTACACCTTGATGGTTATTCAAAGTTGCCCATCTGACAGAAATAATTTAATGTCCTGCAGCCTGGCACAAAACATTTCTAGCGGCAAATTCATCAACGACATGAGACATTGCTAGCAAAACAAACAGCTGTTAAATACAAGATGCTCCTTATAGGAATTTTAGAAGCAATTTCAGTTAGTTTTCCATACCATTAGGATAGGACTTTTATGCTGAGATTTTTTTATGATAAATGCAGGGTCTAACGATTGTAAGTGGATTAAAATAATGCGTAGAGCAATGACGGCTCAGTCAATAGCAGACAGATCAGAAGGTCTATGTAGCTTAAAGGCAATTTGTCAGCAGGATTTCACACCCCATACTATTTATATATTCATGTAGCTATTGCAGAGACAAGTCCTGCAATACCTGTACATGGCCTGTCTACTCCTCTGTTACGGAGCATTGAATTGATATGCAAGTGAGGTTGAACATCTGAAGCCTATGTTTCTCCAGCTCCATTCCCGCCCAATGCAGCCTCCTCTTTCAAGCAAAGAATCTATTAGTGAAACAGGAGAAAGAGCTTGTCTATGATAGATCTACATGTGCTCATAAATAGTTTGGGGTGTAAAATCCTGCTTCATAGAAAAAGGAAAGTCCAGCTCAAGGAGTAAAATCCAGAATTTTCTTTATTTCATTAAAATACAAGCATGGCTGCTATAGTCATCATTGAGGTTTTTACCCTGACATGGGATAGCCGCCCAGAAAGTGCCCAGGAGGTTCTGTACGCGTTTCAAGCGGTATATGCTCTTGGACTCAGAATGCTTGTATTTTAATGAAATAAATAAAGAAAATTCTGGATTTTACTCCTTGAGCTGGACTTTCCTTTTTCTAGGAAGTATTCCAAGACGTCCAAGTGGAGACGTGTCCTTGCTCGGACCTTGCTGCAGCATCAATGAGGGGTGAGCTGAACTAAATCCTTTTTTCTCCAATGTGTAACATCCTGCTGACAAATTCCCTTTAAGGCCACGTTCACACGTTTAGCATTTTATCAGTGTGAAGACATGAGGGTCAGCGGGTGCTGTGGTCCGCTAGTTGAAACTCCGTGGACCAGGGCACATCCCACTGAACGTCTGCTCTCCTTCTACTGTGGGCGTAATACTACTCAGACAACACAGGGTAAGGGTAAAACAGTTGTGGCAACAAACAACAACATATAGAACAGTCCCAGTAAAGTACCCAAGATGTAGCAAAATTACAGAGTCTCATCCTTCCAATGATTCACTGGGATAAGAGCAGTTGTGACTTCAGAGCTTCCAGGGCCGACTACCTCACCTGCGGCATGTACAGAGATGAGGTAACGACAAGCTTAGGAAGATGACAGTTCATTGAGGTACAATACCAGTTGACCAGAGGGTCACAACCTGACTTCTCCCAACATCTCCATGGAGCCAGGTGACCAGTGGGTACCATTCATGGCTTTTCCAAACGTTTCCATGGTGCTCAGGTGACCGATGGGTCCAAATCCTGACTACCTCAAACATATCCATGGTTCAGTGATGGTCAACGGAGCAGATCTGCATTCTTTCAGCCAGGGCCGTGGTCCCGTAACCTGACATCCTATAGAATATCAAATCTGTGTCCCTCGTGATGGAGCCATGATATCTTGGCTGTTGTCTTGTAAAGAGTCTCTGGTTTTTGGTTCTCTTGATCTCATGATGTATATCTGTCTCATGTTACATAGGCATATATCCTCTTTTTATAGATAACAACTGTCTTTCAAGCCAGCATCCAGAGGTCAAAAGGGAGATGTGATGAGATTATTGCATTGCTTGATTATTTATAGTTTATCCTTCAATGTTTGCAAGTCAACAAACAGGCTGGCCTGCACAATGTGTAGTCAACATATTATCAAACATCATTGTTCACTAAACCTGCGTCTCTGTCATCAAGGATAACAGCACAATATGTTACAACCAATATCACCTTACAAGTCAATATTACAGGCTTATACGAACAAAAGTCTGTGTTTTCTTGACCAACAAGAAAAAAACACATAAATTTGAAAATCAACATATAGATAACCATCTATTCCTCCTGGCTTACTGAAAATAGATGTCTGGGTAATTAAGATAAAATGCTGCCTTCAAAATCAGTATTTGACATTAGTATTTGTAAGCCAAAATCAAAAGTGGAACAACTAGAGGAAAAGTATGATAGAACCACATCACCACTTCTGTATTTTTCATCCACTTCAGGTTTTGGCTTACACATAAAAAACAGGTAAAATCCTGACCAAATACTGAACATCTGAACATGGCTTTAAAGCTCACATCCACTGACATTTGTCAGATAGCAGAAACTGTTGTGAATTCTCTTGCTCGGAGTTCTGAGCCGAAGCTCCCTCTGGTGGTTGCTGAGAGTAGTGGAGCTGGCCAGGTATCCACACCTGACGACGATAAATGGAAACCTGGGATTACTGGCTGGAAGCATATAATTGAGCTGGCTGCTCTTGGAGGTTGCTGGTGATTTCCTCAGTGTGCATTTAGAGCTCTTTTGTCCCCTGCCTGATCTGCATGGTTCAGCTAAGTGATTCTTTTGCTAATCCTTTGCATCTAATCTGGTTGTGTCTTTTTTTTGCTTTTTGTTTTGCTGCTAGTGTTCAGCTAGTGTTCAGTGCTCCCTGCTGGGGGCAGTGCTGGGCCCTGCTTCATATGTTGCAGCTTGCTCAGTCCCCTGTTATGTTAGTATCTTTTTGCTTTGCTGCCAGTTTATACCAGAGTGCTGTACTAGCGGGGGTGAGATCGTGTGATCTCAGGTTTTTTGTATATCAGTAGTGTTGGACTTTTTCAGGGTTTTGTGCGTGATTGCAGACGGTATCCCTTCTGTCCTGTCCTGTCTAGACAGCTTGGGCCCCACCGTTTGCTCCGTCTGTTCTCTGCCTGTGTTTGTGTCTCATCTTATCTCACTATTTATACGTTTGGGGGATGTCTGTTCCTTTGGGGGTCTGCTCCGGGGCAGTTTAGATTTCATCTTTCTGTCTTTAGGCTTAGTTAGTCCTCTGGCTGTGACGAAGCGTCTAGGGCATCGTTGGAACGCTCCACAGCTACTGCTAGTTGTGTGGATAGGATCAGGGGTCTGCAATCCGCTTGGTTACCAACCTCTCTGGTCTTCTGGTGACTTAGCCTGTTCCTGCCATCCTCCTCGGTGACCCATTCATAACAAGAAACAATCAAATAGCAGAAACATTTCTGCTGTTTCTCAGCAAATTGTGTTGCTACACACCAGTGATTTTTCTCCTGCCCAAGACACCGGAATTGAGAGAGTGAAGCATTCATAGAGATGGTGACCACCACTGAAACCTCCGTGATCATGAGGTATACCGGATATTCTTGCTTAAAACTTTTATCCCGCACAGTCTGCAACAGAAATAAGATCCCTTCCTCCATTTCAGAATAAAATATTTGTATCAAAAACTTGTACTATATTTTTTTCTCTTGCCAATATGGTATGTAGTATCGGTCTTGTTTTCTTACTACGTATTTTTCTGTATATGCCTTAATAAGCTAGGTACCTAATGTCATACAAGGTTTGTTCTCACATTTACATCATTAGTATATGTCATAAATACTATGTTGCATACTTTTACCAAAGAGTCACTTTGCATAAAATATGAAGGGATTAATAGCTACTTTCAATACAGAGAAGAGCAGAATATGGAAACCCATCACTTTACTAGGTAAGTAAACTCAGTGTAGGACAAAATTCCACTCCTGGGTTCAGTTTTGTCCTATGGACTGATTCTGTGAAAATTTTGTCTGTGTTTTCTTGACCAGCAAGAAAGAAACATAAATTCGAAAGTCAACATATAGATAACCATCTATTCCTCCTGGCTTAATGAAAATAGACATCTGGTTAATTATGATAAAATGCTGTGTTATCACAATTAGTATTTTACATCAGTATGTGTAAGCCAAAATCAGAAGTGGTACAATCAGAGGAGAAGTATAATAGAAACCCGTCACCACTTCTGTATTTATCACCCACTCCTGGTTTTGGCTTACAGACACTGAGGTAAAATACTGATCAAATATTCAACGTGTGAAAGAGGCTTTAGTGTGATACATTGGAACTATTTCTAGCTAATACGTACATAACCATATTTCCGTTTAATATGGGCAATCTCACACATCAGTTTTTGCAGAATGTGCTCTAGCCGTCATTTTTGTGTCTAAATCACGGTCTGAATGTGCTTGTTTACATGTCCTTTTTTATTGCAGGACAATTGTCAAAAAATTAGAACAGAGTCATGTTAATTGATCTGTGTTGCGGATCAAACTTGCCAGTGCAAGTCAATGGCTGCGTGATAAAAAAAAAAAACTAACACATAAATGTCATCTGTGTTCTGTCCTTTATTGATTATCCATTTAAAATGAATCTGTCATCCGGATTTTGCTATGTAATCTGAGAACATCATGATATAGAGGCAGAGAGCCTGATTCCAGTAATGTATCACTTACTGGACTGCTTGGTGTTGTTTTGTTAGAATTGCTGTTTTATCTCTCCGAAGTGTAGCAGTGGTCAGAATGGTATGCCCTATATAACCCCATCCATAGCCCTGATTGGCAGCTTCCTGTCTACACTCTGCATTGTCATCAAGCTGCCAATCATTGGTGGGGGACAGGCTACACAGATTAGCGTGACTTGCCTGCACGTGAGACCTTATCCAGCAGTGATAATTTCTTGCTGATAAAGCATTGTAATGAAACTACAATACAGCCTAATAAGTGACACATTGCTGCACCCAGGGTCTCAGCCTCTACATCAATGCGCTGACAGATTAAATAGCAAACATCTGTTCACAGATTCCCTTTAAAGGGGTTGTCTCTGAGACTGCAGACTTGTGGATCTTCACATTGCATTGTGCACTGTGAGGATTCCTTCGGTGCCGGCAGGCAAACCAAGCAGTTGGGTGACTGCAAGTATGTGATATGCTTACTTCTGGTCATGTTTTGATTAGACATGTGCAGGCATGCTCAGTTCAAGCAAATGTAACAAGGCCGCGCACGTTTAACTAGAATGTTGCCCTGAGTATGCAAATATGTGATATTTGCGTTTGTATGACTGCTCGGTCTTGCCACCAGCATCAGAGAATCCTAACGGCGCACTGTGTGATTTGAGGATTTACAAGTCTGCAATCACAGAGTGTGACAGCAGACTTTTGTGACAACCCTTTGAATAACCAAGGAATTTTTCATTTTTGCACTTTCATTTTTTCTTTATCTTCTTGCAAGATCCATGACTTTTTGTTTTTATCTTTCCATCAACATAACAGTATAAGGCCTTGTCTTTTTTGTGGGTCAGGTTGAAGCTTTGAATGACATCGTTCAATTTAGAATATAATATGCTGAAAAATGGGTTATTATTTCCAACTGTGGTGAAATTTGAAAAAGAAATCCTGAGATTTTGCCATTATTTTTTGTCTTCATGCAGTTCATTATGCAGTAGAAAAGACCAGCCAACATTCTTTGGGTCTGTACAATTTCGGTGATACCAAATTGGAGCAGTTTTGTTTTGCCTTTTTAGTGGTGACAAAACATTTTTAAATTTGTAAAAAAACATGGTTCTGTCAGCATTTTCCCGAGACGTTTCTTTTATTTTTCTGTCCATAGTGCTGTATGAGGATGCGCACTGAGGTGATGTTTGATACCATTTTGGGGTATATACAACAGTTTACTTGCTTTTTATTATATTTTTATTTAGAAGTATAGCGATTGAAAAAACGTCATTTGCGCATTTCCATTATTTTTCCTTTTTTGTATGATTTCAAAAATTGTATAATTTGATAGACTAGCCTTTTTGGGACATGATGACACCACAGCATCTCAATCAGATTAAGGTCAGGAATTTGACTAGGCCACTCCAAAGTCTTAATTTTGTTTTTCCTAAGCCATTGAGAGGTGGACTTGCTGTTGTGTTTTGTATCATTGTCCTGCTGCATAATCCAAGTGCGCTTCAACTTGAGGTCACAAACAGATGGCCTAACATTCTCCTTCAGGATTTTTTGGTAGACAGCAGAATTTGTGGTTCCATTTACCACAGTAAGTCTTCAAGGTAGTGAAGCAACCATCACACTACCACGACCACATTTTAGTGTTGGTATGATGTTCCTTTTCTGAAATGTTGTTACTTCAACACCAAATGCAATGGGACATACTCTACACCTTCAAAAAGTTCAACTTTTGTCTAGTCAATCCACAAGAAGTCTCCCAAAAGTCGTGTGGATCATCAAGATGTTTTCTGGCAAAGCTGAGATAAGTTTTTATGTTCATATTACTCAGCAGTGGTTTTTGTCTTAGAACTCTTAGAACTTCTAGCTTCCCAAAGAAGTGATAAACCACAGTTAAGTTTATAAACAAAAGGTTAACAGTAATCACCACTCAGTAATCACCACTCTAATAGGAAGAGTGGGGTGAGCTACCAACACTCCCACTATTGCTGCCCATTTGATAGGCAGGCAATTGATCATTGTAAACTATATGATATGATATAAAGGTAGATATCTGAATTTTAGAGTACACCTAAGATCAAAAGTCTACTCTGTATATAGTAATCAGGGTGGATAAAAATCAATGTTTTTTTTAAAAAAAATAAAAAAAAATCGGATTTTTTTGATTTAAATCGGATTTTTTTGATTTAAATCGGATTTTTTTCAATAAACTGCTTTTTGAGGAAAATATTTTACCATCCAAAGGTTCTTCCATCATGAGATAAAGCTGAGTTGTTTAACTCAGTAGAATAAAGGCTGTATATGTGTAACATTCACAATGCCATGCTCTTCCAGAGGTTTCTGTAGGATTAGTGGGCAGTTTCTCTCCTATATTATCACAGATGCTCGCTTTACTTACGCAGTTCTCAAAACTGAATTTGACTCCGCAGAGGTCCCAGCCTCTTCTTCACGGCAAAAATGTTACAACATGAACAGAGTTGAGAAAAAGACCTTAATCCTATTGTTCTACAAACCTATGAATACAGAATCAACCCCTTCAGTGCCAAGTCCAAAAAGTTAGACAATATGTTTCTGATTGTTTGGAGTGGAATAGATCTGCACAACACAAGAAGAATGTGAATCTAAGTGTGAGGAGGAGGAAGGGCAAGCAGACAAGAAAATTAAAGTGAAACTTTGAGCACAATACTGCAGCATAGCCACAGACAGACAAGTCTGGATCTGTTTGTGTGTACGATCTGAGGTTTATTACATTCTTTCCTTATAATGTCAGCAGGCCGTAAAAGAAACCCAGTTTGGGAATATTTTAATGAAGCTCCTTCGCCTATCGGTAAGGCAGGCATGCGTGCAAAATGCAAACGATGCAACAAAGAGATGCAAGGCCTGGTGGCGCGAATGAGGCAACATCATGAGAAGTGCGGTGATGAAGATGACCAAAGAAACACTTCTGAACAGGCAGGATCTTCAGGTTGGTAAAAATTTTTATTGAATCCTATTTCTAAAGACTGAACTGTCATGTGTGAGAAAAATTATATTTCTTATTATTACTGCATGTTACTGTCATTTGGTACAGTTATGAAGAAAAACAAATATTCCTTTTGGGGCAGGGGCAGTGATGTGTTGTGTACAATAAGCAGAGATTGTATAAACAATAAAATAACAGCATTGACTTTTTTTGTTTAGGGGAATTCATGGATTCTGGAAACTATCCACCTCCAAGATCACCATCATCCTGTTCTACAGTTTCAGAGTTATCCATCCAGGATAGTGCTTCATTAGCAGCAGCATCATCATCAGACACCCACAGCCACATATCACCATCACCCAAAAGGAAGAAAAAACCTTTACCTCCTGGAACCACCATAGATAGGTTTGTGATAAGAACTAGCAGATTAGAGAAAGAGTTGATTGATGAAAAAATTGCCCAGTTTATTTATGCAACGAACTCTTCTTTCCGTCTGACTGAGAACCCACATTTCATTAATATGGTTCAGTCACTGAGACCAGGATACAGTCCACCCAGCAGAGCTGATGTTGCAGGGAAACTGCTGGATCAAGTGTATGACAGAGAAATGGAGCAATGTGCAACAGCTCTGGAGGGTAAAATTGTTAACCTAAGTATTGATGGGTGGAGTAATGTCCACAATGATCCTATTGTATGTGCTTGTATAACAACAGAAGAAGGTAAAGTCTTCCTTGCACAAACAACTGATACGTCAGGAAATGCACACACAGCAGAATACTTACAAGAAGTGGCAGTAAAAGCTATAACGACATGTGAACAAAAATTCAAATGTCTAGTACGCAGTTTGGTCACTGACAATGCTGCAAACGTATCCAAGATGAGAAGAGATTTAGAAGAGCAGGGAGGGAATACAAAGCTGCTAATAACATATGGTTGCAGTGCTCATTTGCTGCACCTCTTAGCCAAAGACTTAAGTGTTCCAGAAATAAAGGCTAATGTTGTTGAAATTGCTAAATACTTCCGTAATAATCATTTTGCTGCAGCAGCTCTGAAAAGGATGGGTGGAACCAAGCTAACGCTCCCACAAGATGTTAGATGGAACTCTGTGGTGGACTGTTTTGAGCAGTATATCAAAAACTGGCCTATTCTGATGACACTTTGTGAAGAAAATCGA
The DNA here is from genome assembly GCF_039654945.1 of Dendrobates tinctorius. NCBI lineage: Eukaryota > Metazoa > Chordata > Amphibia > Anura > Dendrobatidae > Dendrobates > Dendrobates tinctorius. The sequence goes on from NW_027361675.1 coordinate 41,744,571, forward strand.
GATAAAATAGATGGCACTGTCACGGCCAAAATCCTCAACATTGGGCTTAAGAGAAATGTTGAACATATGCTGAGCTTCCTGAAACCCATCTCTCAAGCTTTAAACAAAATACAGAAAAATAGCTGTTTTATTGCGGATGCTGTTGAAATTTGGAAGGAACTGAGTGAACACTTAAAAACAGAACTACACATGGACAGAATTAAATTACAAGCAGTAAACAAACGAATGGGACAAGCACTGACTCCAGCTCATTTTTTGGCAAATATTGTCAATATCCAATATCAGGGTCAAAACCTAAGTGCTGAGGAAGAGGAGTTAGCTATGACATGGGTATCCAGCAATCATCCATCTTTAATGCCAACTATAATAAACTTCAGAGCTAAGGGGGAACCATTCAAGAAATATATGTTTGCTGAAGATATTTTAAGGAAGGTCACACCAGTAAACTGGTGGAAGTCACTTAAGCGCTTGGATTTAGAGACTGTTCAAGTAATGATTTCACTTTTAACAGCAGTAGCTTCTTCTGCAGGTGTTGAAAGAATATTCTCTTCCTTTGGACTCATTCATTCTAAATTGAGAAATCGGTTGGGACCCAATAAAGCAGGAAAGCTTGTTTTTCTTTTCCAGATTATGAATAGGAACAAAGAAGAAGATGATGATGAAGATGACGACAAGTGAGCTACAGAGGACAGCAGGGACAGTAGTATTTAAGTTTTTCATGTGTCGGCTGGGCTGACAGTCTAAGTTTCTTAAAATATATATATATTTTGTTTAGCCAAATTAGTTAACAAACATGGATGTTTGTTTAAGCAAATAACTTATGCTGTAATGTTGTTATTGTTTCAGTTGAATAAATCTATTTAAATTGTTATTAAGGTCAGGATTATTTTTCTCCTTCCTAAGTACAACAGAACAGTGGTGTCCAAATATGAATGATTAACCCATTAAACAGGGGAGAAAAAAGTAATATAAAAAGTGATTCTAAAAATCTTCATCTACTTGCATGTTAAAGTAGCAAGAACTAGTTTAGGTAGAAACTTTGATTTAAATCACTGATTTAAATCAAGCCTTACTGACTAGTGATTTAAATCGTGATTTAAATCGTGATTTAAATCAGTTAGATTTAAATCAAATCCACCCTGATAGTAATCACAGATTATTATAGGTTATTAGGACAGTATTGTAAGGATTGCTCTTTAGATAAAGTGGCATTTACTTGTGCTTTATGTGCTGTGAAATACTGAGGGTTAACCGATGGTAGAGTAGTTTACAGATATAGATCTTGTGCTGCTTAATGCTGTGAGGATCTTTTAGGTTCTCCTATAGTACGGTAGCAGTATACCAGGAGGTGATGGCTTGAGGGAGCGTCCTTCCGTCGTAGCGATCCTCCTGTGATATAGAGGTGAACAAAACAAAAAGGCTGGTGTGTGGCTGCCACCTGCCAGCGTGCTGTGGCCGGTATCACTGCGTGAGGGGCGTGGCCTAGCGTGATGTCACTAGATAGAGCGGATGCGTGAAGGGATCAAAACACCAAAAGGTTTTGAAGGCTACACTCCTGATATACCCAAGTGAAGAGCAATATTCAGAAAGTAGCTTTTTCAGTATTTAAGTCTACCATAAAGAGAAGACTTCATGAGAGCAAATACAGAGGGTTCACCTCATGGTGCAAACCATTAATCGGGCTTAAAAATAGAAAGGCAAGATTAGACTTTGCCAAAAAAACAGCTAAAGAAGCCAGGCCAGTTCTTGAAAAGCATTCATTGGGCCGATTAAACTAAGATTAACCTATACCATAATGATGGGATCAAGAAAGTATGGCAAAATCTTGGAACAGCTCATGATCCCAAGCATACCACATCCTCTGTAAGACATGGTGGAAGATGTGTGATGGCATGGACATGCATGGCTTCCCATGGCACTGGGTCACTAGTGTTTATGATGAGACTGAAGACAGATGCAACTGGATGAATTCTGATGTGTACAGGGCTATAGGTTTTGCTGTTATTCAACCAAATACAGCAAGGTTAATTGGATGGTGCTTCACAATACAGATGGACAATGACCCAAAACATACTACTACATGAGCAAACCAGGAGGTTAAGTCAAATAAGTGGAATATTCTCAATGGCCGAGTCAGTCACCAGACCCCAACCATTGAGCATGCATTTCGCATGCTGAAGACAAAACTTAAGGCAGAACAAACCACAAATAAGCAACAACTGAAGCCAGCTGCAGTAAAGGTGGCAAAGCATCATAAAGGAGGAGACCAAGTGTTTGGTGATGTCTATGGCTTCCAGACTTCAGGCAGTCACTGCATGCAAAGGATTCCCTACAAAGTATTAAAAATGAACATTTTATTTATGGTAAAGTTAATCTGTCCAATTACTTTTGTGCGCCTAAAATGAGGAGGCTTTTTATTGGAAATTGCTTGCAATTTCTAAAAGTTTTACACGATAATTTTTTGCAACTCCTTTTCATTAAAACTGAAAGTCAATAGGCCAATTGCATCTCATTGGTTTCATGTTAAATAAAAAATAGTGTCATGCAGTCCCCAAATCATGAACACTCGGTCACTGTCCAAATATTTCTGGACCTGTGTATTTGTATTTTCTATAGATATATATGTTTTAAAAAGTATAAAATATTTCAATCTATCTATGAGTGTGTATTTTGTTTTTTTTTTTAAACATTTTATTTAATTGTTATTTTACATGCCAAGATGGGTCTTTAAGTGGTTTAACTAAAGCGACCTGAGATAGCTCCAGCTGCTTTAGTTACAGGCAGTAACAGTCTTACAGTCAGTCTTACAGTCATGAAGCGGGCTCACTGAGACTGCTTCATAACTTCCTTTTCGAGTTATGAAAAAATGGATGTTATTTATTTTTAAGAAGGTAATGGGTAGGACAAGCTGAGATATTTTTTTCATCCAGGAGAAAGAGGGATTGTAGAAGCTGACACACTACCCAAAACCTAGACCTACATACTGAAAAAAATGCCGACCGTTTTTCATGTATGCGGAAAAAAACTGAAATGTGAAACCACAAATAAACAGGACAATGCAGCTGCTTGTCATAGTACATAGTCACATAGGCACACCAAGAATTTTGTATAGTTTGATGTAAATAATTCACTATGCTGGTCACATTCCCTCAGTTCCCTGCTCTGATCTTTGGCACTGTGGTAGTGCGAAAGCCATTGTATATTTATGTTCTCCTCTTTCTCAGAAGTAGACAAGGTTGACCCATAACCTCACATATTTTGTCCATGGCAACCACCTACAGTGAATGCACAAATGGCATTACTATTCAGTTTCCTTCGGAAGAATCCTATAAGCAGGTATTATTAGCTCTACATGTGTCTCTTGTAGTTGTGAGACATTTATACCAAATGTTAGAACCCCTTTCACGGGAATCTACTGTGAAATCATGGGGCCCCATTGCAAAAGTTCTAATTTGGCCCACCCTGTCATCTTCTCCCCCCAAAATTCCGGCAGTAAGCAAAGTCACAGCACAAAGACACAGTCACAGAAGAAAATACCTGAGGGATGAACACAATAATTGTGCCCTTAGTGAAGCCGCTTAACGTCCTCACCTACTACAATACCATTTTCATGACTCTCATAGGGTATAATGCTCCCAAAATGCCCCCTACACATAGTATGATGACCCCACAGTGCCCCCTGCAAAGTATGGTGCTTCCACAGATTTTACCCCACAAGTTTTTTAACATAAAAAACTACTAATCTTTTCCCCTTCCCCCAATGCGCTGCACTGGTCTGTGCTGTATTAGAACTGACGCTGTGCATAGCAGGTGCGATGTAGTTGCATTATTGCACTTTCTGCACTGAGACACAGATGCACAGGATGAATGTGGATCCGGAAGCCAACAGCGCCCTCATCCACCAGTGAATTCAACTGTATTCGCATCCTGAGGTTGTAGACACCTTTATAATTGAGATGATAGGCAGGGACAGGGATTAGGGGCAGTGCCACTCAACATTAGACCCCCCTCGATCCTCTTTCACTATTACTGGTATACCAATAATACCCTTAAAAGTTTGAACCCTTAAATTTACTAGACACAGGATACCTCAATAAAAGATATTTAATTGTATAATTACTCATAATATCTAGTTGAAAACTTGTTGTTTCCATTCTTGCAAAATTACTCACTATTTTTTGCCTCATGGAAACGCAAAAATTAATATTAGTTAATTAACCCCTTAACGACCGCCGATACGCCTTTTAACGGCGGTAATTAAGGGTACTAAAACCACAGCGCCGTTAATTCACGGCGCTGTGATTTAAGTGAATAGCGCCCCCCAGTGTCGGATTTTCTCCGGGGTCACATGAGAGAACATGAATCGGTCGTTTTTTACCGACCCCCGCTTTTGCGATCGCTGTTATTAACCCTATAACGGCGACCGCAAAAAAAAAAGCCGCGATTTTACATTTAATTTCTCTCTCCTCTGATGTGATCGCACATCAGAGGAGAGAGAAATAGGGTCCCCGATCCCACCCCGGTACCTCTCCGTGGCCCTCCGTCCCCTCCCGGTGGTCCCACGTCCCGCTGGCATCCTCCGATGGTGCGCCCGCCGGGAATCTGCCGGCTCCGGCTGGCAGATTCCATTCATTATTTTGACCACTATGATAAACGATCATAGTGATCAAAATAAAAAAAAATAGTACATAACCCCCCCCGTTTATCACTCCCTTATATAGGCCAATATAATGAAATAAAGAAAATATTTTTTTTTTCAGTTTTCCATTAGGGGTAGGGTTAGGTTAGGGCTAGGGTTAGGGTTAGGGCTAGGGTTAGGGCTAGGGTTAGGGTAGGGTTAGGGCTAGGGTTAGGTCTAGGGTTAGGGTTGGGCTAGGGTTAGGGTTGGGCTAGGGTTGGGCTAGGGTTGGGCTAGGGTTAGGCTAGGGTTAGGGTTAGGGTTGTGCTAGGGCTAGGGCTGGGCTAGGGTTAGGGCTCGGGTCACGACTAGGGTTAGAATTAGGGTTAGGGCGAACTAGAATTAGGGTTAGAATTAGGATTAGGGATTAGGGTTGGGATTAGGGTTAGGGTTGGGATTAGGGTTAGGGGTGTGTTGGGGTTAGGGGTGTGTTGGGGTTAGGGTTGGAGCAAGAATTGAGGGGTTTCCACTATTTGCCAACTTTGGGGGTCTAAAAATTGGGGTCTAAAAAATCACTTTTGTGGAAATAAAAAAAGACTTTTTATTTTCACGGCTCTGCGTTTATAAACTTTTGTGAAGCGCTTGGGGGTTCAAAGTGCTCACCACATATCTAGATAAGTTCCTTAGGGGGTCTAATTTCCAAAATGGGGTCACTTGTGGGGGGTTTCCACTGTTTAGGCCCATCAGGGGCTCTGCAATTCAAAATGGCACTCCTTCCCTTCCGAGCTCTCCCATGCGCCCAAACAGTGATTCCCTCCCACATATGGGGTATCGGCGTACTCAGGACAAATCGCATAACAACTTTGCGGGTATGATTTCTCCTGTTACCCTTGTAAAAAATAAAAATTTTGGGGCGAAAAGATCATTTTTGTGGAAAAAAATAGATTTCTTATTTTCACGGCTCTACGTTATAAACTTCTGTGAAGCCGTTGGGGGTTCAAAGTGCTCACCACACATCTAGATAAGTTCCTTAATGGGTCTAGTTTCCAAAATGGGGTCACTTGTTGGAGGTTTCAACTGTTTAGGCACATTAAGGGCTCTCCAAACGCAACATGGCATCCAATCTCAATTCCAGCCAATTCTGCGTTGAAAAAGTCAAACGGCGCTCCATCCCTTGCGAGCTCTGCCGTGTGCTGAAAGAGTGGTTTACCCCCACATATATGGTATCAGCGTATTCAGGAGAAATTGTATAACAAATTTTGTGGTTGATTTTCTCTTTTAACACTTGTGAAAATAAAAAAAATTGGTTCTGAAGTAAATTTTTTGCAAAAAAAAGTTAAATGTTAATTTTTTCCTTCCACATTGCTTTAGTTCCTGTGAAGCACTTAAAGGGTTGATAAATGTCTTGAATGTGGTTTTGAGCACCTTGAGGGGTCTAGTGTTTAGAATGGTGCCACTTTTGGGTATTTTCTGTCATGTACACCCCTCAAAATGACTTTAAATATGATGTGGTCCCTAAAAAAAATGGTTTTGTAAATTTTGTTGTAAAAATGAGAAATCGCTGGTCAACTTTTAACCCTCATAACTTCCTAACAAAAAAAATTTTGCTTCCAAAATTGTGCTGATGTAAAGTAGACATGTGGGAAATGTTATTTATTAAGAAATTTGTCTGACACATCTCTCTGATTTGAGGGCATACAAATTTAAAGTTTTAAAATTGCAAAATTTTCGCCATATTTCCGTTTTTTTCATAAATAAACACAAGACTTATCGAAGAAATTTTACCACTAACATGAAGTACAATATGTCACGAAAAAACAATCTTAGAATCAGCGGGATCCATTAAAGCGTTCCAGAGTTATAACCTCATAAAGGGACAGTGGTCAGAATTGTAAAAATTGGCCTGGTCATTAAGCTGCATACTGGCTCTGTCGCTAAGGGGTTAATAAAGTTATCTGTATATTATTCAACACAATGTGAGACATGTTATTCAAGGGAATTCATCACCTAGCATTTTTTGCTAACTAAAATCAGGTACTGAAACATATGCCTATTTAAAAGTTTTTATTTTCTGATTGATACAGGAGAAATGTATCTTTGTACCATGTTCGCCAGTAGATAGAAAAATCATGTTCAACAAGAAAGAAACTTGAAAAAAGGAATAAAGATTACCAGATTACAATGTAAACAGCGTAAAACAGCTCTGTGGTATAGATGTAACATATCATGGGGGTATTTAAATTTCTTATATATGTAACAAACCAATTAGCAAAGGGGGTACATACGAAACACATAATAGACAGAGGGGTAAGGGGAAAAGTAAGGTTCATAAATATTCAAAAGTACCCAAATGGTTTTCCATGCTGACCAAATGACATTGAATCTCTCAATTATTGCATCATTCAGAGCACTGTAAAAGGAGGTGATAATACTCCTGAAGAACCCAGGCACTGTATTCCATTAGTGCAAGAAGACTGCCATATACTGTCCAGACGGGACCATGCGGAACTATCAGGAACAGGAAGAGTTGCAGGGGAAACAAGTTGAAATGCAACACCCAGTCAGGTACCATTGATGGTCAGGTACCATTGATGACGAACTTCCCAAATATAAAGTGTCTGAGTGCCAAATCTGAACAGATTTTGGTGCCAAAAGAGAGGTGTAGACGTGCACAAGAGAAGATGCTGCAACTGGAGTTACAGGCCTCAGTGGGATGCATGTGCCAGCAAGGTGCTAGCCACAATCAGACAAGACCCAGAGGGCACCAAGTGAGATCCAAATCCGCGACTACACCGGTCAAGACCCGAGGACCCGATCAACGCTGGTCAAGACCCAGAGCCTAGAATGCACCAGTTATTCCCAAATCCCAGACCTGCGCCTGTCAAGATCCAGAGTTCAGACAATGCCAGCCAAGAACCAGAGCCCAGCCCTCTTCTCGCCAGACACCGCCGTCAGTCAAGCACTGAAGATCAGTGAGGAGACTTCACCCAGAACAGGTCGCCTGCGGTGGTCTAAGGAAGACACGAGTGAGCCAGGTCGTCACTTCTAGCACTGACAAACGGTTCAGAGGTTGGCCTGGGCTAGGATAACAAGTAGGGTGAGGGTCAGTTGAACCGAAGGAGGCTTTTGTATACTTTGTTAGGAGGACTTGCGGCTTGGCGGGAAAACACAGTGACCTCGCTAGGGACATTTATTCCGGAGGAGCGAACGTAGTAGCTCCCACAGTAGCAGATGTATCACCCCTGTCAGAGTGACACAAGCATAAGCTATAAGAGACTTCTCTGTCATTCAAATTGAACTTAATTACTGTAAGTTCCCACCATATCAGAGAAAATAAATATTTCATTGACTGTTCCAGCCTCGTGTCCATCTACGCATTTCATCCGGTTACCTGCTTTACGGCAGTACGATTTTTGAAATTTCTGATATCTTTGATCCTAGTGTATAAGTCATATATAGACAGGGGGAGGTTTGTTTGCAATGAGAAGCTATCAAGCAGCTATCAATATGTGTAGGAGAAGTTCAAGAATTCTTTTAGATATATTTTGCGGAAAAATATTGAGTAAAAAGTGTTGAGGATCTAGTAATAGGTCTCAATCAAAGTTTGCACATTTGGCCAGAGTGACCTTATCAGGGAGCAGTCTCAAATAGGTGGAATATAGATCCTGTCAACAAGGCAAATCTCCAACACAAGCGGAGGATTGATGGATCTAATTTATATAGAAGCTCATGGGTGTAGTACCAGAAGTGGATGATCTTGTATTGTTTTTATATTTTATAAGTGATACTGGATGCCGACATGGATGTTGTTGACTATACAACACTCCAATCTATATCACTTAGAGTTCTACCCAAAGATCATGCTCAAATATTAATAATTTTCTGATATTTTTTCATTATATTGTTATGACTAGATTATGGGGTGGCCATCATTACTTAACTGCTGCTGTGCTCTGTTATCATAGTTTGAAGATTATTCCTTGACTTCTATGGAAGGTCACTTCGCTATATGGAAGATTAGCTGTCTCTAACATCGGCTGACAATAGTGTGACTCGGTTACCTTTCTCCAGCTTTATAATAAAGATGTTTCCCTACATTATAATCAACGTCTGTGAAGATAATCAAATTCTAGTAAGTGATATCTAAAGGAAGAAAAGGAAGTGTCAGCATATTATGAGGCTGAATAGCTAGAGTAAAAACTGCAAGGTTTCAGATTTTTTTAAAACATTAGCAAAAAGCACACCAACTTATGTAAAATGTGTTTTTACGACTAAATTCATCTAAGCAATAAGTCATTTTCTGACTATACATTATTTTTGACAGCGTAATGTCGAGGGTGAAAGTCTATGAAGAAATAAGAGTTATATCTTAATATCATGTGTATATGTATTTGCAACGTTTTTACATTTTTATTTTATGTTTTTGCGCATCGTATTAGATGTGTGCAATATGCAGCATTTTACAGTACCATCATTCTTAATTAAATTTCTGAAATGTTATGCCCACGGTGTTTTTTTTGTGTGCTTTTTTGAGCCAAGACTGAACATGTCAGTACTTAACATATCAGTACTTTAACACTTTTTTATGTATTTATTTTACTTATTTATATAGCGCCATTAATTGCACAGCTCTTTATAGACAATATCATCGTGTTCCGGATGGGGCTCACAATTTTAATTCCCCATCAGTATGTCTTTGGATTGTGGAAGGAAATCGGAGTACCCGGAGGAAACCCACGCAAACATGAGGAGGACATACAAACTCCTGGCAGATGTTGTCCTTGGTGGGATTTGAAACCAGGAGGCTACAGTGCTAAACACTGAGCCACTGTGCTCACCCATTCAAGTAAAAATACAGCAAAAAAGGAAGGTGTGAAGATATTTTATAGTCCTACGCTTCATTCGTAGTCCTCCTGGTAAGCTCAGAGAGATATAGTAACTACTGTAAGCTCGTATAATGCACTTGTAGAACTTGTTGCCTCGATTCCTGACTCCTAAGTCTCATGAGCAACCAGATGTTACCATTCAGTGAGATAATCCAGGTGTTTCTGAATAATACACAACTGCTCTCAGACATCTGGTAAAGTTTGCTTGTAGTCAAGTGAATTCATAAGTAATGATATGACAAAAGCATCTATATTTTAGAGGCCCCAGATTTTAAAATGTAGGTACTGTATCTGTTAGACTAGAGAGGATATCAATCAATTATTATACCAGTGTGTCTTTTGCATATGAATGGCCAATGCTGTATGTGTTACAATTTGTGGATTTTGCTGGTAAATTTATAGGTGATTATGTGTGATGAACAAATTGGTATTCAGCAGTACTGAGAGGATGTGCAAATTACATTTAAGATACATTAAATTACATTAAAAAGTTATATGCTTAGGTCTAAGATTTGAAAAAATACTCCAGGGTATACAGTAAGTAAATGGCTAAAAGAACTAAAAAAAACACTCCCTCTTAAAGGGATTTTCCCACGAACAAAGTACATTTTGATGAACAGATGTTGGAATAATAATAAGTTCCACAATTGAAACGTTCCTGTGCTGAGATAATATTATAAATGTGCCTCTGCTGTGTACTGTGCAATGGCTGTGTCTGACCTTACAGGAACATGATCTGATCATACCACATCTCTTAGGGTACCGTTACACCTAGTGATGCACCAGCAATCCCGACCAGCGATATGACGCGGTCAGGATCGCTGGTGCATTGCTAGGTGGTCGCTAGTGAGCTGCCACACAGGCAGATCTCACCAGCGACATCGCTGGGGACGGGGGTCGCTACTTACCTGTCAGACGCGGCGATCCTGCGTCCTCCCGCCCGGCTCCACGCGTCGCTCGTCGGCGCCACAGGAAGCGCCGCAGGAAGTGACCGACGAGGAATGGTCCAGGAGCTTCTCGCGCGATCAGCGATAACCAGCGGGGGAGCCGGTCGGAGGTAAGTATCACATGCAGTGATATCGCTATCAATATCGCTGAAACGTCACAAAATCGGTGACTTTACAGCGATATTGCTAGCGATATCGCAGTGTGTAACGGGGGCTTAAGGCAAGGGAGGAAACAAAAGAGAATTCAGACAGGACAGCGGTGGATTGCAAATTATTCTTTTTGTGAGGCAAAACATTTCACTGCCTGTTTTAAGCAATGTTTAACCTCAAAGAAAGAATAATCTAGTGGTGGCGAGTTCTCCTTCCATGGAAGTCTTCAAACAGAGGCTGGACAGACATCTGTCTGAGATGGTTTAGTGATTCCTGTATTAAGCAGGGGTTGGACATGATGACCATGGAGGTCCTTACCTACTCTAACATTCTATGATTCTATGAAAATGAAGCTATCCAGAGTGTTCAAAAGCAAATAACAATGTATTATACTTAAACACTTACAAAATTCATTAATATACATATATATAATTATTTTGTGTTGTCTGAGCTAGTGGGTGGAGACTAACTTCTATAATAGTAGTTCCTCTGAAGCACAGATGTAAGGGGGGTCTCATGGTAACGCAGACCCTAGTTTAATTTTATATTGGTATTGACTTTCTGTTATGTTTTGGTTATTTAAGAGCTAATTGCTTCATATGAGGTAAGGTCAAATGGTCAGACAGTAAGCTGTAGAGTCCACGAGCAGGTTATTTCCAGTTTTAGCTGGTGGTTTTTGATTGGCTGGTTTGAAAAAGCACGGGAAGAGAAAAGGTATAAAAAGCTGAGGTGCTGACAGTTACCTCATCATCCTGTCCGAAGACGAAGATAGAAGATGGACAGCTTACTTCAGCAACTGGTGCGGAGGGCAGGGGAAGAGGATGGAGCAGAATGGCTAAGAAGCTGCCTAGCTATAAAACCTACCTCAACAGCTGATGAAGCTATTTCTCATCCACCGCCGGCGTCTCAGAAGCAGGAGCTCTCAGAAGACTCACAGACCCAGGGTGTCATATTCTCACAGCCCAGCGCGAGATCTCCTGTATCATCAAGACATCATCAGAAGTCATCGAGGATGCGTTTAGCTGTCCTGGTCATGAAAGCACTACAGCAACCCAGAGTAAGGCAGAGGCTGCAGCCAAAGTTGTGTCCCACAACAGGAGCCACAAGCTCCAGCGCAGCCACGTTTGGGCTTGAGCTCGGGTTGCCCAGTAGATATAGACCAAGAACAAGGACTATCCAGAAAGGGTGAGACTCTCCATGTGCCCCTGTCTTTGTCTCACTTGAAAGCTTTAGTTAAAAGACTGCTGGCTGACGCTTTGGGTGATTCAGTTAAATCTGTTTTGCCTGAACCCAACCAGTATCATTTGAATTACAACCCTACACTTGTGCAGGCTAGACCTGGCGTACCAGAGGCTCTTTTGAAGGAGGCTCTGACTTTTGATTTATCCTTTTTAAGATTCCATTTGAGTGCCTTCATCAAAGAGCAAAATTGGAGCAAGAATTATGTCACTCTGTTCAGTTCATTGCCTGTCACAGAGATCAGCAGGGTAAATAAAAAAAAAAAGGATAAGTTTGATTCTGAGAATAAGAAGCGAGGAGCCCTACCAAAATCTTTCAACAACAGGCTTCAAGCATTTTCTAATTACTCTGCTGTCCTTGGCGAAAAATTTATGTAATGGGCTTTTTCAGCATATTGGCATAATTCTTGAAGATTATCGTAACTTTGGCGTGATGGCATGGCTAATTTACAATGAGGCTTTTAGTCAGAAGTTAGCGGTTCATCCTAATGTTACTTGGGGTGTTAAGGGAATAGGTCTCTGATTAATTTAATGCTCCCACAGAGGCACTCTTTAAATAGCAACAATTAAATTCAACCAATAAAAGGGGCATTTGCTTTGCGTTTACCGAAATGTCTTGCAAATGGCTCTATAATTGTAGGTTTCACCATGAATGCTCATTCTGTGTGGGGGGGACACTCTATGTCCAAATGTTTTAAAAAGCGATCCCAAAACACCCAGCAGAACGCCAGCAAGGAATAGATTTTTAAAAGCTCCGACCCCAGTGACTTTGGAAAGAATGTCACCTTGGCTAGGCAAGTACCCACATCTGGAGAATAGAGATTTGTTATACTGAGGTTTTTCCAATGGGTTTTATATACCTCCCTTTAAAGGTACTGGTTGCAATTTGGTTAATAATTTACCTTCTTTATTGAAATTTCCTGAAGTAGCAAGAGGGTCCTTTTTCCTCACCTTATTTGAAAATTTTCGCATTTCTCCGCTAGGGGTTGTCCCTAAAAAAAAGAGTCTGGCTCTTTCAGACTCGTACACCATTGTCTTTTCCGCACGTTTTTTTTCTTTGAATGATTAGTTTGACAAATTGTTATCTTCCGTCAATTAGACTTCTTTTGACTCGGCGGTTGATATTCTTAGAAAGTATGATCAAAATGCATTAATGTCTAAATCCGACAATAAATCGGCATTTAGACTCCTTCCAGTAAATCTCTCTGGCTTTAACGCCTTAGGTTTCTATTTTGATAATATATTCTTTTTCGATAAATGCTTGCCTATGGGTTTTTCCCTTTCTAGTTTTTATTTTGAGATTTTTTTCTTCATTTTTACATTGAGTCAATCAATATGTATTTATCAACAAAAGAAGAAAAAAGGACCCAGCATATAAAGCGCACACCCAAGGCAATAAAGTATGTGACCAAAACATATAAATTTTATTGAGAGACAAACAGGTATACAGAATAAAAACATTTAAAAAGGAAGGCACAACCCCAAATGTCCCAAACAGATCTAATAATAAATGCTGATAGGCAAAGATCACTTATGGAAAATTACACAAAATTCACCAAAATGTACATAATAATACATAGGGCATGACCCAACAACCACGAATCTGGGCGTCCCCAGAGAAATGTAGCTATTTACTCAAAATATTTATATTTATAGATAGACCAAAAGGTACTATAAGCAAGGTGAACATCCATTATAAGAGTAGAAGGGATATCATACCAACCAACTCACTCCAGAAGACCCCATAAGATCTGAGGAGCCCTGTAAATAGCCCTGATTTAGGAGGGAGCAGGGAACCATCCAATATGAGGATGGATAGGAGTTCTATACCCAAATAGAATATTGAGGGCAAGAAAGAAAAAAAAAAAAAAAAAGGTTGGAGATAAATGCCCCAGTATATAGTAGAAAGTTAATGGTCACCATAAGGAGTAGTCCAAAATGGAACGTCGGGGGTCAGGTCATCAGGAAAAGGTGGTCCCGGGACAGGGGAGGTGTGGGGAGCCCCACGCGTATCGCTGCTGGGTGCAGCTTCGTCAGGGGAAGTCAGAGGTTTAGCAATCAGTCAGTCTTTAAATAGCTGTCAATCAAGACAGTGTGCGCTTTATATGCTGGGTCCTTTTTTCTTCTTTTGTTGATCATTGCTTTTGCCTTTGCATTGTGCAGCACCCCTCATTTATTTTCAATATTAATTATTCTCCTGCCCCTTAGTAGTGCTCCCTAACCTCCTTTTTTCAATCAATATGTATTTAATGAAGGTGTAGCTTTACACTATCTTGAGTTTTTATTTATTTATTGGCCCTTCGGACTCCCAGGTATGTCTTGATCTCCTCAACAAATTAATTTCTCTGTGTAATGATTTTGGGGTCCCCATCGCCTATGAAAACTGTATATCCTGTTAGGTCATTGGAATTCCTTGGTGTAAAATTAGACTCAGTCAAAATGGAATGTAAGTTACCCGCGGATAAGATCTTAAAACTTTGCAGCATCTTGAAGGTTTTTCTTTCAAAAGATAAAGTCACTTTAAAAGATCTTCAATCTCTTTTGGGCATGTTAAACTTTGCCCTAAGAATTATTCCCATTGGTAGAGTCTTTTCCAGATGCCTTTATGACACCACAAAAGGTTATCAGACTTCAGGTTCCCACATTAAACTAGGTCATGAATTAAAAGAGGATATTAAAATTTGGCTGGAATTCTTGTCAAATTTCAATGGCAGGTCTTTATGGCAGAGACCTTTTATTTCTGCAGACTCTCTACCTTTGCTATTTTCAACAGATATGGATAAGGGCTATGGGATTTTTTGCCTTTGTCATTGGTCAGCTCCAGAATGGCCTGAAAAATGGGTTCGCAATAAGGTTTCAAGAAATGCAGCAGTTTTTTTTTTTTTTAATTTTGTATCTATTTACCTCTGGAGCCCTATCCTTGAAAATAGGAGAATTTTACTCATATCCATTAACCAGGGCTTTGTTTTCTCCACTAACACGCTGTCATCAAAAAATAGTTGGGCAGCTACGATTATTAGACAGTTGTTTTTTTGTTTAAAATACAACATTTGACTTAAAGCAAAGCTATCTTTGAATGATAATATGCTAATTCCTAACTCCTTTTGTCACCACCAGTTGTCAGTTTTCTACCAGTCTGCACCGGAAGCTGACAAGGAAGGAGCATTATCTTTGGGAAATTATCTGGGGTTAGTTCCATATTTCATTGAAATATCCCTAGCTAATAGATCAAGGGCTGACTACTCAGCCGCATGGCATCAGTGGGTAAATTTTTGCATCAAGAATAGTTTTGACTATGCAGATTTTCCTCCCGAGCCAGCTTTGAGGTTTTCTGAGTTTTCAATTATTAAAGGGCGGTCTTATGCAGCTTTATGAAAGTCTTTATGTAAGTCTCGTGTGGCGCTCCTGAGGCTCAGTCGCCACAGAGGTACTGCACCTTCTAAGGTGTAGTGCCCCACCATCCGGGTAAGGTGGGAACTCCTTTCCACACTCCAACGCTCGCACCCCACACAACAGGGTAGTTCTGCATAACCATATTGTGGCTACTTGCTCAGAGGGTAGCAGAGCACCTTTGGTGGTTCCCTGCTTGGAACACTGGACGTGCTGGGAGGTGGGAGGAGTTGAGATACATAAAAGAGTGGCAAAGTGTAGCAGGACAGGTCAGTCTGACAGAAGGCCAGTCGGGTAGGAAGTCACTTAGACAGGAGTGACGATCCCTGGAAGAAGGGATGGAGGAAGGAGTGCTGCAGCTGCCTCAGTGATCTGAGCCAGCTGGCACGGGAAAGGAAAAGAAGGAGAAAGACATAGACATAGAACTGAAATCTAAGCTTCCATAAGAAAGAAAGACAAGTACGGAACGAAGGAGTAGAGAGAACATAGAGGACGTGGGTTAGAGGAGGAACCCTGCCTATAGGTTCTCAGCGCAAGGCCGGGGCCCGGTCCCCGAGGTTGTATGGACACTTACGGTTCTGCAGCAGACACTGGTGGAGTAGTTGGCTGTAAATGCACTACTCCCATCTAAGACTTGGGGCACAACAGCAATTGGATAGAGAGCCGGGACTCAGGAGAAGGGAGTCACCGAAGCAGGCTACAGCTGTCTGCCGTACAAGTAGAGTTCTTGGGAACATCTGACAGGAGGAACTCCAGTGTAACTCAGTACTAGGAGATCTTCAGACTTTAAGGCGCTATGGAGGAGTCGTTCAGAAAGGTACATGTTGGCGGAGTGTTGGAGGGGAGAATCCTAACTTGCCCAGAGATTGATTGAGTCTCTGACCCGGAGGACACGGCCCGGAGGCAGGCACCTGTGTGTATGTACAACGGACTGTGAGTAAAGCTTTGGAACTACAAGCCCTGGTGTCCTCCATTCATTTGTGCGCTAACACATTCAGCACCGCTATAGCTGGTTACCATTCTCCACACCGCCTGCACCTCTCCTCTTCCATTGCAACCAACTCTACACTGCCCTGGGACTATAGCTTCACCTGTGGGGAGCTTTCACATCCTTGCTGCACCCTACCATCAGTCCCAGCGGATCTGCATGCAGCGTCGGCTTAGCACCTCCCTTGCCGAGCACCACAGGTGGCGTCACGAACTATTCCATTCCATTAACTACATTCCCCCATTGATTTGGGCACCCAGGGCCACGGACTGGGTCACCGCTGCTGTGACACATCCCGCTGACACCGGCCCGGTACCGAGTACCCCACGGCCCTGGGAGGGCGACCCAACTTGGCGTCACGAACAGGATGACGAGACCCGATGCCATCGGGTTCTGTGTGCCTGAGATTTGTTGGACTTTGAACTTTTGAAAATGTGCAGAAGACCCAATTTAATAGACTGTGACATGAATATTAAAACTGGCCGCTGGTGCGGAGAAGGGAGTGAAGAGATGGGAGGTCCTAGGAAAAGACCACGAAGAGTCTTATGCCTTCCCAGCCTGAATTACTATGTGACAGCAACATGGCCCACCCCCAGAGGGGTTCGTATACTGGCTTGGTATGGAGGAGCTGTAAGAAGATGCCGCCCCCGGAAGGAGGGGCAGAAGAAGCCAGTGGCGGGAAAGGGGCCGAGCTGGGGAGGAGAACGTCAGAACGCCATTTTGGAGAGAGAGGGAATGAGGCCTACGGAGCGCGCGGAGGTTGAATCGGATCTCCCTGGCGCCATGGCTGAAGGCTCCGACCCCGTCTCTGAGATGAGCCGCCAGCAGCTGGAGGATGACATCGCCCAGCTGACGTGCCGTCTGCAACTGAGGCAGGAGGCCTTATGGAGGCTGAGCAGGCCGCACGCCCAGGAGGGGCCTACATCTGCTGTGACTGCCGCTGCTGCACCGGAGCTTCCCCAGGCAGATTCAGTGGAGCCTACCGCCGCCATCGCACCACCGGCAGCATCCGAAGCCACTTCGCTGCCGCCACCTGAAGAATTATATGAGGCCCCGGGAGCTGAAGCGGAGGAGAAGGAGCTCCCGCCTGGACCTGACGTGGCAGCACAGGTCCCACCAGAGGCCCCCGCGGACCCGGAGCCACCACCCGCTGCCACCGGCCCACTTTCACCGGCATCGGAGCAGAGACCACACCGTCAGGAGGCCCCAGGTACATCTGATGTCCCGACAACTGGAAAAGCCCTGGGGTGCACCACGGTCGCAGCGGCTAGCCAGGTCCTGCTAGATCTGGTCTGGGACCAGGATATCAGTCCCCGGGGGGAACACCGGAACCCCTGAAGGTGGCGCCACAGTACCATACCAGCCTGGATCGGTCCCGGGAGGAGCGGGAGTATGATGAGAACTGGGCTAGTTGTTAAGCCACCATCCGGCAACTGGCAGCCTTCCTATTGAACTAAGCGATCATGAACTTGGAGTGATCCAAAAACTGCATTTGTAAATAGTTGCACCTCTTTAGGTGCCATCTCTTGGTTTTACATAAGGACACTTTTCGAAGAAAGAGTCTACCTCAACGGACGCTGCAAGAGATCCCGGCTGGGAGCGGTGTCCAGCACTTACAAGAATTTTTGAAAAGTTTTACTGTGAAATATTTGATAATGTGTCTTATGATAGTCAATGGCTTTTATATTGAAGTAAGAATGTTTTGATACGTAAAGATGAGAAATTTGAATAAAGAATTAAAAATTTTAGGTGACGAACCAGGTATTTACGGTTGTCATCCAGAGTCTAGAAGAGACAGTGAAAAGAAAGAAATGTATTGATGAAGAATACTGAAGTGATAGTGAGTAACAGATGAGAGCACTTTGAAATTAAGTAAAGATTTGCACTTTTGACTTAGAATTTTAGATAGGTAATTAGGAATTGTTTGCAACGTTTAAGAAACAGTGCCTCTCATATCGGGAAGTTAAAGTATAAGAGATGTTGTTCAGCATTGCAAAATTTTGTATGTTCCTGTACTGTCAACTTTGTTTATCTTGCAGCCCGCGGACGTGCTGTGTTTAACGGGGGGGTATGTGGCGCCCCTGAGGCTCAGTCACCACAGAGGTACTGCACCTTCTCCTAAGGTGTAGTGCCCCACCATCCGGGTAAGGTGGGAACTCTGTCATGAACTCATTTTCTACACCAGTTGAGAGTTCCCCTTCCGTTCTCCCTCTCGTGGTGACAGGAGGTAGTGCGGTTGGTTTAAGTGGTAGTGATCTGCCACCTGATGAGGAAGATCTCTGGAGTATCAGACTGGATATAAGACAGCCGACGCTGGTGATTCCGTCTGCTTCTCAGGTCCTGGACTTCAGCTCTCTTCCAGTCTTCTCAAGTTAAGTTTGTTTTTTGCTAATGTTCACACTTGCGCTTGTTGGTCAATTCAGTTTGTTGTGTAATCAGCCTGCCCCTGCTGGGGCTATGCTGAAATTCCACTCCTATTAATCAGTATTTGCCAATCTGCTTTTTGTCCCTTATTAGATTGGCCTCTTTTTTGTTCTGTCTCAGAATATTTCAGAGTGGTGATATAGGTTTAGAAGTCTAGTGACATCAGGGTTAATTTTGCTATCAGAAGTGTTGGTCAATATTTTTGTAGGTTGTTTTTGGCAGATTGCAGACAGTGTCTTTCCTTTTCTGTCCTTTTTAGTTAGCCGTACCCCATCGTTTGCTCAGCCTATTTTCCTGCCTTTGTTTGTATTTTCATCTTGTTTCACCATCAATACATGTGGGGGGCTGTCTTTCCTTTGGGGTCCCCTCTGGGGCAGTTAGTTTTCCTCTTTTCCAGCTTTAGGCTTATGTAGTTCTCCGGTTGTGACGAGGCGTCTAGGACCAACGTAGGAACGCTCCACGACTGCTGCTAGTTGTGCGGTTAAGATCAGGGATCTGCAATCTGCATAGTTACCAACTTCTCTGGTTTTCTGAGACTTAGCTTGTTGTCTTGTTTTTCCTCTTCGGTTTCCCATTCATAACAGAACTCCTTTCCACACTCCAACACTCGCACCCCACACAACAGGGTAGTTCTGCACAACCACATTGCGGCTCCTTGCTCAGAGGGTAACAGAGCACCTTTGGTGGTTCCCTGCTTGGAACACTGGACGTGCTGGGAGGTGGGTGGAGTTGATTTGCATAAAAGAGTGGGAAAGTGTAGGAGGACAGATCAGTCTGACAGAAGGTCAGTCGGGTAGGAAGTCACTCAGACAGGAGTGAGGATCCCTGGAAGAAGGGATGGAGGAAGGAGTTCTGCAGCTGCCTCAGTGATCTGAGCCAGCTGGCACGGGAAAGGAAAAGAAGGAGAAAGACATAGAACTGAAATCTAAGCTTCCATAAGAAAGAAAGACAAGTACGGAATGAAGGAGTAGAGAAAACATAGAGGACGTGGGTTAGAGGAGGAACCCTGCCTATAGGTTCTCAGCGCAAGGCCGGGGCCCGGTCCCCGAGGTTGTATGGACACTTATGGTTCTGCAGCAGACACCGGTGGAGTAGTTGGCTGTAAATGCACTACTCCCATCTAAGACTTGGGGCACAACAGCAATTGGATAGAGAGCCGGGACTCAGGAGAAGGGAGTCCCTGAAGCAGGCTACAGCTGTCTGCCGTACAAGTAGAGTTCTTGGGAACATCTGACAGGAGGAACTCCAGTGTAACTCAGTACTAGGAGATCTTTACACTTTAAGGCGCTATGGAGGAGTCGTTCAGAAAGGTACATGTTGGCGGAGTGTTGGAGGGGAGAATCCTAACTTGCCCGAAGATTGATTGAGTCTCTGACCCGGAGGACACAGCCCGAGGCAGGCACCTGTGTGTATGTACAACGGACTGTGAGTAAAGCTTTGGAACTACAAGCCCTGGTGTCCTCCATTCATTTGTGCGCTAACACATTCAGCACCGCTATAGCTGGGTACCATTCTCCACACCGCCTGCACCTCTCCTCTTCCATTGCAACCAACTCTACACTGCCCTGTGACTATAGCTTCACCTGTGGGGAGCTTTCACATCCTTGCTGCACCCTACCATCAGTCTCAGCGGATCTGCATGTAGCGTCGGCTTAACACCTCCCTTGCCGAGCACCACAGGTGGCGTCACAAACTATTCCATTCCATTAACTACATTCCCCCATTGATTTGGGTGCCCAGGGCCACGGACCGGGTCACCGAGTACCCCACGGCCCTGGGAGGGCGACCCACTCATCTCCCGAGATCTTGTTGCCGAGATCACAATTTGCACATGCGCTGCCTCCTTCGGCCACAGCATGGAGGCAATGAAAGTGCTGGGGCTCCGGGCTTTCACAAAATGTTGCCGGAGCCCCAGCACCACCGAGCACCGCCGAACCTGTCACACCAGGCTGGGACGGGAGTGAGATCATCGCCCTGCAGCGTCGGACCACCGGAAAAATCACCCAACTTCTACTGCCACCACGTTAATTGTAATTACATGCCGACTATAAGACGCACCCCTGTTTTCCCGAAAAATTTTGGGAGAAAAAAGTGTGTCTTATAGTCCGAAAAATACGGCAATTTATTAAATGTTTTAATGGACTTTTCAGTTACCCTAAATAAACATCATTATTCTTCCACACTTTGGTGTCTTGTATTTTTACTACTATATTTATTGATTTTGTGTTATCATGTATCCTATACACAGTACACAGAAGCATGAGGAATTCCTGCTCTCCTGTCTCTATGTCACACATGTTCAAAAGCAACAACAGCATGAAGGACATTAACAGCAGTACTAAACACTACAGTTAGGAGTCCAGTGTTGGGGTGAGATAAAACACTTACTAGAAAACATCAGCACCATCTCTATGCTTCCCTCTCTCTCCTCCACCCTTTCTATATGGACTTTACTGGTCAGTATAATTTGATCACTCAGTAACCTGGCAGTCTGTCTTGTCTGAAACCAAAACTTTTAGCTTTCATTCTTAGTGAATTATGAGTTCCAGAGGAGAAGTTGCTCATAAGTTGAAAAAGAAGCATGTTTCTTAATAAGATATTATGCAAAGTTTCTTACATCTTCTTAAAATTTTTATTTGTTCAAAGTTTCTTAAAAAAACAGTGACCATATACTGTATTGTTTAAAAATGTGCTTTATGTAGTACTGGGGGGAGTGTGAGGTATGAAGCACTATCGTTTGAAATAATTCATGTGCTTAGTAGATTGAAATTGCTTATAGCACATCTGAAATATGGATATATTATTGATCGTATTGCATCACTATATCATTAGTATTCAGTTTTGCATCTGTACTACAGTTATGCTGATGGGCTGTCATTTAAAAGGAAATTTAATGACATATTACTGCCCTTTTGAAAAATGTATGCAATGCAGAAGCTGTACTGATGACAGTATATATTTGCATCTACTGTATTTTGAACACTATCAATAGACCAAGATGCATGTTTTAAATCTGCATAAAAAAGATGTAGCTTGTATATAGTCCCGTATCCGGTCTATAATTTGAACTCACAGCAGTGGATATAATACTGATGAAAAATTCAGTTTAGTGACTAGTGATTAGTCTTAGATCGTTTTTTGAGTCATTTGAAACTAAAATATTGTTGCTTATATATGGCTATGCTATGCTAGTCTAAAACCACACTTAGTCTTTTTATATTACAGTCTTTCACTTCTACTAATGTAGTATATTTTATTACATTGTAGTATTTTATTAACACTGAGTTTAAAGGAGCTTTCATTGCTGATATCACAGTCCTTTGTGTCGAGGTGGCTTCTAATGAATAGTCACTCCATAATGAGGGGAATGGGTAGAGTCGGACTGGGGTGTCTCTCTTTCAGAAGTAGAATTGGCTCTAGGGGCCCACACTACAGCTACATACCTGTTAGGCATTATCCATGTTAGAGCGGATTGTTGACTGTAATATACAGACGGCACCTGCACATCTACTGTGTCAATGCCATAACTGTGATGTACAGTTATGGTGATTTGCAGTAAAGGGGTTCACCGGTGAAAACAAGTTATCACCTTTCCATAGGATTGGTGATAACTTGTTGTCCGGTGGGGTCCAACTGAACAGGCAACTTTTAACCTCGATGGGACATTTTTATCCCCATTTCAAAATGCAATGACTGGTTGGATTCCTGGATGCTGCTCCATTCATTCTCTAGAAGAAGCTGAGCACGGCTCTTAGCAGCCCCATACAAAATGAATGGACCAGCGGTCAAACATTCTGCTCCATTCCATTGGGGATAAAAGTTCCCTTTTCTGCTGATCAGTGCGAGTCCCAGGAGTTGGACCCTGATAGAGCAGTAAGTTATCACATCCTATGAATAGGCGATAGCTTATTTACACCAGAGAACCCTCTTAATTAGATTCTGCTGCAGTTTAAGAGTATGGCATAGGGCAGACAGAGGTTGAACTTTCAAGTGTTTAAACGGGTTGTGGTCCCATATATTAAAAATGTATTGCCAAAGGAAATGGGCGCATTCAGTTGGTGTAATAATAATATTACCAAATGCCTCCAGTTAAAAATGTAGTATAATTCTTCAGAATAGCTATGATGGTTACCTCAAGTAGGGCATGTCAGTAGCTTAGGTATTCATGGAACTGTCTAACTAACTAATTGTCACTATATTAGTGGTCATAACTATGGGTACCTAAGCTACTGCAATGCCCTGCACATGGGGTAAGCGACATAGCGAATCTGAAGAACTATACTACATTTCTCATTACAGGTATTCGCTAATATTAGTGATGAGTGAACGTGCTCACCACTACTCGTTACTCACCCGAGTATCACAGTACTCGGTGTACTTTGCGAGCACCGAGCATTTCTGGGATTACTCGGCAGGAACTTGGGTCTCCAACCTGCTTTTTTGGCGGACTTTACAGACCAAATCATTATGCAGGGATTGTCTGCCAGGCAATGAAACGCCGCAGCCATCTTTGTTGTGGTCGTGCAGTGATTGCCTGGCCGCACAGCATCATCAGGGGTATAAGAGACCGGACGCCGCACTGCTTGGCGCATTCAGCTCCAGATTGAGATAGTGTAGGAAGAGCTGCAGCCGAGGTAGGGTCAGAATTGGGGATTTATTAGTCAGTGTGGAGTCTACCATCCTAAACTATTCAAATCCAGCTAAACCAACAGTCCTTCTAAGGACTAATTCCGGAGTATATAGGTTCCAGTGTTAGGTAGGCAGGGTAGTGTACGTCGCTCTCTACACATTAGTGTAAGGCCTGCAGGCACTGTATGTGTGTATATAGATCATTGCATACATCAAGAGGGTCCATTCCCTTCCTGTGTTCTGGTGCTGCTGCTGCTACCTGTAGGATATATTGGCCGTATATAGCTAGCCCCAGGTGTAATTGGAATACAGGTCACACATTTTTTGGTGTGGTATCTCCATACCAGCTCATCTTTGTGTGCTCAAAGTTTGGCCAGTTTAGGCCGGTTTTCTTTTTTTGTCCTGGGTGAAACTGTACTTATATACAGCAGTATTTAGCCCCCCCAAAAAATACAGGCCACACATTTTTCATAGTGGTATCTCCGTGCCAGCTCATATCTGTGCGTGCTCAAAGTTTGGCCAGTTTACGGTAGTTTTCTTTTTTTGTCCAGGGTGTCACTGTACTTATATTCAGCATTATTTAGCCAAAAAAAAAACAGGCCACACTTTCGGTGTGGTATCTCCGTGCCAGCTCATATTTGTTCGTTCTCAAAGTTTGGCCAGTGTACGGCAGTTTTCTTTTTTTGTCCTGGGTGTCACTGTACTTATATACAGTATTATGTTACATTATTTTAAAAAACATGCCACATTTTACAGTGAGGTCTATCTCTGACACACCTCATACACCGTGTGCCAAAAATTGAGGCATTTTAGGCCTAACTTTCCTTTTTTGGGCAGTCTGTCACTGTCATATCCAGCACTCTTTTGCATCCACCAAAATAAGAAAAAACAACATATTTTACAGTGTGTTATATCTGTGACATGCCTCATACATTTGTGTGATAAAAATTGGTGGATTTTAGGCCGGTACTCCAGTGTTTTCCTGTCTGGTACTCAAGTTATATACAGCACTATGTTGCATTATTTTAAAAAACAGGCCACATTTTACAGTGGGGTCTATCTCTGACACGCCTCATACATCCGTGTGCCAAAAATTGAGGTATTTTAGACCTAAATTTCCTTTTTTGGGGAGTCTGTCACTCTTGTTATATCCAGCACTCTTTTGCATCCACCAAACCAAAAAACCCCAACATATTTTACAGTGTGTTATATCTGTGACACGTCTCACGTATTCCAGTGTTTTCCTGTCTGGTACTCAAGTTATATACAGCACTAAGTTGCATTACTTTACAGGCCACATTTTACAGTGGGGTCTATCCCTGACACGCCTCATACATCCGTGTGCCAAAAATTGAGGCATTTTAGGCCTAAATTCCCTTTTTTTGCAGTCTGTCACTCGTTATATCAGCATTTTTTATCCAAAAAAATTTACAGTGGGGGATATGTCGGTAAAAAGTTTTCTGCTTCAAGTTGTTATGGCAGCTTCATGACTGTGTTAAATGCTTCAACTACTACCTTCAAATTCAAAGAAGCTTTATTGGCAGGACTAAATACACATTAGTTTTGCCAAAGCAAGTGTACAAAAGGGAATGGGGATAGGGACTGTAGGGATGTTGGGTAGGGGCTGTAGGAAAGGTGGATGGGGGCAGATCCAGGATGGTGCTATAGAAGTCCATGGCATAGGGAAGGTGGATGGGGGGCATGGGGCAGATCCAGGGTGGGGGCCATAGAAGTCCATGGCATATCATAGTTCTCTTTCTCGCAGTCTATGACATTCACTCACATATTGTGCTGCTATCTCCACTGCTCTCTCTTCTTGCCCCAGCAGGATATATGTTTTCTCTTCCTCCTTCATGGTGATGAAATCCGGGAAGAGATGTGAGAGTCTCCTGAAGTGAGTGTCTCTCACTGCTGAGTATTTGGGGCAGTGTAGCAGAAAGTGGGTCTCATCCTCCAGGGCCTCCTGGTCACAGTGTTGGCACAGTCTTTCCTCCCTGGGCTTATAGCTCTGCCTGTGTCAGCCGGATTCGATGGCCAGACTGTGGGCACTGAGTCTATATTGGCTCAGGATCTTGCGGTCTCTGGGGTCTGGGAGTTTCTCCAGATAAGGGGCCAGTCTGTAGTCTCTCTGTAGACTCCGGTACATGGTCAGTTTCTGTGAGCTGATGATGTCGTTCTTCCAGTCACTTACGTACCTCTCCTGGCCTTCGTCTACCATCTTCCTGATTCTGGCTTTTCTCAGGTGGTTGTGATTGGTGTTCTGGTCAGGTTGGGTTTGGGTGAGCTGTTCCAAGGGTCCTGGTTTTTCTGTTTCACCTACATGTGTCAGGGCTTTATGTTGATGGGAGCTTGAATTGCTCCTATGTAGGTGAGCCCGTAATGACAGTGCCCTCTTTAAAACCGTTAGGTGTAGAGGGAATCTGCCCAGCTCGGCCCGGCAAACACTGTTGGAGGTGCTCCGATGGACTTGGAGAAGGTGCTTGCAGAATTCCAGGTGGAATATTTCTGTTGGGCTTGAATCCTACCTTGACTAGTGTGGGTAGGTGTGAGGACCCCAGACTTCGCTGCCATACAGGAGGATTGGGGCGATGATAGAGTCGAAGATTTTTAACCAGACCCTCACTGGTGGCTTCAGATGATAGAGTTTCCTTCGGATGGCATAGAAGGTTTTGCGCGCCTTGTCTTTCACGCTATATGGCGTGTTTGAAGCTCCCTGACCAGTGAATCTCTAGACCTAGGTAGGTATATTTGTCCGTTCCTGTAAGGGCGCAGTTGTTGAGGACAAATGATGGGTGCTGATCTGATTTTCCCTTTCTTTTCTGGAACACCATGATGTTGATTTTCTTTAGGTTGACCGGTAGTGCCCAGATGGAGCTGAATTTCTCTAAGATTTTCAGGTTGTCTTGGAGGCCTTTCTCGGTTGGTGACAGAAGCAGCAGGTCATCTGCATACAGCAGGAATTTCACCTGCGCATCGTGGAGGGTGAGACCTGATGCTGTGGAAGATTCCAGAGCGGTAGCCAGCTCGCTGATGTAAATGTTGAAGAGCGTTGGGCTTAGGCTGCAGCCTTGTCTGACTCCCTGGCGCTGCTGGAAATAAGCCGTTCTTCTGCCATTCACACTCATACTGCAGAGGTTTTCGGTGTAGGAGCTTTTGATAACATCATAGGTCTTTCCTCCTATTCCGCTCTCCAGCAGTTTCAGGAATAAGCCTGGGTGCCACACTGAATCAAAGGTCTTTTTAAAGTCCACGAAACAGGCGTATATCTTCCCGTTCTTTGTATTGTGGATGTGTCTCTGAATGAGGCTGTGCAGGGTGTAGATGTGGTCAGTAGTGCGGTGGTTTGGCATGAACCCTGCTTGGCTCTTGCTGATGACGTTGTGCTTGGTGAGGAAACTGAGGATCCTCTTGTTCAGGATGCTGTTGAACAGTTTTACCAGGTTGCTGATGACACATATTCCTCTGTAATTGGCAGGGTCATACCTGTCCCCATTCTTGTGGATGGGTGTGATGAGGCCTTGGTTCCAGGTACAAGGGAAGTAGCCGGCACTTAGCACAATATTGAAGAGTTTAACCATTGCGGCCTGTATTTCTGGTGGGCTGTACTTCAGCATTTCTGGTAGGATTCCATCCTGGCCACCGGCTTTTCTACAGTTGTGGCCAAAAGTATTGACACCCCTGCAATTTTGTCAGATAATACTCAGTTTCTTCCTGAAAATGATTGCAATCACAAATTCTTTGGTATTATTATCTTCATTTAATTTGTCTTAAATGAAAAAACACAAAAGAGAATGAAGCAAAAAGCAAAACATTGATCATTTCACACAAAACTCCAAAAATGGGCCAGACAAAAGTATTGGCACCCTCAGCCTAATACTTGGTTGCACAACCTTTAGCCAAAATAACTGCGACCAACCGCTTCCGGTAACCATCAATGAGTTTCTTACAATGCTCTGCTGGAATTTTAGACCATTCTTCTGTGGCAAACTGCTCCAGGTCCCTGATATTAGAAGGGTGCCTTCTCCAAACTGCCATTTTTAGATCTCTCCACAGGTGTTCTATGGGATTCAGGTCTGGACTCATTGCTGGCCACCTTAGAAGTCTCCAGTCCTTTCTCTCAAACCATTTTCTAGTGCTTTTTGAAGTGTGTTTTGGGTCATTGTCCTGCTGGAAGACCCATGACCTCTGAGGGAGACCCAGCTTTCTCACACTGGGCCCTACATTATGCTGCAAAATTTGTTGGTAGTCTTCAGACTTCATAATGCCATGCACACGGTCAAGCAGTCCAGTGCCAGAGGCAGCAAAGCAACCCCAAAACATCAGGGAACCTCCACCATCTTTGACTGTAGGGACCGTGTTTTTTTCTTTGAATGCCTCTTTTTTTCTCCTGTAAACTCTATGTTGATGCCTTTGCCCAAAAAGCTCTACTTTTGTCTCATCTGACCAGAGAACATTCTTCCAAAACGTTTTAGGCTTTTTCAGGTAAGTTTTGGCAAACTCCAGCCTGGCTTTTTCATGTCTCGGGGTAAGAAGTGGGGTCTTCCTGGGTCTTCTACCATACAGTCCCTTTTTATTCAGACGCCGACGGATAGTGCGGGTTCACACTGTTGTACCCTCGGACTGCAGGGTAGCTTGAACTTGTTTGGATGTTAGTCGAGGTTCTTTATCCAACATTCGCACAATCTTGCGTTGAAATCTCTTGTCAATTTTTCTTTTCCGTCCACATCTAGGGAGGTTAGCCACA
This sequence comes from Dendrobates tinctorius, assembly GCF_039654945.1. Lineage (NCBI taxonomy): Eukaryota > Metazoa > Chordata > Amphibia > Anura > Dendrobatidae > Dendrobates > Dendrobates tinctorius. The sequence continues at coordinate 41,772,585 of NW_027361675.1, forward strand.
GTGCCATGGGCTTTAAACTTCTTAATGACACTGCGCATGGTCGACACAGGAACATTCAGGTCTTTGGAGATGGACTTGTAGCCTTGAGATTGCTCATGCTTCCTCACAATTTGGTTTTTCAAGTCCTCAGACAGTTCTTTGGTCTTCTTTCTTTTCTCCATGCTCAATGTACACACAAGGACACAGGACAGAGGTTGAGTCAACTTTAATCCATGTCAACTGACTGCAAGTGTGATTTAGTTATTGCCAACACCTGTTAGGTGCCACAGGTAAGTTACAGGTGCTGTTAATTACACAAATTAGAGAAGCATCACATGATTTTTCAAACAGTGCCAATACTTTTGTCCACCCTCTTTTTTATGTTTGGTGTGGAATTATATCCAATTTGGCTTTAGGACAATTCTTAAATGAAGATAATAATAACAAAGAATTTGTGTTTGCAATAATTTTCAGGAAGAAGCTGAGTATTATCTGACAAAATTGCAGGGGTGTCAATACTTTTGGCCACAACAGTACATCTTATGGAAGAGATTCTCTCTGCTACTTCATATAATGTAATAGGTTTATCCACGGGGTTTTGGAAATGTTTTACTTTTTCCTCCATTGCTTTTCGTTTTGCCATTATGCTTTCCTGTTCTTGGCTTAGTTCTTCCTTTGGAATGTCTTTATAGAGGTCTCTGAAGTACTGGAGCCAGATGTTGCCATTTTGGATATGGATGTTGTTTTTCTTGTCTTTTGTGCCCATGTGGTTCCATAGTTCCCAGAAGGAGATGTCTTGGAGGGCATCTTGGAGTTGATTAAGTTTGGTGGAGATGTAACTCTGCTTCTTCCTCCTGAGGATGGTTTCGTACTGCTTTTGTATGGTTTCATAGGCTTCCCTCAGACCCGGGTGGTTGGGGTCTCTGTGTTTCTTGTTTGAGGCTGTTCTCAGGGTCTTCCGTACGGCTTTACATTCTCTGTCAAACCATCCGTTGATCTGTTTTTCTTTTGGTCTCATGTAGTTGACTTTTTTAGTGTCGGACAGTCTGGCCATTGCATGGAATATATTGTTGAGGTCTTTTGCAGCTTGACTTACTCCCTTTGAGATAGGCTGGTAGTCATAGTTGTAGAAGTGGTGGAGCATCCGCTGTATTTCAGGTCTGCAGGGAGCCTCTTTATACTTTAATGCCGACATTTTGTGCCATTTATAGGATGGAGGCCGGGTGAAGAGGCCGCTCTGCTGTCGCTTTTGAGTGAATGGTTTCTCTGTGGATTTCAAGTACAGAAGAAGTTGGCTGTGGTCTGACAGGTGCGTTTGTGGGGAGACTATGAAGGCGTTGATATTTGTCAGGTTCATATCTGTAATGACATAATCTACTACACTTCTCCCTACATGGGAGCTTAGTGTACACCTCCCTAAGGAGTCTTCTTTGGTTCGTCCATTAAGAATATGAAGTCTTAAACTTCTACATATGTTCAGGAGCTTTTTACCACTTTTGTTGACTGTATTGTCATAGCTGTTTCTCTCTGTGAGTACTGAGTCTTGGCTGTCATTCTCTGATCCAAATATGTAGATGTTCCCATCCGTGGTCAGGAAGTCGTTTTCTCTCCCTGTTCTTGCATTGAGGTCTCCAAAGATGAGAACTTTGCCCAGGCCCTGATAGATGGCTGCTTCTCTTTGTAAGATCTCGAAGCAGTCTGGATTGAAGTAGGGTGACTCTGGTGGTGGTATATAAGTGGCGGAGAGGTGGACATCAGACTGAGAGGTGAGAATGGAGCTGCTGATCCTGATCCATTTGTGGCTGCCTCCTCTCTTCACCGGTTTGATGTACTGGTGGATCTCCTCTTTATACCAGATCAGTATTCCTCCTGAGCTGCGGCCCTGTTTGATGTTTTTATTTTTCAGGGCGGGGACAGAGATTTCCCTGTATCCAATGGGCACCAGAGATTCGTTTTCGGCTATGGTCCATGTTTCCAGGAGGATCTGAATGTCTATATTTCTCAGTCTTTGTATAAAGTCAGGGTCATTTGTTTTACATCTAAAGGCCGAGGTGTTGAGACCCTGAATATTCCAGCTGCTGATTGTAAGTGAAGTAATTTTTCTATATATCTTGGGTGTATATACCTTGTAATGAGAAAGGCTGTGTATGACACCGGATCTCTGACTGATTTATTAATGATGTTGGTTCCGTCCAGTCACATTAGTTTCCTGCACCACCATCATCATCTTCAGCCTAGAGGCAGTCACTGCGCAGATAGAAAGTCTGAGTAGCAGAGGGTGAACGCTTAGGCGGTGTTGTACTCTGTATTGTAGTCTGTCTATGTATTACGAAGCCTAAATCTTCTTGATGAAATCATGCCTGGAAGAGCCATAGCAAGATAACGTTGAAGATCACGGGGACAGAACTCGCACCTACTGAAGCCTGGTGTTCCTGGGCAGGATTCTGACAAGCCCTCACCTACTAATACTGAACTGGTTGGACGATGACTTTTAAAAGGAGCCCATGCATTTTCTATAACTGAAGCTAGAGATTTTGACATTTTGGATGCCTTTCCAGAGATGTCAATTGGAGAGCGTTGTGGTCGGAGATGTGACTTCTACACCACCACACGAGCTGCCGCCTCTCCACCACCCGAGGTGCCGCACCCACCACCTTCTGTCTCTCCCATTCTCCCGCAGAATGAAAGTCGGCAAGGACAAGGTTGTCTCCCCTCTGTAACAATCTGTCATTGTAATTTTTTTGGGTAAACAATATCTATTACTATGTACAGTATGTAACCCCTTGTCATGTACAGCACCATAGAATTAATGGCGCTATATAAATAACTAAATAATAATACTGTAGGGGTGTTTCTGCTAGACAACGTATCAAACATGTTATTGAAGGATGTGCACAAACTATGTCACCTTGGTAGCTATACCCCAGTGGGTGTTGGCACAGTGTCATGTTGACTACAGTCCCCAGATGTTATGTAGGTCCCTAATCTCTCCTCTACTTTAGCAGCATGATGAATTAATAGGAAAAGCACATGGTATTGGTGTATCTGTTGTTTTTCTTGACAAAGAAACTCAATAACATCAATGAGGTGGTTAGCCAACTCAATAACATCAATGAGGTGGTTAGCCACACACGGAATGGAGAAATAGTAAAGATGAAAATTCACAAGTAGTTTCACATTTGAGGCAAAACACACTTCAACAAAGTTGCTTTAACTCTTGCAACATTATATTCCAAAGCCTTGAAGAAAAAGATGAATATATTGTGAACCAAATAGGTATGAATAACTAATCACACAAATGATGTAACATAATTCTAAACATACACAAGCTATCAGTGGGGAAATTGTTTTCCACCAAGAATTTTAAGTATGAGACTAGTGTCATCTTGTGGAATGATATGAGCCACAAAGTCCTTGAAATTGAAACTGTTCTGGATGTATTGCACAATTTTCTCTAGAAAATTAGAAGTCTGTGCCTTCTATGCTGCTTGCATTAAAGAACTGATTTGCCAGATATGTACGGAGTCAGGATGACCGGGCTGGGAGTACCTGTGCTGCGCCATTTCCAGAACTGTCAAGGCTGCGTCCCCTGTTTCCCGGCGGAAGGAATAGGGTAACGGACAGGCCCCATTACACAGAAAGAGGGGTTGTGTTTAGACAGGGAACCTGGCCGGAAGCTGATGTAAAAAAAAAAAAAAAAAAGCAAAGCAGGAGTGAGTCCCCAGCTGTGACCGTGTGAGCAGCAAGGGGGGCAAAATGCAGCAGACAGACCCAGTGACCTAGAGGCATGGGGCCAGCTTAAGAGAAAGCAGGCAAGACATCAAAGATTTTTGGCGTGGACAAGCAAGCGCATAGGATGCTGAGTAGGACAGTTCCCATTGTCTCCTGTTGTGAGCTCATTTTCTCGTTCACCTTTGATGTCCGATGAACTCCCTCTGCTGGTGAAGGGAGGTGGTGAAACTGATTTGGATGGGAGAAACCTGTCATCTGAACAGGTGGATTGCGATTGAACATCCGGAATCTCTGAGTGAATATAAGGCTGACGACGCCCTTGTAAGGTTGCTGGTGATTTCTCTGCTCTGAGCTCTGGCCTCCAGTTCAGTTCCTGTCTTCTGAAAGCTAAGTTTTGCTCTGTTATTGTTCCATGAGATTTTGTCTGATTTGCTTAGTTTTGTGTTCAGCTAGCCCCGGCTGGGGCTTTGCTGAATTTCCATTTTGTCCCTTATCGGTTAAATCTCTTTTGCTCTGTCTTCAGAATATATCGGAGTGCTGATATAGGGATTTTGAAGTCTAGTGACTTCAAGGCCATTTTTCTTATCAGACGTGTTGGGACTTGTTGGTAGGGTTTTTGCGGATTGCAGCTAGCATCTTTTCTGTCCTTTCCTATCTAGTTAGTTGGGCCCCATCGTTTGCTCTGCCTGTCTTTCTGTCTGTGTTTGTGTTTTCATCTCTTTTCACCGACAATACATGTTGGGGACTATCTATCGCTTTGGGGTCTGCTCTGGGGCAGTTTAGATTTCCCCTTTCTTTCTTTAGGCTTATGTAGTTCTCCGGCTGTGACGAGGTGTCTAGGATCACCGTAGGAACACTCCACGGCTACTGTTAGTTGTGTGAATAGGATCAGTGGTCTGCAATCCGTTACCTACCAACCTCTCCGGTTTTCTGGACTTAGCTTGCATTTTTGTTTTTTCCTCCGGTGACTCATTCATAACAGTCTCCCGCGACTAAAAGCGGTACTGCCATTTACCAAGGCGCCGTTTGCCCAGTAACTGCCAGAGAGCGAGGCGCCGTGCACTCCTTGACCGTGAGTACAGCGCACATGTGCAGTAGAGAGAGGCAGTTCATGCCATGTGTTCAGCGTGGATAACTAATAATTACAAGGCACAGAGGACGTTGGTACGGTCAGCAAGGTACTCCCTCAGCATTTTCAAAAACTTGCACTTCATGTGACAGTCCCCTGCGCCTCAGGGACAGGGCGATGGGAGGGTCTGAGAAAATTCTCCCCAAACTTTGCCAGTGTTCCACTGCCTTTGCTGGCTTGGAGTTGTGTCCCTCTCACCTGTACTCCTTGCTTGTCCAACAAACTTTGACCTCTGCCACCAGTGTTTTCAGATGTGAATTTTTTTTTAATAATTCCGCAAGAAGGGCCCTTTGTTCCTCCAACATTTTAGTACACCTGTCTGCCTCTGGAATAAGAGATGTAAAGTTCTCCTTGTAGCGTAGGTCTAGAAGTGTCACCAATAAGTATTGCCCGTAACCCAAAATTTTGATAACGCAAGGGTGACGGGAAAGGCAGCGTAACAAACTCAGCCATGCCTGCAAGACTGTTAACAGTCAATACTTCCATGTCCTCACCATGAGGATGACTGACCATGCTCTCCTCCTTCTCCTTGTCCAAAGGTCTCCAACTATTAGAACTAACCTCAGTAATATCATTGTACAAACATCATTGTAAATGCCTACTTGTAAATACACCCCTGAATTTTTTATCTCCCCCACCTCATTTTAGATTGTAAGTTGTCACAAGCAGGATTGTTTTGTTTGGGTTTAATTATTGTTATTGTTGTTACTTAGTGTAGATTCTAAGCTGTCACCAGCAGGGTAGTTTTGTTTTGGTTTAATTATTGGATTATTGTTATTGTTGTTACTTAGGACTGTTGTGTTTGAAACTGTTAAACTGTAAATATGTTTTCGCTGTATAATAACTCTCAATCTTCAAATTAGAACACAGATAAGCAGGATGGAGACGTTAATTATGGTGTCATTGACGCTCACCCTCTTTGTGGATTCGTCAAAGTTTTGGAGGATGTTACATATGTCAGACATCCATGTCCACTCCTCACATGTTATGTGTGAAGACAGAACTGAATACCGACAACCTTGTTGATGCTGGTGGACTATTCACCATCTTCCCTCTTCTGCTCACAAATCCTTTCCAACATCTGCATTGTAGAGTTCCAAGGCCTGGGGGCATCACACACCAGTCGTTGAGCCAGAAGCTGCAAGCGTTGCTGAATCACAGCAAGGGCGAATGAAGCTGTAGCTGACTTTCTAAAATGGGTATGTAGTGTGTTGTACTTTTCTGGCCAGTTCTGCCAGCTCCGTGTCGCTTGAAGCCGGGACCCACTTCGACCTTGGTATGATGCATGTCCTCCCAAACACTGAATATTGCGGGCCCTACGTCAATCTGGATTGCCCCTACAGTCTACAGCTCCTGCACCTCCTCCTCCTCCTTTGCCTCCTCTTCAGCCTCCAGCTACAAAAGGTAGCACATCAGTCACAAGCTGGAAGCACTACAGCACTGCCAAATGAAAGCGGGAACAGGCTGTGCTGAAGCTAATATGCTTCTGTGACAAACCCCAAAATGCTGAAGAGTTGTGGACTGCTCTGAAAGCAGGCAGATCGGTGGCTGAGATGGCTGAACCCACAGCCAGGCATGGCACGTGTGTGAGCTCGCCTCACCACAGAGCAGCCACCAGGTTCCAGCCATTGTCACACACAATGCAGTGGTATCACGCGCAGACACTGTTCATGGAGCCTGGTGTTCAGCCAACAAAGTCGGGTGCTTTGCTGCCATGTGCCTGATCATGCTTGTGGTGGTAAGGCTGGTAGGTTTACTACCCCAGCTGATGTGGCCATGGCCGGTGTTGCAAATGTCCTTTTTGGGGTTATTAGCAGTTTTTAAAAAACAACCAGACTGGTAGGGGGACATTTATTGTCTCCCTCTCCCGCACCACCTCCTCACCTCGTCACGTGTCTTTTGGTGTTCCCCAAGTCTCTGTTGTAGGACCCCTACTCTTCTCCATCTACACCTGCGGCCTGGGACAGCTGATGTAATGGCACGGTTTGCAATATCATCACTACGCCGATGACACGCAAATCTACCTTTCTGTACCTGACATCACCTCCTTACTGACCAAAATCACATGTCTTCCCGCTATATCATCTTTCTTTGCTGCTCGCTTTCAAAAAGTGGACATGGACAAATCAGAATGCATCATCTTTCAAGCATCTCACGCTGAATACATGTGAGAGCTGTATATGCCTCATTCGGTACCACTTTAGTAAGAGGTGAACTTTGCCCTAGAGAAAATGATTTTCCAGAATTTTTTGCACATTTTTTTGCAGCTGTGATCTTCATCTTATTGGTTTGGATGTGGTGTAAAGAGGAAATCAGGTGTTTCCAAGAGTTGTGGTTATGTACTTTTTGTGCCATTCCTTTAACAATGTTCGTTACACTAGGACAATTAATTTTAGACTGGAACATTAGGATATTATTGGTAACATGTATGGGTGAAGATAAACAAGCTTGTGCCACGGGTGTGTTTATAGTTACGTACGATGCACTCCTTTTTAAACTTAGCTTTTCAAGAACATCCATTAGTTTGTTTGGTTTTCCTCCAACACCGATCTGCTTTCTCTAGTTCAGCATCTCACGAACATGTTGCACTTTGCCCTTTATACAGACACATGCATCTTTGGCAAAATATTTTGGACGGGCATTTCTTAGGCTGAGTCTTACACGCGCATCTGTTACACCTTATCTTCAAACGGGCATGAAACCAATTCTGGTAACTGATGGTGGCTAAACAACGAATCATTGTTGGCTGTATCCTGGATCTCATACCTCCCATAGCCACTGCTGTTATTAATCATTTACTTTCCCATTCCTGTGATCAACATGCCCCTTTTCCAGTTCATTTCATCCAACGATTCGTCTGCTATATTGTTACTAATAACATGCACCTTCCCAGCATCAACTGTGTAGGAAGCCAAGTTACAGTTTTGCAAGGTGTTTATGATGCCCCTAAAAAAAAGTACAGGCTATATTGCTATCTACCCCCAGGGGGAAATGTTTGCCAGTCCATACACTTATTGTATGGGCATTCCAAGTCTAGGAGACCCCTTCCTTTAAATTGGGCATAGTTTTAAGTCAGGCCTTCCTCCACGCCTCATCATCCACCGCCACTAGATCAAAAGGGTTTACGTGTTCCGTGCAGCTACAGCCAGTGTTGAATTATATTAACAAGGGTGGGTGGTTATGCTGTGCGTAAAATACTTGTTCTGAAAAAGGTTGAGGTGTACCCCACAGGGGAAATGTTTGTCAGCCCATACACTAAGTATATGGGCATTCCAAGTCTAAGAGACCCGCTCCTTTAAATTGAGCATAGTTTTTAATCAGGCTTTCCTCCACATCTCATCATCCACCACCACTAGATCACCAGCAGTAAAGTGTTCAGTGCTGCTAAAGCCAGTGTCGAATTCCAAAAAAGGGTGGGTGGTTTTGCTGGGCATAAAATACAGTACTTGTTATGGAAAAGGGGAAAATGTTTGTCAGCCCAATATACTTAGTGTATGGGCATTACAAGTCTAGGATGTTAGGGACGGCGGAACGCACTAAATATAAAATAACGTAAAGTGTGTTCGCCGCCCAGGGTCCACCGTGCAGAAGGTGTTAACACTGCTGCTAGCTGATGGCAGACGTACAATATGGCGGTATAACGCACGCGGGTTGGACGTCACCCAAGTGCGTTGAGCGATCTCTGTTTTACTCATAGAGATGCCTTAGGTGCAAAACACAAAAGGGCTGAGCCTGTTAGCATCACAGGTCTCAGAGGAGTGCACGCACAATATATGGTCACAGGAGCTAGGCCCTAGGCAGAGGGTCAGCATCCGTATAGACCTACCGTGCATGCGGCGTCGCAACTGCGGACGCCAAAAGGAGCTGCAGACTGCAGCGTGGTGACAGACACTGCCGCTAGTCGACAATGCCCAAGAGAGGGCGCACTGTTGGACGCTAGTACTGTGTAGATGCTTATTGTGGCTATAGCTTGCCACTGGCTGGCGCTGACTCTAAAGCTAAGTCCCTATACACACTCGTAATATCAGAGGGAGGGGATCTTAATGAGTCATTCGCGAGTTCATGCATCCATCATCATTCACACAGTAGCAACTAGAGACTATACTAGCGCATGGCCGAGCGGCCATGCGAACCTTTTATAGCCAGGACCTTCCGGAAGCTTCCAGATCCCTGAGATGGACCAATCAGATCTGGAGAAGGACCTGGACATGTGGCTCCCGATCTCCAATGGGAGATCGTCTCGTGAGCATGCTCAGTAGAGCTGCGGAGGGACTTAGCCTCCGGAGTGATTTGCTGCCAAGCAGCCTGCATTGCCATTGCTGACCCAAAGGTGGCAGCAATAGCCAACCCCACAGAGCAGGTCTGGGCAGAGCATCTGAGAAGACGGGATTGCTGAGCAATGTCCTCTGCGGTCAAAAGATAATGGGAGACCGCAGAATGTGAGGCTCTGGATTCCTGTTGAACCGCTGCGGGAACCCAACGCCTAACATAGGAGACCCACTCCTTTAAATTGGGCATAGTTTTTAATCAGGCTTTCCGCCACATCTCATCATTCGCCACCACTAGATAACCAGCGTTAATGTGTTCTGTGCTGCTACAGCCAGTGTCGAATTCCGAACAAGGGTAGGTGGTTTTGATGGGCCTAAAATACTTCTTATGGAAAAGGCTGAGGTGTACCCCACAGGGGAAATGTTTGCCAGCTCAATACACTTAGTGTATGGGCATTACAATTCTAGGAGACCCTCTCCTTTGATTTGGGCATAGCTTTTAATCAGGCTTTCCTCCACGTCTCATCATCCGCCGCCACTAGATCATCGGCGTTAACGTGTTCCGTGCTGCTACAGCCAGTGTCACAATCCTAACAAGGGTGGAGGTTTTTGTTGGTCGTTAAATACTTGTTATGGAAAAGGTTGAGATGTACCCCACAGGGAAATGTTTGTCAGCCCAATACACTTAGTGTATGGCCATTACAAGTCTAGGAGACCCGTTCCTTTTTAATGGGACATTTTCTATTAAGAGACCATCCTACATGTTTCTTCCAAGGGGGGATTGGGGTTATTGGGGTGCATATGACTTAAGCTTGAAGTTCACCTTTACTCTGTTGAGAAGTTTTTCTGGGCTCTTTTGTTACCATTCGTATTATCCCTCTCTTATTTTTCATCAATTTTCCTCCTGTGGCCACTTCCAGAGAGGTTGGCTACAGTCCCATGGAGCTTATATTTCTGAATAATATGTGCAACAGTAGTCACAGGAACATCAAGCTGCTTGGAAATGGTCTTATAACTTTTACCTTTAACATGTTTGTCTATAATTTGCTTTCTACTCTCCTGAGACAACTCTTTCCTTTGCTTCCTCTGGTCCATGTTGAGTGTGATACATACCATGTCACCAAAGAGCACAGTGAGTATCTGTAGCCCTCTATACAGGCCCACTCACTGATTCCAAGATGGTAGACATCTGTGATGCAAATTAGTGGACACGCCTTGATTTATCATGTCCCTTTTGTCACATTATTTTCAGGGGTACCATCATTTCTGTCCAGGCCTATTTCATGAGTTTTACTCCCGTTTAATGTATATGCAGAAATAGGATTTCTCCTTCCTAGGTGCATTGCTCTACATTTATCTACATCAAACCTTATTTGCCAAGTGTTTTCCCATTCAGTCATTTTATCCAGATCGTTTTGCAATATTGTAGTGTCAAGGTCAGATTTTAATACCCTGCATAGTTTGGTGTCGTCAGCAAAGACTGACACTTTACTCTCAATCCTATCCACAAGGTCATTAATAAAAAGGTTAAAAAGAATCGGTCCTAGTACAGATCCCTGCGGTCCCCACAGCTGACTATATCCCATTTAGAGAACGTTCCTTTTATGATGACTCATTGTTTCCTATCTTTTAACCAATTCCATACCCATCTGCATATAGATTGCCAGTCCTTGCTTCTGTAGCTTCAGTATAAGGTTGTTATGTGGCACAGTATCAAATGCCTTTGCAAAGTCCAGTTAAATCACATCAGCCGCATTACCAACATTCAGATTTGCACTTACCTCCTCATAGAAACCCAAGATGTTAGTTAGACATATTAGTTATAATATTTTTATGGTTTAGAAGCCTTTTCACCTCTGGAGAGTAAACTTTTCTTTCTCCAGTAAGAGGGAATGCCTAGCCTATGTTTTGTCTTCTTCTTTGGACACCTTACAGTATATTGTCCATGTCTGTGGCCCAATACAGTTTAATGTCCTTCTCTGTTGCCTCGATACAGTATAATGTCTGCCTTTATGGCTCCAATACTTTATGATGTTCCCCTCTGTGGCCTCCTTGCTGCATAATGTCCCCCCTATGGCCCCCAGAGAGTATTTCTCACTCTCTGGACCCTATACAGTCTAATGTCCTCTGTGGCCCCCATATAGTATATTGTCCCCTTCTATGGTCACCATACAATAAAATGTCTTCTTCTGTTCCCCCCATATAGTATAACATCCCTCACTGCGGCAATTTAAAAAAAAAATCCTCTTAACTGTCCCCATTCCCTTGAAAGACAGTTCCTTCTTCCGTCTCCTTTATCCAGCAGTGGCTGTACAATGCAGTGGTATAACTGCACTGCCTGCTGCTGATGTCTAATAGGTTAGGGGCATGTATTGTAGGGGGGCAGTGCCCCACTGCTACCCAATCGTTTTTGACTGGATATGCCTCCAAGGACGCACAGCTAACTGAAAATAGCGTTGTCACCATTGTACCCATGGTCTAGGCCCAGTCACACTCAGTACCTCTCCAATCGCAATGATTATTCCCTGGCTCAGGAACACACTGTAGTCAGTGCGAGCTTCTGAATGGGAATTTTCATGTAACTTTTGTTCACTTTGGTAGACAGTGAAAATGAAGGTGCCTGTATGACAAAAGTACCCCACTTCCTTGTGATCATTAAAGGGAAGCTATCAGCTGCTGCATGCAGTTTGCAGCAAATGCAGCATGAATCAGACACCATCTCTAGTATGCTAATTATTTGTTTTCTTTTGGAACGCTGTGTTTCAGAGTAAAATAGTATTAAAAGCAAGGTGATGAGTCCAAGAGGCATGTTACCGGTGTCTTTTCTCCGCTGGCTCAGCTAGACTGACAGATTTCCCTATACCAACACTTACGCAGCTGCAGGTTTAGAATGCAATAACCATTCTCTGATTCGTGGCGCCCATGGTTCAGTAGCACAAGGTAACTGGAAAGTTCCCTCTAAGAATCCCACTAGTTAACTGAAATTGGTGACTATAATTAATATCTTGAAATCTTTCTATAGCGAATATTAATGTTAGTTATCCCTTTTTTTAATTAACTACATGTATGCAGTAAAGCAGAAGTAAATGACTTTTGACTGTGTAGGTCATACGATTCCGGCTTGCTCATTTTCGCTTATTTATAGCTGTGTGTTACACATCCTCACTTGATTGACATGTAAGTAGTCATGCATTTGAATTGCTTCCAGACATCTGAAAGTGCAATCACATTCTACACCCCCTTATCGCTGCAAACCTCAGTGGTGAGATCAGAAATCAGTCAAAGTAGACAAGGCATTTAGAAGAGCTTTAGTGTTCCTTCTGTCATCAGGATACTGATGTCATACAAGATGAAATAGATTGAAGAAGAACACTGAAAACTTTTTGAGATTAGATGGCAACCTGCTGAACTCATTTTTAGAATCTGACAACCCTAGACACATATAACATGCTGGCAATGATGAGCAGGATCTGGGATGTTCGCCAGCTCATATATAAATTCCTTGTGACGAGAATCTGTTTTCTAAATATATTTTACTTATCATATCTAGCATCAAGTTATTATGCAATTACTGTGAACCTGACAGCTCAAATACAACAATTTTACCCAAATACTTCTTGCACAAAGTTTGCTAAAGCCAAATAACAATTTATGGCCTCTAAATCAACAGTTTTTGATGGATCCTATTATAATTGTTTTATTAATTTGTGGACTGCAGCTGCCATTTCATAGTCAAGGTCTATCAGTCAATCGTCAAGGTCAATCAGTAGCACTAAAAAAAATCTCAATATACCCCTAGCCTCAAAGTGATACCTTTTCATCAGTCATTTCATGAAAACTGATATTTGCTTAATCGTCCAAGGTCTCCTGCAAGTGCTGTTATGGTGAGGTGGAAATGTCTATGAGCAACAACAGCTCAACCACCAGTGGTAGACCACACAATCTCATAGTGTGGAGCTTTTGAGTTTGACATACTCTTTGTTTCATCACTAGTTAGTTCCAAACTGCTCATAGAAGTTATATCAGCACAAGAACTGTGGGGGAACATTTTGTAAATGGGTTTCCATCATCAAGCATCTGCATAAAAGCCATGTATCATGTAGTATGATAGTATGGGCAGTTTAGTATGGTTTGAGCTATGCTATTTATATTTGGTGAGGGGTAATATTAATGCTTCAGTGTACCACAACTTTTTAGACAATTGTATGCTTTCAAATATGTGGCCAGAGTTTGTGAAAGGCCTTTTCTTATTCCGGTTTGACTGTGCACACAGCACAGCCTGAGCTAATTAACTGGGATGCCGACCTAAACTGTCTTGTCTTCTCGCACATCAGTGTCTGATTTCTTAGAAGCTCTTTTGTTTGAATGGGCACATCTTTCTCATAGACACACTCTAAAATCTGGATGAATTTTTTTTTTACTTGTAAAACTGGGGAAGGGGTCTTTGTGAGCATTCACATAGTCTTGCAGGACCAATATCCATTGGAGTCATAAGTCATCATTAAGTATAGGTCCAAACTGACCAAAGAAAATGACCACTCTTGTGGTAACTTTATAGCCACAGTCTTTGTTGTCACCCAGTTTTCCTAGAAATTGAAACTAAAGTGCCACCACTTGGGTTTTTTTTTAAACTTAACAGAAACAGAGATATGAAGATATCAAGGATATATATTTTAGAAGAAAATAGACTTTTGGGCTTTGAGCACGCTATACTTAAAGAAGTTGTCCACTACTTGGACAGCACCTTCTCATACCCCATGCTTGACTCCGATAAAATAAATAAGCTTATACTCACTACCCATGCCAGCCCCGTTCCAGTGGTGTTGGTACTCACTTTCCCGAGTCTCCCGTGAGGGGGTTATGACACATGAGTCTGGTACCTTATCAGCACTGGCGTCACTAGCACTAACTTTTTACAAATCAAAAATCAAGAGGAAGTCAGGGCTGTGGCTACTCTCTCACTTCCTCTTGATGTTCCATTTGTACAAAGGTGGAGACAGAGACGCCAACACTGATTGAACGCCAGGCTCATTTGTAATAACAACTGCATTAGAACCCCGGGAACACGAGTGCCGACACCAAGGGAACAGCACCGGCACGGAAGGTGAGTATAAGCTTTTTGATGTTATCCAAGTCAAACATTTAGAGCAAGAAGAGGTTGTCCTAGTAGTGCACAACCCCTTTAATGAATGGACTGGCTGGAGTGTGATGGGGTCTAATTCTTTAAAAGGCACATGTTGCTTATTGAATTAGACATATCTTTTAGCTGGTGTGCGCTGCTGCCAGAAATGTTATTCCAGTTAGGGCTGGAGAACATATCTGGACTAATGGACTAAGTAACAGTAGTGATGTAACTTTTCATGAATTTGACGGGCGGTCATAGCCTTGTCCCATCCCACTGTTGCAACACCCATATTGGCATGATAGGCTGGGATTGGTGTGTAAATACCAAATGTCACAATATTTTTACGCAAATATGCAACTTATTAAGGTGTTTTACATCAGAATGCTGAAGTAAACACCTTAACCCCTTCATGACCTATGACGTATATACATGTCATATGTTGCGTCCCTGCACTCCATGCGGGCTCTGGCGCTGAGCCCGCATGTTTTCCGGCACCTGACAGCTGATCTGATCAGCTCCATGTTCCCCTAACATCCTCAGGTGGCTGTTAACGTGTTAAATGTCACTGTCAATCTCCAACAGCGGCATTTAACATGGCTGCTCCGGAAGCATGTCATAAGACTCTCTGTGACGACTCCTGGAGTGGACCCTCTGGGTCGTCACAGTATAATCAGGCCATGGACCCTGCTGGTACCACCGCCTCTGCCCAAAAGGAACTGGTGTTCCTACGGGAGAGTCAGACCAGGATCATGTCCTCTCTGAAATCTATGGAGTCCCGTTTGTCGACTATTCAGTCTTCTAATCAAACTAGGATTATGGCCTTTTTGAAATCCATGGAGTCCCGTTTGTCGGCCATGCAGTCCTCTGACCCTGGGAATGCTTCCCAGTTGGCCAGCCTCCAGCAAGAACTCACATAGCAACGCGACACCCAGGTCCATATCCTCAACTTTATGGCATCAGTAGATAGTCGGCTCCTTTCCATACAATCCGTTTCTGCCCAGTCCTCAGTCCTGCACTCGCTGCCGCGCTTCGCAAGCCACCCCGATATAGCGTGGACCCTAAGTTTTGTCGAGGATTTTTGAGCCAATGCCGGTTATATTTTGAGCTTTTGCCACCGCACTATTCCACCAAGTGTGCCAAAATTGCCTTTATTGTTTCACACTTAGAGGGTGAGGCGTTAGCATGGGTGAATTCCCTCTGGGAGCGCACTGATCCACTCATCTCTCAGCTTTCCACCTTTTTGGACACCTTCCGCAAGGTGTTCGACGAGCCTCAACCACCGAGTCCCTCTTTAACCTCCATCAGGGGACGCTACTGGTGGGACAGTATGCCTACCGTTTTCGTACCTGGTCCTCCGAACTCGGTTGGAACAACGAGGCTCTCTTAGGGATCTTTTGGCGTGGCCTGGCCGGTCGGATCAAAGATGAACTGGCAGGTCGGGATACTCCCACCTCTTTAGAGGATCTGATCTCTCTGGTGACACGCATTGACCTGCGGTTTCAGGAGCGTGCCGGTGAATCAGCCAGAGAGAGAAGCTCCTCTCATCTCCTTTGTTCCTGCCCCAAAAGGCCAGGAAACTTCTCCACCTAAGATTGGTAGGAGAGGACTCCCTAGGTGTACGTGACTCCTCTCTTTCCCTGCTCGTGTCCGTGCTACTGAATCTTGGTGCCAAGCGTTTCTCAAAGGAGGCTTTTCCGGATTCTGGCGCAGATGGGAATTTTATCACACTCGAGGCAGTTAAAAAATACCGGATTCCTGTCAGATCCCTGGAGACTCCCCGGTCGATAGTTTTGGTCAATGGTACATCCTTGCAGGAGACCGTTACCCAGGCCACCGAAGAGATCGATTGGAAGGGTTTTGGCCCCGAGGAAAGGTCATGGGAACCCAGGGAGAATATCCACGCACCCCAGATTTTGTCTAAGTTGCTCTCCAGTTTTAGAAGGAGGGGGCGTAAAGGGGGGTACTGTCACACCGCGCTCACCTGGGGGCGTGACCTTGGTCCCGACGTCATCTCTTCCGGAGCCTCGGTTGCTCTGGGGGTCCCGCCGGGTGCGCAAGTGCATTTCTCGTACCTAGGTTCCTGTCTCCTCCATGTTATGTGTGCGCTTGCGCGCTCCTCTCAGTTCGGCCTCTGGGTCCGTCCTCTCTATAGTACTGGAGGACTTGACCCGGAAGCACTAACGATCATGTGCTATATCAGGCTACCTCTTCCTAGGGGAGGTGTCTGATTATTGTTGTGCTTCCTGGCTTGGTCTTTCGTGTCCCTGCCTGGCTGTGTGCTGTATTCAGGTACTCTGCCTTGCACTCTGTTGTGCCTCTTGGCACACGCTGTGACCCTGTACTCTCTCATACTCAGTTGTGCCTCCTGGCACACACTCTGATCCTGTGCTCTGTCTTACACTCAGCTGTGCCTCCCGACACATACTCTGTCCCTGTGCTCCGTCTTATACTCAGTTGTGCCTCCTGGTGCACACTCTAATCCTGTGCTCTGTCTTATGCTCAGTTGTGTTTCCTAGCACACTGGGCCTCGCTTCTTCGTGTGCTCTCTGCAGTCTCACAGTCCCGTTCTCATGTGCTCCCTGCAGCAGCCTTGCAGTCCTGCCTCCGGTGTTCCTGTTCCATCCTGCTCCAGTTCCATCCTACTCCAGTCCTTCCGTTCTCCTCTAATCCTGTCTCCTGTGTTCCTGCTCCAGCCATCCCTCCACATTCCAGTCTACTGTCTTACTCCACTCCTGTCTCCTGTGTTCCAGCTCTGTCCTGTCATCTACACTTCAGTCCCACACTCCTACTCCAGTCCATCCTGTGCCGCCCCTCTCGGTACTGGCTACCGTGGTAATCGAACCCCTGGGCCTGCTCCTAACGGTCCCTGTATAGGGAGCGGTTCCACCTGGCAGCTCGCCCGGGGCCCCTCGGTGCCACGGCCCAGAGGGTCCACTCCTGGAGATTCCGGCTCCAGACCAGCCACGCTAACACCCTCCCATCAGTGCCCCTGTCACGTGTTCGCGGGACGTCGATAGGTTGGCATGACTTTGTGTGATTTACAACTTCAAATTTGCACATGATTATGTAAATTCAAGTGTTTCAGTTGGTGGCTCCATCCATTTTTCCTAAACAATGTGTTGAACTTGTTTGGTACATTGAAAACTGTGTTCCTAGTGATTGTTCATTAAATAATTTCAGATACTCCATAACAAATTAATAGGCTTTATCTGCTTCATGTATAGTAATTTCTGTTCTAGTTTAATCATGTTACAATATATTCTTGTACTTTTCCACATTGGCCACTAGAGTTTTGAATACATACTGAACCTTATGGTATTCTAGTTCCAATGCTGGCTTTTCTGTATAGCCTGGGGTAGAATAAACAGTACCATGTTATTAGAGCTGATGATTTCATGACATCTCTATTCTTGCAAGAGGCTGGGATTATGCAGGATTTATTAATGTGCACTACATATACAGTGCCTACAAGTAGTATTCAACCCCCTGCAGATTTAGCAGGTTTGATAAGATGCAAATAAGTTAGAGCCTTCAAACTTCACACAAGAGCAGGATTTATTAACAGATGCATAAATCTTACAAACCAAAAAGTTATGTTGCTCAGTTAAATTTTAAGAAATTTTAAACATACAAGTGTGGGTCAATTATTATTCAACCCCTAGGTTTAATATTTTGTGGAATAAACCTTGTTTGCAATTACAGCTAATAATCGTCTTTTATAAGACCTGATCAGGCCGGCACAGGTCTCTGGAGTTATCTTGGCCCACTCCTCCATGCAGATCTTCTCCAAGTTATGTAGGTTCTTTGGGTGTCTCATGTGGACTTTAATCTTGAGCTCCTTCCACAAGTTTTCAATTGGGTTAAGGTCAGGAGACTGACTAGGCCACTCCAACACCTTGATTTTTTGCCTCTTGAACCAGGCCTTGGTTTTCTTGGCTGTGTGCTTTGGGTCGTTGTCTTGTTGGAAGATGAAATGACGACCCATCTTAAGATCCTTGATGGAGGAGCGGAGGTTCTTGGCCAAAATCTCCAGGTAGGCCGTGCTATCCATCTTCCCATGGATGCGGACCAGATGGCCAGGCCCCTTGGCTGAGAAACAGCCCCACAGCATGATGCTGCCACCACCATGCTTGACTGTAGGGATGATATTCTTGGGGTCGTATGCAGTGCCATCCAGTCTCCAAACGTCACGTGTGTGGTTGGCACCAAAGATCTCGATCTTGGTCTCATCAGACCAGAGAACCTTGAACCAGTGTGTCTCAGAGTCCTCCAAGTGATCATGAGCAAACTGTAGACGAGCCTTGACATGACGCTTTGAAAGTAAAGGTACCTTACGGGCTCGTCTGGAACAGAGACCATTGCGGTGGAGTATGTTACTTATGGTATTGACGGAAACCAATGTCCCCACTGCCATGAGATCTTCCCGGAGCTCCTTCCTTGTTGTCCTTGGGTTAGCCTTGACTCTTCGGACAAGCCTGGCCTCGGCACGGGAGGAAACTTTCAAAGGCTGTCCAGGCCGTGGAAGGCTAACAGTAGTTCCATAAGCCTTCCACTTCCGGATGATGCTCCCAACAGTGGAGACAGGTAGGCCCAACTCCTTGGAAAGGGTTTTGTACCCCTTGCCAGCCTTGTGACCCTCCACGATCTTGTCTCTGATGGCCTTGGAATGCTCCTTTGTCTTTCCCATGTTGACCATGTATGAGTGCTGTTCACAAGTTTGGGGAGGGTCTTAGGCTAGTTTCACACTTGCTTTTTTTTGCAGCGCGTTTTTCCCGCAAAAAAACGCATTGAAAAAACGCATACAAAAGCATACAACTGCTGCATTTTCTTCAAGCATTTTTATGAGCATGCATGAAAAAAACGCAGCGTTTTTATGCGTTTGTATGCGTTTTTAGTGCGTTTTTACCGCGTTTGCGTTTTTTCCAAACATTAGGTGGCCCCTCACACTAACCCAAACCATGACTTTACTAACCCTAACCCTAACCCTAACCCTTAACCAAACCATACCCTGATCCTAACCCTAACCTTGATCCTGACCCTAACCCTGACCCTAACCCTGACCCTAACCCTGACCCTAACCCTAACCCTTAACCAAACCATACCCTAACCCTGACCCTAACCCTAACCCTTAACCAAACCATACCCTGATCCTAACCCTGACCCTAACCCTAACCCTTAACCAAACCATACCCTAACCCTGACCCTAACCCTAACCCTGACCCTAACCCTGACCCTAACCCTGACCCTAACCCTTAACCAAACCATACCCTAACCCTGACCCTAACCCTAACCCTTAACCAAACCATACCCTGATCCTAACCCTAACCTTGACCCTGACCCTAACCCTAACCCTGACCCTAACCCTGACCCTAACCCTGACCCTAACCCTAACCCTTAACCAAACCATACCCTGATCCTAACCCTAACCCTGACCCTATCCCTTAACCAAACCATACCCTGATCCTAACCCTGACCCTAACCCTAACCCTAAACCCCCTTAACTAACCCTAACTCTAACCCAAACCCCTAAATTCCATTGTCTAAACTAATGGTAAAAAAAAAACGCATGTGCAAAAAACGCATACATAAGCATGCCAATGAGCACATATGCTCACCATAGACTTATAATGGGTGTCTTGCTGTAAAAAAACGCATTGCGCGCGCATGCGTTTTTTTGAGGCAAGTCAGACGCCCAAAAAATGCAACAGGTTGCATTTTGTGCGCCCGAGCGCATACCGCAAAAAAAGCATGCGCGGAAAAACGCGTACAAACGCATGTGTATGCGCACATAAGCGCATCCCATGCAAAGTATAGGAAAAAAAAACGCATGCGCTATTTAGCGCTAAAATACCGCGAAAAAAAAACGCAAATGTGAAACCAGCCTTAAATAGTCAGAAAAGGCTGGAAAAAGAGATAATTAATCCAAACATGTGAAGCTCATTGTTCTTTGTGCCTGAAATACTTCTTAATACTTTAGGGGAACCAAACAGAATTCTGGTGGTTTGAGGGGTTGAATAATAAATGACCCTCTGAATAAACTTTTCACAATTTAAAAAAAAAATTAAACAAAGAAATAACATTCTTTTTTGCTGCAGTGCATTTCACACTTCCAGGCTGATCTACAGACCAAATATCACAATGCCAAGTTAATTCCGAATGTGTAAACCTGCTAAATCTGCAGGGGGTTGAATACTACTTGTAGGCACTGTAACAATAAGGCTCTATTTTCTTATTTTGATTCTTCTTACTTTTTCCCCTATTAGGGTATGCTCATATGTCACTTGTTTGTCACAAAAAAACTGCAGCATTTTCCAGTCTCAGCAAGTGAATGAGATTTCTGAAATGCCAAAGAGAGGTTGCCTATTTTCTCCTTGTAGATTTGAAACAGTTTCACATCTGCAGCATATCAATTCCTTCAGCTTTTTTGCATCATTTTTCACTTACTCTAATGGATGGGGGAAAAAATGCATACAAAAATGCAGCACAAACGCTCACCAATTCACCGCAAAATTGCACAGTTTTTTATGCAGTTTTTTCTGCTAAGAGACACATTTTTAATGCAAGAATGTCTTTCTCAAATACTTATCATGTGCACATAACCTAATGGTAATTTACTGTTATCTGTTGACTGTATCCATAAAAGTTTGTTCATTTTTTGTTAATATCTATGTATTTTTTATTGCAGACATCCCAAGACTATGAGGTATCCCTCACATGGCATAAAGTAACCTCTTAAATTCAGTCTAAATATTATTCATCCACCAGAATTGAAAGGTAATTCTCCACTATGCGTATGTGTAATAATGCTGGCAAGTTTTTGAATTGAAGGGTGCACATATATTTATAGAGGTATTTGATATGATGTTTGATCAGTATTTAGAAAAAAACTGCAGGCCCTCCACCTGAGTACATTGACATTTTACAAAAGTTAAGGCAGTCTACAGAAGTAGATATAATGAATGGCTCAACTAGGAAAAATGAAATGGACCTTATCTTTGTCTATATAATTTTGACACTTCAGACAATGAGATGTGTGACCGGTTGACCATTAGATAATATTGCTGAAACAACCCAGAGGTCTTGCTTAGCCAATCGCTCATCACATATTGAGGATTAGTGTACTACCCATCTCCATTTAGTCCTATCAATTCACATGGAAATAGATATATTGTTCCTCTTGCTGTGCTTTTTAAGTATTAAGTGTTTTATTAGCATACAGACGGGGTCATATTTGGCATTCATGCCGCTCTAGGCAAGCCCCTAATGATCAGTCATACGAAGGGTATGTAAACACAGAACCTCTGTCAATACAGTACTACATCACCAGAACTTCCATAAGTGCAGTAATACATCACCAGAACCACTGTCAGTATTGTAAATCACCAGAACCACCAACAATGCAGTAATATATCACCAAACCACCGTCTATGCAGTAATACACCACCATAACCTCTGTCAATGCAGTAAAACATCATCAGAATCACAGTCAATACAGTAATACATCACCAGAACCACTGTCAGTATAGCAATACATCACCAGAACCTTCATCTGTACATAAATACATTGCCAAGTTGAGTACAGCAATCAATTGTAGTGTCAGGTTAGTGTCATATACAATTGTATCAAATTAACCTACAACTCCCCATATGTCCTTAACAATGATAAAGAGATGGTTGAAGTTGTTGTTACCAGCCATCATCAGACTGCGGATCATACAAGAACCACAGTACTTAAAGGCCCTAGGCAGGAGCTTTTTTTGACATTTAATGAGTAACTTACATTTTGGAAGATATCTTTATGTCTTAGGTCCATTACTTCTCAGCAGATTAGTGTGAGTCTGAAGTTGGCTCAGTGTTGAGAAGGGGCATCATAGGGTGGGACCTGAGACCCCCACCGATTGCTCAAGCAAAACCTCTTAGAAGTGCACAGCACAGGAGACCGGACTGTGACTTTCTACTCACTTGATCCATTCTGCGCTGTGTGCATGCTCTCCTGTCTCCTGAGCTGCGGTTTGTAGAATGTTTTTGTTTAACGACTTGTGGGAGCCTCAGAACTGGATGAGTCACCTATCTGTTCAGAATGGGTGTAAAACATAAAAAATATCCCAAAAGTTTAGATAGTCTTTAAAGTGGATATGTCAAGTTTGAAAGTTATTCCGTATCCACGGGATAGGGAATTATTTTCCGATCACTGGGGGTCCAACCATCACTGTTCCCACGGATCCTGGCAACCAGGGATCTGAAAAGCCCCAGTTGAATGGATCAGAGGCATCCGCACTACTCCTCCATTTATTCTAATGAGAACACTAAAGGTCAGCAGAGCACTGCACTCAGTAATCTCCCGAACTCACACTAAGAATGAATGGAGTATTAAGACGGATGATCAACCTCTGCTTCAGTTTTCGGAAACGCTGGGGATCCAACCACCTACACATAGGGGATAACTTTCCAGCTTGAAACAACCCCTTTAAGGAGCATTAAATGGGATGTTGGTGCTGTTTGCTGTGAGGATTCTCTGGTGCCAGCGTTGAGAATAGCAGTCATGCGATATGCATGCTTCTGGCCACAATCCGACGAGATTGGCGTGGCTTCGCTCAATTTCCTTGCATAGTCAGACTGTGACTGAAGTATGGAAATCATTTACTTGCAGTCACATGACTGCCGTTCCCAACGCTGACACTGGAGAATCCTCACAGCAAGTAGTGCGTGATATGAGGATTCACAAGTCTGCAGTCACTGAGAGTGACTGCAGATTTGTAGTTTTAGACAAGACAAAGCCATTGACACTGCAGCCGATAGCGGGAAATTGATTATCGATGTATCTAAACAGGCTGTCAATCACCAGATGCACGAGCAAAACGTTCTTTTGTTGGGTGAAATGAATTTTAAGCTTACTGAAAGGGAGTCTGTCAACCCAAAATGATAATTAGACTGCATAAAGATTTACATAGGGGACATAGCCCCTACTAAAATAATACCAGGTATATACAGTTTAGCTTAATATTTGCTAAAAACGCAACATTTATTTAATATGCATATGAACCCACTTCTGTGCACCCTTGGTGTGGCCTAAGCATTGTTACACCATTATCACCTAACATTTGAAAATTAGAAGGAACCTATGACAAGGTTTTCCCCATATACAGTACGGCCAACACCTATAAGCCCTTTGTTACAGCATTCTGAAAGCTGTATATAAGAGGCTTGGACTATACATAAGCTGGTTGGCCAAGCATGGCTCCTTCAAAATAGACAGTCTGAAGACTTAGAAATGACATTACATATATTGACTGTGTTCACTAAAGTCAACTTCTAATGGTAAAGAAATGTAAATTATACACAATAACAGAAATATAATGTAGCATAAAATATGAGATATTCACGCTTACTGTACTCATACATGGATGAAGTTTTCCCTTGTTCCACAAATAAATATTATTTAGTCAGGCAGAACATTAAATTGAACTCCTGAATCTGGATATTGTAGTATCATATGGTACTGCACAAAAGTTTTAGGCAGATGTGGACAAAATGCTGCAAAGTTAAAATGCTTTATAAAATTCAAGTGTTAGTAGTTTATTTATATCAGTTAATAAAATGCAAAATGAATGAACAATATTGTTAGGGTTGATGGAACGCACCAAATAAAATATAATAAGGTGCGTTTGCCACCCGGGGTCCACAGTGCAGAGATGTAAAACTGCAGCTAATGTGAACAATGGCGGAGCGGAGCTATGAGCAAGCACCCTAAACACGCCAAGTTAAACGTCACTCAGTGTGAATTGAGTGCACAGAACCTGACTCTGTTACTCCACAGAGCGGTACAATAACTGAGTGCACTCTAAGGCTAGTTTCACACTAGCGTTTTGAGGCGCAGCGCACGCTTGCTGTGAAGCTCCGCCCCCTGCCTCGCCTCCTTCGGTCAGCTCCTCCTATGGGCGCATGACGCTGCATGCGACCTGTGTACCCTATCTTTAGCATTGGGTACGCAGGCTGTGCGCAGGTATGCTTTTGCCAGCGCATGCGTCCTATTGACGGTGAGCTGGCCGCACCAAAATGCAACATGATGCGTATGGCGCAGGTTGGCGCACCGTCAAAAGGACGCTTGCGCCGGCAAAAGCATTCCTGCGTGCGGCCTGCGTACCCAACGCTAAAGATAGGGTACGCAGGTCGCATGTAGTGTCATGTGCCCATAGGCAGAGCTGACCGGAGGAGGCACGGCAGGGGGCGGAGCTTCACAGTGAGTGTACGCTGTGCCTCAAAACGCTATTGTGAAACTAGCTTAAGCTATGCCCTGTTAGACTTCACAGGAGCATAGAGGTAATGACGCTAGATGAGATCCCTATGGCTGTCCCCCCAGGGAATCTTAACTGGTGGTTGAACTTGCTCTGCTACACGGTTTGTGCTGAAGGCACATGCGACTTAGGATGCCTGGTGTAGATGCTAAGTCAAGCGAGGTTCCCACCCTACACTGCCTGTCTAGACACATACTGGTGCTAGTAGTGGCACACGTGCACACAGGGTGGTAACATATCCACCAACACACCAAACACATGATCTTAGCACACCGACACACGCATCAGAGGATCTTTTATACACTCCTCGATTAAGTCCAGTCTGACAAGACCTTGCTCGTTGGCCAATCCGGAGTTGGCGCAGGACCTAAGCAGCTGACAGTCGACCACCAATGAGAGATCGCCACCTCACGAGCATGCTCAGTAGAGCAAATCCTGGACTTAGCCTCAGGAGTGACTGCTCGCTGCTGTCTAATGTTAGTTACCATAGCTGACCCTGGAGAGGCAGCAGTAATAACATGCACATCCTAAGTCTGAGCAAGATGCTGAGACCAATGTCTTTGCTGAGCAGCATCTACTGAGGTTGAAACTGAATGGGAGACTGCAGGAGAAGACAAGGCTTGGGGTCTGTCTCGTGCAGAGGGAGGATCCCGACACCTAACACATATATATGTATACAATTATATATTAGATATTGTAAGGCGGATAATGGCTGTGTAGTCAATGAAAGGTATGTGTCACAGAGATGGCTGCTCTCTGTGATGTGACCTGGAGTCTTTCTTTAGTGCACATAAGCATTAAGAGGCGTTTGGTGCGCCTGGGTCTGGGTTTCGGGTAGCTATGACAGATGGGTGGGTCTGGCTACCTACATACCTCACCTCTGGTTGTGGTTACAGCCTATATAATGGAGGCTGTTGTTTGGCACATGGTCTGTGACTGGAGGCATAGAGGCTTCCAGTGTGTCTTTTGCTGAGACACTGACCTGAGCGGGCGGACCCGCAGTGCTATATGAACTGTTTGTTTTTCAGTTTGCTTTCATTTTTTGCTGCAGAACGTCAACTTTTGTTTACTTAAACTTAAGCAGGTTTATGGAGCAAATAAACCTGATGGAATATTTTTATGAAAACCACTTTCCGTGCTTACCTCAACCCACAGCCAAGTGAGTAAAACCTTACAAGTGGTGTTATACGTGCGGGCAGTGTTCCAGCAGGGATGAGCGACTGTTACAGGAAGGACTGTATGTCCTGGGTTAAGTCTGTCGCAAGCCAGAAAGCGTCATCAGACAAAATGGAGGACCTGCTGAAACACCCGGTCTAGTCGCAGCATTAACAGCCAGAGACCAACAGGCTGTTATTACAGCAGATCCAACAGAGCCAGCAGGAGCAACGGCTGGATATGCAGCTTCTGGCAACCGCCTTCCAGTGCAGGACGAGCGGCCCAACCCCAGGTCCGGCTTATGAGGCCCACGTGCAGAAGGCGGTAAGACAGGCTTTGCAGAAAATGACTCCCGGGGATATGATGTTGAGACCTTCCTGACGGTGTTTGAAAGGAGGGAGAAACTCCTGTCAGAGCAGTGGGCAGACGTACTGGCACCATACTTGACAGGAGAACCCAAGAAAGCGTACTATGATTTAGCTTTGCAGGATGCCAAAGAATATGGCAAGCTAAAAACCGAGATTCTTGCATGCTTGGGGGTGACAATGACTCTCAGGGTGCAGCGGGTTCATTGTGGGGCGTGTCACCGGGACAAACTACCGCACTCCGAAATGTTTGACCTGTTGCACCTGGTCCAGAAGTGACTGCCGCCAGAGTCCTCTATGCCTGCACAAATAGTAGAACGGGTGGTGATGGACCAATTTGTGTACTCCATGCTGAGGCCCGTACAGACTTGAGTTGCCCAGGGTGATCCCCTGAATGCCAACTGAACTGGCTGGTCAAGGGATACCAGGGGGTTGAAGGTTCCGTGGGAAAGCAGGGGTTCAAACGGAATGGAGGCCCAAAAGGGGGTGGGACGTCCAAGGTCCAAAGGGGCGGGGGAGGTGGTGCCCAAGGTCCCTACGGGTGATATTGTTTGCAGGAGGTGCCACAGCTCAGACCATATAGCCGCCCATTGTCCCCTGACCATTGAGCAGATGGACTGCAGCATAGGACACTGATGTTCATATTATGCGTATCCGATATGCAGTGTGAAATATCCACCCATTGAGGAGCCCAAGCATGTCCCGTGAAGGTGAACAGGTCGGAGGTAACGGCACTGCTAGACTCCAGGAGTCTACTGACCCTTGTGAGAGCCACCCTTTCTCTCCAACTGATCCCGGGGAAAAAAGTCAGCATGCTGTGCATTTATGGTGATGCTAAGGACCACCCTATGGCCAGAAGAGACATTGAAATGGACAATGGTACTGAGTCCCATGAGGTTAACGTTGGTCGGGACTTGTTACACCCTATAATTATAGGCCGGGACTTTTGTTTATTTTGGGATCTGTGGGGTAAAGGTTCTGAGGTCACTGGCGCGAATAGGTAACCAGTGAACCTGATTAAGGTATCACCACTCCCGGAGACAGACGTGTTTTCCTTTTGTGTCTTTGTGGGGATTGAGGAGGAAATGTCCCCTGAGTCTCACATTCCGGAGTTAGGGGTGACCAGTGAGAATTTTGGGACTGCCCAACATAGGGACCCAGCTCTGAAAGAAGCCTTCAATAATGTCATTGTCATTAATGGGGTTGTACAGGAGTCGGGGGCTGACTCAAGGTTTCCCTATTTTATGATGAGGGGAGTTGTTGTATTGGGTCATGAAAATGAGGGAGGGGATGGTGAAACAGCTAATAGTGCCGGGGGCCTATAGAAGGAAGGTGTTGGCTATGTCCCATTCACACATCTTGGGGGGATATCTGGAAGTGGAAAAAACATGAGAACGGATCGTGCAGAGGTTCTATTGGCCCAGATGTCACCAGGAAATTGTAAATTATTGCAGGTCCTGCCCTACGTGTCAGTTAACCGACCCCACCTCTCACTTTTGAAGTTCCCTTGTGCCATTGCCCATTATTTGAGAGAATTGCTATGGACTTGGTCGGTCCCCTGGTGAAATCTGCTCGTGGGCATCAATACATCCTTAGTCATCCTGGACTATGCCATACGCTATCCTGAGGCAATTCCCCTGAGAAACGCCGCAAAGAGTATAGCCTGCAAGTTGGTCCATGTTTTTTCTAGACAGGTTTGCCAAAGGAGATCCTGACCAACCAGGAAACATCTTTTATGAGTAAGGTGATGAGGAAGTTATGCAAGGTCCTGCAAATATCACAGTTGAGGACTTTAGCGTACCATCCTCAGACAGATGGCCTTGTCGAGAGATTTAATAAAACACTGAAGAGCATGCTGCGGAAAGCCATAGAAAAGGACCATATCTGTTGTTATCCATCCGTGAGGATCCACAGGCGTCTCTGGGGTTCTCGCCATTCGAACTTCTGTATTGCCGACATCTGCGAGATCTCCTTGATATAGACAAGGAAACCTGGGAAGCTGAAGTCACGCCCCACAGAAGCGTCATTGAACATGTGGCACTGATGCAGCAGAGGATTGCGAAGGTGATGCCCATTGTAAAAGGACATCTCCAATCACAAGAATGTCAGGCCAGGGTCTACAACCGGTCAGCCAGAGTAAGGCAGCTCAGTCCGGGAGACCGAGTCCTTGTGCTAATTCCTACTGTGGAGAGCAAGTTCTTGGCCAAATGGCACGGGCCGTATGAAGTGGAGAAGCTTGGTGTTGTAAACTATAGGATTCATCAACCAGGAAGACGCAAACCATATTATCACGATCTATTTTTGGATCCGTGGCAGATCTGGATTCTCACATTAAACTTTTTTCCTTTCAGGCCATCGGGGGTTAATATCAGTTTTCCCCCCGGTGGCCGCTGGTGTAATTACATTGCTGGTGAGTTTGCTGATGCTGATGGTGACCACTCCCACATTCCTTTAAAAGGTCACCTGATGCATCAGCTGACTGTTGGTTATACAGGTCCTTTTGGATACCAACCAATGCTGAAGACATGAGGTTGCTGGTGCAGTGGTGCTTCAGCTGAATGCTGTTATCTGGTGCCTTACTCTGCTGTGCGGTGCATTGCAGCAGAGAAAGCTAAGTGTGTTTTTTGTTACCCTGTTCCTTTTGCTGTCTGTCTATCCTTGCCTTGTGTTGTATTTTTTGCAGCGGTGGGACCAGAGTCTTCACTTGCCAATTCCATACTTTGGGATAGGTGCAGGGCAAGTGAGGGCTGAGGCATACTGCTCAGCGACAGGTTGAAAGAACCTGTATAGGGACGCTAGTAAGAGCAGTGCACATCCTCAGGAGAGTGCAGGAAGTATCCATTTCCCCGCTCCCTATCACAGGGTCCACCGTTGTTATTGTTTCTCTGTTGTTGCCTTGTTTGTTTTACCGTTTAGTGATTGTTGGGTAGTGTCACACAGGGTCAGTCACTTCGTGACACATATCAGGTCCACCATGCGAACCTCATGAAGCTATGGCAAGACAGAGAGCCAGATGAAACTCTGTGCTTGCTGGGCCAGCCAGAAGGTGAGGTTGGAGGTCTTGCCATAGTGTAAACGCTGTCAAAGGCCCAAAAACAGCAGTGCCGGGAGTTGCTCCAGAAGAACAGGGACCTGTTCTCGGAATTGCTGGGGTGCACAAAGGTCGTGAAACACGAAGTGGCTTCTGACGGAGTCACATGTGCGTGTAAACATGAAGCCTTATCGGATTCTGGAGACCCGTCGAGAAGTGATCTCCAAGGAGGTGGAGCATATGTTGAAGCTCGGGGTCATTGAGGAATCTAAAGGGCCTGTCACACTAAGTGAGATCGCTAGCGATGTCGCTTAAGCGTCACTGATTTTGTGACGCAGCAGCGATATTGCTAGCGATATCGCTATGTGTGATACTTACCTCTGACCGGCTCCTCCGCTGGCTATCGCTGATCGCGCGAGAACGTCCTGGGCCGTTTCTCGTCGGCCGCTTCCTGCTGGGCTTCCTGCTGGCGCCGACAAGCGATGTGTGGACGCGGGCGGGAGGACGTCTTCATCGCCGCGTCTGACAGGTAAGTAATGACCGCCGACCGCTGCTGGCAGCTCACTAGCGACCATTTAGCGATGTACCAGCGATCCTGACCGGGTCGTATCATTGTCGGGATCGCTGGTGCATCGCTAAATGTGACGGTACCCTAAGAGTGGTTGGTCAAGCTCTATTCTCCTGAGCGGGCAGACCCACAGTGCTATATGAACTGTATGTTTTGTCTGTTTCCATTTTGTGCCACAGAAGGCCGTTTTTTGTTTACTTAAACTTAAGCAGGTTTATGGAGCGAATAAACCTGACGGAACATTTTTATGAAACCACTTCCAGTGCTTACCTCAACCCGCAGCCGAGTGAGTAAACCCTTGCAATATATATATAACACACATATATCAAATCAATATTGAGTGTAATCACACTTTGCCTTCAAAACATGCTCAAAGCATCAATTCTTCTAGATTCCTTACACAGTGTTTTCAGTAGGAAGGTTATTACAAAGATTTTGGAGAACCAACCATAAATCTTCTGTGGCTGAGGCTTGTGCAAATCCTTCTGTCTCTCCGTGTAATCCCACAGCCTTCCCCAATGCAGTGCCTGTGTCAGTCCACTGATTTATGTGTCGAAAATGTGGATTTGTAGAGTTTATATTCTTTGGCAGAAAGTGTTATTTTGTTAGCAATTTGCTGAATGTGAAAGACTTGCAAAATTCAACAAACCTGTTACCTATTCACTCATCTCTAGTAATGAATGTATTCTAGCCGGATGCTTAATATGCGCTCCAAATGTTCTAATGTTTTCCTCTCCAAAATAATAAGCGAGGCTCATTTATAGACCATGGAAACTATGTGCCGCCGCATCCAACTAAGAAGCCAAAAACTGGCTTGACTGTGTGGAAAGTCCTCTTTGGCAATATGTAGCGATTGTGTTCATATGAGCGGAGTAATCTGTGGCTGTTCAGAGATATTGCAGTTAAGAAGATTGCTGATAAGCTCTGCATGGAATCCAAGTGGTAACCATTCGGAATTTTATAGCTGCTTGGCATGTATTCTTGTAATTTCATTGTTGGATCTAAAAAGAACGACTGAGCTTTATACTTTTGTATTTTACAGCAACAGTTTTAATTCTTCAGCCATTATTTTCTACAATGCTCATTAAAGTGCTTTTTAGCCATAAATAGAAATAGCAAGTAAAAATAACTACCATTCTGTAAGTAATAGTTATTGTGCACTTCATACTCATATAGCACAGGTTCAGCAAATGCATTCTATGCCATTTGACATTCTTATTACGAGATCCCTCCCTGCTGCCTTAGGATTTACAATTAGAGTACTTTTAATCATCTGGTTCACAATATTGTACATTTTATTTGTGTGTTCTTGACTGCAGTGTTATTTTTTTAAGCCAAGGTTTGTTTAGTTCGTATCAATTTAACATTGCTTAAATCTTTTATGGATATAGTCAGTAAGATTGATTGGTTACACTTCCTTCTAATTCATACTTATAGATTTTTCAATGATGCTTATGCAGTAGTTGGCAGTAGTAAATTAGGCAACGCACTATGTCTTCCTCCAGGCGTGCATTGCCAGTGTCATCTCTGGGTAATTTTCTTTATGACTAAAAATGTATTACTTTCCTGGAGAAAAATGGTTAACGTTATAACTTTGTAAAGCCATGTTTACTTTTTCTTAAAACTTAACGTGCCATCTACTGTATACACCAGTCATGTTTTAGACACATGCCACATATACACTAGTCACGTACATGAGACAATCCATATACACACCAGTCACACTCTTGATACATGCCACATACACAACAGTGACCCACGTGATACGGTAGCATTGGCGTCCCTGCACACTTCTCAACCTCCTTTCCCCCAACAGGGACGCTGACTCACCGCTCCGGCCCTTGTTCCGCCCCTTCTCCTCCTCCTGCTGCTTCCTGGGGTCTGCGCACACCTGGCAGTTCACCAGGCACACCGCGCTTAGGGTACCTTTGTGCACTTCCAGTATCTTAAAGAGACAGCATGTGCTGTCCTAAAGTGTCCCCAGCCAATGACTGGAAGACACCTATTATTTAAGGTAACTCCACATGTTGGGAGGTGCCTGAGCAATGTGTTAAGTCAGTTGTCTGCACGCTTGCTATTTCTCAGGTCCCCTGTAGCTGTCAGTATTTGCCTGTACCAGCCTGTACCTGCCAGTGTCTGCCTACTTCTGCCTATATCTGTCTGCCTGAACCTGCTGTGTGCTCCTGTATACCAGCTGTTCCTGCCTGTATACTATTGGTACCTGCCTGTATGCATACCAGTCATACCTGCCTGGACCTTCCATTCTTGTATTCCTGCCGTGCCTGCCTGTACTAGTAGCGCTTTCCACCTCCCTGTCCCTTTGGGGGTCAACTGCAGTGTGTCCGAGGTGCATCCTGGAGTATTACTTGGCGTCCATCCAGAGCCAAGACTAACCCCACTATCAGAGGCTCTAGGGAAGAGTCAGGTGTTTGCCTAGTCATGCCCCTCCAGGCTCTCCTCAGTCCACAGCATAGTGATTCCACCACCGTTACTGACATCTGTGGCCGCATCCGCTCCTGTTCAAGCTTCAAGCTGTGCAACCTCAGCCATGACTCTCCAGCCAACCTGCTATGTTCCTGGTTTGGGACCCCGGACATTTCACATGGACACCAGTCACACACTAGATGCATGCCGCATACATGCCAGTGATGCTTTAGACACATGTCACATACACACCTGCTATAGTCTTGATACATGCCACATACACACAACTCATGGTCTTCCTACATGCACCAGTCATACTTTTAATGCATGCTATATACACACCAGTCATGCTCTCAATACTTGCCACATATACTCTAGTCTCGCATTTGATACATGCCACATACACACCAGGGTGCACAGTATCAAGATCTGGCTGTTTTTAAAGGTATATCCCACATATATTTTATTGAAATCCATGGCACCTTAGCAACTTGCTCTTTATTTATGCCATTTAGGTGAAGCAAACACCTTACAATCACCTTGCTATTTGTGCACTTCAGTTCTTACTCTTGTGGTTTTTGATTATTCTCACGTGATTTTATACATTGATATTAAATATTTTAGGATATATATATATTTGTGGGCGCATATAGTTTCTTATATATTTTTCACTTGTTTATTTTGCATTTCTTTGACCGCTTCACATTGTACCTTGGCTTTTGATTTATCTACTATTGTTTTCTATACCTTTTAATCGCTGTTTGCGGTATTGGTCATTGGTCTGCTATATACATATATTATCATTTTTATTTTTGTGTATCTTGATACGTGCACATTTTGTGCTACTTGCTTGCATATTTTTCTATTTTAATTAATAAAGATATACGGTATCTCTTTTGTAATTATATATATCTCTTGTCTGTTTTTTCTTGACGTTCTATGTTTTGGGTATTTTATCACATACACATCAGTCACGGTCTTCATACATGTCACATATACACTAGTCATGCTCTTGTTACATGCCATATACACACCACTCACACTCTTAATACATGCCACATATACAGTCAAACGCTAGAGAGATGCCACTTTCATGCACATCACATGCTAGACACGTGCAGCACATACACTACTCATAGAAGTGTATATTTCAGTCCCTAATGCAATGCATACATCAATCATTACAAACATCCCTGACACCTCACAAGTATCACTCACACTCTTATACTTAATAGACTTCCTCGGTAGGTTACTCCTAAGGAACATCTCTAATCTTCCTGGTTAATCCACACCCTATTGTCTTGCTCAGCCTAGTCCACTCATGTCGCTGCAACTGCAGTAATATTTTATACAAATCCTATAATCTTCTGTTCAGCTGTGCTGCCCAGCTGCTGAATGCATAGCACTGCCGACGGCTGGGATGGACCCCACTTTCCATCTGGGCTCGTGTGCAGCTGAACCAATTGCACAAGTGGTGTGTCCACCCCTTATTCTATATGATACGCTATGCTATACTGTATGTACTGTAGTTTATATTGAGGTCACAACAGTTGTCAATTATTCATTCCTTTGCAATACCACTGCTAAGTCCAAGCTGTAGATGTTTAAAGGGGTTGTCTGGTCTAACATACAAAGTCTGTAGTTACACTTCATGATTGCAGACTACCAAATAGTGAGAGTGTGTATTGCGCACACTGTCACGATTCACCTGTATGTCCAGTGCGAGTGCGTGATCATGTAGTCGCATGTACTGTATGTTATTTGCATTAATGTGGGCATGCAGCAACTAAACTTATCGGACTTAGTGAAGCCCAGGTGAGACTAGTCAGCACGTGACTGCAAGTATGCAGATCATGTTCATGTGGTCATATGACTCACATGGGGCATACAGGGAAATGGTCACAGTGTGCACATCGCACACTGTCATGATGCTGCAGTCACATGGAGTGCCTGCAGACTTTGCTTCTAAGGCTAGTTTCACATTTACAGATGGAGGGCTGCGGATTTCCTCCGTGAAGCCCCGCCCCCGCCGCACCTCCTCTGGTTAGCTCTGCCTATTTCTCCATGCGGCTCCATGCGGCCTACGTACTCTATCTTTAACAGTGGGTACGCAGGCCGTGCCGCAGTATACGGATGCCGCCGCATGCGTCGTTTTGACGGTGTGGCGATCCGCGTAGAACGCATCATGTTGGACGCTGCATCGTCATAACAACACATGCGGCGGCATCCGCATACTGCGGCATGGCCTGCGTATCCAATGTTAAAGATAGGGTACGCAGGCGCATGAAGCCGCATGCAGAAATAGGCGGAGCTAACCTTAGGAGGTGCGGCGGGGGGCGGGGCTTCACTGAGGAAGTCCGTAGCCCTCCGTCCGCACTAGTGAAACTAGCCTTAGACCAGACCATCTCTTTTTGTTCTGGAGGACAGAGGGCTAAGAAAATTAGAGTGATGTCTTTGATGGAGTATAGAATCTGCTGTCAACAGAACTGCAACTTTAATCAATGAAATGTGCGCCAGTATGCTGTTCTCTAGATGGAAATGAATTCACTAGATACATATTTCCTTGACTTTTGCACGTTATTAGTAGTAAGATGTGAGACACTTGATTAAGCTGTGAGCAATTGCTGCGCTCTCAGGGTAGAACTCGCTCGTAGTCGCTCGCCCTTCCTTCCTTCAAAGAAGAACATATTGTACGTACAGCTGTTCCGCTCTCCCTTCTGGCTGTTCTCTCTGGATCTTGCTCATTACAGCCAAGAAGACAATGGTGAGTGATTTCCCTGTAATAAGATATGAAATCACTCTAATTAAGCAATCAGCTGCTTGGAAGGAAGTAGGACTTTAATCCAAAGCCTCGCTTCAGCTATGGAGGCCAGAGATACGCAGGGCTTGTTTCATTTCCTTCTTTCTAAAGAAGGCGTAGAGAGAATTACCAAGGAGATTAAGAATGGACATTAAATCCATTTGTAGATGTATGATTATGTTACAGCAGGTAGAAAAGTTAAGTTTTGCTCTTTAATGCCTTGGGTGCGTACAGTGCATTGCATTGATATATAAGTATTAGTTCAAATAAGCTATAGGATCATTACACCAAGTACTATTTACTATGTAGCTTTATAATTGAAGTTGAATCTGCCTCTAATCCCCTCCGATGTCTTATACTGGCTGACACTAGGCTTATATATTCTTTGATGCTGCATAATACAGTATATGATGTTTAAACAGTGTATGTTGTGTGTAAATTACTGCTGGAAAGTCACAGGGGCGGTGCTGCTTTCCTGAATGGTCACTCTGCCGGTCCTTAAACTCTTCCTTTGTGAATTGATTGATATTCCTCTGAACGGGATATGTTATCACGAAGGCAGCTGATTATGCCACGCACGAATTCACAAAATGGATTAAGCTTCATTAGAAAAAATGGTGGCAAATATTAACAAATATGCAAAAGAAGAAGATACAATAAGCAATATTTTTTTCTAAGGAGTTTTCATTAAATATGTCTTAAAGATAATAGCTGTTGATGGTAGCTGGGCCCTAACGGAGTTAAAACATATTTGCTGTCAAAACTGCGGGTCAGCTCCAATTTTACCAATAGGAGGTGATAAATACGGTACCCAGCGCCACTCCGCTCCGTACTCTACATCCACACTCTGCCACTGATTTGTGAGCTTGACAGTTGTCAGGTCCATACTGATCTGATATTGATAATCTGTGATTAGGTCAGCAGCCCCACAGTGGTGGAAAACCCCTTTAATCACAGATAGTGGCTTATTACCACTGGGCATCCACATCAGAAATTACTTTAGCGAAGAATGAATTAACCTTGGCTTATGTTAGCGTCAGTTCACATTGAAATGGGATGCCACTCAGTGGTTGCTGACTATAAATGAAAAGATTGTAATTCTTATTTTGATCTGTACTCTGGTGAACGCTGAAGATTTAAGGGGAATCTTGTCAGTAGGTGTTTTCTATGTAATCTGACAGCAGCATTAGATAGAGACTCTGATTCTAATGATGGTATCACTTAATTTACTGTTTACCGGGGGGCAGCAGCAGTTGTGATAAAGTCACAGTTGTCTCTGCTGCAGATCTAGCCGAGCTCAGATGTTCAGCTGTATAACCTGCCCACACCACAGCTTCCTGTGTACATTGTATAGTGACAGAGAACTACTAATCAGTGCTGCAGTCATGGTTGGACTAGGATGCACGAGACCAGTTGTCCTGTTGTGATAATTTCCTAAAACACTTATTGTAATTAAACAGCAAAGCAAAGCCCAGTAAGTGACACATCAGTGTAATCAGACTCTCTGCTCCTACATTATGGTACTCTCAGATTACATGGCAAAAACCTGCTGTCAAATTCCCTTTAAAAAACAAAACAAAAAAATTCCATTATATTCCATTGAGCAGTGGGAATAAAATAAGGGCAAATACTGGCCATTTGGACCTGGTGACAGATGCACTTTAAGAGCTTACTTGCCTCATCTTTAGAAGCATAGACTGCTGCAGTGTAAGCAAAGGCCGAGAGGAAAAAACTAGGAATTGACATCAGTGTAATATAAATAACAGCGGTGATATAATGTGGTACAATATAATTACTGAAGAATTCTGAAATAAATTACCTACATTGCAGAGGTATGCGTGCCGTGGTTTTCCAGTCATGAATGAACAGGACACATTAATTCTCATAAATGAAACACAAGACAATCAATGAGGCTGCAGCCGTTTCTCCCTGGAAATAGTAAAAACTGTCAACCTAATGGCGTTCTGCTATATTTCTACACATACTTTTATTTTCAAACATGAACATGTAGTTCTGTCTGTTGTGTCGAAGTAATAGCCATGCAAAATGGGCTTTTGTCTAGAGGAATCACAATAAAGAGCACGTTTTGTAGCGAGCTGATTCTTTATGTGCTGACAGAATGAAATGGCAGACAGTTTCTGTACTGATCCTGTAATTTGACATAATATATGCTTTTATTGTTAGGAACAGGGACATTTTAGTGAGATTGATATTAATACCAAGGTATTAGAATTTTGTTTTATTTTTCCTTGCTGGAGTGGCGCTTCAAGCGTAAGTTTCCTGCCCCAGTCATATACTCATCCTCTGGTGTCTTCACCATTTTTCTCCGCCGGCCCTGCCCCGCGGTGCCATCTTGTGAGCGCAGCTTCTGAGTGGCCAGAACTAAAAAGCTATGTATACATATAAGGATGAGATTAGGAAGCACTTACCACACTTCCTCCTCTGATTTAGAGAAAG
Source organism: Dendrobates tinctorius (assembly GCF_039654945.1). NCBI lineage: Eukaryota > Metazoa > Chordata > Amphibia > Anura > Dendrobatidae > Dendrobates > Dendrobates tinctorius. The sequence goes on from NW_027361675.1 coordinate 41,809,913, forward strand.
TACAGCAGCTACTTGGCCCTAGGAAGTCCAGACAGTCCACCTGTGCAGAGAAGAGAACGATTTTCTCCTGTAACTGGGGCTTATATACCAGCCCCAGTTACTTTGGAAATCATCAATAAAATAAAATAATTATTGTATTCAAATCCCCCCCAAAATATCTTAACAGACAATATGAGGGGCACAGTGTGTAAAATACATGAAAATGAAAATAAATAAAAAAGCAAGATAAAATGGGGGAAAAAAATGAAATAAAAAGTTCCAGTCTGAATTCCTTTTTCCAGCTTTGCCCCATTGGAAAAAATATTTCCATTATATAACAATAATATCTATGTAAAGGGAAACACACTTTAAAACCTTTTTTTAATATTTGCCTCTGACATCATCAGCAAAAAAAGGAGTATAAACATGATATGAAAATTTAGCCCTATAAAGCGTGAAAAAAGAGACAATTTTTTAATAGCCAATTTTTAATATGTGCTTGGTCAGTAACAGGAAAATGGTCTGCTCATGAACTGGTTAACCACTATTTTCTTTAGCAAAGGCAACCCATCTAAGACCAAAATTGTGTTTGCCTTTAAAGAGGACCTATGTGTTCTCCACGAAAAATTTAAGTCAATTATATTTGCCATGAAAAAACAATTTTGGGGTACTTTTTCTCACAGTAGAAAACTGTCTTGTATCATACCTCTGCTATTCCAGTAGGAAATGTAGGACTTAATATTAGAGATAATCAAATATTTTGAAATTCAAATTCCCCAGGTTTGGCAAATTTTCCCCCAAAAAATGTTTTGCGGCAATAAATTTACTGCAAATTGATGGTACCCCAATTTCTCTGAAAAGATGTGTAAAACATTCTGAGGTCTCCTAGGACTTTAACCAATTCTTTCCAAACCTGCAAGCACAAAAAGTGATCACACCATGGAAACAGATGGTATCCTGGTAGTAATCAACAGCTCTTATAATAACAATACACTGACAAACTGTTCTTGTTTTTTAGAATGAAAATAACAGAAAAATTACCTGTCTTAATTATTTGTCATCAGGAAGACCATTCTGCATAGAAACTGAAGCAAAGTGACAGTGTTGCTGTCAGACGAGTGATGTGCCATATAGTCCATAATGGCCTCACACTAATATACCTGCCAGAGGCAAAGGAGGTTATTTGAGGCTTGTGTTCAGTAGTACAGCTGGCCAGATAGATGGTGCTTATGCTACTGCTGGTGGCGCCCCTATTTTTAGTGTCATTTTTTTTTCTAATTTATCGTCTCATACATTTTGTATAACACTATAATTAACACTATAATTACCATTTACAGTCTTTTAAGTCCCATTTATTCAACCCTTGCCAAAAATAATGGAATTATGACTGGTAGGCTCATGTACAGAAAAATGTAGCAGGCCGCAAATGTGGCATGTACAGTTGTCAAATTAGACTGGTAAAACATATAATGTGTGCAAAAGCAGGCATGCTCAGTTAGCTGTCTACATTTTAAACTTTCTGTTTTTTATTTATTTTAACAAAATTCATCCTGCAGTGGGTTTTTGGAAAATGGCTGCTGGGGCTAGCGCATGCACAGATTAAGATCTCAAGAGGCGAGATCTCATTTCCCAAGATCTCGATCTGGTGCATGCGCCACCTCCTGCTGCCATACTCCTAAAGCTTACCCCAGAAAAATCAATCGGAATGGGACTCCGCTCACCGCTGACATTTTATGAAAGACCAGGGCCTACAGCTTCGCACCATGGGGACACCCCCTCTTCCCAGCCCGGAGCTCACAGCATCACCCCACTCTTGCTACCGCCACCGACCTTCTGCAGTAGCGACCCTGCTTCCTGTGACCCCGCTCCCCCGCAGCCGGTAAGCTACATTCGGATTCTAAAACACATGCCCATTTTCCTCCCAAATTTGGGAAAAAGTACGTTTTATAATCTAAAAAATACGGTACTTTTGATCGCTGAAATGAGTAAGGCCCCTTTCACACTTCAGTCTTTTGACGTCAGTCAAAATCCGCCCTTTTTTGATGGTTATCCGTTGCATCTGTTTTTTGACGGATCCTTCTGAATTTCAGCATCCGCCGCCTGGAGTAGACGGACTTTGTAACGTTTTTTGTCTACGTTGAAAAGACAGAATGCAACGGATCCGTCGCAGTCTGCCGTTGGCTAGAATGGAAGCCTATGGGTGGCGAATCCGTTGCAATCCGTCTTTTCAACGCTGACAAAAAACATTACAAAGGACAGAATCCGGCAACGGATTCTGTTTTTCTAAACTGAGCATGCCCGGAAGAATTTCCATTCATTTAATTTAATCCCAGAAGCCATTCTGGCACAAAAATCTCTCTCTCTCCTTTACTAGAGTTCTGTTCCTTTAAATTTCATACACTTGCTGCTGCGACGGATCTGTCCAAAAAATGGATCCTGTTGTGAGTTCATTTTCCCCTTCACTACTGAGGCCCGAGGAACTCCCTCTTCTGGTAAAGAAAGGTAGTGAGCCTGATTATCAAACACCTGAGTCTGATGATGATGACTGGCTGAGTGGAGTTACTGACTGGATATAAGGCTGCCGACGCCCTTCTGCCCTGCGGGTGATTTCTCTGTGGGATCCTTGGAGACCAGTCTGAATTCCTGCTCTTCTAAAGCCAAGTTTTCTGCTCTGCTTTTTGCATTCTTGCTTTGACTTTGTTTTGCTTTGTTTTTCTGGATTTCTGCCATTCCCTGCTGGGGTGTGCTGAATTCCTTTAGCTCTGTCTTCTAAAAATACCTAAGTGCTGATTTAGTTTTTGAAGCCTAGCTGCTTCAGGGTCTTTTTCATATCAGCTTGTTGGCTTATGTCTTTGATAGGGTTTTGGCAGATTGCAGACAGCAACCTTCCTTTCCTGTTCTGTTTAGTTAGCTTGGGCCCCGTCTTTGCTCAGTCTATCTTTCTATCTGTGTGAGTGTTTTTTCATCTTGCTTCACCGTCATTATATGTTGGGGACTGCCTTTTACTTTGGGGTCTGCTCTGGGGCAGTTTAGATTTCCTTTTCTGTCTTTAGGCTATTTAGCGCTCCGGCTGTGATCGAGGGGTCTAGGGCATCGTAGGAACCCCCCACGGCTACTGCTAGTTGTGTTGATAGGTTCAGGGGTTTGCAATCTGATAGTTGCCAACTTCTCTGGTTTTCTGGACGTAGCTTCTATTTTTGTGTCTGCCTCCTACGGTGACTCAATCATAACAGAATCACCCGCCATACCGCAGATCCTAGGGTACTCTATAGCAGGAAAGAATTGTAAAAAAAAAAAAGTGTGTATATTTTTTCCTCTATATCTCTGAGGCCGTAGGGGGAATTTTTTTTTTTCTCTCAATGGAGATAAAGCAATTGTCTGATCGTGTGGAGCAGCTCGCTGCGGAAGTGCGGGGAATTTCCGCCTACCTTGCTCATTCACATGCTGCTGAACCAAAGATTCCTACACCTGATGTATTTTTTGGGGATCGGTCTAAATTTTTGAATTTCAAAAATAATTGTAAATTATTTTTTGCCTTGAAGCCTAACTCGTCAGGGAGCTCCGCGCAGCAGGTTAAAATTGTCATCTCTTTGCTGCGTGGGGATCCCCAGGATTGGGCGTTTTCTTTGAAACCAGATGATCCTATTCTGACTAATGTGAACGCATTTTTTTAGGCCTTGGGGTTGTTGTATGACGAACCTAATGCCATTGATCAGGCTGAAAAGACCCTGCTGGCATTGAACCAGGGTCGTGATTCTGCAGAATTGTACTGTCAAAAATTCCGAAAGTGGGCAGTACTTACTACCTGGAATGATAATGCCTTGGCTGCTCTCTTTCGGAAGGGGTTGTCAGAAGCCGTAAAAGATACTATGGTGGGACTTCCTGTTCCCTCTGGTCTTGACGATTCTATGTCATTAGCCATTCAGGTTGATCGGCGTTTGCGCGAACGCAAAGCTGCACGAGAGGTGTTGCCACCTGTTGAACAAATGTCTGAACCTATGCAATGTGATAGAGTTTTTTCCAGAGAGCAGCGTCAGGAGTCCAGAAGGCATAATAAGTTGTGTTTTTTCTGTGGAGATGCCTCGCATATTATTTCTGTCTGTCCTAAACGAGAGAAACGCTTTGCACACACGTTTTCTGTTGGTGGTGTTCAACCTAAGTTTCTTCTGGCTATTACTCTGATCTGCTCCCTGTCCACATTTTCCGCCAAGGCTTTTGTGGATTCGGGAGCAGCCCTAAACCTAATGGACTTGGATTTTGCTAAACGTTGTGGATTTCCGATGACACCTCTGCAGACGCCTATCCCTTTGAGGGGGATTGATGCTACTCCTTTGGCTAAATATAAACCTCAGTTTTGGACCCAGGTGGTAATGCGGGTCGCCCCAGACCATCAAGAAAATTGCAGATTTTTGGTGTTGCATAATCTGCATGATACTATTGTTCTGGGGTTTCCCTGGTTACAAATTCATAATCCAGTTTTGGATTGGAAATCTGTGTCTGTGGTGAGTTGGGGTTGTCGGTGTGCCTTTAGGGAGGCTCCGGTGTTTTCCACCTCTCCTCAGTCGCATGATGTTCCTGATTATTTGGCGGACTTTTATGATGTATTTAGTGAGAATGAGTCTGCGTCTCTGCCTCCTCATAGGAGTTATGACTGTGCAATTGAACTGAGCCCGGGGTGTAAATTTCCCAAGGGTCGGCTCTTCAATTTATCTGTGCCCGAGCACGAGGCTATGCGATCCTATATTAAGGAGGCGTTGGAGAAGGGTCATATTAGACCATCCTCGTCACCCTTAGGTGCCGTTTTTTTTTTTGTAGCCAAAAAGGATGGATCATTAAGACCTTGTATTGATTATCATGCCCTCAACAAAATTACTGTTAAATATCAGTATCCGTTACCCCTGATTTCTGATCTATTCTCCAGAGTTAAAGGTGCTTGCTGGTTTACCAAGCTTGACCTCAGGGGGGCGTATAATCTTATTCGCATTAAGCATGGGGATGAATGGAAGACGGCGTTTAATACTCCAGAGGGACATTTTGAGTACCTGGTGATGCCTTTTGGGCTCACTAATGCCCCTTCTGTCTTCCAGTGCTTCATGAACGATATTTTCCGAGATTTTGTCGATAAATTTTTGATTATCTATCTGGATGATATTTTGATCTTCTCCAAGGATTGGGATTCTCATGTGGAACATATTCGGACTGTGTTCCGGATCTTGAGGGAGAATTCCCTGTATGTCAAAGGATCTAAATGCCTTTTTGGAGTACAGAGGATTTCTTTTTTGGGATTTATTTTGTCCCCGTCAACTATTGAAATGGACCCGGCCAAGGTACAGGCCATTTACAATTGGGTTCAGCCCACTTCTTTGAAGGCCCTCCAGAAGTTTTTGGATTTTGCTAATTTTTATCGGAAATTTATAGCAAAATTTTCTAGTATTGCCAAGCCATTGACTGATTTGACTAAGAAGGGTGCTGATGTGTTAAATTGGTCTCCGGAGGCTGTTTCTTCCTTTCAGGAGCTGAAGCGAAGATTCACCTCCACCCCGGTTTTGCGGCAACCTGATGTCTCACTTCCGTTCCAGGTAGAGGTGGATGCTTCTGAGATTGGTGCAGGAACTGTTTTGTCCCAAAAGGATCCTGTAACATCTAAAATGAATCCCTGTGCTTTCTTTTCCCGAAAGTTCTCTCCATCTGAACGTAACTATGATGTGGGGAATCGGGAACTGTTGGCCATGAAATGGGCATTTGAGGAGTGGAGACATTGGTTGGAGGGAGCTAAGCATCAAGTCGTGGTCATCACTGACCACAAGAATTTGATTTACCTAGAGTTGGCTAAGCGCTTGAACCCTAGACAGGCTAGGTGGGCCTTGTTTTTTACACGTTTTGATTTTGTGGTTTCTTTTCTTCCTGGAACTAAGAATGTCAAGGCAGACGCCCTCTCTAGGAGCTTCTTTGCTGATTCTCCTGTGGTGACCAAGCCTGCTACCATCTTAGGCGAAGGGGTAGTTCTTTCTGCCATCTCGCCCGATTTGAGACGTGCTCTGGAAGAGTTCCAGGAGGACAAACCTGAGCGTTGTCCCAGTGGAAAGTTGTATGTTCCTGACCAGTGGAAGAAGAGAGTGATGTCTGAAGTTCATTGCTCTGCTTTGGCTGGTCATCCAGGTATTTTTGGTACTAGAGATCTGGTGAGTCGGTCTTTTTGGTGGCCCTCCTTGTCTCGTGATGTCAGGAATTTTGTGCAGTCCTGTGGGACGTGCTCCCGGTCTAAATCGTGTTCTCGCTCTAGTGGGTTGTTGATGCCTTTGCCTGTCCCCAAGAGGCCATGGACCCATATTTCAATGGATTTCATCTCTGATATGCCTGTCTCTCAAAGGATGACTGTTATTTGGGTGATTTGTGATAGGTTCTCTTAGATGGTTCATCTTGTACCACTCCCTAAGTTGCCGTCTTCCTCTGAGTTGGTGCCCCTGTTTTTACAACAGGTGGTTCGCTTGCACGGGATTCCTGAGAACATTGTATCTGACAGAGGAGTCCAGTTTGTGTCTAGATTTTGGAGAACTTTCTGTTCCAAGCTGGGAATTCAGTTGTCCTTCTCCTCTGCTTTTCACCCTCAGACCAATGGGCAGAGAGAACAAACCAGACCTTGGAGTCATATTTGAGATGTTTTATTTCTGCTCATCAGGATGATTGGGTTTCATTTTTGCCCTTGGCCGAATTTGCTTTAAATAATAGAGCTAGTTCTGCCACTTTGATGTCACCTTTTTTTTGTAACTTTGGGTTTCATCCTCGATTTTCTTCAGGGCAGGTGGAGCCCTCTGCCTGCCCAGGTGTTGACACTGTGGTGGAGAGAATGCACCAGATCTGGGACCAAGTGGTGGATAAGTTATCTCTCTCCCAGGAAAAGGCCCAGCGGTTTTCCAACCGACATAGGACCATTGGTCCCCAGTTTAAGGTTGGTGATATGGTGTGGTTATCATCAAAAAATATTGCTATGAAGGTGGCTTCTCCTAAGTTTAAGCCTAGATTTATTGGACCTTACAAGATTTTTGAGATTATTAATCCGGTCTCTTTTCGTTTGGCTCTTCCTGTCACATTTAAAATCCATAATGTGTTCCATAAACCTTTGTTGAAGAGGTTTGTTGAACCTGTTGTTCCGGGGGTGGCACCTCCAGACCCTGTATTGGTTGAAGGTAACATGGAATATGAGGTAGAGATAGTACTGGATTCCCGTCTGGCTAGACGGAGACTCCAGTATTTGGTTAAGTGGAAGGGTTATGGTCAGGAGGATAATTCCTGGGTCTCTGCCTCTGATATTCATGCCAAAAGATTGGTGCGTGCCTTTCATCGGGCTCACCCTGATCGCCCTGGTGACGTGGTTGAGGGTTCGGTGACCCCTCCTCAAGGGGGAGGTACTGTTGTGAGTTCATTTTCCCCTTCACTACTGAGGCCCGAGGAACTCCCTCTTCTGGTAAAGAAAGGTAGTGAGCCTGATTATCAAACACCTGAGTCTGATGATGATGACTGGCTGAGTGGAGTTACTGACTGGATATAAGGCTGCCGACGCCGTTCTGCCCTGCGGGTAATTTCTCTGTGGGATCCTTGGAGACCAGTCTGAATTCCTGCTCTTCTAAAGCTAAGTTTTCTGCTCGGCTTTTTGCATTCTTGCTTTGACTTTGTTTTGCTTTGTTTTTCTGGATTTCTGCCATTCCCTGCTGGGGTGTGCTGAATTCCTTTAGCTCTGTCTTCTAAAAATACCTGAGTGCTGATTTAGTTTTTGAAGCCTAGCTGCTTCAGGGTCTTTTTCATATCAGCTTGTTGGCTTATGTCTTTGATAGGGTTTTGGCAGATTGCAGACAGCAACCTTCCTTTCCTGTTCTGTTTAGTTAGCTTGGGCCCCGTCTTTGCTCAGTCTATCTTTCTATCTGTGTGAGTGTTTTTTCATCTTGCTTCACCGTCATTATATGTTGGGGGCTGCCTTTTACTTTGGGGTCTGCTCTGGGGCAGTTTAGATTTCCTTTTCTGTCTTTAGACTATTTAGCGCTCCGGCTGTGATCGAGGGGTCTAGGGCATCGTAGGACCCCCCCACGGCTACTGCTAGTTGTGTTGATAGGTTCAGGGGTCTGCAATCTGATAGTTGCCAACTTCTCTGGTTTTCTGGACGTAGCTTCTATTTTTGTGTCTGCCTCCTACGGTGACTCAATCATAACAGGATCCGGTGCATCAGTTTTTTCCAAATCTGCAACGGATCCATTTTTTCACACTTTGATGGTTTGGAACTGACGTCAAAAGACTGAAGTGTGAAGGAGGCCTAAGAATACTGAAAAAATTACATCACGTACAGTTTTTTCACAAACACTGATTCCATAGGCTTTTCTTGCACCGTATACTTTTACTCCTCTGCGTGACCTTTGGTGGATGATAATGGTGTCATTAGATTGGTTAGAAATTAATGCATGCTGTGCTGTGATTAGCTGCTGTGGGCAGAAAATATTTTCTTAATCCAGCTTCCAAAGAGTGTGGTGGTGTCCATAACATCCAATCATAACATATCTTTCATTTTACCTCATCAATATAAGAAATTAAAGCTGCTCTGTGATTGGTTGTTATGGGCAGTAAAGACTTTGCTTTTTTTTAAATTTCCTAACAGAGTGCTGGTGTCCACAACAACCAATCAGAGCATATCTTTCATTTTACTTCAGCAGTATTAGAACTGAAAGCTGCACTGTAATTGGTTGCTATGGAGCAAAGGCAGATTTTCTTTTAGGTTGAGTTCATATTTAGTGGTTGTGGTGGATTAAGCTTCAGTTTCAAATAATGTCATCGAAATAGCTACAAGGGTGTTGTAATTCACCTGACAACTTTTGCTACATTTGTGGTTGTTTTGTAGTGAAGAAACAACAAAGGAACATTATTGACTTCATTAGAAAAGTATATTGTGCGTACTTTTGGTGTATAACTAGGTGATCAGGACAAGTGTGTTCTGTTTGTGTAGAAGAACTACAACATTGGTCTACAGGGAATCTGGAGGGAACCTTGAAATCATAGTGATGACTGCTACTTTTGTACGTGCAACATGGAGGAATCCAACACTAAAATAAGAAGGACATTATAAACCCGGACCTCCTGTAAGCGATAAGCCCTGTTCCTTTACCTCCTGAGAAACTGAAGATACAACTAATTCAGAACATGAGCAAGATTCTGATGAAAACTTTCACGTTAGTCTTAACGAGCCACAGCTTTTTCACAGATTGAATTAAATGATTTAGTCAGGGTCTTGGACCTTCCTAAACATTCTGTAGAACTTAAAGGCTCTAGACTAAAGGAAAAGAACCTGGCAGCTCCTATTACCTGTTTTTTTGAGTAACAGAAGAAAAAGAAAAGGCTTTCCTTTCATATATTTCTCAAGACGTGCTCAAGTGTATTGCAGTGATGTTTCTAGGCTGGTGGAAAAATTAAACATTAAGTACAATGTAAGCGAGTGGAGAATCTTTATTGATTAATCCAAATAAAGTCTGAAAGCTGTGCTACTACACAGTGGCAGCAAGTATGCTTCAGTGCCTGTAGGACGTTCTGTGCACTTGAAGGAAAGTATGAGAATTTAGACTTCATTCTAAAGAAATTTAACCACGAGGATCAAGGATGGTCAATGTGTGGTGGTCTGAAAGTTCTCTCTTTGCTCCTTTGGCAGCAAGGAGGATACACAAAGTACCCATGCCTTTTGTGTGAATAGGACAGCAGTGATAGGGCTCATCACTGGAGACAGAAAAGTTGGCTAACGAAAATATCTTTTCAATCTGGACTCAAGAACAGAGTTGTGGAAAGTTTAGTTGCTCACACTTCACATTAAACTTGGACTGATGAAGCAGTTTGTGAAAGCTCTGCCAAAAGAAGGAGAGACTTTTAAATGTAAAGCTTTCATCAGATTTGTCCCATGTGAGGTAAGGTCAGTACCTATCAGCCCCCAATCCGGCCTGCAAGACAAGAAAAAGACCTTTTATAATACTCACCTTTGAGGTGGTCGGGTACAATGGGCTTATTGCCTTGGTCCGTTACCTCCTCTCTTCCTGTGATTCCGTCATTCTTCTTGTTTCATGTGGATGATATGTCCTACGTCATCCACTCAGTGTCCCCGGCATCGCGCTCGTGTCGAAGGCAGAGCAAAGTCTTGCAGTGCGCATGTGCAAGAAAATGCAAAAGAGCCCTGGCGCAAAGGCACTGCAGTACTTTACTCTGCCCTGGTAAAGGCAGAAAAAAGTGCCTCCACAGTTGCCGGGGACAATGTATAGATGACATAGGGCTCGTCATACACACGAAGCAAGAAGGAGGATGGCATTGCCCAAATAGAGAAGGCACTGGACAAAGACGATGACGCCCAGATGAGTATTATGAAAGGTCTTTTTATTGTCTTGCAGGCCTGATTGGTGGCATATTTACATCATATTAGAATGCTGCATATCAGAGCTGAAAGGTACTGGCCTTACCTCATATGGGGCAAAGGTGGTGACAGGTTCCCATTAAGTACCTCTATACTAAGGTTCAGAGACTGTCCAAAGCATAACTGAAGGAAGGTATTTTTGTGGGTCTGAATATTAGGAAACTTGTGAAAGATGATGTGTTTGAAATAAAAATGAAAGCTGTTGAGAAAAGTGCTTGAGATTCTTTTAAAAAAGTTGTGATAAATTTGTAGGTAACAACAACAAAGATCCAAAACTGAACACCTTCGTGGAGTTCATGATGAAATATTTCAAAGCCTTGGTTTGTCTGATGAATTTGAAGTTACATCTTTTACAGTTACATTTGGACTACTTTCTTGAAAACCTTGGTTCTTGTAGCGAAGAGCATGGAGAAAGATTTCATCAGGTTCTCAAGGAGATGAAACGACGTTACCAAGGTAGACGGAATAGGAACATGATGGGAGACTTCTGCTGGATGCTTCAAAGAGAAGATCTGTAGCATTCTGTAAGAGAAAAGGTATCAAGAGAAGCGTTTAAAAGAAAAGGAAAAGGCTCAAGAATCAGCTGAATCTCTGTAGACTACTACACTTATCTTCACTTCTGCAGTTATTCAACTCATTACAGTCTGAGTAGTTGTCCAGTGTGTTAGGACTAGAGTTGAGCGACTTTGGTCGGATCGGGTTTCATGAAACAAAATTTGTTTCAGATGAAACTCGTCCGACTAGGGCAAAAAAAGTCGGAGTTTCGTCCGAAACCCGACCCCAGTGCATGTCAATGGGAAATAAAAGTCGGCATTGAGCGGATGACGACTTTTTTTGCCCTAGTCGGACGAGTTTCATCTGAAACAAATTTTGTTTCATGAAACCCGATTCGACCAAAGTTGCTCAACTCTAGTTAGAACATGTTTTTCCTGTCTCTGTTGCTGAGCTTTTAACTCTGACAAACTCTCACTCACTAGCCTAAAATCACCCTTAAATGACTGCTAAATTCCCTGCTTAATGTTTTATACAGGCTATGATAGACTCTCCTGTTTGGCTGTGCTATATCTTTTGATGCGGTAAATGAAAGGCATTAAGGGAAAGCCTGTGTGGTTGTGTCTGAGGTCATGTGAACCTTCTGTGTTTCACGCAATTTTCAGGAAAGTGTAAATTTTGGGGTGATTAGGGACACACCCTATTAATAGCAGAAATGCACAGTTTTCATGTTCATTCTTAAAATTCCAAGAGATATACCAGACCAGATGAATGGCAAAATGTATTATTTTAACAAAATATGTTCAAGGATTGAAATATTATGGGGAATACAAATATTTACCAAAAACAGATATATCAGGAGAGCTGCACAGGCAAGACTGCCAGCCTGCCTGTGCAGTCACCGCTTTAAATTCTTCCCACTGCATGACTTTTCATCTATCTTCACGGTGTTATACTGTGATACAGGACACAAAAACCTATTTGTTACATAGACATGTAGAGATAGTTGCCTGTTCCTAAGCAACTGTAAATCTTAAAGTAGTTTTAATAAATAGAAAACCCATATATGTACAGGCAAAATATACAAAGGAATATGTATTCTATAGAGTACCCTTAACCTGTATCCCTACAACTTACTGTGATGACCTTGGTTACCATAGTGTATTCATTAACATATCAGGCAATAGTAACCCTTCAGTATCATGGACATAGAGACTTTGCTTATACCCAGGATCTTTGGCTGCATAAGCATAAAGCAAGAACTTCATATATGCTTATGTAATCTATAAAGGACTTGGAATTTGAGAAGGGATTTTGTAAAAACACTTAATAATTACCGTGAAGGTCTATTAACAACACAACTGGCTTGTTTTATGGCTCCACAAATATTACTTCTTGCTATCGCACATTGATTTATGAGGTGAAAGCTCTCACAGTGACCCATGATATGATATTACATTACATTCATACCCAATGAGGATTTTATCATTATCTGCTATGCCTGATTATTTTTTATACAACTCGCCGCTTCTTTATTTTTGTTTAACAAAACAATTATTGCGGTATTTTGCCAGTGGTTGCATTGGCAATTGTTAACTCTAGGTGCATGTTAAGCATGCTTTATTTGTTATAAAAGGAGCAGCTTAAGCAATATGTATAAAATTCACCAGGGACCAAGCAATATATAATTATATACAGTACATATAACACCAATTCTTAGGTAGTTGGGGTCGCTGCGTAAAATGTAAAGAAAGCAAGAATGCAAGGGCTCCGATTTATCTTATAGCCATATTTAATTGAAAACAAAACATAAAACACAAATCAGACATTTTCCCATTTCATGTAAAAAAATTAATTAATGTAGAAATTGATGGCAGCAACACATCTCAAAACAGTCTGGAAAAGTGATACTAATAAAAAAACAGCTGAAAAGGGTAAATTTTCAAGTAAGCCACATGATTTTTCATCTTAGAGAGGCAGAGCCTCTCAAAAGCAAAGTTGGTCAGAGATTTGCCAATCTGTGAACAGGTGCATCTAAAAATTATGGAACAATTTAAGAAAATGTTCCTGAATGTAAAATTGCAAGGACTTTGAATATCCCAACCTGTACGTAAAAATAGAGATTCTACAGAAATCCGTGGGACGAGGCCGATGGTCAATATTGGATACTCGTAATCTACAGTGGTACTTCATTAAAAATAGGCATGCATAGGTCATGCAAATCCGTGCATGGGCTCAGGAATGCTTCCAATAATCATTGTTTGTGAACAATTTTCCAGTCAATCCAGAAATGCAAATTAAAGCTCTATAATACAAAATATCAACACAATCTAGATATACTGGGTCAAACTCATTTAAAATGGACTGAGGCAAAATGGAAAACAGGTCAGATGAATATAAATGTGAAATTCTTTATGTAAGCCACTGACATCATGTCCTGTGGACTCGAGAGGAGAAGGACTACCCAGTTTGTTATGAGTGCACAGTTCAATAGCTTGCATCTCTGATGGTATGGGGTTGTACTAGTGCGTATGGCATGTAAATCTTACACCTCCGGAAAGGCACTATCAATGCTCAGCATTATATAAAGGTTATAGCACAACATATGCTCCCATATTTCACACATCATCTATTTCAGGAAAGGCTTTGAAAACTTTAGCAAGATCATACTAAACAAAATGCAGAGTTCAAGTGATGAACTAACCTACTGCAGTCTACACCCTTCACCAATGCAAAGCAATTGGTGTATTATGAAGCTAAAAATCCAGCAAAGACCCAGGACTGTTGATCTGCTAGAATCCTACATGAGACAAGGATGGGGCAACATTTCTTTCCCAAAACTCCAGCAATTAGTCTCCTCCTTCAGGATATTTCAAAGTTAGAGTCATTTCAAAGGTTGGCAACTAGATTATTACCAGTGATGGAATGCCTCTCATATGAAGACAGGTTGGAAATGTTGAGGTTATTTGGCTTAAAGGGAACCTGTCCCCACTTTTCTGGGCTACCTGCTAAAAATATCATTTAATTGAGTGTCAGCTATGCGTTCCACAACTACTTCTGATACCCCCTGACTCCCCATATATCACCCATAAAAACCTTTTTTATTTGTCCCGCGCTGTATGTAAATGTGTTCCGTCCGATGGGCGTCGTTTTGTTTCCCTCACTCCACCCCTCTATGGCATGCTGTATTTATTCTTCGCCATGAATATCACAGATCGCTTACAAATTTTGCGTGTGCACATTGAAATGTGACCTCGCGCGTGCGCAGTATGCTTTTCCCAACTGCGGGCAAAGCCGAAAATCAGTAGTGTGCATGCGCCGCCATACGCAGTTGTTTCTTATGTCCCGGAAGTATTTCATGGCCATTTCTGTGTTCCCTGCCGCTGGAAACATTTGAACATGTATATATGTAAATACTGGATCATATGTGTTTTATATAGTCCCACAAAGACAGATGTACATAGTTACAAAGCAACAAATGGAACAGTGCTAGTTCTAATGTTTTTTTCTCCTTCGTCTCATTGGGGGACACAGAGACTGTGGGTGTGTGCTTCTGCCGTCTGGAGGCCGACACTAAGTATACAAAAAAGAGTTAGCTCCTCCTCCGCCGCATACACCCTCGCCCCCAGGCCGGGCGTAACTCAGTTTTTTGCTTAGTGTCTGATGGAGGCACACGCAGTCTGGAGCTCCAGACTAGATTTTTTTTTTTTTTTTTTTTCTCCCTTTTCTATGAAGATAAGACAGGGGCGACGGATCCTATAGAGAGGGTCCGATCTCCCCAAATCATCAACGGGCGACCACGTGTGAGTAACCCTCCACGTGTCCTCTCCCGCACCGAGGGACACATCTGGGACTTTTTCCCAGACAACCATTTTTCTTTTTTATTTTGTAAAGAGGGGCAACGCATCCTGATAAGAGGATTCGGTTTCCCCATAACTTCAACAGGCGAGCACGTGTGAGCAGAACCCAGGGGTCAGCCTCCACGTTGTTCCTCTCCTACAACACAATTTATGGAGGCCCCTTCCACCCCTAGGTAGTGAGTCCAGGGGTTGAGTTGGAGGCGCAGGTGAGCCAAGGGAGCAAGTCACTGGACGTGGCTGAGTACAGGGGGAAGAAGGACGCCCGCCACAGGAACCCTCCCCCTCCCTGCCGGGGATAGAGCCCACGGCGGAAGGCCCTGCTCACCTTTAATATTAGGGAGATCCGTCTCTCTCGCTCGCCCGTCGCCTCTCTCCCGGAGCGCACCGCAGGTTTGCCCCCGGTGAGTAACGGTAGAGGCCGAGGCCGTTTGCCCAGAGTGGCTCTGCACCCGGACGCCGCACGCCGTGTGTACCGGAGTGCGGCCGGAAGCCCGCCGGCGGCCGCGGCCCCCGCTGCAGGAGGAGGCCCGTGAGTATCGCGCGAGGCCCCTCCCGCCGACTTCCGGTGGTAGCCGGAAGTCCCGCCCACTGACGTCTGGCAGGTCAGGGGGTGGAGAGCGGCGGGCGCACAAGTCCCGGAGCGGAGACTTCCGCCCTACCACCTCGCGTCCACGCATCCGGAGTTTCCCGGGGTACTTCAAACAGGAGTGGGACGCTGCCGGTGGGTAAGTGCAACTCCGTTTGGAGAATCGCACTGGTTGTCAGGGAAGGGGTTACCCTCCTCCTCCTTCTACCCTGCCTTCAGCTTGTGCAAATATGTCTGCCAAAGGGAAAGCTCACTCTTTCCTATACGCGGTTTGCGTGTCTTGTGGGGTCAGGCTGCCAAAGGCACAGGCGGGTAAATTTTGTGAAGCCTGCGAGTCGGAGCGCGCCCAGGAGCCCCCCACTGTTTCAGAACCCAGGGGTCAGGACCCCCCGGAATGGGCGGTGTCTTTATCGCATTCTATGCTGTCCCTTACAAGGGCAATTGAATCCCTTTGAGGCCCGGGCAGGGACAAGGATGGTGGTCTGCCAGCGGAAGATAGCTCGTCCTCGTCTCAGGACCCTCCAACCGTTAGAGGCCGCTCCAGTATCAGGCAAGCTCATATCAAAAGGGCTCGTTCCCCGTCGGCCGGGCCCTCCGGGGCTTCGGCGGCGGGTATTAGGGCATCTCGTTCCCCGTCGCTGAGCTCAGGGAGCGATCAGGATGAGGGCGAGGAGGAGGAGGCCGGGAATCTAGAAAGCCTGGGGTACCAGGACTCGGTGGACAGTCTCATTGAGGCAGTCAACCAGACATTAGAGATCGAGGACGATGTGCCCACAGCCTCAGGTCACAAGGTCTCTTTCAAGAAATCCAGGCGACCACATAGAAGGTTTGCCACGCATCCGGAGTTTTAGGAGCTAGTCCAGAAACATAGAGAACACCCGGATAAGCGTTTTGCAATGCAAAAAGCGCTGCAAGCAAAGTATCCATTTCCTCCTGAGCTCCATAAGGGATGGGTAGAGTCGCCAGTAGTGGACCCACCGGTATCACGTTTAGCATCAAGATCGCTATTGTCGATACCCAGTGTTTCTTCTATAAAGGACCCAACTGATCGCCTCATGGACGGGCTTGCCCGCTCGGTATATGAGGCAGCAGGGTCGGCTCTGGCCCCCTCCTTTGCGGCAACTTGGGTGGCTAAAGCCATGGTTTCATGGGGGGACGCTCTGTATAAGGCCCTCCAAAACAGGGATCTGCCCGCGGAGGTCTTGGAGGTGGCAAATCAGATATCAGGAGCAAGTGATTATCTTGTCAGCGCCTCACTGGACGCGGCCGAGTGTTCGGCTGTGGCGGCAGCAAATGCGATCGCCATTAGGCGTGCATTATGGCTGAGGTTGTGGAAAGCGGATTCTATCTCTAAAAAATCCTTAACCTCATTGCCTTTTCAGGGCAATCGGCTGTTCGGTGAGAAGCTTGATAGGCTTATCTCAGAAGCCACAGGGGGGAGAAGTAGTTTCCTCCCGCAGCAGAGAAGTTGCCCGGCATTCAGGCAAACGCAGAGGCGTTTTCGGCCCTTTCGTAGCCCCTGGGGGGGGACTTCGGCCAGGGCATACTCCTCCGCAAACGATGGCCAGAGTAGGGAAAAGCAAACCTCTTACAGGGCCAATCCGCTGGGTAGAGGCCGAGACCGTTTGCCCAGAGCGAGGGGGGCCAGATCCCAAAAGCCTCCAGCTAAATGACTGGAGGCGCTCCGTACCTACGGACGACAGAGTGGGCGGACGCCTACTAAGGTTCAGCCACGTTTGGGTCGCAGTGGCGCGCGACACTTGGGTGGCAGAACTAATATCGTCCGGGTACAAGATAGAGTTTATCGGACGCCCGCCACAGCGATTCTTCCGTTCCCGACTTTCCAAGACAGATTCGCAGGCGGAAAGTTTGTTACAGGCTATAATGACGCTACAGCGCAAAGGGGTCATCGCCCCAGTGCCGCAGGGCGAAGAGTCGCAGGGGTTTTACTCCAACCTGTTTTCGGTCCCCAAAAAAGACGGGACTGTGAGGCCAGTACTGGATCTAAAGATCCTGAACAGATTCATCAGGGTCAGGCGATTCCGGATGGAGTCCCTCCGCTCGGTCATTGCAGCCATGGATCCAGGGGAATTCCTGGCCTCGATCGATGTGCAGGATGCATATCTACATATTCCGATATTTCCCCCACACCAGAGGTTCCTGCGATTTGCGATCGGAGGACGACATTTCCAATTTGTGGCTCTGCCCTTCGGTTTAGCCACTGCCCCCAGAGTCTTTACAAAGATAATGGCGGTGGTTATGGCCATCCTGCATGCACGGGGCATAACGGTGTTACCTTACCTGGACGACCTTTTGGTAAAGGGGCCGTCGTTTCAGGAGTGCCAGGACAATGTCAGTATCACTCTGGATACCCTGGCCCGTCTAGGCTGGTTGATCAATCGGAGCAAGTCGTCCTTGGTTCCAGCCCAAAGAATCGTGTTCCTAGGCATGATTTTCGACACCTCCCGGGGGCTGGTGATCCTCCCTCAGGACAAGGCGCGAAAAATCAAACAAGGGGTACGGAACCTTCTACAGCCGGGCACCAGATCCATCCGGTACGGCATGAGTGTGTTGGGCAGAATGGTGGCAGCGATGGAGGCAATCCCGTTTGCCCAGTTCCATCTCCGTCCGCTTCAGCATGCGCTCTTGTCAGCATGGGACCGGAGGCTGCTGTCTCTCAGTCATCGGTGCAAGTTGTCTCCGCTGGTCCGACGTTCACTCCGGTGGTGGACTCGCGACTCGTCTCTGGTCCAGGGGAAACCTTTTCCCCCGGAGCAGTGGTTGGTGGTGACGACCGATGCAAGCCTGCATGGTTGGGGAGCAGTTTTCCAGAGTCACACAGCCCAGGGGCGGTGGTCTATTCAGGAGATAATTCTCCCGATCAACATTCTGGAGATACGGGCAATACGATTGGCCCTGCAACATTTTCAGTGTTTCCTGAGACACCGGCCGGTGCGCATTCAGTCGGACAATGCTACAGCAGTAGCATATGTCAACCATCAAGGGGGCACGCGCAGCCAGGCAGCCATGCGCGAGGTCGGGCTGGTACTGCGTTGGGCAGAGCAGAACCGCGTGGTAATTTCAGCGGTGCACATTCCGGGAGTCGAAAACTGGGCGGCAGATTTTCTCAGCCGACAGGGGGTCACGGCAGGGGAATGGTCCCTGCACCCTGAGATCTTTCAGCAGATCTGCCAATGGTGGGGGACACCAGACGTGGACCTTATGGCATCCAGAGAGAATGCCAAAGTACAAAGGTTTGTCGCTCGATCCCTCGATCCGCAGGCAATCGCAGCAGACGCTCTGGTGTTCCCGTGGAGCCAGTTTCGGCTCCCGTACTTGTTCCCCCCGCTGCCGCTGCTTCCAAGAGTTATCAGGAAAATAAGGAGAGAGAAGGTTCCAGCAATTCTGCTGGCCCCAGACTGGCCCCGGCGGGCCTGGTATGCAGATCTGGTCCAACTAGCGGTGGACGTACCCTGGCGTCTCCCAGATCGGCCGGACTTACTGTCCCAGGGGCCAATCTGCCATCCGAACTTAGGGGCCCTGTGTTTGACGGCGTGGCCATTGAATCTTGGCTGTTAACACAGGCAGGATTCAGGCGCGATGTGGCGGCCACGATGGTGAGTGCCCGAAAGCCTTCCTCGGCGAGAGTATATCATCGAACTTGGGAAGTTTTTTTCCGTTGGTGTAGGGATCGTGAAGTGGCTCCTCTGGTTTTTTCGATCCCCAACATACTGGCTTTTCTACAGGCAGGGCTGGACGCAGGGTTGGCTCCGAGTTCACTCAGAACGCAAATCTCGGCCCTGTCGGTGCTTTTCCAACGAAAAGTCGCTTCCGTCTGGCAGGTTAGGACGTTTATGCAGGGGGTCGCACATTTAGTACCCCCCTATAAAGCGCCGACGGAATCATGGGACCTGAACTTGGTGCTCAGGGCCCTTCAGGAGGCTCCTTTCGAACCATTGCAAGAGGTCTCCTTACCTTACCTGTCCAGAAAGGTCGTTTTTCTAGTAGCTATAACGTCTATTAGGCGGATTTCGGAATTGGCGGCCTTATCTTGTAAACCGCCGTTCCTGACCTTTTATAAAGATAAGGTAGTTTTAAGGCCAGCTCCTCCCTTCTTGCCGAAGGTTGTGTCTGCATTCCATATCAACGAAGACATTGTCTTACCCTCGTTTTGCCCGGCACCGGTGCACAGGGTAGAAAAGGCTTTGCACACCCTGGATCTGGTAAGAGCTCTTAGGAGGTATGTGACAAGGACAGCGCCATTCCGCCAGACAGACTCTCTATTCGTGGTTCCAGAAGGGCGGCGGAAGGGGCTCGCTGCGTCCAGAGCGACTTTGGCCAGATGGGTTCGCCTGACGGTCCAAGAATCTTATCAAATCAGTGGCACGCCGGTTCCGGCAGGGATCAAGGCTCACTCGGCACGAGCAGTGGGTGCCTCATGGGCACTGCGACACCAGGCTTCAGCGGAGCAGGTGTGCAAAGCAGCTACCTGGTCCAGTTTGCATACGTTTGTCAAACATTATAACGTACATACCCAGGCATCCTCGGATGCAAGCCTGGGAAGAAAGATTCTCCAGGCAGCAGTTGCGCACCTCTAATCAGGGGCGCAAATTAGCATGGATTGGGTGAGCTAAGATCCCGCCCAGAGGACTGCTTTAGAACGTCCCACAGTCTCTGTGTCCCCCAATGAGACGAAGGAGAAACATGGATTTTTGTGAGTACTCACCGTAAAATCCTTTTCTCCGAGACGCTCATTGGGGGACACAGCACCCACCCTATCAGCCAGTTGGCATTTACTTATTTTGAGTTATAAAAATCCTTGTACAAGGTTTAGGGTGGCCCCTTTTTCAGACATATAGTTTTTTGCCTGAGTTTAAGGCGCGTTCTCCTACTGCTTATGCACTAAACTGAGTTACGCCCGGCCTGGGGGCGAGGGTGTATGCGGCGGAGGAGGAGCTAACTCTTTTTTTGTATACTTAGTGTCGGCCTCCAGACGGCAGAAGCACACACCCACAGTCTCTGTGTCCCCCAATGAGCGTCTCGGAGAAAAGGATTTTACGGTGAGTACTCACAAAAATCCATGTTTTTCTAACAATCTGGTTGCAGAGAGTAGTCAAGTCAGTCACTGTTTGTATAAACCATGACTTTCTGTTGAGTTTCTGCTTATAAGTATACCTAAAAAAAGCAGATCTGCATCATTATAAAGCATGGAGGATGCATTGTGGCAGTCCTGTGAATCTCAAAGTTGCTTTTAGACAATACAGCCAAGCCGCAGTCATAGACCATAGCTGTCTCCTAATGGGCAAGAGCTGAACATCCTCCAGCCCTGGAGAAAATAAATAGCAGGTGAGCATTACTTATATATAATGGCTGAAAAAAGCGGACATCCATCTTAATCATCTGACATAAGTATCCATAGACCTATCAGCTGCATTATTACATTTTACACAAGGCAGAAATCCAGATAGAGATTTTTAAAGCAATTAGAAAATTACTTAGACTGGTTGTTCCAAATTTCATATCTGGCATCGCAGTCTATGTTTCCATGTTTTATTCATTGTTTTTGACAACTAGAGTCACAGCTTTTGAGCAAAGCCTCCCTAAAAATAGAATGAAATATTCCGCTTTCACCGGCATCATTGAAATTGTCAATACATAAGGCTCGAAGCATAATTCAGCAAAGCTATTCTACATTTTTCATGTGCCAATAATTTAATTTATAGCATTTATATTCTGAACCTAGGATGATGATCTCAGGAATTCAGGACGCAGTTAGGAGAGCGCTTGGAATAAATGACAGTTGTTGTTTTTAGAATTTCAGAAAATTGATTGCCAGCGTGTGCCAGCTTATTATATTCTACTTTTTACATTGTAGTTTATCTATATAAACAAACGACACATTTTCATATCAGGTTCTTCAATAATGGAGTTTACAGTGATCCAGCTTGTATAAGGACTGGTCAAATAGACTAAGTTAAAGTTATAATAGTTATACGTAGTTATTCCCATTTTTACAGTTATAATAGTTATTGTTATTCCCCTTATTACAGTTATAATAGTTATAGTTATTCCTATTATTACAGTTATAATAGTTATAGTTATTCCCCTTATTACAGTTATAATAGTTATAGTTATTCCTATTATTACAGTTATAATAGTTATAGTTTTTCCTATATAAATGTTAAAGTGGATTTCTAGAACTTATTGTAATAATAAAAGCTGACTGAAGAGACTATGGTACTCCGCAAACCACTGCGTGCCTTTCATTATTTGTACTATTTTGTAGATTCTGTGCTTGGTATTGCAGCTCAGTCCCACTTAATTAAAAAATCCTCATGGCTGTGACTAGTAAGCAATGGAGCCTTTTATTCAGCTAATCGGTGAGAGTGCCCCCACCGTTCCGATGAGACGATAGTCCGCCAAAATCAAATTTTTTTAAACCTCTTTATATATTGGTAAACTGTATGAATACTGATGCTGTCTAAATGCTGTCACTCTCCTCCTATATAACACTTTTTTTCAGTTATGTCCCTGTGATAACATAAAGGCTCTTCTACATTGTTTTACTATGGGTCTGAGTTGTATACCATGGTAATACAGCCTACATAAAAGATATATAGGCTGATAGTATACCTCTAAGTATTTCTGATTGCATACAGGCACAGAGGTTCTTAGGCTAGGGCCACATGGGCAGCGTGTTGCGTGACACTGAAATTGCAATGTCACGTTGCGATGTCACATCTGATTGTTTCCTTTGGTGTCGCACTGTGACCTGAAATCTACTGTGACAAATGTTTCCAAATATGCTGTATGTTCTGAATCTGGTCACAAGTCTCGCGTGACTCACTTGTCATATACTTCAATGCAAGTGACATGTGACAGAAACTTGTGAGCGACTTCTCTGCAATTTGGCCTTTTTTATTACATCAAAATCACAGCTCTAAAATAGTCACAGAGAAGTTGCCCAGCTGTTTTTGTTGCGCAGCTTATCTGAGAATTGCGACTCATGGCTTGTAATCCATTCCTTATTCTTAGTTTTGTTCTGATCCAAAAATATTCTTTTTGGGGGACAGTGTTGCTAAATGGAGGCTCCAAACATCTGCACTCCTAATAAAAAGCTGTAGAGACCTGTGTGGCCTAATCCTTCCCTAGTTTGACTTCAGGATTGACCATTTACACATATTGTAAAGGTGCCTCAATTCATATGCAGTTGAGTGCTCTGTGGAGGAACAAATGAATCATGGAAGAAGATACAGTCATATCTAATTCATACCTTCCAAGCAGTGTTTAGTGAGTACTCCAACCCTGTGGGACAAGGTGGAGTGGAAAGTAGAAGAAGAGTGATGAGAAACAGCAAACAGTGGAGCTGTGCTATGGAGGGATGTACTGTGCTTCTATAATGCTGAGCACCACAGAATTGGTCTATTGTAGATGATAGTTGCTGTGCGATGGACCTCCTTCTGACTCTTCCACATAGCAGATTGTATCCCTTTGTAAAATCTGCAAGATTTTCTCCATTATCTCTGCATTCCCCAGGGAGAATAGATGAGTGATTATTGCTTCATTCTTGTCTTCACGTATAATTCATGTTATTGTGCATTCAGCCACCACCGGAGCTTCCAGGGCCTCCACTCAAACTGTATAATTCATTTCATCTATAATTAAGACTACCCCAGATATGGATGGAAAGGGTCAGGGAAAGACAGCCCTCATTCCCTTTACAAGATCAGCCATAAATGTTTCTTGACAATAAGCAACATTTCCTGCTCACAGTTCAGTACCTGATTATCTAGGTCCGCTTCTGTTCTCCTTGGCGAATATGTGCAATGATGGAGATTTTGGACCCTTCCTTCCTTTATTTAGTTATAAAGAGATTAGAATTCTTTCTATCGCTACTATTCTAACAAAACACCTGATTTCCAGAATACTGAAGAGCCCGCAGGAATGCTCATGAGCATAATATATAATTTATTACTCAGCTCATACCCTTTTTACGCACCCATCATTTCACCATCCGAAGAGCAAAGCTATCGGTTATCTTGCCTCCTGACAGATATACCCCAGCACGATTAGAATGATTAATTTCTTTCTATGAACTGAGTAGGGAACTGTGACAAGAAGATTATTCATAGTACATGAAAACTATATGAAAAGGTCCATAGTAAGCAATGTCTACTATTATACACTCTTTCATTCTGTACGTGTTAAAATAATAGTGAAATTATAATTTTCCTGCATAGAAATGCTGTAATAATTTGGCCGATTCGAGGAATTAGCGTGGCGTGTGTAGTGATGAAGCAATCAGTTTTATCTGTCAAAAAGATGGATTTCACAATTATTTTTAGTCCACAGTTAACTGTAGTCCACAAGTATTTCTAGCATTGTGTATAAATGGTACATATTTTGGACTGATTCTAGTTGCAGCAAGTTTTCCAGTTGGGGCCACATTTTACACAGCTTTGCTTCAATACTTTTGCAGCATTTGACTTTCTTTGTAACGTTTTATATTATATTACTGAACATCTGATGTTTATAGCCAATGGCAGATCAAATGTAACAGTGTGTATACCTACACGGTGTCTCTACACAGTGTCCCTATATAGTGCCCCTATACAGTGCCCCTAAACTGGTGTCCCTATACAGTGCCACTACCCACAGTGTCTCGATACAATGTATCTATACAGAGTCCTTATACATTGTCTCTATACAGTGTCGCCAAATAGTGTCCCTACAGTGTCTCTATATAGTCCACACACAGTGTCCTTATACAGTGTCTCTACACAGTGTCCCTAAATATTGTCTCCAAACAGTGTCTCTATACAAAGTCCATACACAGTGTCCCTACACATTTTGTACCTACACAGTGTCTCTATACAGAGTCCATACACAGTGTCCCTACACATTGTGTACCTACACAGTATCTCTATACAGAGTCCATACACAGTGTCCCTACATATTGTCTCCATACAGTGTCTCTATACAAAGTCCATACACAGTGTCCATACACAGTGTCCCTACACAGTGTCTCTATACAGAGTCCATACACAGTGTCCCTACACATTGTGTACCTACACAGTGTCTCTATACATAGTCCATACACAGTGTCCCTACATATTGTCTCCATACAGTGTCTCTATACAAAGTCCATACACAGTGCCCTACACATTGTGTACCTACACAGTGTCTCAATAAAGAGTCCATACAGTGTCCCTACATATTGTGTACTAAACAGTGTCTCTATATATAGTCCATACACAGTGTCCCTACACATTGTGTACCTACACAGTGTCTCTATACAGAGTCCATACACAGTGTCCCTACACATTGTGTACCTACACAGTGTCTCTATACAGAGTCCATACACAGTGTCCCTACACATTGTGTACCTACACAGTGTCTCTATACATAGTCTATACACCGTGTCCCTATATAGTGCCCCTATACAGTGCCCCTAAACTGGTGTCCCTATACAGTGCCACTACATACAGTGTCTCGATACAGTGTATCTATACAGAGTCCTTATACATTGTCTCTATACAGTGTCGCCAAATAGTGTACCTACACAGTGTCTCTATATAGTCCACACACAGTGTCCTTATACAGTGTCTCTACACAGTGTCCCTACATATTGTCTCCAAACAGTGTCTCTATACAAAGTCCATACACAGTGTCCCTACACATTTTGTACCTACACAGTGTCTCTATACAGAGTCCATACACAGTGTCCCTACACATTGTGTACTACACAGTGTCTCTATACATAGTCCATACACAGTGTCCCTACACATTGTGTACCTACACAGTGTCCCTACACATTGTGTACCTACACAGTGTCTCTATACATAGTCCATACACAGTGTCCCTACATATTGTCTCCATACAGTGTCTCTATACAAAGTCCATACACAGTGTCCCTGCACATTGTGTCCCTACACAGTGTCTCAATACAGAGTCCATACACAGTGTCCCTACACATTGTGCACCTACACAGTGTCTCTATACATAGTCTATACACAGTGTCCCTACACATTGTGTACCTACACAGTGTCTCTATACATAGTCCATACACAGTGTCCCTACACATTGGGTACCTACACAGTGTCTCTATACATAGTCCACACACAGTGTCCCTACACACTGTGTACCTACACAGTGTCTCTATACAGAATCCATACACAGTGTCCCTACACATTGTGTACATACACAATGTCTCTATACAGAATCCATACACAGTGTCCCTACACATTGTGTACCTACACAGTGTCTCTATACAGAGTCCATACACAGTGTCCCTACACATTGTGTACCCACACAGTGTCTCTATACATAGTCCATACACAGTGTCCCTACACAGTGTCTCTATACAGAGTCCATACACAGTGTCCCTACACATTGTGTACCTACACAGTGTCTCTATACATAGTCCATACACAGTGTCCCTAGACATTGTTTACCTACACAGTGTCTCTATACAGAGTCCATACACAGTGTCCCTACACATTGTGTACCTACACAGTGTCTCTATACATAGTCTATACACAGTGTCCCTACACATTGTGTACCTACACAGTGTCTCTATACATAGTCCATACACAGTGTCCCTACACACTGTGTACCTACACAGTGTCTCTATACAGAGTCCATACAGTGTCCCTACACATTGTGTACCTACACAGTGTCTCTATACAGAGTCTATACACAGTGTCCCTACACATTGTGTACCTACACAGTGTCTCTATACATAGTCCATACACAGTGTCCCTACACAGTGTCTCTATACAGAGTCCATACACAGTGTCCCTACACATTGTGTACCTACACAGTGTCTCTATACATAGTCCATACACAGTGTCCCTACACATTGTTTACCCACACAGTGTCTCTATACAGAGTCCATACACAGTGTCCCTACACATTGTGTACCTACACAGTGTCTCTATACAGAGTCCATACACAGTGTCCCTACACATTGTGTACCTACACAGTGTCGCTATACATATTCTATACACAGTGTCCCTACACATTGTGTCCCTACACAGTGTCTCTATAGAGATTGATGCTAGAAGCACTGATTGCATGTTGTGAGACTATCAAGGCGCACAATCGTAGCTAGTGACACTCTGTTGTTACTGGTAATTTACTGGTAGGAATAAAAGGAAACAGACTTCAAAAACACGCTGCACAATTGTTTTTACACAAGAAATATATCTGTTTTAGTTAATAATCATATCAGGAATGCTAGCAGAATTAAAAGAATCCAAATCAAAGCTTTCTCTCCCATATCTCCAATACACAAAAATGAGAGAAACTATAGGTGATGGGGGGGAGTAAGCCGCTGCAATTCACCTCTACGAGCAACTTATCTTCCCTGAAAAGAAAGGAATCAGCAATTGAAACGGAAAGCATTTTCCAACTCTTCTCCAACATCATCTGTCAAAATAGGATCAGGAGACCCTCATACACATAAGATGGTATGTTCTGAAGACTTTCATCTAATGTGTATGGGGGCCTTAAGAACACTTCCAGGACATCTTGAGTAGGAAGTATTAATATGGTTTTAGAGTGGTCTTTTAAGGACCCCCATTACACATTAGACTAATGTCAACCGAACCACACAATATTGGTGGCATTGGCTGACAGTCGAATATTTTTAGGGACCTCCCAACGTACCACCGACAGTCCTGGGAGATAGGTTTGAATTTTATGTCCAGTGCAACAATGATTAAAGAAGTTTTCCGGTGGGAAAAATATAAATGTCCTATTCTTAGGATTGGACAGCTATGTTTGATTGATGCCGTCCTCCTACCGAGACCTCCATCAATTAGGGGAATGGAGGGGCTATCAGGAATGTTGCAGTCACTTTACACAGGCACACAGGGCTCATCTGTATAGTAAATGGGGACCACGGCATACTTGCATTCTTCATCTTCTCGGCAACTGATTGGCTGCAGCAGTCACATGACTTTGCTGGCCGCTGCTGCTGCTGCAAAGTGAATCACTGGCGGAAACCAGCTGTTAGATTCTTTTTCTAATTTGTAGCAAGTTAATATTTTTACTCCACGACAATCTCTTTAATGAGATAATATTCACAGTGTGTAGGAATAATTCCTAGAGTAATCTGATCAGTCTCTGTTGACAATGCCCCTGTTTTGTTATGTCTCCCTCTGTGAACTCAATACAACTTCTTTATTGGTCTGTGGTTAGTTTTATTATACTTGTAGCATGCCTTAATAGGTAAGTATCGGGATGCAGAAACTCGTCTCTCTTTTACTTAATGAGTATTCTCCGAGCTTTCAGCAGGTTAAGAATTTAAAGGAAGAGACGAGCAGAGATCCAGTTCTCCCTAGGGAACTTTGCTAGTATTGGATCTGACATCAGAGCCTGAGGTTTAGGTCAGATAGAGACTGTTTCCACGGCAACGGTAATTGCATTTTGGAACGAGCAGCATTTGGGGACACTTGGATTGCTTTCTCCTTCCCATGTATCAGAGAGTAGAACTGTCTGAACAGCAATTTATTGCATTTGTTGAATCCATCTAATGATCCTTTCTATCGCATGCTGTATTTAGATCCTCCGTGCAACGGTTCCCATTTTATGTTTGTGTAGGGGGTCACAATTTAGGGTCATGCGTCATAAATTGTTTATTTTGTTTCGCTGAATTTTTAAAATGAAATGGAATAGAAATAATCATAGTGGCTACTTTCAGTCTAAGCATTTCCGTTTCTCAACGCCTTTTTATTTTTGCATGGCTATCTTTTCCATTTCACCTAAGCTGGCTCTTTGAAGATTTACAGCAAAGACATAAATATTATAATGGAATAATAACATGTACTTGTGCCAGTCAGTAGAATGGTCTGCTGGGCATATAGATGTAGAAAGCTTTAACTTGGCATGCATACCATGATGCGGCTGATCCTCTATGGCATTTGATTTGTTAAAGAGAATCTGTCTTCAGAATATGACTTATAATTTAAATTCATTTTTGTGCAATTTTTTTTTAATGTTTGGAAAAAATTTTTCCAAATCACAATTTTTATAAAAAAAATTAAAAAATTGTCATTATGCATTTTCAAGCTTGACCAATAAGGATATTTTATAATCTTACTTATTGGGGCCGATTCATCAACAAAAAACACAAAATTCAATGAGGAGGTGAATCAGCTCTGCTAATATGTGGAGGGCTAGGGAGAAGCTGAGATTGCGCGGTCAAATTCACTAAATGTGCTATCGTTTTGTACCCTCAGAAATCCTACTCCACTCCTCAACTGGAGTACCATTTCTGGCATGGCCCACGGAGGTGCGTGCCACTCAGTATATGTGCCAAGTTAACTAAGTAGCGTGCGCCTCTTAATGAATTTGGCGCCTTCTACTCAAGCCTTAAGACTGGAACGGCGCACGCATAGAGTACTCCGGTCAAGATTAATTGGCCCCATTGTTGTATTGGGAAGTTCACATTTACATTAGCAACAATGAGCATATTTGGACCCTTTCTTTTGTAATAAGCATGTGCAGAGGTCATTATGAAGGTAGGGGGAGTAAGGCAAGCTGTGACATTGCTGATTGTCACTGGTGGATCCTGTGTTATCAGCTGTGTATAGAGCTTTTTTCATTGGAATCCTGTCTCTGCTGATAAGGAGCCTGTTAAAAACTGTCCCTGAAATGATGAGAATTATGAATCTAAACCAGCCACGGAGGCTTGTGTGAACAAAATGGAGCGTCTGTTAATCACTGACACAAGTTCCTTCTAATGAAGTATTTTTTTTATGGATGGCCAGGAAACTTACAAGAGGTGGTTTATAGTGTTTGCTCACAAATGTTTTTTTGACCCTTATCCAGCTAGAATTTTGCGTTTAATCAACTTTTCTCAGTCTGCTTCTTAAATTTTAATCTTCGAGAATTATTCACTTTGTATCCATAAGCAAAGCAATAATCATTCATTATTGACTTAATTATCATTACCTGCATGGCCTTCCATCATGTCAATAGCTGCCCTGCCAGGAAACAGCCGATGAATGTGAGTCCAGCTGCTCCAATCCCCAGTGATCACCTGTTATTACAGGGGAAATTTGGCACAGGAAATTGTAGAACTGTAGTATTGCACAGCACCAAGTCAAGTTGATGCTTACACAGGGTCTTTCAGCGCAAGGAACTTTCTGAAGCACTTTGCGTTAGTTTATAAAGAAGGGTAAAAGGTTTGTTCATATGCCTTAACAAGACATAGGGAAAGGAGTTACCTTGATGAGATCATCTTTTGTCAAGAAGAAAAAACAAAAACATTTTTCCTTTGAGAAAAAAGATTCCTATACTCATTTTGTCAGTGTGATTAATTTAAAATCCTGTTCCCTACAATGTAACACTGCTGTATAAAATATTCATCAAAATGGAATGTATCCTATATATAAATTGTGAAAAGAAAAACATTCTCTTTTTAAAGGGTTGATCCATGAACAAAATACACTTACAATAGATCTTGGAATAATAATAAGTTTGATAATTGGATGTCTTTAAAACAAATGTTCCTGTGCTGAGATAATCTTATAAATGTGCCCCTGCTGTGTACTGTGTAATGGTTGTCTGACCGTACAGGAACATGGTCTGATCATAGCACAGCTCCTGGGCAGTGAGTTAGGGCCCCGTCACACATAGCGACTCACCTGCGATCCCGACAACGATATCAACTTGTCAGGATCATTGGTGTGTCGCTACATGATCGCTGGTGAGCTGTCAAACAGACAGCTTCACCAGCGATCAGCACCAGCGACGCCAAGAGCCCGGTGTCGCTGTGTACGTTAGTTACCAGCGCACTAATGCAGGGAGCTGGTAACTAAGGTGCACATCAGGTTTCTAAGCAGCGCGCATCGCTTAGAGACCCAATGTGTTTTCTTGGTTACCAGCTCCCTGCATCAGCGTGCTGGTAACTAAGGTACACATCGGGTTTCTAAGTGACGTGCGCTGCTTAGAAACCCTGCGTTTACCCTAGTTACCAGCGCGCTGATTGCTGGTCTCCTGCCTGTCAACTGCAGCGATGTGTGCTGGCCAGTGGGAGACCAGCGATCAAAAAAATGTCCTGGCTATTCCAGGACGATCAGTGATAACCGGCAGGGGGTCCGGTCGCTGGTCAGTGTCATACACAGCAATCTCACTGGTGAGATAGCTGTTACATCACAAAAATTGTGACTCAGCAGCGATCTCGCTAGCGAGATCACTATGTGTGACAGGGGCTTTAGAGTAGTGGACAACCTCTTTAAGTTAGGACAGCTTAGTCATTTTTTCACCCATTTCTTAGTACTAACCTATTTACGGTAACACCAAATATGGCTGTGCTTACATGGGCAATTACCCAGAGTCCTGAATAACAAATCTCTTTTGTAAGGGAAATGTTTTTCCACGGAGTTCAGTCTGTCATAAGCAAACTGCTCCTACACCAAAGGGGCTAACTGAATTTACCAGTATTGCAAGAACTCAGAACAAACGGGTCTTCTTGCTATGAGTACAGAAGTGTCAATTCCGACCCCACCCTGGTCATTCTTGAGCTTCAAAGGGTTATCAAATAGTCATTATAACCAAGTTGACAATTTCCTATGTACTGTATGGAGGAAGTAGCCAGAGACACAGGATATTTGAAATTCAAGGCCCTGGTCCCTAAATTAGCCCACCATCAGGTCACAAACAGCATATTTTAAATAGCCCAATCCAGGCTGTCCTGGAAACCCATGCCAGGGTGAAGCATATAAAAGCTGGGTTGCATAAAACAGGGTTCCCCAACTCCAGTCCTCAAGGCCCACCAACAGATCATGTTTTCAGGATTTCCTTTGTATTACACAGGTGAAGCAATTATCACCTGGGCAATACTAAGGAAATCCTGAAAACATGATCTATTGGTGGGCCTTGAGGACTGGAGTTGGGGAACCCTGGCATAAAAGATAGTTGTTCGCATGTGGGGGCCTGCCTATGCTGATTGTGATCCCTAATTCATTTCTCCTTCCCTTAAGGAAACAGAAGATAACTGTAAATGAAAGTGTTTAGATATGTCTGTTATTTCTCCCTTTTTATTTGATAACTGTTTTGTATATTTGTGCATCACTTTATTTTTACCTTTTGGTACCTTTTCATGTAAGCACTGTATTTTTATATTAAAGATTAAATCTTTAAGAAGTTTGATACTTGTATGATCTAAAGAATCCAAAGCCTTTCAGAGAGTGTATGACCTTATTTTTGATTGTCAGGCAGTAACATGCTTTGGGGACTTATCACCCCATGTATTTGTTGAGCAATGGCAGTGTTTTTGTGTAGCTGGGGTGTGTGGAATGTGTCGGGGTGTGATTTATGCTCACTTTATAGCCTAGAACAGAGGTTGAGTGTTGGATTGAATGAGAGGAGATAAATTAACCCTTGCAGGTGCACCCCACGTCACGTGCCGAGATGTATGTATTTACGTTCCATTTTTATTCATCCAAAAACAAAATACGGTACCTAGGCCAC
Organism: Dendrobates tinctorius; assembly: GCF_039654945.1. Lineage (NCBI taxonomy): Eukaryota > Metazoa > Chordata > Amphibia > Anura > Dendrobatidae > Dendrobates > Dendrobates tinctorius. The sequence continues at coordinate 41,841,744 of NW_027361675.1, forward strand.
TTTACGGCTCTAAGAAAGTTGCTTGATTACTTCTCAGCTTTTCCAGAAATAAGTAACTAAGAAAAAAAGTGAATAGAATTGCTAACGACTTGAACAAAGCAGAAATCTCTGTGGTTGTTTCCTTTTTGGTTGCCTCTCCAATGTTATTCCACCATGCACAAATATGATCCATAAGAAAAGCTAACCTAGAAGGCAGTGGGAATGCAGAAACATAATAAAAATTATACTGTACGTCTCAATTGTGTTTCTCTCCTGGAACCCAAATTATTTTCTAGTATGAAACATTTTTTATCATCATCGTAGTATTCCCGCTGTGTCATTGCATGGTAATCTCATTTTTGTTTATATGTTGCTTACACTCGGTAAAGAAAATGAATTCCGTCCGCATTGTTTAATAATACATCTAATAGCAGCTTACCATCCACAATACTCCTAAGGTGTGTCTGTAATTACATTACAATGTGCATAATAGCTCCTAACGCTGCCAGAGCTTCTTTTCCAATTAGCTATTACAATTTGTTCCCTTTGGGGTGCGTGGCAATCTCTTGCTGTGTTTTACACATGGTCAGTTCTCCCAAATCCTTAATATATGAGAATTGACTTCTCTGTCTGCAATGGAAGCCTTCATAATGTAGCTTGTGCTGCTTGGTTGGCAGCGTTGGTCACTGTCTTGCCGAGAAGCAGATTAGTACAGCTCTTCCTCCATTAAGCCGTCAGTTTTAATTTAGCAGAGCGGCTCAGAGTATGGAGACTATTCCCTGTTACTATTCTGTTTCAAAGGTGTGTGAAAGATAAGGAATAAACGTTAGCCTAAATGAATCTGTTTGCATTTTTTACAGGAAAAATAAGAGCTGTAAGGAGGCATTGCAATGTCGATTTGCAATAATGGTGCCAGAATTCCATCACCACGGGAAGCTGCCAATGGTGTTACCCAGCCCAGTGCCTCAGGCACCTGGCATAAATCAGAAGAAGAAGCAAGAGCTGCAGAGCCCAATCTTGTTAAGAAGGCCCACAGAGAAATTTTGGATCATGAGCGGAAAAGAAGGGTAGAACTAAAGTGCATGGAGCTGCAGGAAATGATGGAAGAACAGGGGTAAGTCATTATCCACTGGCATCCAAATGAAAATCCAATTATAATTTAAATAACATATTCTGTAACTCTTACAGGCGCAAGTTATGGAGTGATAATATATGAGTTATCAAGAACTTCAATGAGCTGATAAAGAGGCTTCTATTATGCATGTACGGTACTTTGTAAGTGTTAAAGGAGCACACCGGTATTTTTTTTATTCCCCCTTTGTTAGCAGTAATTTGTGTATTTGTAATGAGTGCAGTGGCATACTCACCGGTGATCGTCTTCGGCCATTTTCATCGGTGCTTCAGTCCATTCTGGAATCACGTAACCACATTTATGACCTGAGTCTCCTTTGTAGAGTGAAGGTCGTCTTTTAAATTTTCTCATTGTAAGTCTCGGGTTGTCCAGTAGTGGACAATCGCAGCTTAAGTAATTTAGGGCCTAAAATATAAAACAGTCCATGCCAGCATCCAACAGCCGACGATGTTCACAGCGGTGTTGTGTCACGTGCTGGCTGCATCCTGTGAGTGGTTGCTGTTTGAATGTAACCTTCACTATTTCATCAAAGTGGACGTCTGCCCTGACGGAATATTGATGTCCTGCAACCTAAGAGTGCAGACTTCACTTGACACAACAATGTCACATCAGCGCCAGGAACAGTGGCACCAACATCTGTTCTAATGGCTCTGCTATGGGAGGCCGTCATGGACTGTTTTTATTTTAATTCAGATCCTGAATTAATTAATCTGGGGTTGTCTAGTAGTGGACAACCTCTTTAATTTTAGGCCATTTCACCCCACAAGTCATGGATTAAAACACTCTATACTCATCAGATGAAACTCATCCTAACCTATCAATGTCGAAAGGACAGGCCTATCAACAGATGTGTATGGGGACCGTTCAACTTTTTCTTGACCGATTATGCTTGGCCAAAAGGATGGGGCATTTGGAATTTCAAAAGCTGATCCTTTTGATTTCAGGATAGATAAATGGCTTTCTTCTCTCTACCCATGAAAAACACATGCACGCTTGTCCGAGTCCTCATGTGTATGTGGGTGTTGAGAGAGATAGCTGTGCTGAACAAACATTCTTCTGAAAGCTATTTCGTGTGAATAGTAAGTTTGACAGTGATGTATGAAACACTAGTTTTAGTAAATCTACCCCCTTGTGTACTGTTATTCTGTAGTCATGATTTACGCCACTGTCTTTGACTCCTTTAACCCTCAGCCTGTTTTCACCTTCTTGACCAGGCCAATTTTTTCAATTCTGACCACTGTCCCTTTATGTGGTAATAACTCTGGAACGCTTCAACGTATCCCACTGATTCTGAGACCATTTTTCTTAAATGCCTGTCCTTTATATTAATGGTAAATTTAAAAATCATAGAATCATAGAATCGTAGAGTTGGAAGGGACCTCCTGGGCCATCTTGTCCAACCCCCTGCTCAAAGGAGGATTCGCTAAATCATCACAGTCAGATGTCTGTCCAGCCTCTGTTTGAAGACTTCCATTGAAGGAGAACTCACCACTTCTCGTGGCAGCCTGTTCCACTCATTGATCACTCTAACTGTCAAAAACTTTTTTCTAATATCTATTCTGTGTCTCCTCCCATTCTGTTTCATCCCATTGCTTCTAGTCTTTCCTTGTGCAAATGAGAATAAAGTTGATCCTTCTACAATGTGACAGCCCTTTAGATATTTGTAGACAGCTATTAAGTCTCCTCTCAGTCTTCTCTTTTGCAAACTAAACATTCCCAAATCCTGCAACCTTTCCTCAAGTCAGGGTTTGCAGACCGGTCACCATTCTGGTCGCTCTTTTCTGAACTTGCTCCAGTTTGTTGATGTCTTTTTTAAAATGTGGTGCCCAAAACTGGACACAATATTCCAGATGAGGTCTGACCAAAGAGGAGTAGAGGGAAATAATGACTTCACGTGATCTAGACTGTATGCTTCTGTTAATACATCCTAGAATTGCATTTGCCTTTTTTGCTGCTGCATCACACTGTTGACTCATATTCAGTCTGTGATCTATTAGTATACCCAAGTCTTTTTCACATGTGCTGTCACTTACCCCTATTCCTTCCATTGATTCTGTATATGTTTTTTTCATTTTTATTGCCCAGATGTAGTACTTTGCATTTCTCCCTGTTAAAAACCAGTCTGTTAGTTGCTGCCCACTTCTCCAGTATATTTATATCTTTTTGAATCCTCTCTCTCTCTTCTCTAGTATTAGCTATCCCTCCTAGCTTTGTGTCATCAGCAAATTTAATCAGTTTACCCTCAATTCCTTCATCTAAATCGTTGATAAAGATGTTGAACAATACAGGGCCCAGCACAGAGCCCTGTGGTACCCCACTTGAGACATTCCTCCAACTGGATGTGCAGCCATTTACGACCACTCTTTGGGTCCGATCACTAAGCCAGTTATGAATCCACCTAACAGTTGCCTTGTCCATTCCATACTTAGTCATTTTTTCAATAAGGATTGTATGAGAGACTTTGTCAAATGCTTTGCTGAAGTCAAGATATACTATATCTACAGCATTTCCTTGATCCACCCAATCAGTGATTCCGTCATAGAAGGAAATTAAGTTAGTCTGACATGACTTATTAGTTACAAACTTTATTCTTATCCAGGTACTGACATACATGTTGTTTAATAATTTGTTCAAAGATCTTTCCTGGTATAGAAGTCAGACTCACCGGCCTATAGTTGCCTGGGTCCACCTTCTTCCCCTTTTTGAAGATAGGAACAACATTTGCTCTTCTCCAGTCTTCTGGCACTTCTCCTGTTCTCCAAGAATTTTCAAAGATTATGGAGAGGGGTTCACAAATTTCTTCTGCTTTCTCCTTCAGTACTCTGGGGTGTAATTCATCTGGACCTGGAGACTAGAATTCATTTAGGTTAGCTAAGTGTTTCCTCACTATCTTTCTGTTTATAGATATCCTGGATTCTTCTATTCCCTTAATAGGACAGTGAAGAACAGTTGATGTTACATTTCCTTTCTGAGAGAAAACAGATACAAAATAGGAATTTAAAAGTTCAGCCTTCTCAACATCCTGTCTTACCATTTCATCATTTTCATCCTGTAAAAATCCTATAGCATCTTTGACTTTTCTTTTACTTTTGACATATCCCCAAAATCCTTTATTATTGCTTTTGACATCTCTTGCAAGCCTCAATTCATTTTCAGCTTTAGATAATCTGATTTGTGCCCTGCAGGTTCTGCAGACAGCATTATATTCTTCTTTAGATATGCCTCCCTCTTTCCATTTTATAAACATTTTTTTCTTCCTTTTTAGCATGTGCTTAAGTTCTGTGTTCATCCATCCTGGTTTCCTTAAATGCTTCCTATTCTTCCCTCTTTTCGGAATTGTTAACAATTGTGCTTTGAGAATTTCATTTTTCAAGATTTCCCATCCTTCCTGGACATTTTTGTCTTTAAGGATATCCAGCCATTGGATCCCTCCAATTCTCTTTCTGAATCCCTTAAAATCTGCCTTTCTGAAATCTAACCTTGACGTCTGAGTCTTCACAGGTCTTCCTCCTCTAGTTATCCAAAATTCTAAAATTGCATGGTCGCTACCTCCTAGGGTCCCAGCCACTTTTACCTCCTCAACCATTTCCTCCCTGTTTATAAGGATTAGATCCAAGGTAGCAGTTCCCCTTGTTTTCTCCCCTACCTTTTGGAAGATAAAGTTGTCAGCAAGAGAGGATAAGAATTTCCTTGACATGTCAGTTTTGCCTGAGAGAGATTCCCAACAAATGTCTGGATAGTTAATCTCCCATGACAACTATGTCATATTTTTTGGAGAACTTGGCCATTTGATGCATAAAGAGTTCATCCATATCTTCAGCTTGCACAGGCGGCCTGTAGTAAATGCCTACAATGGTGTCCTTTCCATTGTTCTGTCCTTGTATTCTTACCCAAACAGTTTCCACAGAACTCCCAGTCTCTGAAGCTTCAATCTCTGTGCAGATATACGCGTTTCGAACATACAATGCGACACCCCCTCCTCGTTTATCAAGTCTGTTTCTTGCAAATAAGTTGTATCCTTCTAGCCTTGTATTCCAATCATGTGTATTGTCCCACCAAGTTTCAGTGATTCAAATGACATCATATTTCTTTTCCTGTGTAAGTAGTTCCAATTCTCCTTGTTTGTTGCCCATGCTTTGTGCATTAGTATAGAAACATTTTAGTTTGTGATAGGTTTCTCTTTCTCCAATATTTTTATTAATTAGATTCTTTTGTCTTTGTTCTTCCTTTCCTCTTCTAATAGCAGAGTTCTCAATAGCATTTGTCAGGTGTTGTTAGGTAGATATGATTTGCGTTTATTTATGAAAATATTGAAAATTTGGCAAAAACATTAAAAATTTAGCAATTTTCTAAATTTTAATTTTTATGCCCTTAAATCTGATAGTTATACCACGCAAAATAGAAAATTAGTAACACTTACCACATGTCTACTTTACATTAGCATCATTTTAGTAACATAGTATCATAGCAAGGCCAAAAAACGATATTTGTCCATCCAATTCAGCCTATATTCTGTCAGAATAAATCCCCAGATCTACGTCCTTCTAAAGAACCTAATAACTTTGTAAGATGCAATATTGTTATGCTCCAGTAAGACATCCAAGCCTCTCTTGAACCCCTTAACATCATTTTTTTTTTTGTTAGAGGGGTTAAAAGTTTATCATCAGTTTTGCAATTTTCCGCCAAAATTTACCATAACAATATTTTTAGGGACCACATCCCATTTGTAGTGACTTTGTGGGCCCTATGTGACAGAAAATATCCCAAAATGTGCCATTTTAAAAACTGCACTCTTCAAAGTGCTTAAAACCACATTCAAGAAGTTTATTAACTCTTTAGGGGCTTCACCAGAGTTGAAGGAATGTGGAAGGAAAAAATGAAAATTTTCCATTTTCCCACCAAAATATTGATTTAGCCCAAAATGTTGCATTATCAGAAGGTGAACAAGATAAAATGAACCATACAGTTTGTTGTGCAGTTTCTCCTAAGTAAACCTGATATGTGGTAGAAAACGAATGTTTGAGTACACTGTAGGGCTTGGAAGCGAAGGAACACCATTTGACTTTTGGAGCACAAAATTGGCTGGAATAGATAGAGGATGCCATGTCAGATTTGCAGAGTTTCTGACATGTCAAAACAGCAGAAACCCCCACAAGTGATCCCATTTTAGAAACTCTTGAGTAATTCTTCTAGGGGTGTAGTGACCATTTTTAACCCCCAGGTGATTCATAGTCGAATAACATTGGGCCGAGTCAATGGAAAACTAACATTTTTCCACTAAAATGTTGCTTGGCCACAAGTTTTTGATTTTCAAAAGGGATAATAGGAGAAAATGGACCATACAATAAGTTGAGCAAAATCTCCAATACCCCATATGTGGCCGAAAACTACTTTTGAGGCACAGTGGAAAGCTCAGAAGTGAAGGAGCGTCATATTGGAGTTCAGATTTTGTAGGAATGGTTTGCGGTGTCACACCCTGAGATGTCAGAACAGCAAAACCCTTCAATAAGTGACCCCATCTTACAAACTGCACCTCCCAATGAAGTCATCTAAGGGTGCAGGGAGCATGTTGACTACTCATGTGCCTCACATAATTTTGTACCACTGAGCGGTGAATAAAGAATAATTCCATTTTTGGTACTAAAATGTTGTTTTAGCCTCAAGTATTTAATTTTAATAAGGGCTAATAGAAATAAAGGGACCTCACAGTTTCTTGCACATTTTTGAGTACACCAATACCCTACATGTATAATCGAGAACTATTTTTCAGGCACAGTGGAAAGCTCAGAAGGGAAGGATCACCATATTGTAGTGCAGATTTGGCTGTTATGGTTTGCGGATGCCATGTCCCACTGGCAGAGCCCTTGATGTGACAGAGCAGAATAACCCTCCATTAGTGATTTTACAAACTACACTTCTCAGTGGATTCATCTAAGGGTGCAGTGATCATATTGACTGGCATCTTGAATAAATGACCCTGAAAGATGCTGACTGCGCTTATATCAATCCAACCCTCTTTCTCTAGGGACTAAGCGACTCCTTGAAAAAACCTGTGATGGGTCAATACGTCACATTGCCAGTCATATACACCCTATACCGAGCACAACTTTCTTGTACTAATAAAGCTTCAGCCTCAAAAGATTCTAAGCTTGAGTGCGGTTGATTTTTCTACAATTGACTATTCAGGTTACAACCCGGTTCAAACTGCACCTCTTGACCACGCTGAATGCGCACCAAATGTCTCTACAGGGTTTACTAGTGTGACAGTTTTATAGTTCGGGTCGTTACGGACTCAATTCATACCAGATATGTGTATTTTTTTTTCCATAAATTTGTATTTGTTGGTATAATGTACTTTTTCTTTTTTTGTTCTTTATTTTGTTTTTTTTTAAATATTTTTTACAATTTTTTAAACTATTTTTTACTTTTCAACTTTAACTTTTATTACACTGTGTCATCATGTATGTAGCATCAGCATTGCAATATATTATACCTGCCAGTGCTGCACTGACAGAGGCCTCTTTGACCATGTTCCTGGCATGGTCTAATAGGTGTGCTATAGAATGCTGACCCGGAGGTCCTCATGATGACCTTGGATTTCCATGGCAATGACCAGCCGGAGCTTGGCTATAACTTAAGCCGAGCTCATGGTGGCGATAGCAGAGGCACAGCTCCTGTGTGTCTCGCACTATCGCCATGACGTAACTATATGTGAAAGGTCGTGAAAGAGTTAAAGAAAACATGTCATTAGGATTTTATGCCCCAGATGAACAGCAAAAGTGCTTTACTGCTGAGTAAATCCTTATCGTGCTTGAATAAATCCATTTTGCTGTTTTAGAGAAAGCAACGTCTTAAATTATATGCTAATGAGTTGCAAGTGCAGTAGGTTGACACTGCACTTACAGCTTTCCTGCCTCTCTGCCTATTCCTCACAATCTGCCATCATACTGTCTGTGACTGACAGGTGATTGAAACATAAGTAACTTAGAGACAGGAGGTTGCAGAAAAAGGGAAATAGGCAGGAGAGATGCAAGTTCTAAACCCGCTCACTGCACTTGCAACTTATTAGCATCCAATTTTAGATATGAATTTTTGAAAAACAGTAAAATGGATTTCTTCAACAAGCTAAGTATTTACTCAGCATTAAAGAACTTTTATATACATGCCATTAGTTTTGGGTATAACATTCTGAAGACAGGTTCTCTTTAAAGGGAATCGATCAGTAGGATCAATCCTCCTAAGCCATCTGTATGGGCACAGCAGTCAAAGTAAGCCGAATAAAATGATACCTTGATATCTGTGATCCGATGTCTTATACCATTTGAATACATATTTTTCTTATATGTAAATTAGCTATTTAGGACTATGGGCAGAACAAAGATCTGCATGAAGATCTGCCTCCAGAACGTATTTTAAATGAAAAAGGGAGTTACCAGTGTGAAACAGTAGTAAAACAGAATTTTAGAACTGAGCAATATTTTCTTACAAATACGTTAGCAGATGCAGCTCCCACAGTCTCACGCAGATCAGGGTCCTGCCCATAGTCCTGAACAGATCATTTAAATATAAGGAAAACATGGATTTCTCTGCAATAAGACATCAGATGGAAGATACAGTGGGGTAAAAAAGTATTTAGTCAGCCACCAATTGTGCAAGTTTTCCCACTTAAAAAGATGAGAGAGGCCTGTAATTGACTTCATAGGTAGACCACAACTATGAGAGTCAAAATGAGAAAAACAAATCCAGAAAATCACCTTGTATGATTTGGCAAGATTTATTTTGCAAATTATGGTGGAAAATAAGTGTTTGGTCACCTAAAAAATGCAAGATTTCTGGCTCTCACAGACCTGTAACTTCTTCTTTAGAGGCTCCTCCATCCTCCACTCATTACCTGTAGTTATGGCACCTGTTTGAACTTGTTATCAGTATAAAAGACACCTGTCCACAACCTCAAACAGTCACACTTCAAACTCCACTATGGTGAAAAGAGCTGTCGAAAGACACCATAATCAAAATTGTAGCCCTGCACCAGGTTGGGAAGACTGAATCTGCAATAGGCAAACAGCTTGGTGTGATGAAATCAACTGTGGGAGCAATAGTAAGAAAATGGAAGACATACAAAACCACTGATAATCTCCCTTGATCTGGGGCTCCACGCAAGATCTCACCCCGTGGGGTCAAAATGATCACTAGAACAGTGAGTAAAAATCCCAGAACCACATGGGGGGACCTAGTGAATGACCTGCATAGAGTTGGGACCACCGTAACAAAGGCTACCATCAGTAGCACACTACGCCACCAGCGACTCAGATCTTGCAGTGCCCGACATGTCCCCCTGCTTAAGCCAGTACATGTCCGAGCCCATCTGAAGTTTGCTAGAGAGCATTTGGATTATCCAGAAGAGCATTAAGAGAATGTCATATGGTCTAATGAAACCAAAGTAGAACTGTTTGGTAGAAAAAAAACTTGTGTTTGGAGGAGACAGAATGATGAGTTGCATCCAAAGAACACCATACCTACTGTAAAGCATGGGGGTGGCAACATCATGCTTTGGGGTTGTTTCTCTGCAAAGGGACCAGGACGACTGATCCATGTACATGAAAGAATGAATGGGGCTATGTATCATGAGATTTTGAGTGCAAACCTCCTTCCGTCAGCAAGGGCATTGAAGATGAAATGTGGATGGGTCTTTCAGCATGATAATAATCCCAAGCACACAGCCACGGCAACAAAGGAGTGGCTTCTTAAGAAGCATATGAAGGTCCTGGAGTGGCCTAGCCAGTCTCCAGATCTCAACCCCATAGAAAACTTTTGGAGGGATTTAAAAGTCTGTGTTGCCCAGCAACAGGCCCAAAACATCACTGCTCTAGAGGAGATCTGCATGGAGAAAGGGGCCAACATACCACCAACAGTGTGTGCCAACCTTGTGAAGACTTACAGAAAACATTTGACCTCTGTAATTGCCATCAAAGGATATATAACAAAATATTGAGATTAACTTTTGTTAATGACCAAATACTTATTTTCCACCATAATTTGCAAGTTAAATCTTGCCAAATCAGACAAGGTGATTTTCTGGATTTATTTTGCCATTTTGACCCTCATAGTTGTGGTCTACCTATGATGTCAATTACAGGCCTCTCTCATCTTTTTAAGTGGGAGAACTTGCACAATTGGTGGCTGACTAAATACTTTTTCCCCACTGTATCAAGGTATCATTTTATTCAGCTTCCCATGACCTACATGCTCATATAGATGGCTTTGGAGGGTTGATCCTACTGACATCTTCCCTTTAAGCCCTCACTTATAGAGTTAAGGAACCAATGGAAAAAAAAACTACTTTACATAAAGTTAATGTATAGTCTATAACATAACGACATATTAGAGCTGTATACATTAAATTATCTGATATCTTTAATTAAGGCTACAGATGTAACAGTTGTGAACTGGATGGCTGCAGCACTACATTAATAGCGTAGCGTGTTTCAGCACTCTACGCTATTTGCCTAGTGCAGTCATGTACATTCACTTTGAATGAGTGGCGTGCTAGGCAAATTGCATAGGTGTACTGGTGTACTGCGCTATTACCCTCCTATGCCAGAGCTGTCAAGTTGGCAGCTGCTACATCTAATTTTATCAAGTAAAATAGATCATTCAACTGTTCCAAAGCCACACGTATCTGGGAAACTGTATACCTGTGATGTTTTAGGCATTTAATTCAGTCTATTGACTGATTAAGCAAAAGGAAAAATTTTGATTAGAGTTGGATTATTTTGTGCACGTTTTAGTGGTTGAATATCAAATGAAAAATCTTATACATGACATTTCCAAAGAGATATTAAATGAACTTGTTAGTCCTGGGGATACTATGTGCACTGAGGCTTACATCCAAGGTCACTAGAGTGTTCTAAATTACAGGCTATCTATAGAACATGTGCAAAAGGTCTCAAAAAGTAAGAGTTTGCCATTCAAATTCCATTTTTTCATATAGTGTCACTATACACAAATAGCATATGAGATTGTGAACAAATACAATATTCCGAAGGCTCAATGAAATGAATAAGAGATAGCAGGACTCCTGAGTAAGCAATTATCTTATATAAAGCACCACTATCACACTGCAATTACATAGACTGGCGAGTTTCCAAACTCTCTACAACACGCAAGTAGGATTTCTAAGCATAATTTAGAATGAATGTTCTTGTTGATTGTACATTGGGCCTGAGCTTCAGAACAAAGGACAATGAGTTTCATATACAGGCTTAGTGTACGTATGCCATATACGTATGTATACCATATGCATAAGAGGTAGTGGCCTGTACCTGTGATATAATAATATAATATTAATAATATATAATATAATAATAATAATGTATATAATGATATAATAATAATAAATGATAAATAATAATGATATAATAATAAAGAATAATTGTATTACAAGGGTTGTCCACTTTCAGGAAAGTGTGTCACAAACTCTAAAATGTCTAAAATACCAAACTCAGCAGGTCCTCCATCTCGCCGTTGTTGCGCCGTTGTCCTGTGTTTTGACTGTGTGTGTTACTGATCTAGTCAATCACTGAGCTCTAGCAGCTCGTGCATTGAGCTTGACAACGTGTGTCATCAACCTTCATACAGCAGGTGAACTCAGTGATTAGCTAGAGCGGTGACATGCTGTTAGGTTTGGCGGATTGCACTAAATAAAAATTAATATTAAAGTGCAATCACAACCCCGGGTCCACCATGCAGAGATGTATAACTGCTGCTAGTAAGCAATGACGAAACACACAGCGAGTGAGTGCTTGCACACCCAGAGTTAACACCACTCAGTGTGAACAGGGCGTTGAGTTCCAAGCTCTGTTACTCCACAGAGAAGAACAGAAGAAAAGAATACTAAGTGCAATACCCTGTTAAACGTCACAGGGATAGCATGTGAAACTTCAATGATGCTTGATATAATACCCTGACTAAGGGTTGAACTTGCCCTGTAAATCCACCGTGCTAACCGCACATGTGTAGGACACAGGTGCTAAGTCAAGAGCTAATTGCCCCCACTGATGATAACTGCCTGCCAATGTGTTCATTCCCAAGGCTAGACAGACACAGCATACAGACAGATTGTTAGAGTATCCACACTCAGACCTTAACTCATATGATAGTAGCACACCGGCGTGCGCCTCTGAGAGCCTTTTATTCACTAGGCTCATGTCTAGTTGGACAGGATCTTGCCCATGGACCAATCCGGAGCTGCCACATCACCAGAGCAGCTGACGTTCGACCACCAATGAGAAGACGCCACCTCACGGACATGCTCAGTACGGTGATCTCTGGACTTAGACTCCAGCGTGCCAGACTGCACCTAAATATCACTGGTTACTAATTTCTTGGCTGGAGAGCTAGCAGTAACTAAGCGTACACCATGAGCCTGAGCATGATGCTGTGACCAACATCTATGCTGAACAGGACTCGCAGCTGCCGAGCCCGAATGAGGGACCGCCAAGTCAGACAAGGCTTGGGATCTATTCCGTACAGTGGGAGATTCCCGACGCCTAACACACGCACTGTTGATGTCACATCTTTGCTTCTATCAAAACACTGACAAAACATTATAACTGTCGCAAATCAGCTCTGGACCCAACGAGGGTGAGTACCAGATGTTTGTTTATTTTGGTATTAGTTTAGGGCCCACTTTTTTCAAAGTAGACAACCCCTTAAAGTATAGTGACAGTAAAGGGAGCACTACACTTATGCATACAACATGCAGTAAATAATTGAGTTACACATTTTTAGTTACCGTTTTTTCTGGCGTATAAGATGACCTTTTAACCCCTGAAAATCTTAAAAGTCAGGGATCGACTTATACGCCGGGTGTCATCTTATAGGGTGGGTGCAGACCAATCATCCTATAGTGGGGGTAATGGTCCCGATGACGAAGGCAGGGGGCGTCTCACAGGGAAGGTGTAAGTGGACTATCCCCCTATTACCTCATTTGTGGTAGTAGTGGTCTCTGCGGGTCTCTGTGCTGGGGGGCGGCGGCGGTTCCTCTTTGGGCAGCATAGGGGCTCTGTTCTGGGGGCGGCGGCTCTTTGTGCAGCGTGGGGTCTCTGGGCTCTTCGTGCAGCATCGGGGCTCCGGCATTTCCTCAAAGCCCGGAGGCCCCGGCAGCTCCATTACTGCGATGCTGTGGCCTCCGGGACAATGGCCGCTGGGGGCGGTGCATGCTCAGATTCAGATCTTGTCCCGACGCTGCACAAAGAGCCACCACCCCCCAGCACTGAGACCCCACACTGCACAAAGAGGAGCCGCCGCCCCCAGCACAGAGATTCGCAGAGAGCACCGCTCCCACAAATGAGGTAATAGGGAGATACTCCACTTACACCTTCCCTGTGAGACGCCTCCTCCCTTTGTCATCGGGACCACTCCCCCCACCATATGCAGATTGGTCCGCACCCGCCCTATAAGATGACACCCGGCGTATGAGAAGACCCCCACTTTTAAGAAGATTTTACATTTTAACTGAAAAAGTTGGGGGGGGTCGTCTTATACAACGGAAAATACAGTACTCTTCCTCTAGCTCCTCCCTCATTCTCTCCCCTATTCATAGACTCTTATCAATAGTAACTGCCATCTCCTATCTCAGTAATGTAATAATCTGTCTTCACTGAATACAGATTTTACCTATGAATTGAGCATTTTGAGACTGACTGAGCACTCCTAGCATCATAAAAGCAGATTTTTCTGATAAAACATCACAAAGTTTCATTTTTACATTGATTTCTGAAATAAAAATTAAAGCGATGGTTACTCTTTATTTGTTGCAAGGTGAGTTTAAGGGTTCGTTGTCATCTAAAGCAATAAAGAAGCTTATCTGCGGAATACTCGGCTGACTTGGGTTGGTGAATGATCAATTGTAAAATCCCTGGATGCCTAAAATATTGAAAGTTTTAAAACATTCAGAGAGAAGGTACAGGTGCTTCTCACAAAATTAGAATATCATCAAAAAGTTAATTTATTTCAGTTTTTCAATACAAAAAGTGAAACTCATATATTTGTAAGACAGCGCTTACTGAGTGTGTTGGGGGACACTCTCTCGGTAACAGGATTAACGTAGACAGGCACGGTTTTGCACATAAACAGTCTATTTCGGTTTATTCCAACATCATAAACCGTTTTCTCTAAACACGCTGGACTTCTCGGTCGAATTACCCTGGGAGACCGCACACCAAACAATTCATTAATTGACCTTTGTCAGTGCACACAGTTCCCCCACACTCTGGGTTACCTTCCAGGAGCTCCTGCTCCACATGCTGACTCCTTGTCAGTCCTAGGTCCCCGAGGAAGCTGCCTGACTGAGATCACCTTTGCGGACAGTGCCTTGCTCACCAGGCCACCCGACAGTCCAAATCCTCAGCAGGTCGATAGCTTCCTCAACACAACAGCCATCACAGGCTTTGCGGGTCCATGGCCTCACCCCGTGCTTCCAGGAATCCGATCCACATACACACAGGACCTTCCAACACAGACCTTCAGGACCTTACACGCAAACCATTCAGGTCCATACACTCGGCCTCATGTGACTCACACCCTGGTCACATTATGTACCTGTAACCACCCCCACAGGTGGGCAGTGTATGTGTGGTTAGTTATTCTCACCCAGCTCTCTGACTAACCGTATAAGCCCCACTATTATAAATAAGCATAAAACTCCTGGAACTACAAGTCTCAGCATGACAATATTATTTCGTCTATACTGCGCAGAGGCCCTCTGTGACACATACCGGCCATTTACAATCCTGCCGGACACTGTTTCACCATCGACACAGATACACCTGCGACTGCCATGCAGTCCTATGGCCTCAATACGCCTATGTGCATATTCTGAGGAGCACATACAGCGCCCCCTAGCTGTACAGGGGTCACTGTCTTACATATTATATAGCGTCATTACAAACACTGATTTATTTCAAGTGTTTATTTATGTTAATGTTGATGATTATGGCTTACAGCCAATGAAAACCCAAAAGTCATTATCTCAGAAAATTAGAATACTTTATAACACCAGCTTGAAAAATGAATTTAAAATCCGAAATTTTGGTCTGCTGAAATGTATGTTTATTAAATGCACTCAATACTTGGTCAGGGCTCCTTTTGCATCAATTACTGCATCAATGCGGCGTGGCATTGAGGCGATCAGCCTATGTGTCACGCGGGGCTTAGGACAACTAAGGCAGAAATACCCGGGGCCCCTGTGGTGTCCCTTTCACTAGGGGAAACCCTGTCTGACCCTCAACCCAGGGTTTTTGCTGAAGGTGCAAATGCCTGAGCCTCCACCCTTTCCTTATCTCCTGCTCAGCCCTGCACTTAACCCTCCACCCTCCACCCAGTGAGGAGATACACCACCAAAGCTCCCACACAAATAAGACAGACAGGGAGAACTTAAACTGCACTGCGCCGCACACACACAGGAATATACAGTAATGTGAACAGGGCACAACTAAACACAAATATGGGAAGGAGAAAGGATAACGACGGATCATACGACACCAGATACGAATCTCTCTCTCTGCAACACCTCCACTCCAGACCGGAACCACTTGGTATGAAAACACAAGCTATAATCGGCGACGCCCATATGCCAGTATGACTATTTAAAGACCGTGGGCGTGACTAACCTTCCAACCTGGTCTCCAGCAGGATTAACCCCCGAGAGCCTGAAGATCAAGCCGGCGCCACTGAGGCTATAGTGGCTGGAGGTGGAACTACCTCTGCCTGCCGGACGCTGTGGTGTGAACAGTGTCCGACATGACAGTACCCCGTCTTCTACGAGGGACCCCAGGGCCCTCAAGACTCATAGGACCCGGCTTGTCCGGATGACGACGGTGAAAAGAACTGACCAGCCGATCCGCATGTATGTCTGAGGCTGGAACCCAAGACCTCTCCTCCGGACCATACCCCCGCCAGTGCACCAAATATTGAAGAGTACGGCGTACTACTCGAGAGTCCACTACCTTGGCGACCTCGAACTCTAAATCGCCATCCACCATGACTGGAGGTGGCATCGGCGTCGTGTCCACCAAGCCTACCACCTTTTTCAATAAAGCCCTGTGAAAAACGTTATGTATTTTGTACACCGCAGGAAGTTCCAACCGATAAGCCACTGGGTTAATGATGGCAGAAATCCTAAAAGGCCCAATAAACCTTGGACCCAGTTTTAAAGATGGAATTTTGAGTTTTATGTTCTTCGTAGCTAACCACACCCATTCACCCACACACAGGTCCGGACCTGGCACGCGTCTACTGTCAGCCACCCGTTTGTACCTGGCACTCATGCTCAACAAACGCTGTTTCACCCGCCTCCAGACTGATGACAATTGGGCTCCTAGCTGATCCTCCTCCGGGACACCCCCGGAGTCACCCTGACGTAAGGTACAAAACTGAGGATGTTGACCGTACACACAAAAGAATGGAGACTCTCCTGATGACTCTTGGCGGTGATTATTTAACGCGAATTCGGCCAGAGGAAGGAAAGTAGACCACTCCTCCTGGTTGTCGGACACAAAACATCGTAAATACTGTTCTAGATTTTGGTTCATGCGCTCAGTTTGTCCATTAGACTGTGGATGAAACTCCGAAGAATGTGACAACTTGATCCCCAACCTTGAGCAAAAAGCTTTCCAAAACCTCGCCACAAATTGTGTACCCCTATCAGATACTATGTCAGATGGTACTCCGTGGAGTCTGACCACCTCCTTCACAAATACCTGAGCCAACGTCTTAGCATTGGGCAAAGAAGACAACGCCACAAAATGCGCCATCTTTGAAAAACGGTCAACCACCACCAGGATGACCGTGTTCCCTGCCGAGGCTGGCAAGTCAGTGATAAAATCCATGGAGATTTCTGTCCATGGCCTATTGGGTACCCCCAGAGGCTGTAGCGTGCCAGCAGGACGGGTTCGGGGTGACTTAGCCCTAGCGCACGTGATGCAAGCTGCCACGTACGAGACCACGTCCTGCCGGATTTTGGGCCACCAGAAACGACGCGATACCAGCTCTAAGGTGCCCTTCACCCCTGGATGACCAGCCAGTACCGAATCGTGGTGTTCCTTCAACACCTTAAGCCGAAGATGCAGGGGTACAAATGATTTGTTGGCGGGAAGTCCTGGTGGTACCTCCTCTTGGGCCTCGGCAATCTCCGCCTCTACCTCCGTCGTGAGAGCCGAGACCACTACCCCTTTCTGGAGGATGGGTACCGGCTCTTCCTGAGGTTCTCCCCCCGGAAAACACCTAGACAAAGCATCCGCCTTGGTGTTTTTAGCCCCGGGACGGTACGTCACAAGAAAATTGAAACGAGTAAAAAACAATGCCCAGCGAGCCTGCCTAGGAGACAGACGCTTGGCCGACTCCAGATAGAGCAGATTCTTATGGTCGGTGATAACTGTGACCTGGTGAGCCGCCCCCTCCAAGAAGTGTCGCCATTCCTCAAAAGCCAGTTTGATGGCCAACAACTCCCTGTTGCCGATATCATAATTCCGTTCGGCCGGCGACAGCTTCTTGGAGAAGTAGGCGCATGGATGCATCTCGCTCAAGGACGAGCCTTGAGACAGTACTGCCCCCACTCCCACCTCCGACGCATCAACCTCTACCAAAAAGGTTTAGACACGTCTGGTTGCACCAGAATGGGGGCTGAAGCAAAACTATTCTTCAGACGCTCAAATGCACGTATAGCCACCTCAGGCCAGTTCGCCAGATCGGCACCCTTTTTTGTCATGTCCGTGAGCGGTTTGGCGACAGTCGAAAAGTGTTTTATAAATTTCCTATAATAATTCGCAAACCCAAGGAACCGCTGGAGTGCTTTCAGACTCTCCGGCCTCTCCCATTGCAGCACCGCTTGCACCTTAGCGGTGTCCATTTTAAAACCAGCTGCGGACACAATATATCCCAAAAAGGGCAACTCCTGGACAAAAAATAAACATTTTTCCAGCTTAGCATAGAGCTGGTTCTCCCGGAGCAACTGTAACACCTGCCTAACATGCTCCAAATGAGTGTCCCGATCGCTAGAATAAATGAGGATATCATCCAGATATACAATCACAAATCTCCCCAGGACATGAGCAAATACATCATTAATAAAATGTTGGAAAACGGCAGGCGCGGTGGTCAACCCAAACGGCATAACCAGACTCTCAAAATGACCCTCAGGAGTGTTAAACGCCGTCTTCCACTCATCCCCCTGACGGACCCTTATGAGGTTATACGCCCCCCTGAGGTCCAGCTTGGAAAACCATTTCGCCCCCGCTACCTGGTTGAACAAATCCGGGATCAACGGCATTGGGTAGGGATCACGGATAGTAATCTGGTTTAACTCTCGGAAATCCAGACACTGGCGTAACCCCCCATCTTTCTTCTTAATGAAGAAAAACCCCGCGGCTACAGGCGAGGACGAAGGCCGGATGTGTCCTTTGCTCAGACTCTCCGCGATGTAGTCTTTCAGAGCTTGCCTCTCAGGACCAGAAATATTAAACATCCTGGCCTTAGGTAATTTGGCCCCGGGTTTTAACCTAATCGCACAGTCATAGGCTCTATGTGGAGGCAGTTCTGAGCAACCCTTCTCAGAAAACATCCGCGAAATCCTGCAAAGCCTCCGGCAGGCTGGGCGTCACGGCGGACACACATGTGGCCAAGCAATTGTCTTGGCAGAAACCACTCCATTGCACTATGTCCTGAGTTTTCCAATCAATTACCGGGTTGTGCCTGGACAGCCATGGAAAACCCAGGACCATTTGAGCTGGGAGATTACGGAGGACCCTACATGTAACCGACTCAGAATGTAGGACCCCAATGTGGAGTTTCACCTCTGCCACAAACTCAGTAATCTCCCCTTGAGGGAGGGGAACAGCATTAATGGTCACCACCTGTATGGGGTGAGGAAGTTTTTCGATCTTAAACCCGGCGGTGTGTGCAAACTCCTCATCTATAAGATTGGTAGCGGAACCGCTATCCACAAACACTGATATAGGTAGCTCTCTGCCGGCGATAATAACCTTGGCAGGGAGCATACATTGAGATACCATCATGGAGGATATGCATACGCTCAGTTGGGTCTCCTCCATACCCTCTGAGCTTAACAGTTTTCCGCCGATGTGACCCTCTTAGGTAGTACCGGGCAAACGTTAACATAATGACCTCTTTTACCACAGTAGAAACATGCTCCGGGCTTCCGGAATCCCGGAGCGCGAGGCTGAACCTGTGCCACGCCAGCAATCTGCATAGGTTCAGGGGACTCATCTACTTCAACCACACCTGCACCTCTGCTTTCCCCCAGAGGTAGCGTCTCCTGTGCCCCCTGGCGAAAACGGCGATCAATACGTATCACCAAACTCATGGCAGACTCCAATGATGCCGGAGTCTCATACATCAGGAGGGCTTGTTTCACCCTCCCTGATACCCCATGAATAAACTGGCTCCGCAGTGCTGGGTCATTCCATTGTGTGTCTACAGCCCAGCGGCGAAATTCCGAACAATAGTCCTCTGCCAAGCGCTCCCCCTGGCGGAGGGCGCGGATTTTAGATTCCGCTAGAGCCAGTCGGTCAGGGTCATCGTAAATGAGCCCGAGGGCAGAAAAAACATTATCGACCGAATTAAATGTAGCAGAGTCAGCTGATAAGGAAAATGCCCATGCTTGGGGGTCACCACTCAGTAACGACAACACCAGCCCTACTCGCTGGGCCTCATTACCTGAGGAGATTGGCCGCATGCGGAAGTATAATTTGTAGGCCTCCCGAAATACGACAAATTTGCTGCGATCGCCTGAAAATCGTTCTGGCAGCGGAAACTTCGGCTCTGCACCGATACCTGCAGATGCCGTTTGCACCTTTGCTACTACCAGGCCCTGCTGCTGAACTGCCCCTTTCAACTCGGAGACCTGTAAGGACAGCGCCGCCAACTGGCGGGTTATGGAATCCATGGGATCCATGGACTCCTGAAAAAATGTGGGCCGATTATAATGTCACGCGGGGCTTAGGACAACTAAGGCAGAAATACCCGGGGCCCCTGTGGTGTCCCTTTCACTAGGGGAAACCCTGTCTGACCCTCAACCCAGGGTTTTTGCTGAAGGTGCAAATGCCTGAGCCTCCACCCTTTCCTTATCTCCTGCTCAGCCCTGCACTTAACCCTCCACCCTCCACCCAGTGAGGAGACACACCACCAAAGCTCCCACACAAATAAGACAGGGAGAACTTAAACTGCACTGCGCCGCACACACACAGGAATGTACAGTAATGTGAACAGGGCACAACTAAACACAAATATGGGAAGGAGAAAGGATAATGATGGATCATACGACACCAGATACGAATCTCTCTCTCTGCAACACCTCCACTCCAGACCGGAACCACTTGGTATGAAAACACAAGCTATAATCGGCGACGCCCATATGCCAGTATGACTATTTAAAGACCGTGGGCGTGACTAACCTTCCAACCTGGTCTCCAGCAGGATTAACCCCCGAGAGCCTGAAGATCAAGCCGGCGCCACTGAGGCTATAGTGGCTGGAGGTGGAACTACCTCTGCCTGCCGGACGCTGTGGTGTGAACAGCGTCCGACATGACACTATGGCACTGCTTAAGTGTTATGGAAGCCCAGGTTGCTTTGATAGCAGCCTTGAGCTCGTCTGCATTGTTGAGTCTGGTGTCTCTCATCTTCCTCTTGACAATACCCCATCGATTCTCTATGGGGTTAAGGTCAGGGGAGTTTTCTGGCCAATCAAACACAGTGACACTGTTGTTTTTAAGCCAGGTATTGGTACATTTGGCAGTGAGGGCAGGTGCCACAACCTGCTGGAGAATTAAATTTCCATCTCCAAAAAGCTTGTTGTCAGAGAGAAGCTTGAAGTGCTCTAAAATTTCCTGGTAGACGGCTGCGCTGACTTTGGTCTTGGTAAAACACAGTGGACCTACACCAGCAGATTACATGGCTCCCCAACCATCACTGATTATGGAAACTTCACACTAGACCTCAGTCAGCTTGGATTGTGTGCCTCTCCATTCTTCCTCCAGACTCTGGGACCTTGATTTCCAAATGAAATGCAAAATTTACTTTCATCTGAAAACACCTTGGACCACTGAGCAACAGTCCAGTTATTTTTCTTATTGGCCCAGGTAAGACGCTTTTGGCGTTGTCTATTGGTCATGAGTGACTTGACACAAGGAATGCGACACTTGTAGCCCATGTCCTGGATGCATCTGTGTGTGGTAGCGCTTGAAACAGTGACTCCAGCAGCCGTCCACTCCTTGTGAATCTCCTTTCAAGGCTGCAGTTATCTCTGTTGCTTGTGCACCTTTTTCTACCACACTTTTCCCTTCCACTCAACTTTCCATTAATATGCTTGGATACAGCCAGTTTCTTTAGCAATTACCTTTTGTGGCTTACCCTCTTTGTGGAGTGTCACTGACTGCATTCTGGACATCTGTCAAGTCAGCAGTCTTCCCATGATTGTGGAACCTACTGAAACAGACTAAGGGAACTTTTCACGCACTTAGGCTGATTTCACATTAGCATTTTTTTGTGCAGCGCAACGTGCGCAATAGAAACGCATACAAAATACGCATCATGCATTTTTGCATGCGTTTGCGTTTTTTATGCGCATTCGTTCTCTACGGGTTAAAACCAGTGTCTACACAATTTTACGCCAAAAACGCATGCGCACGAAAACGCAGATGAACGCATGTCCATGCGCACGCCTGCGTTCCCATGGACTGTAATGCATTATTGTCACATTCTGTGCGCAAGCTTGCACATGCGTTTTTTGACGCCTTTCGGCGGACCCAAAAATTCAACAAGTTACGTCTGGCACGCCTAGGCGCGCACCTTGAAAAAAACGCATGTGCACGAAAATGCATACGAATACATGCAACCTAAGACCATGCGCATGCCATGTTAAACATAGGTATGCATGACGCATGCGCATGGACACGCAAAATGCGCTGCACAAAAAACGCTAATGTGAAACCAGCCTTAGGAGGCTTTTGCAGGTGTTTTTTGTTAATTATTCTAATTTACTGAGATAATAACTTTTGCGTTTTCATTGGTTGTAAGCCATAATCATCAACATGAACAGAAATAACGCTTGAAATAGATCACTCCATTTGTAGTAACTCAATATAATATATGAGTTTCACTTTTTGTATTGAAGAACTGAAATAAATTAAGCTTTTGATGATATTCTAATTTTGTGAGAAGCATCTGTATATGGCAGTGAAGATTTATTGTTGCACTCCTATGTGGAGCATGTGGTTCGTGAACCCACTGTGCCACAGACCGGGCTTACCCTGGAGGGGCGTGACTAAACAGCTACCTTAATGTTCGCTGGAGCCTCTAGTCGTGAGGTCAGACTTGTGCGGCAGGTAGCAGCCAGGTGCACCTCCAGGACAGCATGCATCCGTAGCTGCTGACCGCAAAGGGCAGAGACGATACTTCTGTTTCTCAGGCAAAGCAGGACTGCCACTTGAAACAAGTTCAGACAGGACAGCCTCTTGGGGCAAGATCTGACAGAATGGCCTCTTGGGGCAAGTTCCGACAGAACGGCCTCTTGGGGCAAGTTCTGACAGAACGGCCTCTTGGGGCAAGTTCAGACAGGATGGACTCTTGGGGCAAGTTTCCAATAGGAAGGCCTCGGCACAAGTTCACGCCAGACGGCCTCTCGGGAGAAGTTCGCACATTACGGCCACAGTGACAGGTTCACAGTTCTGGCCTGGGTTTTCATCCCCCAGGGTGACAGACAGGTACCGCCAATGAGGCCACAGGGTATGCACAGCACTGAAGCGGTCACAGGAAACAAGGGCTAACTATGTTGGATTAGCGTGAACTCGGGATACGGGAAACAGGACACGGGAAACTGTTATGAATGAGTCACCGAAGGAGGAAGAAACAAAAATACAAGCTAAGTCCAGAAAACCGGAGAGGTTGGTAGCTATCGGATTGCAGACCCCTGATCCTATCCACAACAACTAACAGTAGCCGTGGGGGGTTCCTACGATGCCCTAGACCCCTCGATCACAGCCGGAGAACTAAATAGGCCTAAAGAAAGAAAGGGGAAATCTAAACTGCCTCAGAGCAGACCCCAAAGCAATAGGCAACCCCCAACATATAATGACGGTGAAGCAAGATGAAAACACTAACACAGATAGAAAGATAGGTTGAGCAAACGATGGGGCCCAAGCTAACTAAAAAGGACAGGATAGAAAAGCTGCTGTCTGCAATCCGTAAAAAACCCTACCTAAAAATGTCCCAACCGTCTGATAGGTAAAACAGGCCCTGAAGTCGCTAGGACTTCAAAAAGACTATATCAGCACTCAGGTAAATTCTGAAGACAGAGCAAAGAGACAAACTTATCAGAGACAAAAATGAAACTCAGCACACCTCCGACCGTGGATGGCTGAACTCCAAAAAACAAGGTAAACAAAACTAATAAGTTCAATAGCAGAGCAAAAACTTATCTTTGGAAGCAAGAATCAGACTGGTCTCCAAGAATCCAGCAGAGAAATCACCAGCGACTCAGAAGGGCGTCGGCTGCCTTATATCCAGTCAGAATTTCCTGTTACCCAGTCATCATCTACCAGATCAGGTGTTTGGTAATCAGCCTCACTACCTTCCTTCACCAGAAGAGGGAGTTCATCAGACATCGACGGTGAAGGGGAAAATGAACTCACAACAGTACCTCCCCCTTGAGGAGGGGTCACCGAACCCTCATCCACGCCACCAGGGCGTTCAGGATGGGCCCGATGAAAGGCATGAACCAATCTTTCGGCATGAATATCGGATGCAGGGACCCAAGAATTATCCTCCTGGCCATAACCCTTCCATTTAACCAAATACTGGAGTCTCCGTCTAGCCAGGTGAGAATCCAGTATCTTCTCAACCTCATTTTCCACATTACCTTCAACCAATACCGGGTCAGGAGGTGCCACCACAGGAACCACTGGCTCAACAAACCTCTTTAACAGAGACTTATGAAACACGTTATGGATCTTAAATGTAACAGGAAGAGCCAATCGAAAAAAGACTGGATTAAGAATCTCCAAAATCTTGTAATGTCCAATAAATCTAGGTTTAAACTTTGTAGAAGCCACCTTCATAGCGATATTCTTTGATGACAACCAAACCATATCACCCACCTTAAACTGGGGACCAATGGTCCTATGCCAGATGGAAAACCGCTGGGCCTTTTCCTGGGAGAGAGACAACTTATCCACCACTTGGTCCCAGATCTGGTGCATTCTCTCCACCACAGTGTCAACACCTGGGCAGGCAGAAGGCTCCACCTGCCCTGAAGAGAATCGAGGATGAAACCCAAAGTTACAAAAAAAAGTGACATCAAAGTGGCAGAACTAGCTCTATTATTTAAAGCAAATTCGGCCAAGGGCAAAAATGAAACCCAGTCATCCTGATCAGCAGAAATAAAACATCTCAAATACGACTCCAAAGTCTGGTTTGTTCTCTCCGTCTGCCCATTGGTCTGAGGGTGAAACGCAGAGAAGGACAACTGAATTCCCAGCTTGGAACAGAAAGTCCTCCAAAATCTAGACACAAACTGAACTCTGTCAGATACAATGTTCTCAGGAATCCCGTGCAAGCGAACCACCTGTTGCAAAAACAAGGGCACCAACTCTGAGGAAGATGGCAACTTAGGGAGTGGTACAAGATGGACCATCTTAGAGAATCTATCACAAATCACCCAAATAACAGTCATTCTCTGAGAGACAGGCATATCAGAGATGAAATCCATTGAAATATGGGTCCATGGCCTCCTGGGCACCGGCAAAGGCATCAACAACCCACTAGAGCGAGAACAAGGTTTAGACCGAGAGCAAGTCCCACAGGACTGCACAAAATTACTGACATCACGAGACAAGGCGGGCCACCAAAAAGACCGACTCACCAGATCTCTAGTACCAAAAATACCTGGATGACCAGCCAATGCAGAGCAATGAACTTCAGACATCACTCTCTTCCTCCACTGGTCAGGAACATACAATTTTCCAATGGGACAACACTCAGGTTTGTCCTCCTGAAACTCTTCCAGAGCACATCTCAAATCGGGCGAGATGGCAGAAAGAACTATCCCCTCACCTAAGATGGTAGCAGACTTGGTCACAACAGGAGAATCAGCAAAGAAACTCCTAGAGAGGGCATCTGCCTTGACATTCTTAGTGCCTGGAAGAAAAGAGACCATAAAATCAAAACGTGTGAAAAACAAGGCCCACCTAGCCTGTCTAGGATTCAAGCGTTTGGCCTACTCCAGGTAAATCAAATTCTTGTCAGTAAGGACCACGACTTGATGTTTAGCTCCCTCCAACCAATGTCTCCACTCCTCAAATGCCCATTTCATGGCTAACAGTTCCCTATTCCCCACATCATAGTTACGTTCGGATGGGGAGAACTTTCGGGAAAAGAAAGCTCAAGGATTCATTTTAGATGTTACAGGATCTTTTTGGGACAAAACAGTTCCTGCACCAATCTCAGAAGCGTCCACCTCTACCTGAAACGGGAGTGAGACATCAGGTTGCCGCAAAACCGGAGCAGAAGTGAACCTTCGCTTCAGCTCCTGAAAGGAAGAAACAGCCTCCTGAGACCAATTCAGCACATCAGCACCCTTCTTAGTCAAATCAGTCAATGGTTTGGCAATACCAGAAAAATTAGCTATAAATTTACGATAAAAATTAGCAAAACCAAAAAATTTCTGGAGGGCCTTCAAAGAAGTGGGCTGAACCCAATCATAAATGGCCTGTGCCTTGGCCGGGTCCATTTCAATAGTTGACGGAGACAAAATAAATCCCAAAAATGAAATCCTCTGTACACCAAAAAGGAATTTCGATCCCTTGACATACAGGGAATTCTCCCTCAAAATCCGGAACACAGTCCGAACATGTTCCACATGAGAGTCCCAATCCTTGGAAAAGATCAAAATATCGTCCAGATAGATGATCAAAAATGTATCCACCAAGTCTCGGAAAATATTTATGAAGCACTGGAAGACAGAAGGGGCATTAGTGAGCCCAAAAGGTATCACCAGGTACTCAAAATGTCCCTCCGGAGTATTAAATGCCGTCTTCCATTCATCCCCATGCTTAATGCGAATAAGATTATACGCCCCCCTGAGGTCAAGCTTTGTAAACCAGCAAGCACCTTTAACTCTGGAGAATAGATCAGAAATCAGGGGTAACGGATACTGATATTTAACAGTAATTTTTTTGAGGGAGCGATAGTCAATACAAGGCCTTAATGACCCATTTTTCTTAGCCACGAAAAAAAACCCAGCACCTAAGGGTGAAGAGGATGGTCTAATATGACCCTTCTCCAACGACTCCTTAATATAGGATCGCATAGCCTCGTGTTCGGGTAAAGATAAATTGAAAAGTCGACCCTTGGGAAATTTACACCCAGGGCTCAGCTCAATTGCACAGTCATAACGCCTATGAGGAGGCAAAGACGCAGACTTAATCTCACTAAATACATCATAATAATCAGCTAAATAGTCAGGAACATCATGCGACTGGGGAGAGGTGGAGAAAACAGGAGCATCACTAAGGGCACACCGACAACCCCAACTCACCACAGACACAGATTTCCAATCCAAAACTGGATTATGGATTTGCAACCAGGGAAACCCCAGAACAATGGTATCATGCAAATTATGCAACACCAAAAATCTGCAATTCTCTTGATGGTCTGGGGCGACCCGCATTACCACCTGGGTCCAAAACTGAGGTTTATTCTTCGCCAAAGGAGTAGCATCCATACCCCTCAAAGGGATAGGTGTCCGCAGAGGTGTCTTAGGAAATCCACAACGTTTAGCAAAATCCAAGTCCATCAGGTTCAGAGCTGCTCCCGAATCCACAAAAGCCTTAGCGGAAAATGTGGACAGGGAGCAGATCAGAGTAATTGCCAGAAGAAACTTAGGTTGAACACCACCCACAGCAAATGTGTGTGCAAAACGTTTCTCTCGTTTAGGGCAGACAGAAATAATATGCGAGGCATCACCGCAGAAGAAACACAGCTTATTACGCCTTCTGAACTCCTGACGTTGTGCCCTAGACAAAACTCTATCACATTGCATAGGTTCAGTCATTTGTTCAACAGGTGGCAACACCTCTCGTGCGGTTTTGCGTTCACGCAAACGCCGATCAACCTGAATGACTAATGACAGAATCGTCAAGACCAGAAGGAAAAGGAAATCCCACCATAGTATCTTTTACAGTTTCTGACAAACCCTTCCGAAAGAGAGCTGCCAAGGCACCATCATTCCAGGTAGTAAGGACCGCCCACTTTCGGAATTTTTGACAGTACAACTCTGCAGAATCCCGACCCTGGCTCAATGCCAACAGGGCCTTTTCAGCCTGATCAATAGCATTAGGTTCATCATACAACAACCCCAAGGCTTGAAAAAATGCGTTCACATTAGTAAGAATAGGATAATCAGCTTTCAAAGAAAACGCCCAATCCTGGGGATCGCTGCACAGCAAAGAGATGACAATTTTAACCTGCTGCGCGGAGCTCCCCGACGAGTTAGGCTTCAAGGCAAAAAATAATTTACAATTCTTAAAATTCAAAAATTTAGACCGATCCCCAAAAAACACATCAGGAGTAGGGATCTTTGGTTCAGCAGCATGTGAATGAGCAAGATAGGTGGAAATTCCCCGCACTTCAGCAGTGAGCTGCTCCACACGATCAGACAATTGCTTCATCTCCATTGAGAAAGAAAAAAAAATTCCCCCTACGGCCTCAGAGACATAGAGGAAAAAATATACACAAAAAAAAAAATTCTGACAAACTTTTTTTTTTTTTTTACAATTCTTTCCTGCTATTGAGTACCCTAGGATCTGCAGTATGGCTGGTGATTCTGTTGTGAATGAGTCACCGAAGGAGGAAAAAACAAAAATACAAGCTAAGTCCAGAAAACCGGAGAGGTTGGTAGCTATCGGATTGCAGACCCCTGATCCTATCCACAACAACTAACAGTAGCCGTGGGGGGTTCCTACGATGCCCTAGACCCCTCGATCACAGCCGGAGAACTAAATAGGCCTAAAGAAAGAAAGGGGAAATCTAAACTGCCCCAGAGCAGACCCCAAAGCAATAGGCAGCCCCCAACATATAATGACGGTGAAGCAAGATGAAAACACTAACACAGATAGAAAGATAGGTTGAGCAAACGATGGGGCCCAAGCTAACTAAAAAGGACAGGATAGAAAAGCTGCTGTCTGCAATCCGTAAAAAACCCTACCAAAAAATGTCCCAACCGTCTGATAGGAAAAACAGGCCCTGAAGTCGCTAGGACTTCAAAAAGACTATATCAGCACTCAGGTAAATTCTGAAGACAGAGCAAAGAGACAAACTGATCAGACA
This sequence comes from Dendrobates tinctorius, assembly GCF_039654945.1. Taxonomy (NCBI): domain Eukaryota; kingdom Metazoa; phylum Chordata; class Amphibia; order Anura; family Dendrobatidae; genus Dendrobates; species Dendrobates tinctorius. The sequence continues at coordinate 41,870,254 of NW_027361675.1, forward strand.
AAAATGGAACTCAGCACACTTCCGACCGTGGATGGCTGAACTCAAAAAAACAAGGTAAACAAAACAAAACTAATAAGTTCAATAGCAGAGCAAAAACTTATCCTTGGAAGCAGGAATCAGACTGGTCTCCAAGAATCCAGCAGAGAAATCACCAGCGACTCAGAAGGGCATCGGCTGCCTTATATCCAGTCAGAATTTCCTGTTACCCAGTCATCATCTACCAGATCAGGTGTTTGGTAATCAGCCTCACTACCTTCCTTCACCAGAAGAGGGAGTTCATCAGACATCGACGGTGAAGGGGAAAATGAACTCACAACAGGAAACTATCAGACTAGGGAAAGGGACCTGGCAACATACAGTTACCATCAACCACCTAACAGAACTATGGGGTTGCTCAGGCACCTCCCAGTAGGGTAGGATGCCTTTTGTACACGATGTCTCCCAGCTATTGGCCTTGAGACACCTTGCAGATGAATGCACATTTTACTAAATGCTTCCCAGCACCTGCTGGGAGCATTTACCTTGTGCTTGCGCTGCCCTAGACGTGCTGCTGAGACCCAGTGTGGCATGCACAGAGGAGGAAGAAGGCAGAGACTGGAGCACAACAGGGATCACGCCGAGGGCTGGAGATGTGAGTAGGCTGGCATCCCCGCCAGGTGACAGGACACCATGCAGGAGCGCCAAGCACAGTGTTACATGTATGATTATTTGAAGTAATGAAGGGTTTATTGTGATCGTTTCTGGGGGTATGTGGCATTGGAGGATTTAAGCGGCCATGTCCCAAATTAACCAATCCTGAGATTTAGGAGAGTGGAATAGGTGAATGGGTTGAATATTCCTGATGCTCTATGGCAGTGAAGGGATCTATTTTATAGCCCATGGTGATCCACAGCAGAGAAAGCATTATTCATATTATTTTCAGGGCAGTAAAGGTGGTAAATTGCCTACTTTGTTAACCCCTAAAACCTGCCTTGATACTTTGCAGTTTCAGTCATCTAGCAAAAGATCACTGTTGCATGCAGCAGAAGTAAATTTGATATATGTGCAACCAATTTAATTTCTTAATATATTAATGCAATGTTCAATTGCTCGTGAATATATGGTAAATTCCCTTGATAAATGTGTGGATTTTCTGCGACTAATTGGAATATTCTGTAAAACATCTTTCTCATACACTCAGTAAATATTCTCAGGACTGCTTTTGTTATAAGCTTATTGGAGAGTAGTTGTTAAGTAGAGATCTAGCCAGTCTTGAATATTTACTAAATTTGCTAAAGTGCCATTCACTTAAGGACCATACACAGCTAGTGTGTACAGAGCCCTAATGACTTGCAGATTAAAATAGCTTAAATGTAATTACACTGATATTCCTGAATTTGTGAATAATATTTAACCAGGTGCAATGATCACATTTATTAAATCCATCTTGTGTTTGTATTTATTCTATAATTTGGACTATACTGTTTTACTGATCAACCACATCAGCCTTAACAATAATCTCTGACATTTTCTATCAATAATATTGTCACTTTCTTGTCATTCCTGACGAGATCTCTTATACAAAGTGCATATTACTTCCCCTGGAGTAAAAAAAAAAATCTAATATGTGTTCATCAAAAGTAAGAACTGGAGTGAATTTAGATTTAAAATAGGTATTTAATGAGATTTTATTATTTAATGTATTCACTATTTAGCAAAAGCATTGTTCAAAGTTATTTGTGCTAATAAATGGAGTGATTTATGTTGTAACAGGCTAATTAACTGTCATTTAATGAGGATTTTTTATGTTCCATGTATTATTATTAATATTATCATTAAACTAAAGCTAGATTGCAAGGACTGTGGTTATTGTTATGGCAACCCCAGAGGTGTTCTGTCTGCTCTATTAGTTACAGTTAAATAGGCTCTGAGGACCAAGTCAGAAAGTGCTCTGAATAGGCATAATCTTCATAATGCCTTTAATTGGAGTGATCAAAAGAGAAGATGGACCGGACCGGGGATACCTCTTGCGCCGGTTCCAGAATTGTCGGGGCTGTCACCATTGTTGCCGGGGGGAAAGCTTTCCGACCCGGACCGACCTTTGCACTATACAGCAAGGGGCGGGTCTTTGATAAAAAGGGCTGTGCACGGGAAAGGGAGAGAAGACTTGGCGGCAAGTTTGGAGCTCAGTCCCTCGAGCATCGTGATAGTGCAAGCCCGCACTGTAGATCTCCTGTGTCCAGGGACACTGACTGTGGACAGCAATCTTCCGTGTGTCAGTTTCCTTCTGTGGCAAAAAGTTACAGACTCTCTAGGGCATTGATTGCTGCGCAGGTGCCACCTAGGACAGACCAGGTGACTCAGCTAAAACTGTGTAATTCTTCACCCGCTTGCCACGGCTGAGCTAAGTCACGCTTCAGCGATAACACAGACTGTTCTGCATCCCTTACGACGAACCGTGGAACAAGGACCCCGCTCAGGACAACGAGGACTCACCGCCATAACGGGAACCGTACCCCCCAGCTTCTTCAGGACGACACTGGAGACATCACGAGCCACTTGTGTGGGCGCAGTCGTTGGAACCTACAGCTCTGCAGCCAGGAAGCCCGGCAGACTGATAAGTTAACCCTTTCATGAACAGTTGCTTTACTTCATACCTCTACTTACACCGATACCGTGCCCATATCACCTCCCTTAGCCCCCCTGCTTAACCCATTCTCTCCCTGCGTGGAGTATACCACTGTTAATAAACCTGTTAACCCTTGCTCTGCCTCCTGTCTGTCACTGCATCCTGTAAATCCAAGTGTAAAACATGTATATATGCTGCCTATCTGTCTGTCTATCTATCTATCTATCTATCTATCCCTATCTATCTATCTATCCCATATCTATCTATCGATCCGTCTATCTATCCCATATCTATCTATCTATCTATCTATCTATCTATATCTATCTATCCCATATCTATCTATCTACTGTATCTACTGTATCTATCTATCTACATTTGTGGCCAAAAGTATTGACACCCCTGCAATTCTGTCAGATAATACTCAGTTTCTTCCTGAAAATGATTGCAATCACAAATTCTTTAGTATTATTATCTTCATTTAATTTGTCTTAAATGAAAAAAACACAAAAGAGAATGAAGCAAAAAGCAAAACATTGGCCATTTCACACAAAACTCCAAAAATGGGCCAGACAAAAGTATTGGCACCCTCAGCCTAATACTTGGTTGCACAACCTTTAGCCAAAATAACTGCGACCAACCGCTTCCGGTAACCATCAATGAGTTTCTCACAATGCTCTGCTGGAATTTTAGACCATTCTTCTTTGGCAAACTGCTCCAGGTCCCTGATATTTGAAGGGTACCTTCTCCAGTCTGCCATTTTTATATCTCTCCACAGGTGTTCTATTGGATTCAGGTCTGGACTCATTGCTGGCCACCTTAGAAGTCTCCAGTGCTTTCTCTCAAACCATTTTCTAGTGCTTTTTGAAGTGCGTTTTGGGTCATTGTCCTGCTGGAAGACACATGACCTCTGAGGGAGACCCAGCTTTCTCACACTGGGCCCTACATTATGCTGCAAAATTTGTTCGTAGTCTTCAGACTTCATAATGCCATGCACACGGTCAAGCAGTCGAGTGCCAGAGGCAGCAAAGCAACCCCAAAACATCAGGGAACCTCCGCCATGTTTGACTGTAGGGAACGTGCTTTTTTCTTTGAATGCCTCTTTTTTTCTCCTGTAAACTCTATGTTGATGCCTTTGCCCAAAAAGCTCTACTTTTGTCTCATCTGACCAGAGAACATTCTTTCAAAACGTTTTAGGCTTTTTCAGGTAAGTTTTGGCAAACTCCAGCCTGGCTTTATGTCTCGGGGTAAGAAGTGGGGTCTTCCTGGGTCTCCTACCATACAGTCCCTTTTCATTCAGACGCTGATGGATAGTACGGGTTGACACTGTTGTACCCCCGGACTGCAGGGCAGCTTGAACTTGTTTGGATGTTAGTCGAGGCTCTTTATCCAACATCCGCACAATCTTGCGTTGAAATCTCTTGTCAATTTTTCTTTTCCGACCACATCTAGAGAGGTTAGCCACAGTGCCATGGGCTTTAAACTTGATGACACTGCGCACGGTAGACACAGGAACATTCAGGTCTTTGGAGATGGACTTGTAGCCTTGAGATTGCTCATGCTTCCGCACAATTTGGTTTCTCAAGTCCTAAGACAGTTCTTTGGTCTTCTTTCTTTTCTCCATGCTCAATGTGGTACACACAAGGACACAGGACAGAGGTTGAGTCAACTTTAATCCATGTCAACTGGCTGCAAGTGTGATTTCGTTATTGCCAACACCTGTTAGGTGCCACAGGTAAGTTACAGGTGCTGTTAATTACACAAATTAGAGAAGCATCACATGATTTTTCGAACAGTGCCAATACTTTTGTCCACCCTCTTTTTTATGTTTGGTAAGATAATAATAACAAAGAATTTGTGTTTGCAATCATTTTCAGGAAGAAACTGAGTATTATCTGACAGAATTGCAGGGGTGTCAATACTTTTGGCCACAACTGTATATAACGTGCCTACATCTGACTGGAAATTATATTAATACCTCTCCAAAAAATTGGAGGATGAAACAGTAAAATTCCTGGAAAATCCATTTTCACATCAAGAACTAGAAGCCTCTGTCCGAGATCTCCCTAGCAATAAAAGATCAGGGCCTGATGGTTTCACAGCTGAATTCTATAAAGTATTTTTGAACAATTGTCTTAGTTAATATTACAATCATTTAAATTCATATCAGAGTCTACTTTCTTTCCTCCCCATTCCACAAAAGCACATATTGCAGTCATTCCCAAACCAGGGAACATCCCAACTCATGTAGCAGCTATAGGCCTATATCTTTATTAAATGTAGATTTAAAATTATATGCCAAGCTTTTGGCCAATAGATTGAACTCACACCTCCCTCACTTAATACACCCAGACCAGGTAGGTTTTGTTCCAGTAAGAGAGGCACGAGATAACACTTTGGAAACAATAGATATTATTCATGCACACACTCAAAAAACCCTTTTAATGATCCTATCGCTTGATGCCAAAAAGGTTTTCAATAGGATCTCATGGTCATCTCTCTCTCAAACGCTAAGCCACTGATCCACATACCTCGCTTCCTTTCCTGATGTCTGAGCTGGCATGCTTTAGTAGTTGGTCCAAATTTAAGATCAATCTCAAAAAATCTGAAGTCATAAATATTTCCCTACCCTTGTAAATGATGAATGTTCTGAAAACTAATTTTCCATTTAAATGGCCCTCAAATAATCATATTAACTACTTGGGCACCATTATTTCAGCTGATTTATCAGAATTATTTGACTTGAACTTTGGTTGATTTTTGTCCAGATTGGAAGGGGATCTTAATTCCAAGAACCGTAGAGAGTGCTCCTTATTTGGCCGGGTTAACATCCTCAAAATGACTGTATTGCCTAGACTTTTGTATTTACTACAACCTATCCCGATATATATCCCATCCTCTTTCTGGATGAGGGTCCAACGTAAATTCAGTCAATTTGTTTGGTCGATGGGACGCCCAAGAATTCGTAGTACTGTTTTGGTGGTTCCAAAGGATTTTGGGGCTATAGGTTTGCCGGACTGCCGAAAATACTATCTGGCGTCCGCCCATGCAAGAATCTTAGAATCTCCAAGAAAAACCCCTTGCGTCTTTATCATGTGGCCCCTGAGGATGTATTGCTCAGCTATTTTAGTTAATCGTCCACAGAAAGTGCGATATTCTTTTGAATATGTTCAACTAGGGCATTTTTTCTCTACATTTGCCAATCATTTAGAATGAGTGCACCCCCTCTCTTCGTTTGAATCCCTATGTATGGCTCCCACTAATCCTGCACATGCAATTTCCGATATCTTTAAGCTTCTATTTTATATATGCTTCCCCTTTTTTGTAAGGTGTGGGAAAGGGAGCTCCATCAAACCTTTTGTTACACCGCTCCGCCATACTCACCTGGTCTCCGCTCCCACGCCGCAGTCGGCCTCCACTCCCACGCCGCAGCCTTTCTCCACCCGACGTCCGCGGGCGTGGGCTCACGACGGGCTCACGACCGATGCCCTCTCTGCATGCTATGCGCATGCGCCATAGGCTGCGCCTCCTTCCTGCTTCTTATGCTCCGGCTGTGCCCTGACCCGGAAGCACCTTTGGACCAATGGCTGACCAGACGAGGCCATATCAGGCCGGTTCCCCCTGAGGGAGGCGCCTGATCGTTGTGTTTCCTAGCACTCTGGCCTCGCTTCATCGTTTGCTCTTTGCTCCTGCCATCCTACTCCAGTCCTGCCTTCAGTGTTCCTGCCGTCCTACTCCAGTCCTGTCTCCAGTGTTCCTACTCCTGTCATTCCTTCTCGTTCCAGTCTTCTGTCTCACTTCTTTCCGGCCTCTTGGTTCCAGTCTTGTTCTGTCATTCTTTACTCCAGTCTCACAGTTTTACTCCGGTCCATCCCGAGCCGCCCCTCTCGGTACCGTCTAACGTGGTACTCGAACCCCTGGGCCTGCTCCTAACGGTCCCTGTATAGGGGTCGGTTCCACCTGGCAGCTTGTCCGGGGCCCCTCGGTGCCACGGTCCAGAGGGTCCACTCCCAGGGTTTCCTGCTCCAGACCACCACGCTAACACCTTTACAAGAGAACAATGGTATAAATGTTTTCACCGCGCATAAATCTAATATAGCCACTAAAACTCAGGAAGCAAGTTACATATTAGCATATAGATGGTATTGTGTTCCTTCGGTCTTACATAAATGGTTCCTGGGAGTATGCAACTTGTACTGGCGATGTGGGGCCCATGTGGATTCAATGTTGCATACTTGGTGGGCGTGCCTGGCCTTGGCGGCCTTCTGGGAAGGTGTTCTTAAAGCGATTAATGAAATGACGGGAGTGTCAATCCCTAAAAGCCCTTAAGCAATTCTACTATTTATGTTTCCCATGCCTAAGAATGCTTTTAAGAAATCGTTATTGAGGTACCTTCTTCTTGCCGCTAAGGTGGTAATTCCACGACACTGGAAGTCCTTAGACCCACCTTCGCTAGAGGAATGGTTTGGGGAGGCGGCTAGAATTCACCGGATGGAATCCCTGATAGCACATACACAAGTGGCAGCTAACAAAGTGGCTTTAAAATGGTTTCATTGGGAATCATTCTTATCCTCATCGATGTACCAAAATATGCTAAGATAATGGCTATCTTATCCTTTTACAATATTTAATATGCCCGTATTGTAGTTCATACTCCGTCTGCCATAGTGATTTGTCCTCATGGTCCCTATAAACATTTCTTCTCTTTTCTCTTGTTATTTAGTTTAAAAGGTTGTCAGTTGTCTTTTGCAAACTACAGCTGATACCTTATAGAGTTGTTTGTTTTCATGTTACTACACAATTATCTTTTTCAGTAGTTACTATTCCATATAGTGTGTTCGTTTGAACTTGTTGATATGTTTGTTTTTATTGTGTATTATAAAACAATAAACATTCTGAATAAGAGAGTCTCAGTGGGCCCCTTTAACACATACCACGAGTACAAAGCCAAAGATTTCATTTCTTACATTACAGGAGTCATATCTATTGTAAATTCTATAATAGCTCAGAAACCGGCAAATCCTCAAAAGTTTTCATTTTAGACCAGACAGTATAGTCCTCTCCATACGGTATTATGGGCACCACATAGTTCTCCATATAGTATTATGGGCACCACATAGTCCTCCATACAGTATTAAGGGCACCACATAGTCTTCCATACAGTATAATGAGACCCATATATTGCTTCGTACAGAATAATGGGCCTCATATACTGCTCCATAAAGAATAATGGGTCTCCATATAATGCTCCATACAGAATAATGGACCCCCATATAATGCTCCATAAAGAATAATGGACACCATATAATGCTCCACACAGTAATATGGGCCTCATATAATGCTCCATACAGATTAAAGGAACCCATATACTGCTCCATAGAGAATAATGGACCTCATATAATGCTCCATACAGAATACTGGTCCCCATATAATGCTCCATACATAATAATGGACCACAAATAATACTCCATACAGAATAATAGGGTCCATATAATGCTCCATACAGAACAATGTGCCCCATATAATATTCCATACCGAATGGGCCCCATATATTGCTCCATACAGAATAATTGGCCCATATAATGCTTCATACAGAATAATAGGCCCCATATAAAGCTCCATATAGAATGGGCCCCATATAATGCTTCATACAGTATGGGCCCCATATATTGCTCAATACAGAATGGGCCCCATATAATGCTCCACATAGTATGGGCCCCATATATTGTTCCATACATAAAAAAATCAAATACTCACCTCTCCTCACTGGCCACAAATCCTGACTCCTCTCTGTCGCTGTCTTCTGGCTCTGCACTGTGACTGAGAGCAGAGAGCGCACAGTAGTGACGTCATTACATCCTCTATATACAGTATATATAGAGAGAGATAGACCACAACAATAATCATTTTGCTGAAAAACGGACAAAATAGAAAGAGAAAAACTGAATGACTAATTATATTGAATATTTTAAAGAAAAATGAACACTATTTTAGGAGTATAACAATACAGTAGATGGATGATTCAAATTTATCTGCAAACTTTTGATCTTGACAGTGATCTATGAATAATAAAATAAATGCAATTCTAGAAAAAGAAACATACACATGCTTTTGTTCAGAATAATAAGTACAATATCAATAAATATTTCTACAGATATAGTAACACGATTATTCCACCTAGATTAAAACAAACAATTTGTATCCTGATTGAAGAGGCAACTCTCTCATATAATAGCATTAACATTAAAGTTTACATTTAGACAATTTGGTCTCAGTGTATTTAATTTACATATCCACTCCAGTTTTCTTCATTTTAGTAGGCAGTCTCCCCTGTGCCGGTATGGTATCAATGATCCTGAACCTGAGTTGCTTTTCTGCATGACCCTCGTCAGTAAAATGTTTGGAAGCTGGGAAGTCCAGTCTCTTCTACCTTATGGTATATCGGTGGTGGTTGATACATATTTTAAATTCCCATGTGGTCTCACCGATATGCCATAAGGAACATGGACACTGAAAAAGATAGACAATAATCTGAACCACATGTAAGGTACTGTTCAATATTATAATTAATTTGTGTTTTTGGATAAACAAAATTGGATCCCTTTAGCACGATGGAACAATTTTTGCATGATAAACTTTGGTAGCATCCTTTTCTTTTGATACCTGTCAAGTACTTTTGGGTAGATTTTTAACCCCTTTCCGACGGGTGTAAAGTTGGAATCCCTCCCTTTGATGTGGGCTCCGGCGCTGAGCCCACATCTTTCCCAGCATATATCAGCTGTTTTGGACAGCTGGCATGTGCCTCTAACAGCCGGGGGTGGAATCATGATTTCAATCCCTGACAGCAGCGTTTAACTCATGATTGAGGTAAGTGCGCCAGAAATCCCGCCCACCGTTGATTCCATCACGTGATCACAGGTCACCGATGGGTCGGCATGAAAACCAGAGGTCTCCAGCAGACCTTTATGGTTGTCATAGCAGGATTGCTATGAGCACCGCCCGGTGGTTGTCGCACATTGCAAATGAGCATTTCTGCTACATACAGGCGATGTGATCATCGCCTATATGTATCAGGGCCGATCAGACAACTGCAGCTTCGAGAAATTCGAAGCATGCAAAAAGTTAAAAGCAAAAATATATAAAAGTTCAAATCCCCCCCTATTCGCCCCATTCAAAATAATACAAAAAAATCATCTGGTACCCGAACCTGAACTTTTTCGTCTGAACCCGCCGGACCCAAACCTCCAGGGATGGGCCTATCTCTAATCCTACTTTTCAGTCCAGAGTAGGAAGATGTCATCTATGTACCTCCACCACCTCATGACAAATTGAAGTGGTGGGATATATAGATAAGGTCCTTCTCCGATACACTCATCACTATATTGGCACCCATGGCTGTGCAATGTTGTTGAAAAAATATTCATCACTAAAGACGACGTAGTTTTGTTTTTGCACAATATTAAGTAAATCAAAAACAAATTGTTTGCCCATTTCTGAAATATCCAATGTCGATAGCTTTTTTTGATCTATAGACGTATACAACGATCTAACATCAAATGAGGCCAACATTAATTCATCATTCAAATGAGGCCAATATTAATTGATCATTCAAATGCACTTCCATTAATTTATTTTTTTTTTAAAGTGCTGTCCTGTACATACAGTATGCTTGGTTCGGTAAAGGGTTTAATATGCTGTCCAAAAGGATGGCTTTGTAAGCTATTTCCAGCCTAATGAACAACTCTTCTGCAGTTATAAACAATCAGATTTTTTTAAGATATTTTTAATGTTGCCTTATTATTTTTTATTATAGATGGCTTGTTGTTTTAAGAACAACACTGTGAGTATAAATCATGCCTTCCTGAGCAGTAATCTATATATTGAGATTTGCAATCTATAGGGTCTTATTTCAAGCCTGGTTTAACAGAAAAAGCTTTAGACGCTTCTCATGTTACCAGCAAATATTGAGCTCCAATGTGTTTGACCTTTTTTTAGAGGACTATTGTGTTCAATTTACTGAAGCTTCCTTTTCTTTAACAGCACGCTGTAGCTTCAGTTCAAATGCATTAGGCCTTTTTACTTTTACTATTATTGATCAAGTATTTTTGTCAGTGAATTCTGCAATCCCATTAAGTCAATGAATGACATTGGAATTTTTGTGACTTTTGTTTCCAACTTTCCGTTGCTGTTGTCTTCACTATATAGTGTTGTAATCCTAGTGTGTGCAGTGTCATCTTTTATATACAGTACATATTAAAATGTACAAATTTCATAATTAGCTCAGCTTACTATTTACAACTACGTGTTATCTTACAGAAATTGATCATGAATTTACTGGAAACAATTTAGTGCAAGCTAAAGGACACATAAAATGAATTTTATGCAAATCCGCCAATTTTGGATTGATCCTTGTGAATAATGGGGATTTATTGGCAGCTTACAATTTTCCTGAAAGCACGTGTAGCTGTAAACATGTGGTGCAACCACACTAACTAGTATCCAAACTCCTACAGGAAGACCTCCTGTGGAACTCATGTGGTGTAATGGCTTTGTTCCGACAGCTAGGATTTCATAAGGAGAATATGGACTTATCGTACGTCCTAGCCTCACACCGGTTACATTTTTGAGATCTCTGGAACGGGTCGAACACCTTCCAGGATCTCGATCCATTCTAGCACCCCATGGTGGGGAGTTATGTTGAATAGCCAGTAGGAGCCAGGTAGCACAGCCATGTTTTATTTCAACATGTAGCAGGGGCCCAGCCAGATCCGACGGCGCCCAGACCACCTCCCTAGGACCATCCATTAAGGAGTTATAACCCATATTAGGTTTTGAAGTTTGTAGCTGGTAGATGCCAGGGTAGGAGATTTAGGTCCAGCCCAGGGGGTAGGATGGGAGTGACTCTCAACTGGTTAAATGCTCATGTAAACCATGGCTTATTGCTTTTTTTCTGGGGAAATCACAATAACATATTGTGTGGGGTGAAGTCAAGGAACAGAGGGGACCACCAGCCTTCCGTGTGGCAGCCCCTCCCCGACTAGCCAGGTTTTTCCCCTGACTGGTAACTGACTCTTATCTTTTGCATATTTTTTACTACCCCTATTTGTATTTATATCATACTAGCTGAAGAGCCAGGCGCTGCCCGTGCATAGTAACTAACTACGATTAGTTATAGCAAATTATAATGACTATATCTATATATATAAAGCTGAGTGTATAGCCCCGCCCACGCCGCATAGCCACATTCACTACAATATCCCACATCATCCCGTGAGCCAGAGCTACCGGACTACTACCCCTAATATCCCACATCGTCCCGTCAGCCAGAGCTATACAGAGAGTGTATAGACACTTCTTGGCTAAAGAAGGTTGTTGTATCAGTTGTTTGGGGTTAAAACAATGTATTTGCACAAACAAGCAAAATTAACATTTCCAGTCATTGAGCTGCGTAGTTCTACATGCTAGCATTAAAGAGGACGCTATCTGTATGAATTATATCATATGCAGTTTCATTAAATCATTTAGTCACAGTTGCTAATTGTCATTAATTTAATGTTTAATATTATATACAAATGTAAAAATGTTGTAATAGATTAAAGTACGGTATCTATCTCATTAACTGTAAATAAATGGTTGAAATTGATGTGGAAAGTTAAAATAACTTGTTAACTATAGGGCAAGCTTAAGGAATCAGACTCCAGAAAGGTGGCACATCATTACAGACTGCATTTTCAAGGTTCAGTGCACTTTACTAGTTATCTTATAAAGAGGAGCATCCATTGACCCTTAAATGTATTTCTATTTTCTGCTTTTTTGTCATGTAGTCTTGTATGTTTTTCGTTAAAATGTCAGTGTGCTCACCTGCTGAATGTCTTTGTTCCACATGATATAAAATAGTCTATTGTGTAAATATTGTGATTTGTTTATTGAGCCATACAGAATGAAATTCAGATATCATATAATAATATTAATATTAGTATCATGCCTTCCCTGCATACAGGCCATGGTAACTATTAAAATTTATCACAGCAATGTCATGGTTAGATATTGCCCAACAACATCCCTAATATGTGCGTCATCCAAATAAAAAGTGAAAATAATATCAACTAATGTTGTAGTCATTATAGATGAGTGAGTTGATTTGACGCAAAATCGTATTTGTGTCAAATATTATGAAATTCAGAGGTCCTAGCAATTTTTGATCAGTATCCGATATTTGCAGAAATGGTAAAACAAAAATGTCTGCAAGCATTTTACACATTGCAACAAATTGCATCAGTCACAGAAGGCTTACATGACTTTAGACATAACGGCGTGAGCTTCCTCATAATTAGAGATGAGTGAATATGTTCGGAAACAATCGCCGAATCCGAATTTGCCATATTCGTGCCATATTGGTACCCTATTTGTGCCAAATTTATGTTTGATGATCATTTCCAAACACATTTCCGAACATATTTGCTCATTTCTACTCCCATTGACTCCAATGGCGTTAGGCTATGTTCGACGAATATTGCAAAAACAATATTCTCCGGCGATCTTAATCCGAACCGAATATTGAAAAATTCGCTCAACTCTACTCATAATGTCTTTCAGCTTTTACATTACATGGTACAGCACAGCCAATCAGGAACAACTATCATAGTCTGTATAAAAGCCAAGTCAGAGAATGCAGCAGCTATTTTAGGTTGATTTAGGATAGTGAGAAGATGTCAGAGCTCACCTCTCAGTAATATAAACAGAAATAGAAAGCTCTAAAACATTAGACCAATACTCCAGACATTAAAGTGTTGTAAAACTGCAGCATGGAAGTAAAATGAGTGTAGTAGTGTGTGAATAATACAGAGATACAATTGATCAGTGGTATCGCGTATTTGGCATCTGTCCTGCTGCATTTGAATTACAGTTACAGAAAAGAGAGCACAGAACTCCAGTCCCAGTGCAAGGTTCTATACCTTGTATACTAAGGGAAAAACAAAAAACCCTCAGCACTTATTTTCATATTGCAAGGTATAGTTTGAGGCATCTTTTGTACTGGCCCTTTGTGGACTTTTATTTTAAACTTTATTCAGCAATGAAGAAACTACTAGCTAGTGTTTCAGGCAAAAAAAAATGGCAAATGCTCAAAAAGACGCTCAATTGATGATTAGAATGTAGAAAAAAAAATCACAATGAGTGACTTTTATCCCTGGTCTGGTGAAAGGAACTCCTCCTATAATCGGATATTTGAGAAATGTCACATAGTCTTACTAAAACCTCACATTTTTGGTTTGCTGAACAATAAATAGATCAGCTATAACTTGCGATTTGAACAAGAGTGTTGAGTTGTTTTACCATTGCAGTTAAAAAAAATATTTTCTTCATTAATTCACTACAAAAGCAGCAAGCCACAGGGAAAAAAATGTAAAATCAGTGTCAGACTGTTGGTGTCCTAGCTAGTCACAAGTTACTGTACGATGTTTATTCATTTCTTATTCAGTCCTTTTTGTGAATGGAGAATACTTAAAATATCAAAAAGTATACATTTAACTATGCATTTTTGTTGTTGTATACCTCTTTTACTAGGCCAATTTGACAACCATATACGCCAAACCTATACTGCAGCCCGCTATCACTTTTTGCTTTTTTATGTATGCTTACCTACCTATCATTACTTGCTTCTTCCTTTCTGGCAAGGGTAGAATAATTGGTGTTGAAAAGATTGTCATATATGCCACATCACTCATCTCAGTCACAGGAGGATGAAGTTACCTCTGGCACCGACATTGCCAGTTTGATTCAGTGTTGTAAACAGAATGGCCTGCTTGATCATAATTGACTAACAGGGATAATTTTTGAAGCGGGTTTAAATGAAAAAAAAAATGAAAAACAAAACAGGAAAAGTCTGTTAGTGCACTGTGTTATTAAATGGGCTGTTTGTTACTACCGATTCCATCTATTTATATTAAAAATGAGTGAATTCAAATGTCAAAAAATGTGATAATCTCTAGAAGTCAGAGGTTATGTGGAAATGTCTGCGATGTATAACAGTTTCCTTTCAAACTGAAGAATTTTATCAATATGTTGCCTCAGCCCAATTCATATTTACATTTTCATTTAGCATAAAGTTCAGAAATACATGTGAAAATCTTTCATAGTCTTGTTGACTCCTTATTCCATTTATAATCCAAACCCAATAGGCTTATTCAGGATTGTGTTTTTTTTTACTTTAATAAAGATAAGAAATGCTACAGTATGAATAAGTGACACATTTATTTCTGAACTTTATGTTAAATATTTCTTGGGACCCCTTCCTGTTTTTTTTTAATGGATGCTGGGCATCACCTGTTGAACCGGTGGTAGATGTGTATGTGGGAAGATGTAGTGCCTGTTTACATCTTAAAGGGAATCTGTCACCCCCTTGGACACCTGTAACCTATTAATATGAATATACAGGTTATAGAATGGTTAAAATAATCATACCTGTATGTCTCATATTTGCTGTCTAGTTGTGGCGAAATTCTGTTTTATTAATTTATGGTAATGAGTTCTTCCAGACTCTGGGGTGTGCAGTGTCTGGTAGGAAACTCTGCATCCGGTCTTCATTAGCGTTCCAACCCCTTCCCATTAGTGTCACAGTGCCCTATGACATGTAGTGGTGACCGCGGAATCCTGTACACTGCAATAGCGCAATTACACTTGACATTTCCACCCTTCTATGGGCATTGGCTTCTTTCTTCTGCACAGGCGCAGTGAGTCACTATAAGTGGGGAGTACGGAGAGCACCTTATCACTGTTGTCACTGGAGCACAAATAGCAGTGTCTTGCCTGCTCAGAAAACAGAAGCCACTTTAATTTGTGCATACATTTCCTAGAGAGTGCCATGTAGTATCCTTTAACTACATACAGTGCCTATTTAGTGTCTTGCATTTTCTAGATACAGTATATGGTGCTCACAGCTTTACAGTACCAAACCCTGCCCACATGAGATTACATAGTGCCCAAACATTTCACACATTGACTTGTATAATCCCCATGCTTTTCTTACATAGACAAATAGTACCCACTAAATGCCATATAATGCAACATACAGCCATGGAGTGTCCAGAATTCTGTAAAGATCTCACATTGCGTCCACAGAGAATCATGCAGTGGCTATATGGTGCCATACTATATCCAGATTGCCACATGAATTGCCCACGAAGACATATGATATCCACATAGTGCCCTCTTACCATACAGTACCTTATCTACTTGATAAGCATGAACTCAACAGAGCTCTCAGTGGTTGAGTAGATACTTAAGATACTTGGAAGGCCAAATTCAGCAAAATTGTCTTAAAACTTTACAGGGGCTTTGTGCTCTTTTGATGTTCTGAATGAGCTCAAGGAGACTCAAAGACAGTCTAGGGATAGCTGGTATGGTTTACTTCCATTGTTGCAACCCAAGAGTAATAATGTTAGGCATCGGGTTCCTGCAGCGGCACAGCAGAAATCCAGAGCCTCATATTCTGCGGTCTCCCATTCTCCAGCGACTGCAGAGGAGCTTGCTCAGCAGCCCCGTCATTCCAGACGCTCTGCCCAGACCTGCTCTGTGGGTCTGGCTGTTGCTGCCACCTTTGGGCCAGCAATAGCTATGCAGGCTGCTCAGCTGCAAACCGCTCCAGAGGTTAAGTTCTTCTGTCGCTCCACTGAGCATGCTCACGAGACGATCTCCCATTGGAGATCGGGAGTCACATGCACAGGTCCTTCTCCAGATCTGATTGGTCCATCTCAGGGGTCTGGAAGCTTCCGGAAGGTCCTGTGTTGTGAGTTCATTTTCACCTTCATCACTGAGGCCCGAGGAACTCCCTCTTCTGGTAGGGAGAGGTAGTGAGTCTGATTATCAGACACCTGAGATTAATGATGATGACTGGCTGAGTGGAGTCACAGACTGGATATAAGGCTGCCTACGCCCATTTTCCCTGCGGGTGATTTCTCTGTGGTATCCTTGGAGTCCAGTCTGAATTCCTGCTCTGCTAAAGCTAAGTTTTCTTCCTTGCTTTTTGCATTTGTCCTTGCTTTGTTTTTTCTGGATTTCAGCCATTCCCTGCTGGGGTGAGCTGAACTCCTTAGCTCTGTCTCCTGAAAATACCAGAGTGCTGATTTAGTTTTGAAGCTTAGTTGCTTCAGGGCCTTTTTCCATTTCAGCTTGCTGGCCTATGTTTTTGATAGGGTTTTTTGCCGATTGCAGACAGCAGCTTTCCTTTCCTTTCCTGTTTAGATTAGATTGGGCCCCAACGTTTGCTCAGCCTATCTTTCTATCTGTGTCAGTGTTTTTTCATCTTGCTTCACCGTCATTATATGTTGGGGGCTGCCTTTTACTTTGGGGTCTGCTCTGGGGCAGTTTAGATTTCCCTTTCTACCTTTAGGCTATATAGTCCTCCGGCTGTGTTCGAGGGGTCTAGGGCACCGTAAGTACCCCCCACGGCTACTGCTAGTTGTGTTGATAGGTTCAGGGGTCTGCAATCGGATAGTTGCCAGCTCCTCTGGTTTTCTGGACGTAGCTTCTATTTTTGTGTCTGCCTCCTACGGTCACTCAATCATAACAGAATCACCCGCCAAACCGCAGATCCTAGGGTACTCAATAGCAGGAAAGAATTGCAAAAAAAAAAAAAAAAAAGTGTGTATATTTTTTCCTCTATATCTCTGAGGCCGTAGGGGGAATTTTTTTTTCTCTCAATGGAGATAAAGCAATTGTCTGATCGTGTGGAGCAGCTCGCTGCGGAAGTGCGGGGAATTTCCGCCTACCTTGCTCATTCACATGCTGCTGAACCAAAGATTCCTACACCTGATGTATTTTGTGGTGATCGGTCTAAATTTTTGAATTTCAAAAATAATTGTAAATTATTTTTTGCCTTGAAGCCTAACTCGTCAGGGAGCTCCACGCAGCAGGTTAAAATTGTCATCTCTTTGCTGGGTGGCAATCCCCAGGATTGGGCGTTTTCTTTGAAACCAGATGATCCTAGTCTGACTAATGTGAACGCATTTTTTCAAGCCTTGGGCTTGTTGTATGACGAACCTAATGCCATTGATCAGGCTGAAAAGACCCTGCTGGCATTGAATTAGGGTCAAGATTCTGCAGAATTGTACTGTCAAAAATTCCGAAAGTGGGCGGTACTTACTACTTGGAATGATAATGCCTTGGCTGCTCTCTTTCGGAAGGGTTTGTCAGAAGCCGTAAAAGATACTATGGTGGGATTTCCTGTTCCCTCTGGTCTTGACGATTCTATGTCATTAGCCATTCAGGTTGATCGGCGTTTGCGCGAACGCAAAACTGCACGAGAGGTGTTGCCACCTGTTGAACAAATGACTGAACCTATGCAATGTGATAGAGTTTTGTCCAGAGAGCAGCGTCAGGAGTTCAGAAGGCATAATAAGTTGTGTTTTTTCTGTGGAGATGCCTCGCATATTATTTCTGTCTGTCCTAAACGAGAGAAACGCTTTGCACATACGTTTTCTGTTGGTGGTGTTCAACCTAAGTTTCTTCTGGCTATTACTCTGATCTGCTCCCTGTCCACATTTTCCGCCAAGGCATTTGTGGATTCGGGAGCAGCTCTAAACCTAATGGACTTGGATTTTGCTAAACGTTGTGGATTTCCTATGACACCTCTGCGGACGCCTATCCCTTTGAGGGGGATTGATGCTACTCCTTTGGCTAAAGATAAACCTCAGTTTTGGACCCAGGTGGTAATGCGGGTCGCCCCAGACCATCAAGAAAATTGCAGATTTTTGGTGTTGCATAATCTGCATGATACCATTGTTCTGGGGTTTCCCTGGTTACAAATCCATAATCCAGTTCTGGATTGGAAATCTTTGTCTGTGGTGAGTTAGGGTTGTCGGTGTGCCCTTAGTGATGCTCCTGTTTTCTCCACCTCTCCCCAGTCACATGATGTTCCTGACTATTTGGCTGACTTTTATGATGTATTTAGTGAGAATGAGTCTGCGTCTTTGCCTCCTCATAGGAGTTATGACTGTGCTATTGAGCTGAACCCGGGGTGTAAATTCCCCAAGGGTCGGCTTTTCAATTTATCTGTACCCGAGCACGAGGCTATGCGATCCTATATTAAGGAGGCATTGGAGAAGGGTCATATTAGACCATCCTCTTCACCCTTAGGTGCTGGTTTTTTTTTGTAGCCAAAAAGGATGGATCACTAAGACCTTGTATTGATTATCGTGCCCTCAACAAGATTACTGTTAAATATCAGTATCCGTTACCCCTGATTTCGGATCTATTCTCTAGAGTTAAAGGTGCTTGCTGGTTTACCAAGCTTGACCTCAGGGGGGCGTATAATCTTATTCGCATTAAGCATGGGGATGAATGGAAGACGGCGTTTAATACTCCAGAGGGACATTTTGAGTACCTGGTGATGCCTTTTGGGCTCACTAATGCCCCTTCTGTCTTCCAGTGCTTCATCAACGATATTTTCCGAGATTTTGTGGATAAATTTTTGATTATCTATCTGGATGATATTTTGATCTTCTCCAAGGATTGGGATTCTCATGTGGAACATGTTCGGACTGTGTTCCGGATCTTGAGGGAGAATTCCCTATATGTCAAGGGATCTAAATGCCTTTTTGGGGTACAGAGGATTTCATTTTTGAGATTTATTTTGTCTCCGTCAACTATTGAAATGGATCCAGCCAAGGTACAGGCCATTTATGATTGGGTTCAGCCCACTTCTTTGAAGGCCCTTCAGAAGTTTTTGGGTTTTGCTAATTTTTATCGGAAATTTATAGCAAAATTTTCTAGTATTGCCAAGCCATTGACTGATTTGACTAAGAAGGGTGCTGATGTGTTAAATTGGTCTCCGGAGGCTGTTTCTTCCTTTCAGGAGTTGAAGCGAAGATTCACCTCCGCCCCTGTTTTGCGGCAACCTGATGTCTCACTTCCGTTCCAGGTAGAGGTGGATGCTTCTGAGATTGGTGCAGGAGCTGTTTTGTCCCAAAAGGATCCTGTAACATCTAAAATTAATCCCTGTGCTTTCTTTTCCCGAAAGTTCTCTCCATCTGAACGTAACTATGATGTGGGGAATCGGGAACTGTTGGCCATGAAATGGGCATTTGAGGAGTGGAGACATTGGTTGGAGGGAGCTAAGCATCAAGTCGTGGTCCTTACCGACCACAAGAATTTGATTTATCTAGAGTCGGCTAAGCGCTTGAACCCTAGACAGGCTAGGTGGGCCTTGTTTTTTACACGTTTTGATTTTGTGGTTTCTTTTCTTCCTGGAACTAAGAATGTCAAGGCAGACGCACTCTCTAGGAGTTTCTTCGCTGATTCTCCTGTGGTGACCAAGCCTGCTACCATCTTAGGCGAAGGGGTAGTTCTTTCTGCCATCTCGCCCGATTTGAGACGTGCTCTGGAAGAGTTCCAGAGAGACAAGCCTGAGCGTTGTCCCAGTGGAAAGTTGTATGTTCCTGACCAGTGGAAGAAGAGAGTGATGTCTGAAGTTCATTGCTCTGCTTTGGCTGGTCATCCAGGTATTTTTGGTACTAGAGATCTTGTGAGTCGGTCTTTTTGGTGGCCCTCCTTGTCTCGTGATGTCAGGAATTTTGTGTAGTCCTGTGGGACGTGCTCCCGGTCTAAATCATGCTCCCGCTCTAGTGGGTTGTTGATGCCTTTGCCTGTCCCCAAGAGGCCATGGACCCATATTTCAATGGATTTCATCTCTGATATGCCTGTCTCTCAAAGGATGACTGTTATTTGGGTGATTTGTGATAGGTTCTCTAAGATGGTTCATCTTGTACCACTCCCTAAGTTGCCGTCTTCCTCTGAGTTGGTGCCCCTGTTTTTGCAACAGGTGGTTCGCTTGCACGGGATTCCTGAGAACATTGTGTCTGACAGAGGAGTTCAGTTTGTGTCTAGATTTTGGAGAACTTTCTGTTCCAAGCTGGGAATTCAGTTGTCCTCCTCTGCCTTTCACCCTCAGACCAATGGGCAGACAGAGAGAACAAACCAGACCTTGGAGTCATATTTGAGATGTTTTATTTCCGCTGATCAGGATGATTGGGTTTCATTTTTACCCTTGGCCGAATTTGCTTTAAATAATAGAGCTTTGATGTCACCTTTTTTTTGTAACTTTGGGTTTCATCCTCGATTTTCTTCAGGGCAGGTGGAGCTGTCTGCCTGCCCAGGTGTTGACACTGTGGTGGAGAGAATACACCAAATCTGGGACCAAGTGGTGGATAAGTTATCTCTCTCCCAGGAAAAGGCCCAGCGGTTTTCCAACCGACATAGGACCATTGGTCCCCAGTTTAAGGTTGGTGATATGGTGTGGTTATCATCAAAAAATATTGCTATGAAGGTGGCTTCTCCTAAGTTTAAGCCTAGATTTATTGGACCTTACAAGATTTTGGAGATTATTAATCCGGTCTCCTTTCGTTTGGCTCTTCCTGTCACATTTAAAATCCATAATGTGTTTCATAAGTCTTTGTTGAAGAGGTTTGTTGAACCTGTTGTTCCGGGAGTGGCACCTCCAGACCCTGTATTGGTTGAAGGTAACATTGAATATGAGGTAGAGAAAGTACTGGATTCTCGTCTGGCTAGACGGAGACTCCAGTATTTGGTTAAGTGGAAGGGTTATGGTCAGGAGGATAATTCCTGGGTCTCTGCCTCTGATGTTCATGCCAAAAGATTGGTGCGTGCCTTTCATCAGGCACACCCTGATCGCCCTGGTGGCATGGTTGAGGGTTCGGTGACCCTCCTCAAGGGGGGGGGGTACTGTTGTGAGTTCATTTTCACCTTCATCACTGAGGCCCGAGGAACTCCCTCTTCTGGTAGGGAGAGGTAGTGAGTCTGATTATCAGACACCTGAGATTAATGATGATGACTGGCTGAGTGGAGTCACAGACTGGATATAAGGCTGCCTACGCCCATTTTCCCTGCGGGTGATTTCTCTGTGGTATCCTTGGAGTCCAGTCTGAATTCCTACTCTGCTAAAGCTAAGTTTTCTTCCTTGCTTTTTGCATTTGTCCTTGCTTTGTTTTTTCTGGATTTCAGCCATTCCCTGCTGGGGTGAGCTGAACTCCTTAGCTCTGTCTCCTGAAAATACCAGAGTGCTGATTTAGTTTTGAAGCTTAGTTGCTTCAGGGCCTTTTTCCATTTCAGCTTGCTGGCCTATATTTTTGATAGGGTTTTTTGCCGATTGCAGACAGCAGCTTTCCTTTCCTTTCCTGTTTAGATTAGATTGGGCCCCAACGTTTGCTCAGCCTATCTTTCTATCTGTGTCAGTGTTTTTTCATCTTGCTTCACCGTCATTATATGTTGGGGGCTGCCTTTTACTTTGGGGTCTGCTCTGGGGCAGTTTAGATTTCCCTTTCTACCTTTAGGCTATATAGTCCTCCGGCTGTGTTCGAGGGGTCTAGGGCACCGTAGGTACCCCCCACGGCTACTGCTAGTTGTGTTGATAGGTTCAGGGGTCTGCAATCGGATAGTTGCCAGCTCCTCTTTTTTTCTGGACGTAGCTTCTATTTTTGTGTCTGCCTCCTACAGTCACTCAATCATAACAGTCCTGGCTATAAAAGGTTCGCATGGCCGCTCGGCCATGCGCTAGTATAGACTCTAGTTGCTAACTGTGTGAATGATGATGGATGTATGGTCTTGCAAATGACTCATTAAGATTCCCCTTCCTCTGATATTACGAGTGTGTATAGGGAACTAGTGTTAGAGTCAGCGCCAGTCAGTGACAAGCTACAGGCCACAATACTCAGCCTCCACAGTGCTAGCGTCCGACAGTGCGCCTGCTACCGGGCATTGTCGTATAGCGGCAGTGTCTGTCGCCGCGCTGCAGTCTACAGCTCCTCCTGGCATCCGCGGTTGCGACGCCGCACGCATGGTAGGTCTAGACGGACGTGGACTCTGTGTCTTGGGTCAAGTCCTGTGACCATATACCGTGCGTGCATTCCTCTGAGTCCTGTGACGTCAACAGGCTCAGCCTTTGTGTTTAACACCTCGGCGACTCTGTGAAGGAACAGAGATCGTCCAGCGCACTTCAGGTGACGTTCAACCCGCGTACGTTTTACCGCCATATAGCGCGTCTGCCATTACCTAGCAGCGGTGTAACACCTACTGCACGGTGGACCCCGGGCGGCGAACGCACTTATTATTATTTAGTGCGTTCCGCCGTCCCTACCAAATAATAACCCAGTGCAAATGTCTAACCAGGGTTCATCAATTAGGAACTGTCATTGGCAATAAGTGGCAACCTTGCCATGAGACATATCTCAAACATCCTATTTGAGCCATTATAATGCGGTGCAAGAGTTACATTGTCCTACATTAAATTATTATATAATGTCTAGTGTAAAGACTACACTTTTTGGAATGAAAATCACAAGTGCAACCTCTGTAAAGAAACTGAGTCAAGGGATGCTCGAAGCTCTGAAGCCTGAAGAGTTTTGAATACAGCTCTTGAATGTATTACATGATATAACACAGGATCTGATTTACTGCAATTATTTACAAACTTAGATTATTTATGGATATAAACCTTATAATGGTGTCGAAAAATATCACGCACCAACAGCAAATTCAGGACAGTCTATGTATAAACCACAGTACATAGCATGAGTTATTGTTTAACTTCATGTAACATTGACCTTATCACTGTGGCAGATCTTCTTTCTTCATAAATGAACTGTACAAAATAATTTTCTTCCATTATTACAGTAAAATATCAACACAATAACTCACTTTTCCATGAATGAAAATGAATCAAATTTTACTAAACGTCTGTAGATATGATGCACGGATGAACATACATTCACCAACAATCAATAATTGATGTGTATATCATAGATCAGGCAGTAGTACCATGTAAGCCAATTTGCTTTTTATTACTTCTCTCCATAATACTGTACTTAAGATATTTAAGAATACCATTAAAGAGTCAGTAAGACAAATGATCATTAATGAGCAGTGGATGGAAAAGTCTTTTTCAAAGTTTAATAGATATTTCAATCTATAATACATGTCCACTGTCTATATGTGATGCTTTTCTCAACTAAATGGATCTAGAAGTAGAAGTTTTGTAATGTATGTCAATTGCTGGCTTCATCAATTTTCAAGGACATGAAAGAAATTCCATGAATGAGTTTATTTAGAATGTATTGACTAACACTTCACTTTATATTACTTAGGATAGATTCGTTTGATGTTTTATATAATGTATCATAAAACAGATTCTATCTTAGAATGAAACAAACATTGCATGTTTTTCTTTCTTTACTTTTCTATTAGAGCTATTCGTTTGTGCCATTAATCCTTAAAGAGGTTTTGTCATGTGGAGAAACCTACATATCTGTCTTATGTGGGTCTCAGGACTCTCCTCTATGGCCCAGAATAGAGAGCAGCTTACTAAGAGTGACTATTCTTGCAAACTCTAGCTGTCTGT
Organism: Dendrobates tinctorius; assembly: GCF_039654945.1. Classification (NCBI taxonomy): domain Eukaryota; kingdom Metazoa; phylum Chordata; class Amphibia; order Anura; family Dendrobatidae; genus Dendrobates; species Dendrobates tinctorius. The sequence continues at coordinate 41,894,268 of NW_027361675.1, forward strand.
GTTAGACTAAATTTCCCTATTATCTAAATTAGGGGTTTCCAATTAAAACAAAGTTTAGAGCCATTTAGATAAATCTTGTTGGGGTGTGGGCTGCATTGTTAAATTTAAGCTGGGAGAACACGTATGACAGTTTGCGTGGTCAAAATTCGCTCTCTGTAGCTGCTAAATCTTGTATCATACAAATACTAGTGTAATGTGATCGCACAGCCCTCTATATGAATTATGATGGCTCCATAGGTCTTGTATTATACAGTATGATTGACCCACAGTGCCCTATGTACAGTATGATAGACACATAGCCCCCTATATACAGTATCATGGCCTCACAGCTTCTTTGGACACAGTATGATGGCTTTATAGTCCCCTATATGGTATATGATGGTCCGACAGCTCTCCTGCATACGATATGATGGCCTCACAGCCCTCTACGTACATAATTATAGTCCTATAGCCCCTTATATACAGTATAAACCCATAATCCCCTGTATACATTATTATGGACCCACAGCTCAGTACATAAAGTATGATGGCCACACATCCCCTATATAAAGTATAATATCTCCACTTCCCCTATATACAGTATAATGGCCCCTCAGTCTGTCTATATACAGTATAGCCCCCATAGCATTTACCTCATGCTCTTTTCCCATCAGGCCCTATTGCTTGGTGATCTTCTTCAGCAGATACACATCGCAAGGCGTGCTGATATCATTCAGCAGACGTGGTCACGCATAGTGTGGTGCCAGCTGCATCTGCTGTACTGTTACGTGGCTGTAACAGCACCTGACAAATTTAAAGTCACAATGCTGGCCCAGCTGATAGCTGCCCCTTTGCCAACCGGCCAAACTTGCTCCTGGCTGTAGGCCTAAAAAAATTGCTTTGGGGGCTGCATGTGGCCCGTGGGCTACTTTTTGGAGACCTTTGATCAAAATGGATACCATGTACATTAATGATGCTAATACAGTATGCGTCCTCCACACAAGGCATCATTCTTGCACCACAGACCGGGGCTTTACAGAGCTATTCCCCTTGCAAGATTTTTGCCTCACACAGATGAGCTATCTCTGCTTATAGAGCCCTAAGATGCCCAGCATTTTTTGCCTAAAATTGTACCCCACTATCCATTGATGACACTTATGCCCTCAGTCTTTCACGAGACATCCAGCACAATAATTTGCTCACTGTGGATATACTGCCTTTTTCACTTGGAGATTTCAACCAAGGAATTCTTGTCTTCTAGTTGCCTTTAACACGAACATTCTGATGAAGGTCCGGTGTGGGACCGAAAACGTTTAATTACACTGTGTCTGGATGCATACAATAAAAGGAACTGAATTTTTTTTCCGTATACTGAGTGCCAAGTTTATCATTCTTATTGTCTGGATGGGTTGGATACCCGACTTGAGCACCAACAGCAATTTTTATCTTGAGTGCCGTGTTATTCGTATACGTTAATACAGTATACAACATGTACACAACCAAACTAATTCAGAGAGTCTCAAGGCCTGATCAAGCTATGGATACTACACTCTGTAGGAAAGGCATCTTCTCTAGGGTTGAAACGCGACAAAGAGAATACTTTTAAAAAACTGCTAAGATAATGGTGTTATACACTACCTAAATGAATAGTTTTCCCTCAGCATCTGATGTAGCTGTAGTGATCATAGATAATAGAGGGCAAGTTACTTGAAAAGCCTCAGCTGAATAATACATGCTTCATCAGGAGAGAGTCTTGAAAGGAGTTAAGATTACTATCTACATATCTTTTGCCATGGGTATGATAATGGTGTAGTCTTTGGAATAGTTGCCCTCTTTGTTCATCTTATAGATGTCAAGTCCTGGAGAGGTTGTGAGCAATGCTCATGCATCGTCTGCTGACCAGTTTAGTAAGTTTTGCTAAATCTATGTTTATCATGATCCAGCTAACCAAATACCTGCAACAAAAGTCATGGAAAATTTACTAAGACTCTTTATCTCCTATATGGCAGAAGCCAGGGCATTAATATGCAGATGACATGCAATACAGGGGGAAGGAGGGATGTTATCCGATTGACATGGATGAGATTTCCTTAAAAAAAGAAGAAAAGGGTGTTCATGAGGGTCAACATGTGCTGGTGTGCTCTTGACCGTGTTAGAGTCTTAGAGTTCTTTTACACTTACCGGGTTTATGCGGCCCGTTATTGTGGGCCATTTTTGCGGGCCGTATCGCCACAATTTTCATGGTCTGCCGCAATAAAAGACCACAAAAAACTTGAGGATCGCTGTTTTTCAGGTTTCTAATACTATGGAAAAAGTATTGGAAAAAAAAACAGCGTTCTGCAAAACCGGAAGTGATGGTGCACCGCAAAAACAAACTTCCATTGCTTTTGTGGCCCCATTGATTTTAAATGGGGGCTGTGTCTGTAAGCCGTGAAAAAGATCGAGCAGGCTCAATCTTTTTTCATGGCTGCAAATACAGCCCTCAAAGGTCATACGGCACACAGCGCACCGTTGAATTCTTACGGGCCAATTTTGCGGCCCCATTGAAATCTATTGGGGCCGTAAAAATGGCCAGCAAAAACACAGTAAATGTAAATGAAGCCTTACGCTTATAGCTGTCTTGGTTTGATCATGGACGAGGAGAGACAACTTCTTTCTAGAAAGCGATTAGTTTATGAACGTAAAACTTGCATAGACAGAAGGTGGCAGGATATTATTTCAGTGGCGTTCTGTGAATTGTCATATGTTTAACCATGCATTTATTTGTGTGCAAAGACATTTGTCTAATAAACTAAATAGCAACCAACAACTAGACGTCACTCCCACTCACATTCCCAGGAATCACAAATCTCCAGAAGCTGATATAATGTTGTAAGCAAACATATCATTTTTGTATGTTTGGCAAGAAAACAACGGATTATATTTAGAAGAACAATATGCTGAATAGATCATAGTAAAGTAAGTGGTAGACTCTTCTCCATCTTTATTAAAGTGCAGTGTTTCTGTATATCAAAATGCATCGTTACTGCCTGTAGTGTTAGGCATTAGATGCACCTGCTTAGGTAGCAGCTATTGTTCTTCCATAGGGCAAGTGCGTCATACTATTCCCATAATGCAATAATAGCAGCAATACAGAAAAAGATGCAGCTGCCAGATAACAGTCCTACCTTCTTCATTAGATTGAGGTTCAGCTGTCAGAGGACATCCTTTCCTTTTCTCAGCGAAAGAATGGCTGTCAGGTGGCAACCACGTTTAAGTTCTCTTCAATTATTTAGGTTCCTGACAGCTTAGAGAGTGTGCATGAACTAAGAAATGTACTTACATTTAGTGATTTTTTTTCACACTGTCCCGAACCTTAACAAACAGGTCGGTTCGTGAGGTAGTTAAGGATCCAGGTGGAGAGTTGGAGGTCCACACCAACAAGGCCCAGCTTGTCTCTCAGTAGACCTGGCTGTATGGTGTTAAAAGCACTAGAGAAATCGAAGAACATTATTCTCACAGTGTTCCCAGGTTTCTCCAGGTGAGAGAGAGTCCTATCTAGAGAGTCTATCTTCCATGATATATAGTATTTAACAGGAGTCATCCTGCCACAGAACAATTAATAAAGTATTAAGTATATCCTTATTTAATTGAATTCTGTTACTGCCTGAGGGAATTGAGGTTTTCTCATTGCTCTTCGATTCTGTCCATAGAATTATATTTTGTATATTGCGTTGCAGAAAGGATCTGTTCTTCTAATGCATCTCTACATTCTTCAACAGTTTATCATTTACACTTAAACACACAAATAAGCTAAATACACACCCCAGAGCTGTATTCATAATTCTGCTGTGTTACATGAAAAATGTCTGCAGCTTTTCTTTATTTATCACAGTAGTGGAACCAGTTAGAAATGCTGGGAGATTTCAACTCTAATGTTTGCAGAATTGTGAATGCAGTCAGCTCTGGACTAAACCTGAGGATCTAAACAAGGTAATTAAAGCAATGTATTTTCTAATTTCAACAATGGGGAAAATACACTGCAGTAATAAACAATAAGGTATAATAAAGTTATGTCTCCTTTTTTTGCCTGTTTTTCTTTTAGAGGCGTCTGCACAATTCCACCTGCTTTAGAGATGGAAATGGCTCTCCTTACCGCCCTTGCCCCTGTGTAGCTACACAGGTTGTACCAATGATATATCTGCCCCTGAGCACATCCATAGGATTCCTACATTGGTAGTGTTACATTCCTGCCACCAGTGTTTGTACATTCTATGTATTTACTACTACACAAGACAAGGAGAATGTAGTAAAAACCTGCTTTCCTTTGACACAGCAGTATTTTGTGTTAGACTGATGTATGTAAACCCATAACTGCCCCTGGGAATGTTGGATATATTTTCATCTTTGGTTTTCTGCATTTTTCACTTACCCACTAAATTTGACTGTAGTTCTCAGTACACTAGTTGATAACTTTTATTAGCCAGCAACCTTTCAAGTCAACTTAGGTGTCACGATCCATTTTTGGATCTGTGTCAGTGTCTGGACTCTCTTAAATAAACCTTTTTCCTTTCTGGCCCTCGAGGGTTAATATGGGTTTTTGCCCCCGGTGGCTTCTGGTGTTACTACAAGTTTAGTGAGTCTGCTGCTGGGTTCCCCCCCCGGTGGCCGCTGGTGTTACTACATGTTTAGTTAGTCGGCAAGTGTGATCACTCCCTCCTTCCCTTTATAAGACTACCTGCTGCTGCAGATCACTGTTGGTAATACTGGTCATTTGCTAACCAACCTTGGTGAAGACTGGACGTACCTGGTGCAGAGGGGATTCAGCTTATCTGGAGCAGTGGTGATGCTGCTGGATGCTTATCGGGTGCCTTAATCTGCTGCTTGGAGCATTGGCAGCAGATAAAGCTAAGTTTTGGTTTTTAGTTGCTTTAACCCCTTGGTGTCTGTTTTATCTTTCCTTTCGTGTTATTGGTGCAATACACTTTTTTCCCGGTCTCACCTGGAGAGGGGGTTACTGGGTTTAGCTCAGGGCTAAACAGGAGATTGGGACAGGTCGGGGACTTGGGCCCCACTACCATCAAGTGTACCCCCAAGTTAAGGAAAGTCAGGGCACCTCCTTAGCCTGAGGGGCAGTTCAGGGGCCCAGGTTCCACGTCTCCTGCTTTTTCCATGCTTGATAAATTTACGTATAAAGCCCCCCGTATACCTTAGATAGCTGTCATCTGAATGATGGTTTGTTTGACTGTCTGACAGCTATCTCGAATTACTCCCATACACAAGGGCGCTCACTCTACATTTTACTCTTGTGATCTCTGAGAGCGGCTGCCAGATTCCTTTTTTTGTGGCTTATTTCTCTGAAAACCAAAGGGTTGTCAGTCCAAAAGAAGAAATGCAGGATCCTTATCATCCATGACATCATCCCCAAACAGCATGAGTTAATGTGTATAGGGGCCTTAAATCATATGGATAGCTTGCCTTTTGTCATTCTACTTTTAGTTAGCCAATAAAAGGTATTAACTACTGAGGACTCTTCTTTTCTATCACCCCGATAACAATAGTTCACAGGCTTTCTAATGAATCTGGCTTTGTCAGTGTTAGGGCAGGGTTTGGAATTTTCTACCTGTGGAATACGTGGTGGGTAAAGAAAATAATGCTGGGAAAGTGGGTATTTCTCCAACTCTGATGTCCCGTGTTTCATTTACGCGGTAAGTTTTTCTGTAGCTCTCAATTGATGGTCCTCAATACTTGATAGCCTTCATTAGGTAGCTAAAAATATAATGGCAGATGACAAGCTTTAGAAACAAGTTAGGTTCCTGGTTCCATGCCCAATATAGACCTAAGTAAGCTTGCTATTTTTCATCTTTTTAGCAGGCCTATAAAAGGTAACAAGGTCTGAGAGCCCTCCATTTTTAGCTTTTTCGCTAACAGTCTTTCTGCCAAATTCGTGTTTGCAAGTTCTAGGACAGAGTTTAAAACTTATTTACTTGTCAGATTATGGTGTGTATTAAAAAAAATGGAAAAAAAAAGAAAATTGAACTTTTTGACATATTAGAGATCAAAAATTCAAGAAAAATTTATTTTACATAGGTGTATTTATTGAGAAATACTTGAATAACAGGTAACTTTTTTGGTTACCTGTTGGCATGGTTGAAAAGAAAGAGCATTAAGCAAAGCACTCACATGGACTGACACAAAAAAAATCTTCAAAGCTTACTTCATTCTATGCTTACCCCTAAAGAGTATCTCTCATACAAATCCAAATGGTTTTATGTGACCATAAGATGGTTGAGAACAGGCTTAGCGCAGCCTAATTGGGTCACCAGAGGGAGCTTGCTTCTAAAGGAGGCTTCTCTATATTCTAGACATGCTTCCTTTTACCCAGTGCATCCATGCTGACAGATTAACAGAAAAAGAATATACGGAGCTGACTGTAAAATAAAAAAGAAACTTTGAAGGCATGTTTAAATAACTCATAAAGTATGTAAGCAAAATGAAAGTCAGCCTGTGCATCCTTTGTAGAAATTCATGTATAAAATGGCTCTTCCTTTCAAAGGAACCTTGCCTTTTCTCACTTTTGGGGATTGACCAAGGAACAACTGGTAGAAATAGATAATGTATTCTAGGTCTCTAAATATAAAAGTAGCTATTTATTATGAGTTTATGAACATGGAATGGAAATGTCTTAGTTCCCCAGCTCATCAAAGCTGCGGAAGAAATGAAATCAGTATTTTTGCATTCAAAAGTAATTGCATTGGAAAGTTCAAGTAGTTTTCAGGTCCGTTTGATTATTTTTAAGTATCCTTTGGAATTTATCTTTAGATTATCTATGAGGCTCTAGTATAGAACTGCCTGTAACATTTTTGTATTGCTTCATAGAAAATGCAGTAATAGACCCCAGAAAATCCAATAATTACATACCACATGTGTAAACACTCCCAACATCTCACTACGCGTATTCGTCTCATGTAAAAGAAAAAATGTGATTGGAATTTAATTGAATTACAGTATTACTTAAGAACAAACTGTTTCCGAAGTTTTGGTTTCAAGTCTTGCCGAAGAAAGTCACTTTGTCCAATTATGTATATAAAAGCATTTAGTGCTGCAAAAGTTAATTTTTCCCCTTTCGATCTTTACTCCCCTTTTTCCAAGAGCCATGACATTTTTTTTTGTCCATCAACATAGATATAGGAGAGCTTAGCTTTTATGGAATGAGTTGTAGTTTTGAATGACATCATTCACTTTACTATGCAGTGTGCAGAAAATTGACAAAAATATCCCTGTGTAGTAAAATAGTGCAAAAAATGCAATTTTGCCATTTTTGGGGGGGATTTATTTTTACAGCATTCATTATACAGTAGAAATGTCCCAGAAGTATGATTTGTCAGGTCAGTTCCAGTACAGCAATATGAAATGGTTTTCTTTATATTATTAGTGGTCGAAATAAAATTCAAAGCTTTGAAAAAATAAATTGGTTCTTCTCTCCACTTTCTGAGACTTGACTTTTTTTTTCTGCTGATGAAGCTGTGTGAGTGCTTAGTTTTTTGCTCTCTCCACTTACATTTTTATTGATTTCATTTTGGCATTTTGATTGCTTTTTATTCTAGTTTTTGTACAATGACCGAAAAAAAAAACATTCTTGTGTTTCGACCTTTGTTTTTCTTATCGGTGTTTAATAAATGGTCAAAATAATTTCCTATCTTGATAGATCAGACATGTTTACTGAAGTGGCAATAGCAATTTATTTTTGTTATTATGTTTTTATTTTTTTTATTTTCCTAATAGGAACATGGGGTGATTTAAACCTTAATATTTTTTATTTATTTTATATTTTTGAAAACTTTCGTTTTTCATTTTTAATTTATCTCCTAGACCTCTAAGTGAACTTGAACCAGCAATTACTAATACCTTATATTTCAATACAGTGGTATTATATACCATATATACTCATGTATAAGCTGAGATTTTCAACACATTTTTTATGCTGAAAATATGCCAGAAAGCCGGCAGGGGAGGGGGAGCGGTGGAACAGCGACAGAGGAGCCGTGGCTGTGGCACAGTGAAAGCCGCAGCTGCCGGCTTCCAGAAGACATCATACTCACCCTCCTTGCGCCCTCGCTGCATCTCTGTTCCTGCATCTCTGTTCTGGCAACTTACCTGTGCCGAGCAGTTATGTGGTACTGCTGATTAAGGTAATGAATATGCATGCTTCTCCACTCCCGTAGGTGTGGAGCGCATATTCATTACCTTAATGAGCGTTACCACATGACCGCTCAGCACAGGAGAACTGCCGAGATGGAGATGCAGGGAAAAAGATGCAGCGACGGCGCGAGGAGGGTGTGTAGGACGGGGGGAGGGTGAGCCATTGGCATTTAAATGGTTAAAAAGCAGTGATCAGCGTTCGCTGTGGCCACCGCTGTTAGACAGATGCTGTCTGTCTATTTCAACCAGCATCTGGCAGGTATGGTACGGGCTAAGTTCTTAAGCATATTCTATATACTCGCCGCAACCATGTGGCATAATTTTACATGATGTAGTCGCAAAGACGTTTAAGGGGTTGTTCACTAAAGAAAAGTGCTGTTTAATTAATAGATAATGCAAAAAAAGGCATTTTAACAATTGGATGTGTTGAAAAAAAGTGTTGTTGTGCAGAGGTACATTTATACTGGGGCCCTTGTTTAGTGTCAGACTGGAGTGCTTATGGCCAACCATTGGAACCAACTTTAGGGGCCCACACTACAGCTTTATGTAGATATTACCTGTTTGCAGTTATCTACATTCACAATTGTTAAAGCAGGATATATCAGCTGTAAAGCTCAAATGGCTCCTGAACCGTATGGCAGAAGCACCGATCCTATGGTGGCAATATTGCTGTGATGTACTATAAAGTGCAGTTCATGCTAAATAGTGAAGAGCTAAAGCACCACTCCAGCATTTTTTTATTTTGCTGCTGTAGTGGTGCTTCTAATCTAAGGTTGGTCTCCAGCAATTTATGACCTGCCACATCGCTCCAGTGTTTCATAGAGCGAGCTGGAGATCACGACTGGATGTCAGTTTACAGTATGAGAGCTTTCGTCTGGCTCTCATAGACTTTCATTGAGAGGTTATGATATAACTTCTGACTTCCGGCCAGTCAAAAGTTCTGCTCACGAGATGGCGCTTCAGGACCGCAGTGGTGCTGAAAGAAGGTATAAATGCTGGAGGGTGAGTATAGGGTTGGGTGCAGGGACTTACAGTAGAAGCACCATTCCAGCACCATTCTTGGACAATAACTGAATTACATGAGCAAACAGTGCCATAAATCTAAAGGGGGTTTTACACATAGCGATATCGCTAGCAATATCGCTAAAACGTCACTGATTTTGTGACGTTATAGCGATATTGCTAGCGATATCGCTATGTGTGATACTTACCTCCGAACGGCTCCCCCCGCTGTCTGTCGCTGATCGCGCGAGATTGGGCGGCTCCATTTCTCGTCTTCCCCTTCCTGCTGGGATTCCTGCTGTGTGAGACGAGCGACGCTGGACGCGGGCGGGAGGACATCTGGATCGCTGTGTGTGAAAGGTGAGTATCGTGCGCTGCGTCGCTGCTGCATCGCTGTGAGATCTTTCTGTATGAAAGCTCACTAGCGATCATTTAGCGATGCACCAGCGATCCTGACCGGGTCGGATCGCTGGTCGGATCGCTGGTGCGATAAGCCCCTGGTATGACCTGAAAGATAAGAAAAATAACTTTTGTTATACTCACCCGGGGAAGGCAGTCCGGTTCGATGGATGTCGCAGGTCTGGGTCTGGTGCCTCCCATCTTCTTGCGATGCCGCCCTCCTGTTGCTTCATTGCTCCCCGGCATCGCGCTCATGTGCTGGTGTACTTATCTTCCCTGTTGAAGGCAGAGGAAAGTACTGCAGTGCTTAGGTGCTGGGAAAGGTCAGACCCAACGCCTGTGCACTGCAGTACTTTCCTCTGCCCTCAACAGGGCAGATAAGTACGTCTGCGCAGGAGAGCGATGCCGGGGAGCAATGAAGCAACAGGAGGGCGACATCGCAAGAAGATGGGAGGCGCTGGACCCAGACTTGTGACACCCATCGGACCGGACCGCACCGGTCCACCCCCCTACCAGGTGAGTATATTAAAACTTTATATTATACATTATAGAATGCTGTAGATAAGCCCTGAAAGCCAGTGGCCGTATCTTATATCAGCCAAAACTGCTGACAGGTTCCCTTTAATGAATGTTTCAGCTTACATAAGGAAATTTGTATGTGTAGTATAATTGGTTTCTGACAATAATCTTGCAAAATCTCTTCCATTGTTCAAGTGTACCTAGAAAAATTGATGCTGTTTTGAAGACCAAAGGTGGTCAAACCAAATATTGATTTGATTTAGATATCTTTTGTTTTATTAATTCATTTTGCATTGTGTTAATTAATAAAAATAAACGATCTGTCAAAGCGTTCTTACTTTGCAACATTTTTCCACACCTGCCTAAAACTTTTGCACAGTACAGTAAGTTGTGAATGTTATATCACTATAAATAGATTAAAATACATAACATAATGTAAGATATTTTAGGAAGTGTATCTTCCTTTCTTCCTTCAGATCTATTATCACATATACAGTATGTTGAAAGTTTTTCTTTGGAAAGCCAATTGATTTATGCCTGAATGACATAACAGGATACTTGTGTGTCAAGATGTCTGTTCGGTGTTTCATATAGAGTTTAAAAATATGATCTGTGATAACACTTCTGTGGAGAGATTTCAGGAAATTTGCTATTCAAGTCAATGGCACTTTTCTTTGGCCCATGCTGTGTTTAACACTTGTGAGCGTAATGCAAAGTCTTCAATGATTTACAATGGGGGGTACTTTTATGTGTAATGTGTATAAGCAGAATTACACATTAATTTATTAGGTACTGTGAATGAATCTTGTGACTCTGAAGTCTAATTTCTGCAGGAAAATTCTGAATTTTCTATCTATTTCGAAATAAAGATTATTATAAGTTACATGTGGATATAAAATAATTTTCCAAAGATAGTTTTGTTAGAGCAATTTGCATCAAAGTTTCTGAAAGGAAGAAATAACTTTCTGGGCCGCCATCTCCATATTGTGGTCCTCAGAATATTATATCAAATTGTACTCAGATTGTGGTCTTTAAAACTAGCTGGCAAGCTGTCAGCTCATCATTATCTCAAAACTAACGGCTGAGTTATTTTCAGATTGGAAAACTAGTACTAAATAGCGAATCATAATCAGATTGTATCCTCAGAACTTACTGGCAATCCATCAGCAAATTGTGTCCTCAAAATTAACTGGTGAGTTATCAGCAAATTGTAACCCCAAAACTTGCTAGCAAACTATCTGCAGAATGTGGTCCTCATAACTTGCTGTTGAGCAATCTGTACATTGTAGTGATCAATTTCTCTCCATACAGGATTTCCAAGCATAAGGAATTAGGTGAGAATGGAGTACTAGTATGCAGTAATCTCATGACAGTGAAAACTGAGAAACTGTGAGGATTCTTGCTAGAATGTGAGAAACCATGGTTGTATAGAGATGAAAAGTGAAAACAGAGCCAGCAGCAAAAAGGAAATTAATGAATTAAGAATAAGAAAGCTATGGAACCAAGACAGAAATAGAGTCATAACAAAACCAAGAGTAGTAACCAAACACTGTGATTTGGTATAAGAAAGGTATCCAGTGGTATATTCGGATGAGAGACTTGTTTGCGTTCCCGGTGCCTCTTCTGTTTTGCAGGCCTGGCGTGATATCACAGTTGCAGTGTGATGCACACATGGTGTTGGGCTGAGCCTACTAATCAGAAGAGACTACAGGGATGCTGGCACGTTGAAGGATGTTTGCAGGTCTGCCATGGCCGCTGGACCAGGGACCTGAGAATTGATTTGCTCATTTCTGGTAGGAAGCCAATTCAGATGTATCTGAGCTTAGATTCTAGCAGTGCCAAATGCAATAAGAAGCAGAAATCCCTTGCTTTTGGCAAAGATTTTAAATAAGTAATCCAAAATATATGGAGATTGATAAACAAGGCAGTTTAACACCTGATCCAAGAGCTTGCAGGAGTACAATAGGTAAAGTTTGACATTATGCAGATTTTTCCAACAATTTAATAACCAAATAAAAATATTTTTGCATCAATCTTTAAATCCAGAATCCGGTGCTCCAAATAATTATATAAAGACCTGTATACAGATTATAAATAGTGACAGCCATTTAACATCGACCCCATGCAATTATCTACATGCAATTCATTTGTCCAGGATAATTATTTTTTAGATTTACAGTCAGGTGTTTGAGCTTATTATATAGGCAAACGCTTCATCAGATATGTTTCTATATTTTTTGGCTTCATCTTCAACAATTATATGCTACTGGCAAACATTTGTTAAATCTTAGTAATAGCAGAGAAATAATTACAAAAATATGGTTAATCGGAAACCATAATAACGCAATTGCATCTGAGAAACAAAAATCTATGTGTGCAAGATATAAAAATAAAAGACATTTTAGATAAGAAGGTAAAAAGAATTCTTCATGGTACTTTTCTTTGGACTATATTTGTATAGTCATCGTGCATGTCTCTTCCAAATGACGCACATTAAAAGCTCATTGCTTGGCTGCTGCTTTTTTATTTCAAGGTAACATATTTTAGACAGGGATTAAATTATGCAAACATCTATTTATATAATTGCCTTGTAATGTTTTCATTTCCTGTTCTGTCCAGATGTCACCGTATCCCAGAATTCCAAGCGGAGGAAGTTCACCGACCGCCATATTGGGACACCCAAGTGATGGGTGTCTCAATATAGAAACTGCTGCTGGTACCAACCTATTGCTCGGTACCACCAGCGGAACACCGTCATACCACACACACACATACACTCTATACGCCATACGCACCACACACATACACACTAACATACACTCACACACAAACTCACACTCATACACACTCACACAATCACTCTCACACTCACATTGTCACACACTCACACACAAACTCACACACACTCTCACACAAACACACACAAACTCACACTCATACACACACACTCTCACATTTACATTCTCACACACTCACACTCTCACACACTCACACACAAATTCACACTCATACACACTCACACCCTCATACACTCACACTCACACACTCACGCAGCCTCTTGCGCGGTACCACCGAGCAGGTGCAGTGAATAATTTGGCTGATCCCGGCGGCAGATGTATGACATGTCTACAGGCAGAGGAAGTCAGTCACAGTAAAGGGGTTTTCCCATGAACAAATGTTCATTTTAAAAATTGTCTGTGTCTGACTGTGTACAGAGCATACCACATCTCCTGGGCAGGGGAGGAAGCTAGAGATAATACTGACATTACAGCAGGGGATCACAGAGGATTCATTTTGTGAGGTAAAATATTTCACTGACTGTTTTTAAACAATATTTTACCTCAAAAAATGAATCCTCTGTGATACCCTGCTGTAATGTCAGTATTGTCTTTTGCTTCCTCCCCTGCCCATGAGCTGTGGTATGTTCTATACATGGTCAGACACAGAGGTGAGAGAGATAGAGCACAGGGGGCAGACAGCTCAAATGGAATAGCACATGAGGGGATAACACAGCACAGGAAGGAGAGAGACAGCAGACAAGGGGGAAAGGACATGGGGTAGGCAGGTCAAAGAAGAGAGCACAGATAGGAGAAGTCAGCACATGGGGAAAGAGAGAGTGGATAGGTGGGTGAGCACATGGGTGGAGAGATTCTCAACCCTGCAAAGCCTGCCCCCATCATGACATTACCACCCTCCCGATGCAATAGCATCGGGCCTCCATCTAGTTAAATATAATTAGCTATACATGTACATTGAAAATTGTAAAAATGTTTCTGATGTGATACCTTTGGATATGAGAAAGCAAATCAATGTTAAAGGTCTTCTTAAATTTAGTGATTCCAGTAAATAGGACTAAGTATTCTTACAGTGACTAAGTATTTTTACAAGCATTGTTTTGTTACATACAGTAGGTCTGCAAGGGTAAAATAGTTTGAGAAGAGATGATTTTTATATACTTTCGATCGCTGAACTCAGTAAAAATATTGAAAAAATTGTCTCACAGTTTTGTTTTTTTACAAACATTGAGTCCATTGGCTTTTTCTTGCACCATATTCTGACCGCTTTGCGCCACCTTTGGTGACTGATTTTGGTTTCACTAGATTAGTTAGAAATGTTTTTTCATGGGAAAGAAGCTGAGAAAAGGAATTCCTTCCATTCTTTGCTCAAGAAGATGCTCTAGTGTATTGCAGTGATGATACTGGGCTGAGGAAAAAAATTAAAATTGAGTACAGTGTGAGTGGATGCTCTTTATTGATTCATCCAAAGGAAGTCTGAAATCACAATGGCAGCAAGTATGTTTGAGTGCTTGTTGGGCATTCTATGCACTTGAAAGAAAGCTTTGAGAATTTAGACTTTATTCTCAAGAACCTTAACTACGAGGATCAAGGATGGTCAATGTGTGGTGATCTGAACGTTCTCTCGTTGCTTCTTGGGCAGAAAGGAGGATACTCAAAGTACCCATGCTGTTTATGTGACTTTGACAGCCAGGATAGGACTCATCACTGGAGCCAAAAAATTTGGCCAATGAGAACATCTTTTCAACCTGTACTCAAGAACATAGTTGCGTAAAGTTTAGTTGATCCTAATAAAGTTCACCTGCCACCACTTCACATTGATCAAGTAGTTTGTCAAAGCTCTACAGAAAGAAAGGAAGAAAGAAAGAAAGGAAGAAAGAATGAAAGAAAGACTTTTAAATACATGTGTACCAAGTTTCAGGGACTGTCTGAAGCAAAACTGAAGGAAGGCATTTTTGTGGTTCTGGATATTTGTATACTCATGAAGGATGGTATGTTCTAAACAAAAATGAAAACTGTTAAGAAAAGGGCTTGGGATTATTTTAAAGAAGTTGTGAAGAAATTTCTAGGTAAGATCCAAAATTTATGTCCGTCGTGGAGAACATGCTAAAACCTTTCAAAGCCTTGGGTTGTATAATGAATTTGAAATTACATTTTTTACTTTCCCATTTGCACTACTTTCCTGACAACCTTGATGTTGTGTTAGCCGTCGGGTTCCTACCACTGCACAGCAGGAATTCAGAGCCTTGCACTTCGCGGTCTCCCCTTCTCCTTCAGCCGCAGTGGAGCCTGCTCAGTAGACTCGTTGGTCCCGACGCTCTGCACAGACAAGCAGTATGGGATCGGTTGCTGCTGCCACCTCTGGTTCAGGTATGACAATACAACCTGGCCAGCAGCAAAAGACTCCAGAGTCTAAGTCCTTCCGTCGCTCCACTGAGCATGCTCATGGGACGATTCCCCATTGGGGATCGGGAGTCTCATGCTCAGGTCCTTCTCCAGTTCCAATTGGTCCATCACGGGGATCTGGAAGGTTACGGAAGGTCTCGGCTATAAAAGACTCGCATGGCCGCTCGGCCATGCGCTAGTATAGACTCTAGTTGCTATATGTGTGGATGATGACGGATGCATGTTTCTGGTGAATGACTTATTAAGATTCCCCTCCCTTGGATATTACGCATGTGGTTAGGGGTATTAGAGTCAGCGCCAGTCAGTGGTTAAGCTATAGGCCACAGTGCACACCAGTTCACAGCACTAGTGTCCGACGGTGTTGCCCACTACAGGGCACTATCGTACCGTGGCAGCAGCAGTCACTGTCACTCCGCTGCAGTCAGCCTCAGTTAGCGGCACTAGCGGTTGCGTCGCCGCACGCTCAGTAGGTCTAGAAGGATGCCGGCCCATGTCCTTGGGTCCGAGTCCTGTAAACATATACTGAGCATAAATCTCCCCGAGCCCTGTGAGCTTGAACCGGCTCGGTATTTGTGTTTAGTGGTTTGGCGGCTCTGACGCAACAGAGTTCGCTCTGTGCACACCGGGTGACGTTTAACCCGTGTGTGTTCCGTTTTTATACCGCCATATTGTGCATCCGCCATTATCTAGCAGCAGTGTGCCACCTCTGCACGGTGGACCCTGGGCTGCGAACGCACCTACTATTATTTTATAATTTGGTGCATTCCGCCAGCTCTAACATGTTGTTAGCGAAGAGCAAGGAGAAAGATTTCATCAGGATATGAAGAAGATGGAACGACAATACCAAGGTAGATGCAACGTGAACATGATGTGGGACTACTGCTGGATGCTTCACAGAGAAGATCTGCAGTCCTTCTTTAAGAGAAAAGGTATCAAGAGAAACTTTGAAGAGAACAGGAAAAGGCGCAAGAATTAATTTCTAAACCCAAATTTTGCATATCTGTGTTATTACTGGACAGTTTTTATGGTCGTATGCTAATTAATGATTTGAACTAGTTTGCCTTATTATAATGAAAATGGTTTTTGTTTAAAAAAAGCCCCTCTATTTAGAAGTGAAAGAAGTTATCCAATTTCTTTATAATATTCCAGTACAACATAAATCAACTGCTATCATTTTTTTGATATTTTTTAGTTATTATCTTTTAAATAGAGATGAAACAATCTCTTGAAATTTGAATTTGCCAACCTCAGCAAATTTTCCCCAAAAATGTGATTTGCAGCGAATAAATTTGTATTATTCTCAATATTGGAAAGCTTATTATTGCTCAGAAAATAAAAAAGTTTTAGACCATCTAAAATGCTAACAAAATAAAACAACATTTTACAAATGGTGCTGATGTAAAGCAGACATGAGGGAAATGTTATTTATTAAGTTTTTGTGTGGTATGACACATGATGATATTTTTATAAATTAAGGCAAAACATATCAAACTAAATTCACCATTATCATAAAGTTCAGTGTGTCACAAAAAGCAAACTCAAAATCAATGGGATACGTTGAAGCGTGACAAAGTTGTTGCTACATAAAGTGACACAAATCAAGTTTCAAAAAATTAGCTTGGTCACTAAGGGGTTAAGCATCTGGCAGCACTATCTATTATAGGCTAAGATCGCTTTTGAATAGGGCTATGGGTGCAATAGCGTTGGATTGAGTGAGAAATGTAGATGTTTACTAGTGATGAGCAAGTATACTTGTTGCTCGGGTTTTCCCGAGCATGCTCGGGTGATCTCCGAGTATTTTGGCGTGCTCGGAGATTTAGTGTTTGTCGACACAGCTGCATGATTTGCGGCTGCTAGACAGCCTCAATACATTTGTGGAATTTCTATCAAGCTAGCAATCCCCACATGTATTCAGCCTGTCTAGCAGCCGCAAATCATGCAGCTACGTCGGCAAACACTGAATCTCTGAGCACGCTAAAATACTCGGAGATCACCCTGAGCATGCTCGGGAAAACCCGAGCAAAGAGTATACTCGCTCATCACTAATGTTTACGATAGAACAAGGCTGATTTGTTGTAATTTTTTTCTGAAGGTTCACCAAGCTTAGTAAATATAAATCTGATATAATCTTTGGAGAGTCAAGTATTAGATTTTCAGATGATTCACTGATGAAGCCCATCAATAGAGGAAAAATATTAAATGAGCCTGTTGAAGGGCGGAGAGTTGGCTAAAGGACTTAGCTTTTATTGTAAAGCCTGAGTTGATTACTTAAATAATATAAGGAAATAAATACAACAGTTTGTCGAAAGGATCGATGGCTAAATATTGGAAGACAAGTCAAGCATTTCTCACAGCCCGTCATTTAGGAAGATTGTGTATTCCATTTAGGAGCTTGAATCTCCCAAACATGCTGAGGCTCTGGAAAGCTTCTTAATTATATTACTGCTTTTCAATAGTAATCATTGGAATAGCCAGGCCAGATAGATGATATGCAGCAATTGTATCTGGATTCTGCCATCTAGAAATGATTTAACCTCCAGGTATATTTGAAAGGTATATAGAGCATCATTTCAATTCATATATCATAGTGGCTTAATGTTCATTTACAATCAAGCCTTGGTTTACGGGAAATTAACATTTGCTATTGTATATTACCAAATGCAGTAATCCAAATGGCCGATGTCAGAAAGATGAAGATTGCAATATTTTCTTATTATCCAAAGCCGACCTGAAATTCCGCCTATGAATTGAGTAAATCTCCTTATTTGGATTTTTGTGCCAGTATTTATAATGGCTTTTGTCATTGTTTGTTTAACCCCTCAGATGGAGAGACAATTTTGGACTTAATCTAACCCAGCATTTTAAAAAACATAACCTTATTTTTAATGAACTTAGAAGAATTATCAAAAAGAGATTTTTTTTATAGTAATTTTATCTTTTTATGGTAAAACGTTTTGTTTAATTAGCTTTATTTGATTGTTATTTTATTTATTACTTGAATTTTCAGGTTTCTGATTGATCATAAAAGTTATTACAATTTTCTAGTTTGGCAGTGTATTATTTCATAACAGTAATATTCTCATAGTCCTTTAGTGACAGCGGCTGGATTCACTTCAAATAATACATTATGTGTGATCAATTATGGAAAATACCATAAGAGATAAGAAGTGAGGAGAACAAGGATATGTGATTAAAAATACAAATTTTATTAGATAATAATTAAAAATAGGGGTGAGGTTAAAAAGACAGCAAGAATTGGGCCTCCAATATGGAAAGGGAGATTAACCAGCAAGGAGATCAATGGAATAAATAATGGGTATCACACACAATCATGCATGAATAATTAATACAAATGGCACATATATTTGTTCTCCTCACTTCTTATTTCTTATGGTATTTTCCATAATTGATCACGCATAATGAATTTCATAACAGTATGTATCTTTTAGGCCCAGTATTAAAGGGTTATCCTCAAGTTATTACATTTCTTTGATTAGTTAGAGAGCATAGAAATAAACAAGTTTGCAATTGATTTGCATTTTCTATCTGCTGACATTCTCCTTCAATGAGAGATTTTATCATTTATACTGTACAACTTGTTTCCATGAAGGTTGACTACCAGTGCCTGTCTAGACTCTGGCCAAATGTGCACATTAGTTACTTTCCAGTAGAGGAGTTAACTCCTAACATAGCAGTCAAGGCTCTCCAGTCCATTGATTCATAAATAGCAGTTAGCTAGTCACCACCCTCCCGCTCCCTCTCAACTCCTGACCTAGCTGCTCTTCTCATTGCTTGATTCCAGAGATGTGTCATTTATGAGGCTGTGTGCTATTGTTTCAATACAATCAGTGCTTTATCAGCAGAAGCTTATCACTGCCTGACTAGGTCTCACATGCAGGCCAGTCAGGCTGATCTGTGTAACCCCACCCCCATCAATGATTGGCCGCTTGCCGACAGTTCACAGTGAATAGAGGAATATGCCAAACTGGGGTGGGGGCAGAATTGCACAGGACTCAACATTCTGACCAGTGCAGTGAAATTAGGGATTCTATCAAAATTAACCCCTTAAGCCCCAAGGGTGGTTTGCACGTTAATGACCAGGCCAATTTTTACAATTCTGACCACTGTCCCTTTATGAGGTAATAACTCTGAAACGCTTCCATGGATCCCGGTGATTCTGACATTGTTTTCTCGTGACATATTGTACTTCATGTTAGTGGTAAAATTTCATTCAAATAACTTGCTTTTATTTGTGAAAAAAATGGAAATTCGGCAAAAATTTCGAAAATTTCGCAATTTTCCAAATTTGAATTTTTATGCCCTTAAATCACAGAGATACGGCACACAAAAAACTTGATAAGTAACATTTCCCACATGTTTACTTTACATCAGCACAATTTTGGAACCAAATTTTTCTTTTGTTAGGAAGTTATAAGGGTTAAAAATTGACCAGCGATTTCTCATTTTTGCAACACCATTTTATTTTTACGGACCACATCACATTTGAAACCACTTTGAGGGGTCTATGTATAGAAAATACCCAAAAGTGACACTATTCTAAAAACTGCACCCCTTAAGGTGCTCAAAACCACATTCAAGAAGTTTATTAACCCTTTAGGTGCGTCACAGGAATTTTTTGAATATTTAAAAAAAAATGAACATTTAACTTTTTTTCACTAAAAAAAATACTTCAGGTTCAATTTTTTTTATTTTACCAAGGGTAACAGGAGAAATTGGACTGCAAAAGTTATTGTGTAATTTGTCCTGAGTACACTGATACCTGATATGTGGGGGGTACCACTGTTTCGGCGCATGGCAGACCTCAGCAGGAAAGGAGCGCCGTTTGACTTTTTCAATGCAAAATTGGCTGGAATTCAGATCGGACGCCATGTCGCGTTTGGAGAGCCCCTGATGTACCTAAATAGTGGAAACCCCCCCAAGTGACCCCATTTTGGAAACTAGACCCCCCAAGGAACTTATCTAGATATGTGGTGAGAACTTTGAACCCACAAGGGCTTCACAGAAGTTTATAACGTACAGCGGTACAATTAAAAAGTATTTTTTCCACAAAAATGATCTTTTCACCCCCAATTTTTATTTTTCCAAGGGTAACAGGACTCTAAAAGTTATTGTGCAATTTGTCCTGAGTACGCTGATACCCCATATGTGGGTGTAAATGACTATTTGGGCGCATGGCAGAGCTCGGAAGGGAAGCAGCGCCATTTGACGTTTTTAGCTGGAATTGAGATCGGACACCATGTCGCGATTGGAAAACCCCTGATGTACCAAAACAGTGGAAACCCCCCACAAATGACACCATTTTGGAAACTAGACCCCCCAAGGAACTTATCTAGATGCGTGGTGAGAACTTTGAGCCCCCAAGGGCTTCACAGAAGTTTATAACATACAGCCGTACAATTAAAAAATCATATTTTTTCCGCAAAAATGATCTTTTCACCCTCAATTCTTATTTTTCCAAGGGTAACAGGACCCTAAAAGATATTGTGCAATTTGTCCTGAGTGCGCTGATACCCCACATGTGGGGGTAAATCACTATTTGGGCGCATGGTAGAGCTCGGAAGGGAAGCAGCGCTATTTGACGTTTTTGTCTGGAATTGAGATCGGACACCATGTCGCGTTTGGAAAGCCCCTGATGTACCAAAACAGTAGAAACCCCCCATAAATGACACCATTTTGGAAACTAGACCCCCCCAAGGAACTTATCTAGATGTGTGGTGAGCACTTTGAACCCCCCCCAGTGCTGCACAGAAGTTTGTAACGCCCGGGCGTGAAAATAAAAAAATCATATTTTTTCCACAAACATGATCTTTTAGTCACCAATTTTTTCATTTTCCCAAGGGTACAAGGAGAAATTGGACCCCAAAAGTTGTTGTCCAATTTGTCCTGAGTACACTGATACCTCATATGTGGGAGAAAACTACTGTATGGGCACACGTCGGGGCTCGGAAGGGAAGTAGTGACGTTTTGGAATGCAGACTTTGATGGAATGGTCTGCGGGTGTCATGTTGCCTTTGGAGAGCCCCTAATGTACCTAAACAGTGGAAACCCTCCACAAATGACCCCATTTTGGAAACTAGACCCCCTAAGGAACTTATCTAGATGTGTGGTGAGCACTTTAAACCCCCAAGGGCTTCACAGAAGTTTATAATGCCCAGGCATAAAAATAAAAAAATCGTATTTTTTCCACAAACATGATCAATTAGTCTCCAATTTTTTTATTTTCCCAAGGGTAACAGGAGAAATTGGACCCCAAAAGTTGTTGTCCAATTTGTCCTGAGTACGCTGATACCTCATATGTGGGAGAAAACTACTGTATGGGCACATGTCGGGGCTCGGAAGGGAAGTAGTGACGTTTTGGAATGCAGACTTTGATGGATTGGTCTGCGGGTGTCATGTGCGTTTGGAGTGCCCCTGATGTACCTAAACTATTGAAACTCCCCACAAGTGACCCCATTTTGGAAACTAGACCCCCCACGGAACTTATCTAGATGTGTGGTGAGCACTTTGAACCCCCAAGTGCTTCACAGAAGTTTATAACGCCTGGGCGTGAAAATACAAATATCATTTTTTTCCACAAAAATGATATTTTTGCCCCCAATTTTTTATTTTCCTAAGGGTAACAGGAGAAATTTGACCCCAAAAGTTGTTTTGCAATTTGTCCTGAGTATGCTGATACCCTATATGTGGGGGTAAAACACTGTTTGGGCGCATGGCAGAGCTTGGAAGGGAAGGAGCACCATTTGACTTTTTCAACGCAGAATTGGCTGGAATTGAGATCGGATGTCATGTTGCATTTGGAGAGCACCTGATGTGCCCAAACAGTGGAAACCCCCCAATTATAACTCCAACCCTAACCCCAACACACCCCTAACCCTAATCTCAGCCCTAACCCTAGCCCTAACCCTAATGGGAAAATGGAAATAAATACATTTTCTTTTAGTTTTATTATTTTTCCCTACCTAAGGGGGTGATAACGGGGGGTTTGATTTACTATTTATGGCGGTTTTTGTGTTTGGTGGCTGTCGCACGCTAAAAGACGCTTTTTATTGTAAAAATAGTTTTTGCATCACCACATATTGAGAGCTATAATTTTTCCGTATTTTGACCCACCGAGTCATGTGAAGTCTTATTTTTTGCGGGACGAGTTGACGCTTTTATTGGTACCATTTTCGGGCATGTGACATTTTTTGATCGCTTTTTATTCCGATTTTTGGGATGCAGAATGAACAAAAACCAGCGTTTCATGAATTTCTTTTGGGGGAGTGCGTTTACACCATTCCGCGTGCGGTAAAATTGATAAAGCGGTTTTATTCTTCGGGTCAGTACGGTTACAGCGATACCTTATTTAGGTCGTTTTTTTATGTTTTGTCGGTTTTTTGCAATGAAAACAATTTTATATAACAAATAATTATTTTTGCATCGCTTTATTCTGCGAGCTATAACTTTTTTATTTTTTTGCGGATGACTCTGTATGGCGGCTCGTTTTTTGCGGGACAAGCTGACGTTTTCAGCGGTACCATGGGTATTTATATGCGTCTTTTTGATCGCGCGTCATTGCACTTTTTGTTTGGTAGTATGATAATAAATAATTATTTTTTGCTTCGTTTTTTATTTTTATTTTTTAAGGGGTTCGCTAAAGGGGTTAACTAATGGGACAGTTTTATAGGGCGGGTCGCTACGGACGCGGCAATACCAAATATGTTTACTTTTATTGTTTTGTTTTTTTATTTTCAAAAAATGAATTTATTGGGGAATATTTTTTTTTTTTTTTTTACTAATTTATTTAGCGATTTTTTTAAAATTATTTTTACACTTTTTTTCTTTTTTTTTTACTTTATTACATAGTCCCAGGTGGGACATCACTGTCCTGTGACAGATCGCTGATCTGTCACATCACAGATCACTGTGACAGATCAGCAATCTGTCACAGGCAGTTCTGCAGACTTCCTCATGCCTGCGCTTTGCAGGCAGTGAGGAAGTCAGCTCCCTACAGGCCCCCGAAGGCCCCCGTCGCTATCTTGGATCCGGGGGCCTGTAAGGAAGGAGTCCCCCGCAGCAGCGCTGCACATTGCGCTGCCGTGGGGGGCTCAGGGAAGCACGGAGGGAGCCCCCTCCCTGACGATGCTTCCCTTTAACCCCCGGTACACCGCGATCGTGTTTGATCGCGGTGTACCGGGGGTTAATGTGTCGGGGGCGGTCCGTGACCGCCCCTGACACATTGTGCCAGGTGTCAGCTGTGATAGTCAGCTGACACCCGGCCGCGATCAGCGGCGCTCACCACGTAGGCGCCGCTGATTGTATTAGATGTACTATCCCGTCCTTGAGAATTAAGTCCCAGGGCACATGGACGGGATAGTACATCTAATGGCAGAAAGGGGTTAAACCAAGCAGTCAAATAAGTGATACATCACAGGAATCGGGCTCTCTGCTCCTACATCATGCTGCTCTCATATTACATAGCAAAAACCTGCTGGCAGATTCCCTTTAAAGTCCCATCAATATCCTAAGAGCTATGAGGAGAGGTAGTGTAAACCTTTTTAAGAATTGGAATAGTTTTATGTACATAAATGCAATAGGCATCCAACATAGCAGGTTAAAAGGCTTTCAAGTTGAAAAAAGAGATTCTTAAAAGCCGTATTTGCAGTCGCAGTTCTTTAGATTGTGACACTGTTCTGCAAGGTTCAAATTTGGATAATAGTCTCAAGCTGGAAAATCTTTCTTTTCTTCACTATCTTGTAAGGGAACTGTGGTGTAGTTACCACTATGTCAGCTAGGGGGCGCTGTGTGGGTGTCCCAGGACGGGTGTACAGGCACATTCAGTGTGGTAACAGGAGCAGGGTCCTAAATGACCATTATGGGTCTCAAGGTGGGTGGCCTTGGGATGCAGGCTCCAGGGTGTATTGATCAGCAGAGGTACTGCTGATCTTTCTGTTACACTGTGTCAGGGAAGCCTGTGTGTGTCTATACAACCTTTAGTGATGTCATAGCCATGTGATTCCCTTTGGGTGTGGTTACAGGGCTATGTAGTTGAGGTGTTTGGCACATGTGAGAGAGTGTGAGGGAGTCTGTCTGAGTGTGGACAGACTTCCATGTGTCCAGGTGGGACACTACAGAGAGTGGCCTGTGTGCTAAGGAAGGAGAAGCCTTCCTGGGTCTGCGGCTGCAGATAGAGCACTGCTCTGGACATTGCCCTGAGCTGGGTATATTAGTTGTATATGGGGAGGACTACACCTCCCAGCATGTGCTGAGACTCTCGGTCCGAGTCTGAAGCCACGGATGTTTATGTTCTTTTGTGCCTAAGCTAGAGGCGATGTTGGTGATATGCTGAGTTATGTATATGGAGCAAATAAACCTCATGAACTTTGGGAAGAACCTGCCTCATGTTTGTCTCCCGCTGCACCTGAGCGAGTCACATCCCTACAATTGGTGACAGACTGCGGGCAGCGACTCCCAGAAGCACGTGTGGCAGTGCTGGCGATTCTGAGCCAGGAGAGCAGACGCTCTGACAACCGTGAGTAATACTGACCGAGGTCAGAGAAAGTGACTGTGTTAATATTTGTGGGATACCTCTGAGGAGAAGAGGCGTCCAGGAACCTGTGTGGCCGACACAGGTAACAGACAGGAGTCTGTGTTGCACTGACCAGGGTCAGTGAGAGACTGTGTTCCTGGATTGGTTCAGTGAGCAAGGTCCTGGAGGGTCAGTGTTGGGAGGTTCTGGGAGAGGAATCGGATCCCTGGAACACGTGATATGACCTTGGACCTGGTGAGGCGTGTGTTGGGCAGTCTCAGGCGGAGACGGATGTCCTGAAGAGCACCCGCTGAGCCCCTGGACCTGGTGAGGCTGGTGTGTTGGGAGACCCTGGGAGGAGGGTCGGCTCCCTGAATAGCACCCGGTGTGCCTTGTGTGTTGGACGGTCTCAGGTGGAGACGGTACGTCCTGAGTGGCACACGAACAGGACATGTGAGAGACTGTGCATGTGTTTTTTTTTTTCTTTTTTTTTTCTTTTCCTCTGCAAAACCTGAAGGTGCTTGCTGTGGCTCAGTGGGGTCACGAAGGTCTCGCAGCACAGGGACCTGGTGTTTTCTTTAAGGGATCTGCCCTGGGAGCATTGGTAGCAGACGCTGTCTGTCTACACCATCCTGCTGCAGCTTTATTGCATGTGACTAAGCGGATACAGTAGTTGTGGCTTTACACAACTATTAAGGGTGAGTACCCTGTATTATTGCTGCATAACCCATTATACCTGCACTGGTAAGGCCCTATGGGTGCACTTTTGTGGCTTTTTTTATCTTTGAGGGTGACAAGCGGCTTCCAGTAACCCGGCGGGGTTACGAAGGTGACAAGTGGCTTCCGGTGGATCGGCGGGTCCACGAAGATGGCGCAGCAGGAGCTGCAGTGACACCAGCCGCTGTGTATGTGTGTGAACAGCAGCCGGAGGTGCCGGTGATCAGTGACAGCAGGAGCTGTGGTGGTGCCAGCAAAGACTTGTGTGGTATCGTTAAAAGACAAACTGTACTGTGTGAACTGTGGCCTAAGAGGTTCTGCAGGACGGACATGGGGAAATCCCAAAAGGGGGCGGTGACCCAAAAGGGGGCGGTGACCCAAAAGGGGGTGGTGACCCAAATTGGAGTGGTGACCCAAAAAGGGGTGGAGTCCCAAAAGGGGGCGGTGACCCAAATTGGAGTGGTAACCCAAAAAGGGGTGGAGTTCCAAAAGGGGGCGGTGACCAAAATTGGGGTGGCAACCCAAAGCGGGGTGGTGGTCCAGAAAGGGGCCAAGTGTGAAGAAGTGACAGCACTGGGTGTCTCAGTAGGTATGTCTGGAGTACCGCAGTGTATGTGCAGGTCTTTTTCAGAATGTGGAATATCCTTTCCGGGGAGTAATGATGGGCCACAGATGTGTACAGTGATGCTGCACCGGGAAGGAGCCTTTGGTCGGCTGGAATCAGAGAGTCAGGTGACTCTGACAGGAACTCCTCTCGTTTTCTCTCTGACCGAGAAAAACATCAGGGTTCGCTGTAAACACGGGGTCACGGTGAACTACGCAGTAGACACAGTAGTGTTTGAGGGGACCAAAGGTGGTGAGTGCCAAGGTAGAGGAATACCACGGGACTTAGTCTATGCCTGGGAGAGGGGCCGGGACTTTCTTTTGTTTGATGACGTTTGGTCTGACGATGGAGATGCTTCGACTGTGGGACAAGCAGACACTGAGACAGTGACGGCTCCTGACATGGACAGGTCAGAGGTAGAACTGACCAGAGGAAGAAGTACATCTGCCCAACTGACGGACCTGACGTCTCGTGATAAGACAGATGGTGGGCTGGGAGATGAGACTACTGGACTAGACACATTGGTGCTGGACGGTAACTGGAGGGTTCACTCGACTGGGGTGACTGACCCAGTGGTACCCTTTAACGATATAATTAAAGAGGTAGTGGTGCGACACGTGATGGACAAAAGAGAACAAGATCGTGAGATACAGCTGATAAAGGAGACTGTAACAGAACATGTCGAACGGGAAAGAGTCCTAAGGCAAGCAGCTGAGCACAGAGTGGATGAGCTGGAGAAGGAAGTCTCTGAGCTCAGAGGTCACCTGTCAGCGTGTAAAACCATGAACAAGACCCTGTTGGAAGATATGGAGGTGCTCAGAGAGGCCCAAGAGAAGCATCAACAGGAGATTCTCAGGAGAGAGGATGAGCGTCGCTACCTGGCAGAGGAGAAAGATAAAGTTCTGCAAGAACTCAGTGGAGTAGTAAAAGGTCTTCTGCAGGAGAAGTGGAGGGGCGAAGACGTACAGCGACCTTGCCCGACTGATAGCAAGGCAGAACTGCCAAAGCCCATCTTGGAAAAGGGTCCTGAAGACTGTAAATCTCAGGAAGATGGTGAGCCAAGAGCTGCACAAGACAGTCACCCGGTCTTGGCAGATACCTTGAGGGAAGTGTCCGTGGGGAACCCAGAGCCATCTGTCCAGGATGAGAGCAAGTCCATGACCTTCAAGTGCGTGATGGAGGTACCCGAAGACGTGCGAGAAGCGTGTGCCAGCGAAGGTGTGCATGAGACCTTTAAAAAGGCAGTAAAGGCCTATAGTGTGAGCTGGGCACCAGAAACAGACCAGTTGGTGATACTGGCAGAAACGGAAGACACAGAGAGAAGGGTGGCTGTCCTGAAGGAGATGCACCTACAATGTCTCCGCACGAAACAGATGCTCGTGGAGCGTAATAGGAAAGCCGCTCGACGTCTGGAGCTTGCAAGGGAAGCACAAAGACGGCTGGGCTTTGTGGAAGACATAATTCCGGTACCCAGAAATCTGGTGGGGAAAGTCGTTGGCAGACTTGGAAAGGTGATGCAGGAGATGGTGAATCGATCCTGTGTGAAGAGAGTGAGGATCCCACCTGCTGGTGAAATCCAAGTCGTTATTGAAGATGACATGGTTCCTGTCATTGTGGTTGGTTCGGTGGAAAGCATTGGGAAGCTTCGCATGCTCCTGGAATATCGGGTAGCGTACCTGAAGGAGATTGAGCAGCTAAGACAGGATCGACTGCAGATGAATGAGCAGATAGAGAACGTCAGGTGGCGTCCACCTCCAACCCAAGGTGTAAGGACCCGAAGGGATCCTCCAAGGAATGAAAGGACAGGTAGTCGAAGGCAAGAAAGTCGAGAGTCCGCAAGTGGCCGTTCGTTCTAATCGTAGTAACATAGGCACGAGACCCGGTGGTGGACATAGTGACAGAGGGTCAGACTCAGACCAGCCAGTTGGCCCAGCTGGACGTGGGACTCATGACAGTGTGAACTGGGAGAGCCGGCCGGTGAGAGAAAGGTCGGGTGACGGAGCGCACTGCAAACAGGTGGAGACTAAAGAGTGTCTGATCACACTGACGGACGTTGACGGGAAGGCCAAAGCCCAAGGCCGAGATACTGACCGCTGGGGGCGGGGGAGGCCTAATGTGAATATGAGGCAGTTTGACTACCGAAACAGATGGAGATGGTCCTCTCGACTTGTAGGGCAAGGTGACATGGGTGCCAGGTCTCAAGATACCTGGGTGATGTCATGTGTTCAACCCCACAAGTTTGAACAGAGGGGGGAGGTATGTGGTGTAGTTACCACTATGTCAGCTAGGGGGCGCTGTGTGGGTGTCCCAGGACGGGTGTACAGGCACATTCAATGTGGTAACAGGAGCAGGGTCCTAAATGACCATTATGGGTCTCAAGGTGGGTGGCCTTGGGATGCAGGCTCCAGGGTGTATTGATCAGCAGAGGTACTGCTGATCTTTCTGTTACACTGTGTCAGGGAAGCCTGTGTGTGTCTATACAACCTTTAGTGATGTCATAGCCATGTGATTCCCTTTGGGTGTGGTTACAGGGCTATGTAGTTGAGGTGTTTGGCACATGTGAGAGAGTGTGAGGGAGTCTGTCTGAGTGTGGACAGACTTCCATGTGTCCAGGTGGGACACTACAGAGAGTGGCCTGTGTGCTAAGGAAGGAGAAGCCTTCCTGGGTCTGCGGCTGCAGATAGAGCGCTGCTCTGGACATTGCCCTGTGCTGGGTATATTAGTTGTATATGGGGAGGACTACACCTCCCAGCATGTGCTGAGACTCTCGGTCCGAGTCTGAAGCCACGGACGTTTATGTTCTTTTGTGCCTAAGCTAGAGGCGATGTTGGTGATATGCTGAGTTATGGTTTATGGAGCAAATAAACCTCATGAACTTTGGGAAGAACCTGCCTCATGTTTGTCTCCCGCTGCACCTGAGCGAGTCACATCCCTACAGAACATAAGTAAAAACCGTTCAGAAAATCATCGTATTGGCCCTTAACGTGTAAAAAGGTAGCTGCCCAATATTAAGAAGACTTTTAGATTTAGAATCCTGAATTCCTTAATAATATATACTTTTTAAATCCTCAAATGAATGTTAAAGAGTGCGCTTGTACATAAGGATCAGCCTTGAGCTGGCAAAGCCTTCTATTATTGCTAAAGCCTTTTCACATAATCTACGCTCCTTCTATCAAATAGAAAGTGTGAAATATATGCTGGAAAACCTAGGAATAATCAGAAAGAAAGGGCGAGAACAATTGTAATAAAAGCATAGCGTATTAAAGTCATAAATTGCGATGAGTACTATTTAACTCGCCTGTAAGGAAGGCATTGTAGGCGTTTGACATAATAAATAAAGTTAGCGCATAGCAGACTGGACTAATACGCGCATTGAGTATCATTGTAAACTAAACCATAACTTAGAAGAATTCACATGATTTGCTGTTTCTGCTCCGAGCACTTGAATAGGGAGATAAATCCTTCACTTGTTATGTTCTCATCTTATTCTTTATATTTTCAACTCTTCTATTGTACAGGCAATGTGAGAATATATTCTTCAATTTTATGACCATTCATCGCAGAACTCATATTTCCTTTTCAACAATTTAATGCATATAAATAACTTACTTAATGTTCATATGTGTTAATAAATGCACCATAGGATTTTAGGGGGAGCAGACTGGCATCTATCGGGACAGATTTTTATAGTCACCGTGCTTCTATGCAAATGTATTCATTACCTATTAATGCACACTAAGCTCTTTGCGATTAAGGGAATTACTATAAAGGGCACGTTTTTCATGAAATATGTCCATATGCCTGGGGTATTATAGACACTGAAGAACCTTAACATTAAAGGAGTTTTTGTGCTAAACAAAGTTGTTCTAATCACATGTTTGCTACATACAGAATGAAAATGGCTAGTAATGTGAGATTTTTTTCAGGTGAATAACTTACATTTGGGTAATTTTCATCTCCTCATTCAATCTGTACCCTTCAGAGATTTCTTTTCAAACAATGGGCGGGCTGTGCACTCGAGAGGTGCAGCCACGTACCCACAACCCCTTTTGTTTTATTCATAGGAGCTATGAGTCCCTTAGCCAATATCTCCTCACAGCTCATAGAGCATCTCATATTATTATTATTTATTATTATAGCGCCATTTATTCCATGGCACTTTACATGTGAGGAGGGGTATGTATAATACATGCAAGTACAGTAATCTTAAACAATACAAGTCACGACTGGTACAGGATGAGAGAGGACCCTGCCCGCGAGGGCTCACAATCTACAAGGGATGGGTGAGGATACAGTAGGCGAGGTAGAGCTCGTCGTGCAGTGGTTTGGTGAATCGGTGGTTACTGCAGGTTGTAGGCTTGTGAAGAGGTATGTCTTCAGGTTCTTTTTGAAGGTTTCCATGGTAGGCGTGAGGCTGATATTTTGTGGTAGAGAGTTCCAGAGTAGGGGGGATGCGTGGGAGAAGTCTTGTATGCGAGTGTGGGAAGAAGAGATAAGAGTTGAGTACAGAAGGATCGGAGGTTTCGTGCAGGTAAGTACCGGGAGACAAGGTCTCAGATGTATGGAGGACTCAGGTTGTGGATGGCTTTGTGAAGTGTTGGGGGGTGTATGTATGTATGTATGTATTGTGCTGCTTTCACAAATACAGGATCACTGCTGTGTTCTTTCCAATGCTGGAATGATGATAAAGATGAGTGCTGGTGCAGTTTATTGCCAGCTAATGAGTGGGCAGTGGGTGGTGCTGGTCACTGGAGCTTGCTGGGAGTTTGGTGGATCTTCGCACATACACTGCACCAAATCTGCTGCTGTGTGAAGACATCAGTGACACAGAGCTGTCTCATTCACACAGCAGAGGCTTTGTCACACAACAGATTACATCAGTGACTGCCATCCCCTGTGCAGATTAGAAGCTGCAGACCCCCATCACTGGCCATCACACAGTCTGTTCTCACTGCTGCCAGCAGCCTTGGTCAGTGAGGGAAGGAATTACTGATAATGAGTTATGTATTGTAATCATGGAGTGGCCCAGAATACAGGACGATTTTCCCTCCTCACTAGTTTCACTTTGCATAGATAACTGTTCAGTGTGTGTCTGGGGGAGGAGCAGCTCTCTCCTCTGCAGTGAGGCTGCTGGAGGGGAAGAATTCGTTGCTGTGTGATGAGGGCTGCTTCATGTGGACGGGGAGGGCCTGTAGCTATGGAGGCTGGGGTTGTTGCTATAGAGGGCATGTTTGGAGTAGAGTAGGAGGTTACGAATAGTTCTCATTTCAATGCCATAACACCCCCCCCTTGGACGTTCTGTTCAGAATGTCTAGAAAAACGTGCAAACTAGTGACAGAAAGTAAATTACTTATTGTCATAATTCCGCAGCCCAGATGTGTACTGAGATTATGTGAAAAGCCCGGACAACCCCTTTAAGTCACGTTCTCTACTGCACTTATATATAGTGCTCAGTGGTGCAGTAAGAGTAAGGGGAAATTCATCAAAGTGTGTTTGCTGGAAAACTGGCATAAAACACTTTAAAAAGTAGCACAAATGTTGCAACTATTGGCATTTTCAGGACAGTTTGAAACTGAGAGAAGCCGATGCAGGGTATGCCTACTACCAGCCTTCAAATTCTGCATTCCGTATGCCAGAATTGGTACTCTAGTCACTGACTGGAGTAGAATTTCTGGTGTGGCACATATCACTGATGAGATGCGCCGAATTTATTAAGCGACGTGCACCTCTTAATGATTACGGCACATCGTACTCTAGCGAGCCCTTCATTAAGACTGGCGTGCGCATCGCTAGTCTTCTTGAATTGGCGCCATAGGGTCATAAATGCTTGAGCACGGGCAGAGGCATTGAATTTGTTGCTGATGGTTCCAAGACTTGCACAAATAATCATGAAAGACCAGCACATGCGTGACTACCTTAGTGAATTTCAATAGGTGCATGCAACCAAGGGAAACAGAATTTCAAAGCAAAGACGGCACTTGGGTGTCTTGCAAGTAAATATCTCTCAGTAAATACCGGTAATAATATTTACTTGGTATTTCTGAAGTAGATTTGCTAAATAAAAGGTATTGTAAAGGGGTTGTCTATGCTAAATATAAAACGTTACCACCGGCATGAATTTAGTGACATAACAAACTAGCCCATACTTACCTGCTGCATAGAGCAAGTGACCATAGTTCCAGTTCAGATCTTTCCGATGATCTGCGCCAGCACCAAAAGTCACTGGCACTATCACCATTCCTCTGTCATAGAGGCCTATGATTGGCTGCAGCAGTTTATTACATTAGAGCATCATCAGAGAAATATCCGATGATGCCGTTGTACTAACTATATGGCTGCAGCTAGCCACCTGTACAGCTTGCAATGAATCCACAAGGGTGACAGAAGGTGAATATGGCTGTTGTTATTTTCACTGTATCCCTGGTACAGTTTTTATTTAGGCCATGCAATCTCTTTTAATATTTTGTTCACTCTCTCCTTGATACTATAACTTAAAGGGGTTTTCCCATTATGCTAAATAGGTTTAAAGTGATGAACAACAAGAAATCAAAGATCTTTCCAATATACTGTACAAGTATTTTAGAAAATGTATGGTAAATATCTTCCCGAAATCTATTTTTGTTAGGTGATGTAAAAAAAAGGCCTTAAATTGCCGCTAAACGTTGTGGGCAAATATTGTCACAGTCTGCAGACGCTCATAAATCAAACTTGATTTGCTCAAGTATTCTCTGGATGAAAAATGCTGCAAAACCGCTGAAGAAATTAAAATCAGTAATTAAAAAATAAGCAGCTTGTTCATTAGATTTCAGAAATCTCATTCACTTTGCTGGGACCGTACAATGCTGATTTTTCTATGGCAAAAATGTGACGTATGAACATATTTTAAAGAATGGTGCAGTGATCATATCAACTATGGAGCATTGTCTGTAGCATAGTTTATTGCAATATGTAGGTTTTCTAGATTATTATAGTACATCTTTCTTTACTACAAGTTTCACAATACTCTTGTTTAGCTTTGATATAAGTGAAGCTTATAAAAAATGCTCACCATATAAAGAAAAATAATAACAAAAAAATGAAAGCAATCAACAGTTTTGTAGCTGCTTAATAAAATTCCCATGCTCTCAAAGTGCGTTTATCCCCCTCTATAGCCATCAGTCTCTTTGGCGTTTTCTCCCTTTGTCATTTAATGATTGATTGCACACCTGAGAAGTTTATGAAATCCAGCAGGGAAAAATGAAGGGGATCAGTCACAAGTAGAGACTGCTAATATTATTGATTCTCTGCAGGTTTATTTTTATTTTTAGAGAATGTGTGTCAGTGAGATGGTATGAGCATAGAAAAATGGCAATCAAACAATAGCAAATAAATTCTCTTAGAATGAGATTGAGCAGCTATATTCTGAGAGTGGCATAATGCATCATTTTACATTCGGCCGACAGCCTACACCCTTATCATACAACCGTAGCATTAAAGTCTCCGCATAAGGTGTAGTACCTACTGCTACTGTTGAAAATGATATATGATATAGCTATGATTAGTCTTTTTTTGCCATACATTACAGATTAGACTGTGTTACCATATCCAGTTGTCATCCGTTTGTAACAGATCCAGCATTTAAAAATGGTATTTTAGAAATGTGGCAAAAAACGGATGCAACATGAAAACCACCCGTAATGATCCATTTCCATAGACTTCAGTATTAAAACAAAAAAAAAATTATCCGGTTGATCCATTTCCATAGACTTCAGTGTTAAAAAAAAAGCTTATCCGGTTACTTTCCATTTTTTGGGGCCAGACAAAAAAAAAGTTGTACAGACATTTTTTGAACTGGCTAAAAAATGGATAGGAGCTGTAAAAGAAGCAACGGGAGATATTGTTACCCATTCTTGTCATTTAAAGAAATGGGTCTTTTAATCCTTTTTAGGATCCATTAGATTAGACATGTGAACAGAGTCTTAATTAATGGGTTGTTTCTCACTTCTCTAATAGGCCATAAAAGTGGGTCCCTCTGGAAGAGAAAACCTCCTTAACACCTGGTACACTTTGCAGTCCTCTAAGGCTGGAGTCACAGTAACCTATGGCATCGGATGTGATATGCTAATGACACTCGGCTCCTGCATTGCTGTGAGTGAAAGCCAAGTGTCTGTGCTCTGATCCTCTGGCATGTGAGAATCAAGAGCACAGGTACAGAGGAGAGGGAGAAATTAATTTCTCCATCTCCTCCATTGCTGGCGTCCACTGTAGCCTTGCAGCGCTGGGCTCATGGGTTCAAAATCCCACTAAGGACAACATCTGCAAGGAGTTTATCTGTTCTCCCTGTATTTACGTGGATTTTTTCTGGGTTTCCCCCCACACTCCAAAGAAATAGTGATAGGGAGTGTAAATTGTAAGTGCCAATAGGGACCATGATGGAGATATCTCTAAAGCACTGTAGAATACGATGGTGCTATAATAATGCATAAAATAAATAAATTGGCCAGCGTTGTGTGTGATATCCATAGACAATTAATTGGCTACCATTTGAGGTTTCCCAGAATCGTTATTTACTCTAAGACAACTCAGAATGTAAAGAATGGAAAATTGAAGATGTCACAGAGAATGAAATGTTTTAGACAGGAATGTATTTACCAGCACTTTGTTACAGTTTCTTATTTCAGTAGTCAAATATATTAAAGCGTGTCTTAAAATGCAGATTCTGTAATACGCATTATAGATATTTAAATGTATTTAAAAATAAAAGGTTTCACAGCATGAACCATTATTTTCCAAATGCTTCACGTAATGTAATAGTTCTTAATAGCGGGGACTTTTACTCTTTTCACACATTACATAACAAACCTATAATTGGACTATAAAAGGAACAACATGCTGGTTACCGTAGTTTGTATCTGGCTAGGAGGCTCTGCAGGGCCTTTGGTTTTGTGACCTTCATATGATAAAGTGTTTGTCCCATGTGGGACATGGATAGCGTATCGATAGGCCATGAGATCTGAATTAACACATTCACCTCTGGAATGGGTTTCCAGCACTCATATTACTAACTGAGAGTTGACGACACATGCATACTCTCTCCATCAGTTTCTATGATAATTTTTGTAAATCTCATACAAAGGTATCCTCCATCTATCAGATATTTATGGCAT
Source organism: Dendrobates tinctorius (assembly GCF_039654945.1). Taxonomy (NCBI): domain Eukaryota; kingdom Metazoa; phylum Chordata; class Amphibia; order Anura; family Dendrobatidae; genus Dendrobates; species Dendrobates tinctorius. Next base: position 41,929,545 of record NW_027361675.1, read on the forward strand.
ATGCTATCGGTTGGGAACATAACTTCAGCTTTCAAATTATAGCTTCAAGTTAGACGAATACTTCAAGGTGCATGCAATAATTAAGTCCTGTAGACTGCAGTTGCCATGCGTTTACATTGGAAAGTCGCTGTGGTCTTTTGGCTCAAGTTGTCATGTCTACTATAAATTCAGTTCACCTAGTCACAGTGTAATGTTAAAAAAATCTCTCAAATAAATATGTGATGAGTTAAACATCTGTTGTGAGCTCATTTTCTCGTTCACCTTTGATGTCCGATGAACTCCCTCTGCTGGTGAAAGGAGGTGGTGAAACTGATTTGAATGGGAGAAACCTGTCATCTGAACAAGTGGATTGCGATTGGACATCCGGAATCTCTGAGTGGATATAAGGCTGCCGACGCCCTGTAAGGTTGCTGGTGATTTCTCTGCTCAGGGCTCTGGCCTCCAGTTCAGTTCCTGTCTTCTGAAAGCTAAGTTTTGCGCTGTTGTTGTTCCATGGGATTTTGTCTGATTTGCTTAGTTTTGTGTTCAGCCAGCCCCGGCTGGGGCTTTGCTGAATTTCCATTTTGTCCCTCATTGATTGAATCTCTTTTGCTCTGTCTTCGGAATGTATCGGAGTGCTGATGTAGGGATTTTGAAGTCTAGTGACTTCAGGGCCGTTTTTCTTATCAGACGTGTTAGGACATTTTTGGTAGGGTTTTTGCAGATTGCAGCTAGCGTCTTTTCTATCCTTTCCTGTCTGGTTGGTTGGGCCCCATCATTTGCTCTGCCTGTCTTTCTGTCTGTGTTTGTGTTTTCATCTGTTTTCGCCAACAATACATGTTGGGGGCTGTCTGTTGCTTTGGGGTCTGCTCTGGGGAAGTTTAGATTTCCCCTTTCTTTCTTTAGGCTTATTTAGCTCTCCGGCTGTGACGAGGTGTCTAAGATCACCGTGGGAACACTCCACGGCTGCTGTTAGTTGTGTGAATGGGATCGGGGGTCTGCAATCCGTTAGCTACCAGCCTCTCCGGTTTTCTGGACTTAGCTTGCATTTTTGTTTTTTCCTCCTCCGGTGAATCATTCATAACAGAATCACCAGCCATACCGCAGATTCTAGGGTACTCAATAGCAGGAAAGAATTGTTAAAAAAAAAAAAAAAAGTGTCGGAACTTTTTTTTTTTATGTATATTTTTTCCTCTTTTTCTCTGGGGCCATAGGAGGAATTTTTTTCTTAATGGAGATTAAGCAATTGTCTGATCGTGTGGAGCAGCTTACTGCTGAAGTGCGGGGAATTTCCGCCTATCTTGCTCATTTACATGCTGCTGAACCAAAGATCCCTACTCCTGATGTGTTTTTTGGGGATCGGTCTAAATTTTTGTATTTTAAGAATAATTGTAAATTATTTCTTGCCTTGAAGCCTAGCTCATCGGGGAGCTCTGCGCAGCAGGTTAAAATTGTCATCTCTTTGCTGCACGGCAATCCCCAGGATTGGGCGTTTTCTTTGACACCCGATGATCCTATTCTAACTAATGTGGACGCATTTTTTCAAGCCTTGGGGTTGTTGTATGATGAACCTAATGCTATTGATCAAGCTGAAAAAGCCCTGTTGGCATTGAGCCAGGGTCAGGATTCTGCAGAGTTGTACTGTCAAAAATTCCGAAAGTGGGCGGTCCTTACTACCTGGAATGATGGTGCCTTGGCAGCTCTCTTTTGGAAGGGTTTGTCAGAAACTGTAAAAGATACTATGGTGGGATTTCCTGTTCCCTCTGGTCTTGATGATTCTATGTCATTAGCCATTCAGATTGATCGGCGTTTACGTGAACGTAAAATTACATGAGAAATGTTGCCACCTGTTGAACAAATGTCTGAACCTATGCAATGTGATAGAGTTTTTTCTAGGGCGCAACGTTAGGAGTTCAGAAGGCATAATATGCTGTGTTTTTTCTGTGGAGATGCCTCTCATATTATTTCTGTCTGCCCTAAACGAGAGAAACGTTTTGCACACACATTTGCTGTGGGTGGTGTACAACCTAAGTTTCTTCTTGCAATTACTCTGATCTGCTCCCTGTCCACATTTTCCGCTAAGGCTTTTGTGGATTCAGGAGCGGCTCTGAACCTGATGGACTTGGATTTTGCTAAACGTTGTGGGTTTCCTATGACACCTCTGCGGACGCCTATCCCTTTGAGGGGTATTGATGCTACTCCTTTGGCGAAGAATAAACCTCAGTTTTGGACCCAGGTGGTAATGCGGGTCGCCCCAGACCATCAAGAAAATTGCAGATTTTTGGTGTTGCATAATTTGCATGATACCATTGTTGTGGGGTTTCCCTGGTTGCAAATCCATAATCCAGTTTTGGATTGGAAATCTGTGTCTGTGGTGAGTTGGGGTTGTCGGTGTGCTCTTAGTGACGCTACTGTTTTCTCCACCTCTCCCCAGTCGCATGATGTTCCTGACTATTTGGATGATTTTTATGATGTATTTAGTGAGAATAAGTCTGCATCTTTGCCTCCTCATGGGAGTTATGACTGTGCAATTGAGCTGAGCCCTGGGTGTAAATTTCCCAAGGGTCGAATTTTCAATGTATCTGTACCCGAGCACGAGGCTATGCGATCTTATATTAAGGAGTCGTTGGAGAAGGGTCATATTAGACCATCCTCTTCACCCTTGGGTGCTGGGTTTTTTTTCGTGGCCAAGAAAGATGGTTCATTAAGGCCTTGTATTGACTATCGTTCCCTCAACAAAATTACTGTTACATATCAGTATCCGTTACCCTGATTTCTGATCTATTCTCTAGAGTTAAAGGTGCTTGCTGGTTTACCAAGCTTGACCTCAGGGGGGCGTATAATCTTATTCGCATTAAGCATGGGGATGAATGGAAGACGGCGTTTAATACTCTGGAGGGACATTTTGAGTACCAGGTGATGCCTTTTGGGCTCACTAATGCCCCTTCTGTCTTCCAGTGCTTCATGAATGATATTTTCCGGGACTTTGTGGATAAATCTTTGATCATCTGTCTGGATGATATTTTGATCTTTTCCAAGGATTGGGACTCTCATGTGGAACATGTTCGGACTGTGTTCCGGATTTTGAGGGAGAATTCCCTGTATGTTAAGGGATCGAAATGCCTTTTTGGTGTACAGAGGATTTCATTTTTGGGATTTATTTTGTCTCCGTCAGCTATTGAAATTGACCCGGCCAAGGTACAGGCCATTTATGATTGGGTTCAGCCCACTTCTTTGAAGGCCCTCCAGAAGTTTTTGGGTTTTGCTAATTTTTATCTTAAATTTATAGCTAATTTTTCTGGTATTGCCAAACCATTGACTGATTTGACTAAGAAGGGTGCTGATGGGCTGAATTGGTCTCCAGAGACTGTTTCTTCCTTTCAGGAGCTGAAGCGGAGGTTCACTTCTGCTCCAGTTTTGCGGCAACCTGATGTCTCACTCCCGTTTCAGGTAGAGGTGGACGCTTCTGAGATTGGTGCAGGAGCTGTTTTGTCCCAAAAAGATCCGGTAACATCTAAAATGAATCCCTGTGCTTTCTTTTCCCGAAAGTTCTCCCCATCTGAACGCAATTATGATGTGGGGAATCGGGAACTGTTAGCCATGAAATGGGCATTTGAGGAGTGGAGACATTGGTTGGAGGGAGCTAGACATCAAGTTGTGGTCCTCACTGACCACAAGAATTTGATTTACCTTGAGTCGGCCAAATGCTTGATTCCTAGACAGGCTAGGTGGGCCTTGTTTTTCACACGTTTTGATTTCGTGGTCTCTTTTCTTCCAGGCACTAAGAATGTCAAGGCAGACGCCCTCTCTAGGAGTTTCTTTGCTGATTCTCCTATTGTAACCAAGCCTGCTACCATCTTAGGTGAGGGGGTAGTTCTTTCTGCCATCTCGCCCGATTTGAGACGTGCTCTGGAAGCGTTTCAGGAGGACAAACCTGAGCGTTGTCACATTGGAAAATTGTATGTTCCTGACCAGTGGAGAAAGAGGGTAATGTCTGAAGTTCATTGCTCCGCATTGGCTGGTCATCCAGGTATTTTTGGTACTAGAGATTTGGTGAGTCGGTCCTTATCTCGTGATGTCAGGAATTTTGTGCAGTCCAGTGGGACTTGTTCCCGGTCTAAACCTTGTTCTCGCTCTAGTGGGTTGTTGATGCCTTTGCCGGTGCCCAGGAGGCCATGGACCCATATTTCAATGGATTTTATTTCTGATCTGCCTGTCTCTCAGAGAATGAGAAAATGGAAACGGTCTTAGGAGCGCAGGAAAGATACTCAGACAAGAGATGGGGTTAAACCAGAACGCGTTTCGACGGAGGATCCGTCTTCATCACATGGAAGTTATCTCTCAGAGAATGACTGTTATCTGGGTGATTTGTGATAGATTCTCTAAGATGGCCCATCTTGTACCACTCCCTAAGTTGCCATCTTCCTCAGAGTTGGTGCCCTTGTTTTTGCAACAGGTGGTTCGCTTGCATGGGATTTCTGAGAACATTGTATCTGACAGAGGAGTTCAGTTTGTCTCTAGATTTTGGAGGACTTTTTGTTCCAAGCTGGGAATTCAGTTGTCCTCCTCTGCGTTTCACCCTCAGACCAATGGGCAGACGGAGAGAACAAACCAGACTTTGGAGTCTTATTTGAGATGTTTTATCTCTGCTGATCAGGATGATTGGGTTTCATTTTTGCCCTTGGCCGAATTCGCTTTAAATAATAGAGCTAGTTCTGCCACCTTGATGTTGCCCTTTTTCTGTAATTTTGGGTTTAATCCTCGATTTTCTTCAGGGCAAGTGGAATCTTCAGCCTGCCCAGGTGTTGACACTGTGGTGGAGAGAATGCACCAGATTTGGGACCAAGTGGTGGATAAGTTGTCTCTCTCCCAGGAAAAGGCCCAGGGGTTTTCCAACCGGCATAGGACCATTGGTCCCCGGTTTAAGGTGGGTGATATGATTTGGTTGTCATCAAAGAATATCTCTATGAAGGTGGCTTCTCCAAAGTTTAAACCTAGATTTATTGGACCTTACAAGATTTTGGAGATTCTTAATCCGGTCTCTTTTCGATTGGCTCTTCCTCTTACATTTAAGATCCATAACGTGTTTCATAAGTCTCTGTTGAAGAGATTTGTTGAGCCAGTAGTTCCTGCGGTGGCACCTCCTGACCCTGTATTGGTTGAAGGTAATGTGGAATATGAGGTTGAGAAGATACTGGATTCTCGTCTGGCTAGACGGAGACTCCAGTATTTGGTTAAGTGGAAGGGTTATGGCCAGGAGGATAATTCTTGGGTCTCTGCATCTGATATTCATGCCGAAAGATTGGTTCGTGCTTTTCATCAGGCCCATCCTGATCGGCCTGGTGGCGTGGATGAGAGTTTGGTGACCCCTCCTCAAGGGGGAGGTACTGTTGTGAGCTCATTTTCTCGTTCACCTTTGTCCGATGAACTCCCTCTGCTGGTGAAAGGAGGTGGTGAAACTGATTTGGATGGGAGAAACCTGTCATCTGAACAAGTGGATTGCGATTGGACATCTGAAATCTCTGAGTGGATATAAGGCTGCCGACACCCTGTAAGGTTGCTGGTGATTTCTCTGCTCAGGGCTCTGGCCTCCAGTTCAGTTCCTGTCTTCTGAAAGCTAAGTTTTGCTCTGTTGTTGTTCCATGGGATTTTGTCTGATTTGCTTAGTTTTGTGTTCAGCCAGCCCCGGCTGGGGCTTTGCTGAATTTCCATTTTGTCCCTGATCGGTTGAATCTCTTTTGCTCTGTCTTCGGAATGTATCGGAGTGCTGATGTAAGGATTTTGAAGTCTAGTGACTTCAGGGCCGTTTTTCTTATCAGACGTGTTGGGACATTTTTGGTAGGGTTTTTGCGGATTGCAGCTAGCGTCTTTTCTATCCTTTCCTGTCTGGTTGGTTGGGCCCCATCATTTGCTCTGCCTGTCTTTCTGTCTGTGTTTGTGTTTTCATCTGTTTTCACCGACAATACATGTTGGGGGCTGTCTGTTGCTTTGGGGTCTGCTCTGGGGAAGTTTAGATTTCCCCTTTCTTTCTTTAGGCTTATTTAGCTCTCCGGCTGTGACGAGGTGTCTAGGATCACCGTGGGAACACTCCACGGCTGCTGTTGGTTGTGTGAATGGGATCGGGGGTCTGCAATCCGTTAGCTACCAGCCTCTCCGGTTTTCTGGACTTAGCTTGCATTTTTGTTTTTTCCTCCTCCGGTGACTCATTCATAACAAACATCCATCCATACTGCTGTATCTTGACTTACACTACATGGTCAAATAATATGTGGACAACTTTTCTAATTACAGAGTTTTGCTATTTTAAAGGGAATCTGTCAGAAGATTTTTACTATGTACCTGATGACAGCAAGAAATAGGGGTTAAAACACAAATGTCATTGATGTGTCACATGTTGGGCTGTGTGATGCTATTTACTTACAATTAGCGTTTTATCATTTGATAATTATCATTGTCCAGACTACAGCAGCACATGCATGCTAGTCCGCCTCCATCTGTGATAACTAGCTCACTGCCTATAGCTACGTACATAGATAACCTGGTGTGGGCGGGGGCAGCTGTCTCAGCTCTGCTTCATGCTAAATTTAAAAACTCTGATTTTGTGAGAACCGCTGTGCCCATTTTACTAAGTGATACATCATTGGATTCAGGGTCTCCTAAACTACATTATGCTGCTCCCAGATCAGGTAGGAAAACCCGCTGACAGATCCCCTTTAATCTCAACCTCAACCATTGTTTAAAGACATATACAATCATACACAGCCATGCAATGTCAATGGATAACCATTCTCTGTGGACTGGGCATACTGTACAAATCAATCGACATCATTATCATTGTATATTAATAGCATATTTCCCCCATGTTAAGTTGTTATAATACAACTATAACAGTCAACTGTTTTTGCAGTTCAAACGCAGTCGGTCAATACATTTGTCCTACCAAACCACTCCCAGTGCCAAATAATAACATTGCTATTTATTGAAGTGATATAAGGGAGATAATTATGTTTTATTCCATTTTGACAAGTGACCGTTGGGCAATGGTCAAACTAGGAATTTTTCTGAGGGTTGTGAACCATTATGTAAACTTAAGACCCCCATACACATTAGATAAGTGTTGGCTGAACCCATCGCCCAACACTCCAATGTGCATGGAAGCCAGGGAGAATACATTTTCGGAGGAGATATCTATCCAGCAGGCTCAATTTGGGACTGCCAATCCTCTGGTTCGCCATGAGGAAAGGCGCAACCAGACAAGTCTGGCAGTGGCTCTCTTAAAAAGAATACGGGTGCAATGTGCTGAACAAATTCTCCCACTCATGGGAAGACTGGCGAAGAAGGCTGTCGGACGAAAAATTCAGTTGAAGCATCATTTGGCCCACAACAATCACATAGGTATGATGACCACTACTCTTCTGCTTCTCTGACATAGTGTGCTTACAAAGGCTCTTTCATTATCCACTGTAGTGGCACTGATAGCATCATTGGCACAAGGAATTATTTTCATGTGTTGTTCAAGATCTCACAGTCTCACTTGAGATCACCGTCTGCAGTGCCAAGCATTGAGTGCACATGTGCTAAGCACACCACCATAAGATATTAAAGCAGTGGAAACACATTCCCTGGAAGGGAATCACACATCACCTGGGGCAGCCAGATAGACAAATTGATTGCCAACTTAAAAAGTTTGGTGGATGAGAACAGTTTTAAGAAGGCCTGTGATTTAAGTTTGTGCACAAAGTGAGCTCTATTAAAAATGTTCTACCATATTTCTGTTGGAAAACATTGAAGGGTCACACAGCTGTGACCTCATCCCCACTGAAACACCACTGTTCACACTAGTCTTCATTTTATGTTTTCCCTTGATCTTTTTCATTCATGTTTGATTTTTATTTTCAGACATCTTATTGAAAATGTATTTGAGCAGTCATAATCACTTCAGGGTAATGTCTGCAAAGCAAGATTATCTAGAAACAGCTATCCTAGAATTTATTGGGTATATTTTTCTTCATTTTTGCGAAACAAACACTTGAAAGGCAAGTTGTCTACACTGTTTTCTTTGATTTTGTCTGTGGAGCAGAAGCATTTTCCCCCAGAATAATAATGTACTGTGAGTGATCACAGCTAGGATGCCAACCAAGCTGTTCAGACTTGTGCTATGCCCTTATTGACCAGCTGTTTTTTCCCCTAGTGGAATTTAATTTTCTTCCTTCTTCAGATATAACAAAAGATGTTTTTAGGGTTTTAACATCCACTAATCCAGTAGACCTAAAGCAATATATAAGAAGCTTAGACCAAACTATAATATAGGAAACTATAAACTATAGTTGAAAATTTGTAAAATATCAGAAATTCTTTAAAGCTCACAAAAGGTTCTTAAAAGAGGCACGTAACTCATTTCAAGGAATTCTCCAGGCAAAACTGAAATATTATATTATGCCTAGTCCAAGGCCTATGGGGCAGTGCATGACACATGGCTCTATATGAATAACTGTACACTTCATATCCTGAAGCCCAATCTACGATTAATATAGTATACAATATCAGTTTTGCCCATAGTGTTCTTTTAGACACAATTTATAGCTTAAATTATACCCTCACCTTTGAAATACGTTTCAGAAAATATTGTTTACGTGTTTTAATACAATTTTTTTATTATGCTGTGTGTTATGGTTCTGCAGCACAGGACTAGGGTAGGAGGGGGGAAAACTGACCCTGCACTGTGACTAGGCTGATACCCTACGATGGAGTGGGCGACCCATTCCTTGTGAATAGACCCACCGAAGATCCTAGGTTAATCTCAAGTGAAGACCTATAGATAGGGGGAAGGGGGTCCCTGTAAGATCTAAGGACTGGGTACAAAAACGGGTCACCTCCTAATAAAAAACAAAGAGAAGGCTGCAGAAACAAACTGAAAACAGAAACTAAGACTAGCAGAACCAGAGGTTCCAGAACTGCACTAATTAAACACACAGAAGGCAAAGCAAGGATCCAAGCCAGACTTCAAGTGGATTAACACTGTTGTCCAGCAAGGAATGGGAGGTAGGTGCAGGTTAATAAAGGATGATACAATCACCTGACCCAAAACAAACCCAGCACCGGGGGAAAAAGACCAGCATCCAGAACACTACAAGAAAATGGCGGATAGTCACAGACTGAACAGATTCTAACACTGTGTACTAGAATTACTTTTTTTTACTAGTGTGTATTCATTTTACTGCAGAGCTTATTTTGTTATTACATATTGCTTTTGTTTTCACTCCAGTAAAATATTTAAGACTTTGTAAATTTCTGGCATAAATGATTTTGAAAAGTTGCAAAATGTTTGTGAATACTCGAAGAAAGATTTATAAGACATAAGAGAAAGGATAGGAGCTTATATCCCTCAAATAATACACATGTGTGTGAAAAAATCCATAAACCAAAGAAAAAATAAGAAATGCACCTTCTTAATGCAAAGTGTCACACATATTTATTCAAGAAGATACAAAACAATGCACAATAATAATACATCACACATGTAGTAGAAAATAGATGATAAAAGACCAGTGGACAATGATATCATGGTGCAACAATACAGGCTCAAAAGGGTTAAATACTATGGGCAATGATGTCTCTAGTGTTGCTAAAAGTCCCAAAAATTCATTGGGGGGGTGAAGAGGGCATTATGCATCCACTGCAACTTTGCAATTTCAGCCATGGTATAACCATTCTTGGGTGTCTTTAGCACTAGGCAATTTCATTCTGTGGTTAGTTCCACATGCTTTAGGGCAGTTAGGATTAACAAATTTTCTTACAATGTTTTATTATATGCTTGATATCAAGTCTGTTTTTCTGCCTTATCTTTGCCTGCAATGTACATGGCAGTCTTGTTATATAGAATTGCATGATATGTGCCTGCTTATGGGTGGCTATGAATAGTCCAATATGGGCCACATCTTAGGTTCATATTACCTGTTTTTTGGGGGTGTCTGTGTCATTGGTTCTTTGTATTTTAAATGTTTTTAGCTTATTGTATCCAATATGTAATAAAGGTTTTTTATTGTCTATTGGGATGTGCATACCATCATTAGCCTAGTCTTTTTCTCCCTTTTTTTTGCTTCTCTACTTACGGGCTAGGTATTGCACTCCACTGGAGATTGAGATATGACAGTAGTGCACCCCTCCTTTTGCATCTAATGTGGAAGTAGGGCTTTAAATATAGCTCCATATGAGACCACTGTCGAATCTTGGGCCAGGGGAGGAGACTTATTGAGTACCGCGAGAAGAGAGCGCATGTGGGCGGATCATCCAGCGGTTCCCCGTCACATCCGGTGTCGCGGGCGCGATGCGCGTCAGAGGCAAGTGTTGCCAAGGACGCTGTGAGAAGCATCGCTCCATTGGATACCATAGGGGGCGTGAAGCAGTGGGAGGGCCGGCCACATGCGCAGCACAAGGTAAACAAGGAGTCCAGGCTGCACAATGATCTTTATAAAGGTGTGATAAACACCGTAACCAAATCAAGGGGATTTATAGCATAAATATATACATTAAAAAATACATAAAAAAAGAAGAAAGATTTAGCAGTCCAGGTCAGCTGTGCCAAAATGGGTAGAGCCGTGGCAGGATGGAGGTGTGGCAACACTCGGCCATTTAATTAATTACAAGACATGGCACACCTTTCGTCAGACATTTTACTCCAGTAGTAAGATTTCTGGCAAGGCGCATGCAGGCACACGCCAATTTTCAGATGGTCCTGATTCATTAAGTGGCATGTGCCTCTTAATTAGGTGCTTCATATTCCACCATGCCCCTTTATTAAGACTAACATGTACAACTCCAGTCGTAATGAATTAGGACCATTGTCTTAAACTATATTTAATGTATTGGCAGGTAGGAAAACAAGTTGTAGTGTACATCACTAAATGGTGCTGACCAGAATATATGGCCTCTGGGCATAGAACACAAATATTGAAAGACTAGAGATTTTCTCAATTTTAAGCAGAAATTGACAAATATCATGGTAAATCAATTTTGCAGTCTTTCACCTTGGCATGTACAAAAGTTTACCTTTATGTAATACTTTTTCCTTATTGACTTTATTGTATCCACAACACAAGCTCTTATTGTTGTAGACAAAGTCAACTTGGATGTTCCAGTAAGTCTGACTGACAGAAACAAACTTTGGAACAGAATAAGATGACCTTGTCCCATTCACATATATTACACTTGCATGTCTACAGCCTTCTTTTTGGAATAATAAAGTATTTCAGTCCACATGGCAACAAGCGGGTTAAAATTGGGCACAAAAATTAAGTATTTTCCAAAACCCATCAAAAGCTGTAGACTTTCTAACAGTCCACACTCCCTTTATTATTCTTTTCATCTAACTGCGCAAAGCAGAACATCAAGCCAGGGAACGTTTTTATTCTCCTCACGTCGTTCAGTCATGCTGATCTTCAAAGAGAGCTTTAAAATTTTACCTTCGGGCCATATTTATGCGAGCCTGAATCAGAGCTGCACCAAATGAAATAATCCTTTCCTCCCAGTTACTTGTCATCGTACTTTTATGGAGAGCGTTCATTCCAGTTTTTCAGAAAAGTTCACGTACCATGGGAATTTTCATCAGACCATTAGGTTTTGTCTGTTTTTTTTTGTAGAGGTGAGTGGGATTGAGGGGTGGTTGCCATAGATTGGCTTTACCAACCTCCATTGTTACAGGAACTGAACACTTGCTTGCTTTCTGTGATTGAAGTTTAACCAAGCATAGATGTGAAGTGAAAAAATATATACAGTACTTTCTTTCTAGGTAGGGGATTTATTCATGTTTTTTATTTTTTATCAATTCTTCTTTTTCATTGTTAAAAACGTTAGCTCTTCATTGAAATCTATTTTAGAAATGAAACCAGGCTGTTGCTTCTTTAGAAGTTTTAGCTATATACTGCCTTTATAGCAGCAAAGTTTGTGATGTAGTTGTCCTTAGGGGGCCCATATACATTGTAATATATATATACTAGATGTGGGCCCAATGCTATCGCATCGGGAGGGCAGTGTGTGTGGGGGGGGTGTGTCCCGCAGCTGCCCTCCCACCCACCTCTGTGCAGTCACAGCTGGCAGGAAAGATGGTGGTTTGCGGCCTGTGCTGGAGATTGGGTGCGGCGCCACCAGAGCCCGCACCCCATCTCCAGCACAGGCCGCAAGCCGCGGTCTTTCCTGCGAGCTGTTACTGCACGGAGGTGGGAGGGCAGATAGCTGCGGGATCTGGCTTGGGTAGTCAGGTGACGGCGGGTCCTAGCGGGGGTCCGGCGATCCGGTGGCGGGTCCTGGTGGCAGGTCCGGCGGCGGGTCCTGGTGGGGGTCCAGCTGCGGTGGCGGAGGGGATCCCGGGGTGGGTGTCCCGGCGTTGTCCCGCTGGTGGTACTTCACAAGGGCCTGGAACCTCCACAGGGCGTACTTCCAGTGCGGCATGGTGGATTCTGGGATTCGAGGACATCCGGACGGAAGTGGATGATGGACAATTTTAGGTAAGTATATATATATATATATATAATATTTGGATTTTATTCTATATTAATTTGTATTTTGAGTAAATTTTCTCTAATCTGTAGAGAAAAATCCCTTAAAAATTGCACTCTTTTAATCCAGATGTTGCCCACCTCACTCCACTCGAATAAAGCTTACACAATACGTGCTTTTTTGGAAATCTATGGATCTTCAATTGGACAGCTCCTTTAGGGCTGCTGTTTCTGCAGTTTTCTAACACCTGTTATAATCAACTGCCTAGGAACCAGTAGTGTAACTAAATCTTTCAAATTTCTGAAATTTTCATAGTCTAGTAGAAATGCAGGAGATAATATGGAGTATTTCCTGGTGCGCTATTCCATTTTTGGCTGGGGAACACTGAAGGGTTGTGGCTTAATCAAGGGGTGGAGTTTAACAAAGAAACCATGATTGGGAGCATCTGCTGCAGCCAGTTATCGCACAGCCAGACACAGGACACTGAGGAGATGAAGCAGGATGGAATGGCTGATGTCATGGGAAACACAAAGAATGTTTTCTATATTATTTTCTGAATTAATTATATTGTGAGACTAAATAGAATCAAATGAAAGAAGGACTGTAAAGAAGAATTTTGTCATTCGAACATTTGACCTTTTAGCTAAATGTCATACTGTAAATTAAATATTTTTCTAAATGTCCCTTTTGGAATCATAATCAATTCATATAATAATTCAAATCCAGTGATCACACCTGCAATAAAGTAATGTTTTATGGACTGTCCTATTAATAATTCATAAAATGTGGTGGAAAACCCTTTTAAGGCTGCATTTTTTACAATGCAAGTAACTTAATCAAGCTCTGTACATTGTATATTGAGTCAGGATGGAATTCCAGGGCCTTTCAGCTTTGGAATCTAATTGTGAACATAGCTTTGGTGTATAATGCAGGCTGATACTTTGGATCTGTACAGGTTAAGTAATTACAATATATTGTTAAAGTACTTTACATTTATATATAAATTAATTTATTCGTAATCATGTACCAAATATAAATGGAAGTGTGAAGTTATATTATATTTCGGGTTAGGTTTTGTAGGGTTAGAATTTATCCAAAGTGTTAACCCATGAAGTAGGCAGTTCTCTATGACAGTTGATAAGGTTATGCCTGCCCCTCATTGAGAAAAAGCAATGAATGTGTCTGCTTTAAAATCATGAGATAAGTTTTGCTGCTGCTCATCATTTTGCTCACAGCATTGTGTTTTGTCCTCAATTTAGGCTAAGCAATCAAAGCAACGTTGAGTGCTGTCATTTCTCTGAAGTAAGGTAGACCCTAATGTAATTGCTGTATAATTGACTTAGAATTTTAAACCTTGGCAGGTATTTAAACTCTTAATTTATGTTTTCTAGGAAGACAAACACTTTCCAGTTATAGAAGTAATGAGAGACAGTGATTTGCTATAGAGCTTGTTAGGAAATCATTAAGGTTTAGTATGTAATATTTACCAAACGAAAAGCGTGACTGTTGTTCGCCATGATGTTACTAATGAAACAAATTGCATCCACAAATAATAAAAAAAAACCATTCCTGTAGTCTTAATACACATGCTTCTCAAAAAATTAGAATATCATCAAAAAGTTAATTTATTTCAGTTCTTGAATACTAAAAGTGAAACTAATATATATAATTATATTAGAGTCTTTACAAACAGAGCGCTCTATTTCAAGTGTTTATTTCTATTAATGTTGATGATTATGGCTTGCCAATGAAAACCCAAAAGTCATTATCTCAGTAAATTAGAATAATTTATAACACCGGCTTCAAAAATGATTTTAAAATCCGAAATGTTGGCCTACTGAAATGTATATTCAGTAAATGCACTCAATACTTGGTCAGGGCTCCTTTTGCATCAATTATTGCATCATTTCGGCTTGGCATGGAGGCGATCGGCCTGTGGCACTGCTGAGGTGTTGTGGAGGCCCAGGTTGCTTTGATGGCAGCCTTCAGCTCATCTGCATTGTTGGGTCTGGTGTCTCTCATCTTCCTCTTGACAATATCCCCCTATGATTCTCTATGGGGTTAAGGTCAGGTGAGTTTGCTGGCCAATCAAGCACACTGATACTGTTGTTTTTAAACCAGGTATTGGTACATTTGGCAGTGTGGACAGGTGCCAAGTCCTGCTGGAGAATGAAATTTCCATCTCCAAAAAGCTTGCCGGCAGAAGGAAGCATGAAGTGCTTTAAAATTTCCTGGTAGACAGCTGCGCTGACTTTGGTCTCGATAAAACACAGTGGATCTGCACTAGCAGATGACATGGCTCCCTAAATCATCACTGATTGTGGAAACTTCACATTAGACCTCAAGCAGCTTGGATTGTGTGTCTCTCCACTCTTCCTCCATACTCTGGGATATTGATTTCCGAATGAAATGTAAAATTTACTTTCATTTGAAAACAAGACCTTGGACCACTGAGCAAATGTCCAGTTCTTTTTCTCCTTGGCCCAGGTAAGACGCCTCTGGCGTTGTCCATTGGTCATAAGTGGCTTGACACAAGGAATGTGACACTAGTAGTCCATGTCCTGGAGATGTCTGTGTGTGGTGGCTCTTAATGCTGTGACTCCAGCTGCAGTCCACTCCATGTGAATTTCACCCAAATTTTTGAATGGCCTTTTCTTAGCAATCCTCTCAAGGCTGTGATTATGCCGGTTGCTTGTACACCTTTTTCAACACACTTTTTCCTTCCTCTCAACAGTCCATTGATATGCTTGGATATAGCACTCTGTGAACAGCCAACTTCTTTATCAGTGACCTTTTGTGGCTTACCCTCCTTGTGGAGTGTGTCAATGACTGCCTCCTGGACATCTGATAAGTCAGCAGTCGTCCCCATGATTGTGGCGCCTACTGAAACAGACTAAGGGACCTTTTTAAATGCTTAGGAAGCCTTTGCAGGTGTTTTTTGTTAATTATTCTAATTTACTGAGATAACGACTTTTGGGTTTTCATTGGCTGTAAGCCATAACTATTGAACATTAACAGAACTAAACACTTGAAATAGATCACTCTATTTGTAATGACTCTATATAATATATGAGTTTCACTTTTTGTATTGAAGAACTGAAATAAATTTAAATTTTGATGATATTCTAATTTTGTGAGAAGCACCTGTACATATACTTATAAATAGCAAGGCCTTTATTTACTTTAAGATGTGCATTTACCATATTTTTACGTAGTGTAGTCCTTTATCCTATAGGCAGAAATTAAATGGAACACGTCAGTTTGAGCATGGTGACAGGTTCAACTTACTACTCTTATCAATCTGCTCAGCAGCAAGAACTGAGCAGATTGATGCATGGCTGATAAATCCAGAGGGCATTTCTGCTCCTAAGTAACTTCCTATTCCTAAGTGATTGACAGTACACATGTACCTATATGGTCCTTTTGGGAAAAGGTTTCTATTAAAGGGAAAATCTGGATTATTGAATATGTATTTATCGTAATAATAAGAATTGTTATTACTATTATGATTACCTTGTAAATGAGATATCCGGCTCATAGAGGGCACAGTGTGAACGAGAATACCTTGAATTTCTATCCTATGATTCAGAAAAAGTGCAGAACGGAGTTGAAAACCTGGGAAGACAACAATAGGTGAGTATATTAAGACACTGAAACTACAGTGCACAATGGTTTAGGGGAAAAAAGTTAATGGGCGTGCTTCTTTAAAGGGAATCTGTCAGAAGGATTAACCCTGCTAAGACATCTGTATGGGCATGCAAGTCAGAGGAAGCTGGATAAAATGATATCTTAATATCAGCGTTCTGATGTCTTATTCCAGAGAAAATTATGTTTTTCTTATATGTAAATGAGCTGTTCAGGACTATGGGCGGGACTGATCTAAATGAGAATCTGCTTAGAGGGCTAATTTACCAGTGTGAGACATGTAAGTAACATAGAACAGTAGAACTGAAATTTGCCTCCTTACAAACATGCTAGCAGCTGCAGCTCTCACGCCTCTGTTGTATTGCAGCATTATTGCAACAGAGGCCGCCTGTGAGAAGGAAGCTGAAGCTGAGAGGAACCTGCAGATGTTGTAGTCAATAGTGATTGCCATGTCCCTGGTTGACAGAGGGAAGGGTCTTGTTCTGTATCTCCATCCATCACGAAGTGCAGATGGTTACCATGACAACTGAAGGCCAAACAATAGACTCTTGTCTACCAGCTAGAAAAGCCTATTAGGTCTTACTAGCAGCAGGGTCTATTAGGCTGAATGTGACATTGTTACACAATGAGACAAAGTAACAAATGCATTTAATAAAAGCAAAATTGCCTATTCTCAATTTATTACTATAACAATAACTACACAACTCTGCTATCGCATTGTCCTTAGCGACTGAACTGTAAAATTAGCATGTCATGAATTGCTGTAATAAAACATAGATAATTAATACATGTTTGGTATCTACTTATTAGTAATGACTCGAAAAATAAAATGAGCATGCTATGTATCCTTCCCAGTGAGCATCATAAAAAAATTAAATGCAAAAGTAAATAAAAAAATCCAACTTGAAAAGTTACATGTATGCCAAATATATATAAATCAAAACTACATTTTGCCCTATATATAACAAGCCCTCATATCAATAAAAAAATAAAAAAGTTGTGGCTCAATATAACAACAGACTGATTCAAAGATGTCCAATAATGGAAATTAGAACTATCTCCCTGTCCAAGTATAAAACGCTATATAGCAAGGGTAGATGAATAAAACATAACTTTTAATATATTATAATCTAAAAAATCTCCTGGCTATAAAACAACAGTCACAATAACATACGTATAAAAAGAGATCAATAATTTTGGCAAAGATTGCTAAAACTGATCCACAGTTTAGTAATTATAATGGTTCATGCAAATGCATAAAGCAAAACTAGCAAAGCAGCAGTAGAGAAACAGGAACCAATCTCACCAAGAGGTCCAGGTGATGTCCTGTAGTGGTCCTCCCTATTAATGATCCTCCATATTGATAGGAGGGGCACATAATAATACAGCCACACATTTCCTCCATCAGTATCAGCGGACAACAAATGCTCCCAATTGCTCCCGACGCGTTTCTTCATGCAGAGTCATCAGGGGAGATTCGTTCAAGTCATAGAGAGACAAGCCTAGGTGGCTGGGTAAACACACTACTACATCCGCGGGAACATTTTAATGAAAACAGTAAAATGTTCACCAATGTAAACGCTAACTTCTCTCACATAAAATAAACTTTTAGACGACTTGATGTATGGAAAGGTAAAAAACTTTTGCAAAAAGAACTTTCTTCCAGAGCCCGGGACAGCGTTGTTGCCAGGGACATTATCAATTTTGGTAAGTAGATAAGGAAATTCAGCTTAAAAAAATAAAATTTTCAGCTTTATTTATAGACAGGTCATTCCGGGAAAAAAGCTGCACATGAATTTAGGTGTATATAATAAATACACCCTCTCCTTCTTCCAAAAAGAATGATAGCATCCAGTTATAATTAAAAAAACCAACACTAAAATCAATCACAACTCAGACAGAGCGGTACCTTCGTTCAAATGGAGTGCGGGGTGATTGAAAAAATCCTGGCTCCAAAGTGTCCCGATGCAGAGGCAACAGTTCCAGCAGCGATAGTTCAAATAATGGAGCCCACAGTCCAAGTCCCCGAAGCACACTCCCCGTGTCTAGGCAATAGTTCAGACGGACAAAACCGGATGCAAATACCGGCTTTCAAGTCCTTAGAGTACAGGTCACAATCGTGAGTATCGGACGCTGTCCCGGCCGGTGACAGACGTCCTCCTACCCGCGTAGCAGTCACTGAAGGCGGCAAAGTGCACAGCGCGTATAGGTTCAGAGCCAGCAAGGTACAGCGATCCCACGCAGGACCTTGCGTGACGTCACGGTCACGTGGAGAACCACGTGACTGGCTAGTGAGCGCGGATTAGACCACAAGACTGTCTTACGCGTTTCGGAATCATCGGATTCCTTCCTCCGAAACTAAACTAAACTTAACTAAAATAAGCCCTCACTCACACAGCTGTGCTGAAGAAAAATTCTGAGTTACATCTCTTACAATATGGCTGCCCCTAAAAACATTATTTCACTAAAAGATTTGCTTTTTATTATAACAAAAAATACCACAGTTTATATATTGAATACATATTTGATTTCATCATATCTGCAAAGACCGAAATTGTCAAATGAAAATATTTAAAGAAAAAAACTGCCACAATTGCTGTTTTTGCCAACTTGTCTGCTGTAAAAATTAAGAAAAAAGGCAACAGAAAAGTTACATATACTTCAAAATGGTACCAATAAAGACTACAACTGGCCCTGCAAAAAATAAGACCGACCTGCATGAAATTAAATACAAAAAATGTTTTTTTTAAAAAGTACCGTATTTTCAATGGGTAAACATAGTGAAACATATATAAAACTATATAAATTTAGTATTGCAGTATTTGCTCGTACTGACCTGAACAATGCAGTTAATATGTCACATATAATACATGGTCAATACTGAACCCTAACTGGGCAAAAATCACAATTCTCACGTTTTGCCATCTGACATGTATTACTTTCTGACTACAAGTGACATCACATTGACAGTGCACATGACCTCTGTAGCCAATCACTGAGCTTAGCGGCTTGTGCCATCTACATCAGCAGAGCCACTGGGTTCAGTGATTCGCTGGAGCCAATCGTTGTGACATCCCCGATGCAACCAAAACACAATCACCAGAGCTTAGGCAGGGAGCCAGCGCCCGAGCTGGGTCGGGTGACTATAGCTGCCAGACAATTTGCCTACAAGCCACTGAAATGTAAATCTGCGCCCTTTCTAAGGCTACTTTCACACATCAGGTTTTTGGCGTCAGGCGCGATCCGGCGTCGTGCCTGAACGCCGGATCCGGCAAATGTTTTGTAAAACCTGATGTGCCGGATCCGTTTTTCTGCCGGATCCGTCTTGTTCTTGACAGAAAAAAACGGATCCGTCTCATCCGGTTCATCCGTTTTTCTATCCGTTTTTCGACGGATTACGCCGGATCCGGTTTTTAAAATTGACCCTTGTGGCCTTCCGAATGGGATTGGCTACTGGAAAACTATATATAGCGTGTTCCTACAGCCCTTCTTTGACAGGTTGGAGAGGAGAAAGTGCAGGTTGGAGAGAAGAGCAAGTTACTGGCGAAGATGGATGTTGTGATTGGAAATATTTTGAAGAATTTGGCGGATTTTATAGCGGAGGCGAATCGTTTGAGGGTGATTGTTCTGGAGAAGGAGAGAGCGAGACAGCAGCGCATCAGGCATCGTAGACGACGTTTGTGGATCCACCCCATCACAGCCAAGAGAATGACGCGTGGGGTCTATTCTACACTCTGCATGGACCTTCGACGAAACCCGGATAAATTTTTTGGATATGTTCGGATGAAAATGGAGAATTTTGATTACTTGGTGGAGCGCATTGCACACCTCATAAGAAAAGCGGACACCTATTGCCGCTTCTCTGTTTCACCCGCAGAGCGTCTGATGGTGACTTTAAGGTAAGCCACATTTATTGGATATGCTCGCATCAGAGCACACTTTCACTGCAATCTTGTTGGTGGTAGTTTGTATCTCCAAGTGTTATAGCTGAGTTTTGGTATGTAATGCTGTGATTTAAAACTAATTTATTGTTTTTTAATTCCCCACAGATTTCTTGCAACTGGAGAATCCCTTTCGTCACTGCATTTCCAGTACAGACTCGGGATTTCCAACATATCTGGAATAGTGAAGTACACATGCCGTGCACTGTGGGACTCCTTAGCTGAAGAGTTTTTACCAGAGCCAACAACAGAGAGGTGGATTGAAATTGCTGACAAGTTTCAACAGATATGTCAGTTTCCCAACTGCTTGGGCGCTGTGGACGGGAAACATATCCGCATTGTAAAGCCAGCCGGATCGGGATCGGAATATTTCAATTACAAGAAATATTTTTCAATTGTCCTCATGGCCATCGCTGACGCGGAATACAAATTTATTGCTGTTGATATTGGGGCCTATGGCCGCTCCAATGACTCTCAAGTTTTCAAACTGTCTGCCATGGGGCGTAAACTGTATGGAAACACCTTCCAGTTCCCACCACCTAGACCGCTGCCGCAAACATCTGGTCCACCTATGCCATTTGTCTGTGTAGGGGATGAAGCCTTCCAGCTGTCAGAACACCTTTTGAAACCGTACTCTAGCAGAGGATTGACAAGACCAAAACGCATTTTTAATTACCGCCTCACAAGAGCAAGAAGAATGGTTGAATGTACCTTTGGTATTCTGACAGCCAAATGGCGGGTCCTATTGACTGTGATCAACCTCAAGACAGAAACTGTTGACGAGGTGATCAAAGCTTGCGTGGTACTCCACAATTTTGTTATCTGCAAGGAACCCATTTCCATTGAGGACACCTCTGAAGAAACCACCTTGCAAGATTACCATGACATTACCACTAGAAGTTCTGTGTCGGTTTCCGTAATGAGGGACAATTTTGCACTATACTTTATGTCACCTCAAGGCAGAGTACACTGGCAGGATGACAGAGTGTGAAATATTTGTGCCCAACCAAACTTGTGTACCTTCTGTACCAACAGTATATACCTTTGCCAACCAAAGTTGGCTATCTTGTCATGGTCTCTATTTTTAGCTTTAGGCCACAGGTGTGTACCTGGTTGTGTTTTATGCAAAGTATTTCACCTTTTAACAAAAGTTGTGTACATTGTTAGGAAATCACCAACAATAAACACAACTTTTTAGGTGAAATACTTTGCTTCAAACACAACCAGGAACACAACTGTGGCAAAAAGCTAAAATTTACCCACAGTTATATACCTGGTTTTGAATACCTTTTTACCTTTTAAATACCCTGTATTTAACCTTTTTTTTAAACATATTTCGCCGCAGAAAGAAATGACAGACAACCAGTGTAAACAATAATTTAACTTTTATTTAAAATATTTTTTTTTTGTAAACTGTTTTTAAAGTTAAAAAAACTTTTTTTATAAAGGTTTGAAAAAAAACTGGGCATTTTTATTACAAAACACACATTACAAATCTGTGTAGTGTGGGGTGGAAATACTGCTGGAGGGGCTGCGGGACACTTCGACACTGGGAGTGTGGAGAGAGGACTGGGATCGTGGTGGGGAAGGAACAGTTAGAGGTGATGGTGTGGAAAAAGCTACAGAATGGGTGGACATGTGGGAGGCAGAAGAGGTGGTGGGCGGTGGAGTGGAGGGTTGGGCAGGGACTGTAGGAGCAGATGATGTTGATGGAAAGTTGTATGGGGAAGTAGTTTGGTTCGGGGAAGGAGTTTGGTACGGGGAAGGAGTTTGGTACGGGGCAGGTTGCTGGAAGTGGGGAGATGTCTGGTACTGGGGAGGTTGCTGGTACTGGGGAGGTTGCTGGTACTGGGGAGGTTGCTGGTATGTAATAGGAGGAGGTGGCTGGAGGGGGTGCAGATGTAATAGGAGGGGGAGGATGGAAAGTGGCTGGAGGGGGTGCAGATGTAATAGGAGGGGGAGGATGGAAAGTGGCTGGAGGGGGTGCAGGTGGAGGAACTACAGTGGTGGGAGGTGGAGGTTGGGAGGTAACCTGCTGTAGAGCACCGTGGCACGAATGCATTACATGCATCTGCTGGGTAGGAGATAGTGTTGCCATGCGCTCCACAACAGACCTGAAAAAGGTGTGGTTTGGCGAAGATCTTGCTTCTGAATGCATGGTTTGCAGAAGTGTCTTCACCTCCAGAATGCTGGAGTTGATCTGCTGAAAGCCTGCGGAGATTTGCTCTGACAAGACTTTTAGACAGTTCTGGAAAGATGCATTCAGATGCAAGAACTCTGGCGCATAAGTCTTTTCCTGACCCCTCTGCCGCTGCCGCCCAGTACCCGCAGGTGTACTAGAAGTGGCAGGGGCAGAAGGGTGGGGTAAAGGGAAAGCGATCTCCTCACCAGCAGCTTCATGTAATGTAGGCGGCCACGATGCTCCTGTGCTGGTGGATGGGACAGATGGGTCGAATGTGTGGGAAGGCTGGGAAGGTGCAGATGTACCGGGGCGGTCGAAGTGTCCCTCGGTGATGGTCTCCTCAGGGATCGCCTCAGAAGGGTCCAATCGCGCAGGCTCCCGAGTGCTGCTCACCGTGCTGTGGAATAAAGAGAAAAAAAAACAATTAAAATAGTGACATGGTATGGCCCTGGCTGAAAAAAAAAAGTTACATAGAAACATTTTTTTGTCACATGTGGTGTGTAATATTTACCTTCTGGTGAGCATTGTCTCCCGGAGGAACGACAGGGCTCGTGCGTACTTGTACTTGCTCCTGCGTCCTCCAGATCCACTCGGGGCCCGCATCTCTTTATTGAACTCCTTCTTGAAACAATCCCTCACAGACCGCCACCGCTTCACAATTCTCTCCCCTGAAACGAGAAAGGACAAAGTGGTTAGTATACAGCATCAGTGTTTCCCAAACTCCAGTCCTCATGGTCCCCAGGGGTCATGTTTTCAGGATTTCCAAAGTAAATAGAAATCCTGAACACATGATCCGTGGGGACCACGAGGACTGGAGTTCGGGAAACACTGGTTTAAATCAAGCAACCGGTACACTGTATATACTTACGCTCTTTAATCTGGGCCCGAGCTTCGAGGTCCTCCCAGCGGTCCACAAGGAGCAAACAGATTTCCTCCCAGAGTCGTCGGGTAACGATAAGGTCAGCGTGGCGGCGGTCAGCCATATTCCAGAGCGGCTCCCTTTCTCTGACGAGATCGATGAGGCGGTCCACATCAATCCCTCCATCCTCACCGTCAGAGTCGGGAGCACGCTGTGAAGGCTGTTAAAGAAAAAGACAAAAATAACATAATTAGCCTCCACAAAAGAAATGAAATAAAAAGTGCAAAAAAAACAAAGCAAAAATATTTATACTTACACGCTGGTGACCGCCGCGTTGCTGTCGCCGACGACCCCGGGAGGCACTGCGAGGACCTCTTGGCCGAGCACCAGATTGGGAAGACTAGAGAAGAAAACAAAAAATGTTATGTCTTTGGATGTAGGCATTTGTTTGCTGTGTGTGGTCTGCAGAACATTGTTTTCTATGTGTTGTGTGTAGTGTGATGTTGTGTTTCTGCGTTTGATGCAAAAAACTTACCAATTGTGAGCCCACTCCAAGTGTCTGTCCACCCCTTCCTTCTTCTTCTGGGAGCTCCTCTTCATCTTGTGATTCCTGTTTTGAAATAAAAGGCAATGAATAGACATACTGTATATTCCAGAGATGATGGATTTTGGAAATAAAAACTTACCGTCAAACGCTGACGATGCGAGGGAGGGCTCCCAGAAGAAGATGTGCTGTCTTCCTCATGGCCAGACTCCATGGCTGTGGGTGGTGTTCCTGCTGCTGCCTTTGCTGCTGCTGCTGCTGCTGCATCTATTGGGCGGCTGTTGAATAAAGAGAAACAAAGGGCCAATGAATATCTTGATATTCCATAGCCCTAGTTTGGAGGAATGGGGGATT
Organism: Dendrobates tinctorius; assembly: GCF_039654945.1. NCBI lineage: Eukaryota > Metazoa > Chordata > Amphibia > Anura > Dendrobatidae > Dendrobates > Dendrobates tinctorius. The sequence continues at coordinate 41,953,544 of NW_027361675.1, forward strand.
TGATAATTACCGTCTCTCATCTGCTGCTGGACTCCCCTCCCGTTGTTCAGCATGCTGCTCCATTTGGGGTGGTGCTGATGGTGCTGCTGCTGCAGATGTCTGCTGCCTTCTCCTGCTCCTGGTTCTTGGCTTGGGTGGCATGTTGGGTGTGGCTGAGGGTCACACTGTCTTGCTTTTATATATGTCTTGTGGGCAGAGCTACTGAGCATGCTCAGACCAAAAAAAACGGATCCGGCCACCGGATCCGGCTGTCGCCGGATCAGGCGCATTGCGGCGCTCATAGGCTTTCATTGTATGAAAAAGCCGGACACGCCGGATCCGGCGTGTCCGGCTTTTTCGCCGGAGACAAAAAACGTTACAGTAGCCGTTTTTTCCAGACGCCGGATCGCGTCACATTGCCGGATCCGGCGAAAATCGGATGAAACACATGGCCATCCGGCTCGATCCGGCTCTAATGCAAGTCAATGGGGGGGAAACGGGATCCGGCATTGCATTTCGCCGGATCCGGTTTTTGTCAAAAGCGCCGGATCGCGCCTGACGGCGAAAACCTGATGTGTGAAAGAGGCCTAAAAGGTATTTCACTCCAGAGAGGGCATTGTACAGTGGGTACAGAAAGTATTCAGACCCCTCTACATTGTTCACTATTTGTTTCATTGCAGCCATTTGGTAAATTCAAAAAAACTTCATTTTTTTCTCATTAATGTATACTCTGCACCCTATCTTGACTGAAAAAAAATAAATGTAGAATTTTTTGTAAATGTATTAAAAAAGAAAAACTGAAATATCACATGGTCATAAGTATTGAGACCCTTTGCTCAGTATTGAGTAGAAGCACCCTTTTGAGCTAGTACAGCCATGAGTCTTCTTGGGAATGATGCAACAAGTTTTTCACATCTGGATTTGGGGATCCTCTGCCATTCTTCCTTGCAGATCCTCTCCAGTTCCGTCAGGTTGGATTGTGAACGTTGGTGGACAGCCATTTTCAGGTCTCTCCAGAGATGCTCAATTAGGTTTAGGTCAGGGCTCTGGCTGGGCCAGTCAAGAAGGTTCTGAAGCCACTCTTTTGTTATTTTAGCTGTGTGCTTAGGGTCATTGTCTTGTTGGATGGTGAACTTTCGGCAAAGTCTGAGGTCCAGAGGTTTTCATCAAGGATATCTCTGTACTTGGCCACATTCAATTTTTCTTCAATTGCAACCAGTCGTCCTGCCCCTGCAGCTGAAAAGCACCCCCATTGCATAATGCTGCCACCACCATGTTTCACTGTTGGAATTGTTTTGGGCAGGTGATGAGCAGTGCCTGGTTTTCTCCACACATACCACTTATAATTATCACCAAAAAGTTCTATCTTCGTTTCATCAGACCCGAGAATTTTATTTCTCATAGTCTGTGAGTTTTTCATGTGTTTTTTAGCAAACTCTATGCAGGCTTTCATATGTCTGGCACTGAGCAGAGGCTTCCATCGGGCCACTCTTCCATAAAGGCCCAACTGGTGGAGGGCTGCAGTGATAGTTGACTTAGTGGAACTTTCTCACATCTCCATACTGCATCTGTGGAGCTCAACAACAGTGATCTTGGGGTTCTTCTTTACGTCTCTCACCAAGGCTCTTCTCCCACTATTGCTAAGTTTGGCTGGACGGCTAGGTCTAGGAAGCCTTCTGGTGGTCCCAAACTTATTAAATTTAAGGATTATGGAGGCCACTGTGCTCTTAGGAACCTTGAGTACTGCAGAAATTCTTTTGTAACTTTTGCCTTGCCACATTTGTGCCTTGCCATAATTCTGTCTCTGAGGTTCTTGGCCAGTTCCTTTGACCTCATGATTCTCATTTGGTCTGACATGCCCTGTGAGGTCTTATTTAGACAGGTGTGTGCCTTTACAAATCAAGTCCTATCAGTTTAATTAAACACAGCTGTACTCCAATGAAGGCCAACAGGTCTGACAAAACCACATGATTAATTAACCATGTATATGGTTGGATTAGTACAACATATCATCAGTTACCACATAGAACCACACAAAGAAAGATGATCAAAAGGCAATCGTAATATATATAAAAAATACAATTTTTATTATGACAACATTAAAATCATACCACCAAATACCGGAACAAGAAGGAAAGTACAAGGCATTCACTGCTCATAACACTCAAGGTCCAGGAAAATAGACACCACAGATAGAATCACAGGACTAAGGGGGATCAGAATCAGATATATAGGACGCAATGTTATAAGACATGCACCAAGGTGAAATGTTGGGACTAAAACAAAACGCAATCATCATGTAGAGAAACATACAATCTTAACCCAATAATATCCACTGCAGCGCAATAATCGCAATTTAAATCTATAAGGGCATGATATGCTCAACACCACCTGGTGTGTCCCCTTTCCTTTTGACTATTTGATATAGCTATGCAGGGTAGCAAACAAAATGTAAATAAATATGTCACCTAACAGTTCCCTGATTACTGCTGCAATGTTATATCCCACTGTGCAATATTCAATCTAGTATAGCCCTATAAAGGATGTCACTTCTAGCACCACCTAAAAAGCCCATCATACCAGTGACTATCAGAACGCCATAATTTATAATAATTACCTATTGGTGTCAGTGGTACCGAGTGCCGTGCTTCCTGGGCCAGCACGTCCGCCCCGACGCGCGTTTCGAACGCCTTTCTCAAGGGGCCTACCATTCAAGCTGTGTCCCAGCATTTTATATCTCCCGGCCGTGGCGTGCATTACCGCCCGACCGGAAGTGACGCTCACCGCCCGGAGGTGACGCGCCATGTTGCCTAGTCACCGACGATGCCAGCGGGCGTTGGTGTCACGCGATGGGCGGAGCCAGGGCGGGCTCAGTCCATGGCAACAGACGCCGAGGGCCGGCGGACATAGCGGCGATCAGGCTGCATGCGCGTACAAGGCGGGAGCACTGAGACACCCTTCACCATGCATAATAATACAGATACTACCAAAAAGGGGAAATATTAAAACCGTCAGGTGATACCGGGACCTAATGCGGACATAATCTCACACAAAAGCATTATCATTCAATAAGAAGACTCCCAATTACTTGAGTGCTAACCACCCACAGTAAACATTTACTGTCATGAACATTATTAACATCTAGAAGCATATCATTAATATGACAAAAATATTCAACATAATGCAATCCTGTACAGGCCATAAGGATATACATATTTAAATGGCAATATCAAATTTTGTCTCCACAAATCTCATATCTTCAATGCTTCATAAAGAAATATCTTGATAATTTTGCTCACGCTGATCTTCTTCATCATGACCACCGAAGGCATCTCAACCACAAGGTCACCAGTTACACCGAAAAATAAATGAGAATAAACTAGATAATAAAGAAATAAAATAAAAACAATATTAAAATTGAGGGTTTAGAGCAACAAACACCTCTCCAGCCAATATAAGGGAATTACTGTAGGTGAAGAAAAATTAAATAAAGGGGGCATAACTAATATTCTCATTGAGTCCAGATGGATGTACCGTACCAAGGGTCCATATCCATCTGGACTCAAGTTGGGCCAATCTCTTCGAGGTACTACCCCCACGTATCCCCACATCCAACACATCAATACCCCTGTCCCTCAGTAGGCTGCCGTCACAGTCATGATGTCTCCTAAAATGTCGGGGGATAGTTTTTAACGAAGTTATGTCCTCGGCGGTCGCTGCTGCCTCAATCCCAAGCACGTGTTCTCTGACATGGATTTTAAATTGTCTGGTCGTCATGCCAACTTAGATCTTGCGGCATGGACATACCGCATAATAGATGACATTTTTACTGGTACAGGTAATCCGTTTCTTGATTTTAAACTCGCGGGAACTATCCTGACTCAAAAAAGAGTCTGCGCGATCTATGTTGGCAGAGGCCACACAGCGGCCACACAAGGAACATCCAACTCGTATCACCCCTTGATTGAGAAAAGATTGAGCTGGGGTCCCGGTATAGTGACTATGCACCAACCGGTCCCGGTAAGTTTCTCGATCTTCTAGCTGCGATCGCAGCCCTCTCAGGGACAAATTTCGAGATAACCGGATCTGCTCTTAAAATGTGCCATGATTTGTTCATAATTCTCCTCATTTGGGCAAATTGTGAGTGAAAGTCGGTCACAAACCTTGTTATATTTTGTCCACCCCCATCTTTTTTACCATATAATAGATCATTCCTAGAAGCATACTTAGCTCTATTGAAGGCTTTTTTTATCATACGGTTGCTAAAACCACGTTCCACCAATCTATTCATCAAATCCCCAGCCTGTTTGAGGAACTCGTCTTCTGTGGAGCATAATCTCCGTAGGCGTAAAAATTGTCCTGTCGGGACCGCTTGAATTATATGACCAGGATGGGATGAGGTGGCATGTAGTAACATGTTAGTTGATGTCGGCTTCCTATAAATAGTTGTCTGTACCTCACCCCTGTCATCTTTACATAATGTCACGTCCAAAAATTCAATTGTCCGTGGATGGTACTTGCTCCAATGAAGGCGTAGAACCATCTCAAGGTTCATCACAAGGATTTAGTCAGCATATGACTTAATTATGAGTGTCTGAGCAAAGGGTCTGAATACTTACAGTATGATCATGTGATATTTCAGTTTTACTTTTTTTTAAAAAATTGAAAAAATTTCAACATTTCTATTTTTTCAGTCAAGATGGGGTGCAAAGTGTACATTGATGAGAAAAAAATGAACTTTTTTGTATTTACCAAATGGCTGCAATGAAACAGAGTGAAAAATTTAAAGGGATCTGAACACTTTCCGTACCCACTGTTCAGGTTCACCATGTCCTTTTACATTTTTTTGTCCTTGGTTTTATAATATGTACTTTGTGAATATGTAGCTCGAATACTATGACAACAAAAGATAAATAATTCCCTAGCAAATGGCAGCTTGACATTTTTGTATACTGTGGGAAGAGTCAGTGTGAATCAAGAAGCATATGACAATGCTGATCACAGTAACCTTGTCTTTTGTGTGTTCAGAAATACAAGTCTGTTTTATACATTTCTTCTAACAATGTAATTGCTGTGCAGAAGGACAGTTTATCCTACAGCGTGGGATACTCTACTAAGCTTCGTTTCTCTATACATGTATTTAGCTGTCAATTATATACTGTAAATGATTGCTAGCACAGATCATTTTCTAGGAACTTACAGAATAAAGTGCTACTATGCATAGTGGTAAATTCATGCATTATGCACAAAAGTGTTTTGGAAAATATGCTTTAATCATGTTAGCGTTTTCCTGTTTAATAGTACACTAGATTAATTTTAAATGGGGGTGTGTTATGTGGTTTATTGTACAAGCCACAATAGATTTTTACCACTGCTTATGGGGATTTTTTATGCCACTGTGGTTGGGGAGAAGGTGATTTGTATGCACCTCTGTACTACAGAATTGGGATCTTTACAACTGGGAATGCTGTGCCAACTAATGCAATTAATGATGGTACAATATACATATCATGTTGTTCACTCAATAATAAAGTTTATTGAATTACTGTATTGCTGTTTTGTTCCCTTTTCCTTGGCTGAGGTCTTGATGGAACCTGTCCATTTGGATCATGCTCCAACCTACAATGTGTTTGGAGGAGATGTGCTGATTGACCTGTTTATTACTAATGGTATATTGAAGTCACAGTGAGTAGAACAAAGCTGCCACACGCCATACTCCAGCAATGTATATTTTGAATTTGCTCATCCCAACACCCACATAAAGGTGTTATCTGAGATTAGTTGTTTTTTTACTGTAGGCCTAAGAACTAACAGGCAGGTAGTGTTAACTACCTACCCAGTGCCGACTCAGAGTTGTCACTGACCACTCCTGCTGGCGATTCTGCTGCGCCCTATTAAAAGAGCAGCCTTTTTTTTCCAGCTCATCTGTCGACGTCATGTTGAATGGCAGATTACTTCTGGCAAATATGGAGTGTGGAGACGGCTGTCAATCGGTATGTCATTGGCAGTCACACCCCATCAACAATAGAGAAAAAGATAAGCAGCTGCTCTGTCGACATGATGTCAGCGGAATCGTCAGAGTCGCTGGTAGGCGTGGTCTAAGCCGGCAAAGATTGGCCGCAGGAGGAACGGACAGGTAGTTAGCAATGATCTATCTGTTAGTTCTTAGACCCATAATAAAAAAATAAAATAGTTCTGAATACCACTTTAAATGTACAGGTTTATATCAGGGTGCATAATTATTTACTAGGCAGTGAACACTGTCAATGAGCAGCAGCTTGTCAGCTGCAATCTTTACTATTTCATCAACGTGGGCAGAATATTGGTTATCTGCAGCCAAAAAGCATCCGCTCATTGGCTGCAGCCTGCACATGACATGTTAAATCACTCTCCGTTGTTTCATTGCTGCAATGACAGGACTGCAGGTGAAGGGTGTACAGTGTTGAATTTAATTAGGGTCATTAGTTGATTAAGCTGGAGTTGTCAATTGGTGCACAACCTCTTTAATATATACGGTAAGTAGTTCTTTACGTCGACAAAGAATAGAACCCCCCAAATATTATTTTACTATTGGTCATCATGTCAGTAGATAATTTATTGGAGATTGCTAGTGGCACTTAGTTTTTTTTATTACATTTAATGTACTTACTGAGAAAATATAGATTATAGGAAAAGGAGTAAAAGTCCTGACAACTCAGTGATTTTATTGGTACAGTGGTATAAGCAAAACACCAGCTAATGTTGAAAAACGTGACCAGGGCTGTTTGCAGGAAATTATTAACTTGTATCAGAGAATATGGCTGAATGTTGACAGTAAATCAATGGCTTCAGCTTGGAATGTAATTTCCTTTATTTTGGTGTATTGATGAATAGCTTCGCAACTAACCACTCGTTTCTTGTTGCTTTTTAACCTATGATAGTTTTCTGTTTAGGTTTTTTTTTTTTTTTAACTCAACATATAGATATACATGTCATTAAAAGTTGAGCAACTGTGCAAGTGCTTTCTGTATACGCATTAAAGGACCCTAAATTACAACCTGTATTCTGTTTACTATCTCACATTTGCCATAATGATCACCCAGCTTAGTTTCTATGATAGTGGCCCCAATTCATTAAGGTGTTTATGTGTGAAACACTTAAACAAAACAGATTTACTTAAAAATTTGACTACTTTTGGCATTTGCATACCAGTTTTGGACAGTTCCACTGAAGTGGGCGGAGCTGGGTGAAGTGGTGGGTGTGGCCCGACTGGAATCAGATTTCTATCCAAGTGCATGGAGACACATGTCTATTAATGAATCAGGGGCCACTTACTCCACCATGCCCCTTGATTGAGACTAGCTTGTACAACACCAATCATGAATCATGGTCTTAGTGCCAGTTTGGGACTTGAAGAAGCACTCTAACAAACATTTTTGCGTGTGTACAGTATATGCATGTAATGTAGTATGAGTATATTAATACTCACCTACCGCCGCTCTCTCTGGTGTCCCGTGCCGTCCTTCTGCTCTTCTGAGTGACTTCGCCACAATTGCAACTAGCCGGCTCACTCTATGCTCTGTACATGAGCCAGATGTCTCTTTTGCAATGAAAGCCTATGAAGCCTTGTTTTTACACTCCCTAGGCACCAACATTGAATACACTGGTTTGCATGAGTATGTATTTTTGGTCCTTATAAAACGGACCGCATGCAGACACGAAAAATGGACATGTGAAGGAGGCCTAAAATGATGTGGTGGTTTTTGCTCCTGCAGATACTGTGTAAGGTTACTTCTCTATAATGCAGTTTAAATAGCAATAGACAGCAATAATTTGGCAAGGTGCCACTGTGACAGAATGTGACTGTCTCATGGGGATGCTCATTAAAATAACTAATTACATGACAGTGAGTGAGGATCTCATGCCTCACTCTTCTTCCACATAACAGCAGGCTTCTGAATGACCCTTTGTCTATCTAAATGCTTTATAAACTGGTTAACCATCTAGTTGAACATATTATTTTATATGAAAGGAAATTTCCATTTGTATTTTGTGTCCACTGTAATTTAATTTTGTTGTCATGACGACTGTTAATTAATTAGAAAGATGGCAAAAGCTCTTACTTTTTCACTTGATGCAGATTGTCAAAGGCATATAAATAATTTAATCCAGTCCAAAAATAATTTTCTCTAAAAAACTATAGCTGATTGTCACACCGGTCACTCTAGATGAATGTCTAGGAAATATGCAAAGTAAAAAGAGATTTGGTTTGCCACTGTTATATGTCCGCCACCACATATGACTCCGGATTTTCAGAAAGCCTGTTGGCTAGGGCATTAGGGCATATAATATAATCACATTCAAAAGAAAAAACTTAAGTCTCCGGTAAAATTCATCCACTTTATTTGAAATCCATTGAAAATATTGTCATGGCAGGGCGACAAAACCTCGTTGATGCGTTTCGACCAACGATTAAGACCAGTTGGTCAAAACAAATCAACCATGTTTTGCTTTCCTGCCATGAAGATATATTAAATGGATTTCAAATAAAGTGGATGAATTTTACCGGAGACTTTAGTTTTTTCTTTTGAATGGGTTTAGGAAACACGCTGAGCCCAAATATTACAAAATGATTGTATCTGATTTCAAAATATAAACAGAATAAATCAGGTGAATGCAATTCTACCTTGTAAATAATCAAGAATGCTGGAATATTAATTGTTCTTTTCTCATTCCACGGCATAGAAGGTTCGTAATCAAAACTAAAAGTTTAGTTTATGAGTGATTCCGCCTCCTGTTGCGGTAAGCATTGCGCATTCAGACAGTGCTGAAGTAATATGCTTTCATTAAACCTTGCTCTTCGGAGGGCACCTTTTAAATCCCAGTCTCAGTTATCTTCAGTCAGGAGTAAATGACTTTTTTGGCTGTGGCATGCTGGGAGAATAATTGAAAAGATGTCATATCAATCAATTTTGGCGGGAGATTTAGTCAGTTATCAGCCTTAAATCACTTATCCATAAATGATGGGAGGTGTCAATATCCCCAGGGAATATACCAAATGAAAGAGACCCACAGTTATTTTGTTAGACAGGGAAATGAGACATGGGATAAAGGATTTAGTAGCTCAATAACAAATCAGTCTGATGTTAATAGGCTGAAAATAAAGAAAAAAATAAACTTATATAAAATAGAAAGAAATCTGGAAATTTTGGAAATTCCAATCAAAACATAATGCATCACAGCTCTTACAAATATGAAGGTGACCTTCCAGTAGATTGTGGTTCATAGTATTTTTTGTAAGGGTCTAATGTACTGTATATTTATAGCTAAAAATCACCCGAAGAGGCCCGCTTTTCTTAAAGAAGCACTCATCCCATCAGTTTTTATCCTCTTAATATATTGCAATCATCATATTATATAGCACTGTGTGCTTGCAATTACTTATTTTACCCTTCTACCCTGTTAATTCTTGTTTTCCATTTGGTCCATGACATTATGTGATTAAAAACTGACTAGCTGAATCCTTCTAAGCTCTGTGTAGAAACAGGAAGTTTTTTTCACTGCATGAGTCATCATTAAAACTGTCACTGAAAACTCCTGGCAGCCCAGCTCCACCTATTCTTCATCTCCTGACCCAGCTGCCCCCTTTGCTTTTATCTCTTTTCAGTGATGTGGGATTGTAGTTCTAATGATGCCTTGTGCAGGGAAAAGAGACTTCCTGTTTCTACATAGAGCTTAGACGGATTCAGCTAGTATGTTTTAATCGCATGATGTCATAGACCTAATGGGAAAGAGATGAATTAGCTGAGTAGAAAGGCAAAATGAGCAATTGTAAGTACATAGTGCTATATAATATGATGATTGCAATGTATTAGGAGGATAAAAACTTTGATGGGAGTGCTATTTTAATTTATAAAGAATTAAATACCTAAAAAATATTTTAGTAGTTATATAGTTCTCAAAAATGCAAGGATAAAAACTTTGATGGGATAAAGAATTAGATACCTCAAAAATAATTTAGTAAGTATAGTTCTTAAAAATGTAAAAGAAAAAAAACATACAAAAAAATCTGTTAACTATGCAATTTGCCAGTTCTAAGCTCTGGAATCAATATTGTTTCTGGCAGCTCTCCTAGTTATAGGTCCTTTTAGGATCTTTTTCAGGACTAAACACTGGTGGACTGGTGGTAAGTTGACGTCTTTTAAAGAAGTGTTTTGCCCCAGCATAATAGAAATTATAACCCACTATAATAATACAATAATAATTTTTATTTCTATAGTGCCAACATATTCTGCTGCACCTTACAATTTTAGAAAACACACTATGATGGCCACAAACGTGAACTCACCATAAAGAAGCGAACCACAAAATAATATAAAAAATAATTTTTATTAACAAAATCATATACATTAAAAGGGCCACATACCCATATTTTTTGAAAAAATAACCCAGAAAAGGGACTGCAGCATTATTTTGTTAATATAATATATAGGTAAAAAAAGGGGCCTTGTTGACATTGTGAGGGTACGGTCCCTATCATTTAATCAAACATCAATATATAAATAAATCCACTAATATCAAAATTGGCTAGGATTGTGGACAATATTATCCTTATTATAACAGTGGGCCACCCTCAGAAAGTCAACACACTTGCCTCCATATATAGACTCATATACCACATAAATAGATCTCTAATGGCAGAAAAAGAGGCATAATTCGTCCAATGCTAGATAAATCCACAGCATTCACCCCCCTACTCCGCTATATAAATATATTAGTGGAGCAGCAAACACATTAATAATAACCGCCAATGAGAAATTATAGATAAATAGAGACGTATGGATACCTATAATGTGCTAAGTATGATCCAGCCGCTGTCCCCTGCGCAGTGTGTTGACTTTCTGAGGGTGGCCCACTGTTATAATAAGGATAATATTGTCCACAATCCTAGCCAATTTTGATATTAGTGGATTTATTTATATATTGATGTTTGATTAAATGATAGGGACCGTACCCTCACAATGTCAACAAGGCCCCTTTTTTTACCTATATATTATATTAACAAAATAATGCTGCAGTCCCTTTTCTGGGTTATTTTTTAAAAAAATATGGGTATGTGGCCCTTTTAATGTATATGATTTTGTTAATAAAAATTATTTTTTATATTATTTGGTGGTTCGCTTCTTTATGGTGAGTTCACGTTTGTGGCCATCATAGTGTGTTTTCTGATTTGATGAAGTGCCATTGGTTATTATTGGACATAGTGTTTAAATACCTTACAATTTTAGACAGGACTTATACAGACAATAAAGACATTACAGAATAAACATAACTCAGACACCAAAAGGAGTGAGGGTTCCCGCTGACAGCTTACAATCTATGAGGAATCTTTCTTATTTATAGATTTATGTACACACTGACTTGGTCTGTTTTTTCCTTGTGGAGCGCCTTTGTGTACTATGTTCTGTTGCAAACCTATACTTTGAAACCAAGGAGAACACACTGGAGTACAAAGACCATAATTACAAAAAAGTAATACATTTTATTATGTTAAAATGACAAAAACATCAATAAATACAAAGTCATCAACGATGCAAGGATCAGGCAATAATGGCTGAGGTCACCAATAGTAAAATTAGAACACACTAATTTGCCAAAAGTGGGCTAGTGGGCTAATACCAAAGTGCTTACCAATAATATGCTGTCCAGGACCACAGCCCGCACCACACCTTGAGAAAGTGAGAGCAAAACGCGCGTCGGTTGCGGCGGGCTGTGGTCCTGGACAGCATATTATGGGTAAGCCCTTTGGTTGAGCATTTCATTATACCTCAGTTTATTGTCTGTATAGATGTTTTAAGACATATACTAGCGGAGGTAATAGCCCACTAACCCCATATTGCTGCTTGCACTTTTGGCAAATTAGTGTGTTCTAATTTTACTATTGGTGACCTCAGCCATTATTGCCTGATCCTTGCATCATTTATAACTTTGTATTTATTGATGTTTTTGTCATTTTAATATAATAAAATTTATTTCTTTTTTGTAATTATTGATTTTGTACTCCAGTGTGTTCTCCTTGGTTTCATATGTCCTTTAGGGAGCCTTATTAATGTTCCATCATGATTTTTGTTTTGGGTGGCTTCCTTTTACATTGTTGTATGTTTGTTTTGGTCTGTTTTCATCAAACCTATAATTTGGTATACAAAAAACCTGAGGTTCTCCATTTTCTGTACCAATTTGTTGCCCACTTTTCTACGTTTTAAAAATGTTATTAAATGCTATAACTTAACTATGTAGTTTTGATAAGGCTGTGCTAATGTGTTAGAAACTAGTGTAAAGTGGTTGTCAGATGTAGAAAAAAATTCAGCCTGCTATGGGCTTAACATAAAAAATGGTAGCATACTGAGCTGAGCTTTGTCTCCTTACAAAGACCTCTGCAGCTCTCCTCTCACAGTGCTGTCAGTTCTGCTCTATCCCCTCTCCCCACACTGACTGCTGTGAGATGAAAGGTGTTAGTACTTTCTGCTGTACTTCAGTGAGACTATTAATGAGTGCCATTGTCATTACATGGCTCACACATAAGAAAGACTGTTTTAACCTATTATGGTGACATGGTCTTTTTTTCCCTTGTTTCTGCCTCCGTATGATTGCACATAAAAGTGAAGAGGTATACACCACACTGAAAAATCTCTGGTCAAGCTTGATTGGACAGAACATAAATTATAACCTAAATTTTACAAGCTATTATACCCACATCAGAGAGGCTAAATTAAAAGATAAAAACCTTGTTTGACTCATCTCTGCAGCCACTATTTCATGATATGGCCAGTTTAACATGCTCCAACTGGTTAAAGGTGCTTTTTAATTGCTGGCAAGCCATTAGCAAGTGGTAAGAGTAATTTTCACTGGAAAGTGAGAAAAAGGGAGTTCCTGCACATATAGCACTTGCAGAATGATGGCAAAGAAGAACCATTAGCTTGTAAAGAGTGGATAGTAAGTTACAAAGGATGACAATCAGGAGACATCCTTGACATATTACATGGATATGTGCATGAAAAGCAGTTTTAACTTGTTGAAATGGGAAGTTAACAGTGTGAGACATATAATGACATAGAGTCTGCTCTCCTGGCCTATATGTCTCACACTGGTAACTCCCTCTTTCATTTAAGATAAACTCTGGAGGCAGATTCTTAAGGAGATTAGTGTCCAATCCATAGGGCTTATCGGTTCAGTTAAATGGATTGTAGGAGTATATTGATTTGTTAATAATTCATTTTTTGGCACTACAATAAGAAGGTCACTCGTGACCCTCTACCTCAATAATGTCAAATGACACAGGGCAGTTTGTTAAAGTCTTTACTTTTTCAGCATCAAAACATGTTTTTTAGATGTAATAAAACATCAATGTGAGGCTAGTTTTATTATGGCCACAGCTTCCAGCCATGGCCTAAACTGGCAGCATCATAGATCCTTATAAAATTCTTGTGTGAAACTGTGTAGAAAGTTGGACCTGTGCAGAAAAAGGCAACATTGCTTACAGGCAGCATTCCACTTTAACCAAGAAAGGGATAGTCCTCAACTTAAAAAGCTCTTCTGAATACCTCCAGGGTGATGGAAAAATAAAATAATAGTTACTTCCCTCTCAAACAACTTCAACTCCTTATCAGATAATCAACTCTTGCACAGGCTTTACTTCTTCATTTCCTCTGGAAGTCTCTTGGCATCAACATCCAAAGGTGGCATCACATGACCAATGAGAAGCCTCTCCTCGGCTGCTGCCTTCGTGTTTTGACCAAGTAGAAGAATCAGTGTGGAGACGTTGTGACAGGTTTTACCTCTGTAGCTATTTCTACCAGCCTCCTCCTTTTCCACCTTACATTGCATCATGTATCACTACAGCCAGCAAGAAGAAGTCAGCAAAGATCTCCTTTATGTTTACATTTTGCACATGGTGATCTCCACACACTTTTGTATCTCTCAGCTCAGAGGCAGGAAGTCTCACACAAATCTCGAGATAGTGAGAATGAGACAGTGGAGATCGAAAATGTTTTACTTTTCCTAATTATACTTATTTGAGAAAGGTTATGTTTTGAGAAAGGTTATGTTTTGGTCTTCTTCTACCCTGTGAGGTTTCCCTGGTGGTGGATAGGTCCTATTTAAGTTTTACCACTATTATTTTACGCATATATGATTTATATTCTTGTTTATAGCCCTATAATTTATTTTAATGCATACACTTAAACCATAAGAAAATTAGAAAAATAACTTGTGTTTTTGCCCATTAGCTACCGAGCGTAGGATGTTTTGCTCATTCTTAATAGGCTGCCCTTCTTTGGTTTACGTACTTTAATATGCAAGTTAAATAAATTTATCCAAATGATTCAGGATCTTTTGTTTAGTAATCTTATAACATCAGCATTTTATTCTTTTTGTAAATTTTGAAATTTATAATTCACATTTCTTTTTTAAAAGAAAAAAATTAATGTGTAGTTTATCTAGAATAGTCATTTTCTCTTTTCAGAGACATACATAAAAATACAAATTTGAATACAGTTGTCTGCAGTGCCGTCAAGAATGTCAAATGCTGCAGATGACAACGAACATCGGGAACAGAGGCAAAGACTTAGGCTAGTTTCACACTAGCGTTCATTCCACACAGCGCGCGGCGCCGCTAAGCCCCGCCCCCTGCCTGCTCCCTGCCCGCCCCATCCGCAGCCCCTCGCCGCCCGACAGCCACGACGGTCACCTCTGACAGGCCACGCCTCCCTTCTGCTTCTTGTGCTCCGGCTATGCGCTGACCCGGAAGCACCCCCTGACCAGTGGCAGACCAGACAGAGGCATATCAGGCCGCTTCCCCCTGAGGGAGGCACCTGGTTGTTGTGTTTCCTAGCACACTGGGCCTTGCTTCTTCGTGTGCTCTCTGCAGTCTCACAGTCCGGTTCTCGTGTGCTCCCTGCAGCAGCCTCGCAGTCCTGCTTTCCGTGTCCCCTGCTGTACTCCAGTCCTGCCTCCGGTGTTCCTTTACCATCCTGCTCCAGTCCTTCCATCCTACT
This sequence comes from Dendrobates tinctorius, assembly GCF_039654945.1. Lineage (NCBI taxonomy): Eukaryota > Metazoa > Chordata > Amphibia > Anura > Dendrobatidae > Dendrobates > Dendrobates tinctorius. The sequence continues at coordinate 41,968,555 of NW_027361675.1, forward strand.
CCAGTCCTGCCTCCGGTGTTCCTGTTCCATCCTGCTCCAGTCCTTCCGTCCTACTCCAGTCCTGCCTCCGGTGTTCCTGTTCCATCCTGCTCCAGTACTTCCGTCCTACTCCAGTCCTGCCTCCGGTGTTCCTGTTCCATCCTGCTCCAGTCCTTCCATCCTCCAGTCCTTCCTCCGGTGTTCCTTTTCCATCCTGATGCAGTCCTCCCGTCCTACTCCAGTCCTGCCTCCGGTGTTCCTGTTCCATCCGACTCCAGTCCTTCCGTCCTACTCCAGTCCTGCCTCCGGTGTTTCTGTTCCATCCTGCTCCAGTCCTTCCGTCCTACTCCAGTCCTGTCTCCTGTGTTCCTGGTCCAGCCATCCCTTCACATTCCAGTCTACAGTTTTACTCCACTCCTGTCTCCTGTGTTCCAGCTCTGTCCTGTCATCTACACTTCAGTCCCACACTCCTACTCCAGTCCATCCTGAGTCGCCCCTCTCGGTTCCGGCTACCGTGGTACTCGAACCCCTGGGCCTGCTCCTAACGGTCCAGATCAGAGTAATTGCCAGAAGGAACTTAGTTTGTACACTGCCCACAGCAAATGTGTGTGCAAAACGTTTCTCTCGTTTAGGGCAGACAGAAATAGTAAGAGAGGCGTCTCCACAGAAAAAACACAGCTTATTACGCCTTCTAAACTGACGTTGCGCCCTAGACAAAACCCCATCACATTGCATAGGTTCAGACGTTTGTTCAAAAGGTGGCAGCGCCTCCTGTGTAGTTTTACGTTCACGTAAATGCCGATCAACTTGAATGGCTAATGACATAGAATCCCACCATAACATCTTTTACGGTCTCTGATAAACCCTTCCGAAAGAGCTGCCAGTGCACTATCATTCCATGTAGTAAGGACCGCCCACTTTTTTGAATTTTTGACAGTATAACTCTGCAGAATCCTGACCCTGGTTTATTGCCAACAGGGTTCTCTCAGCTTGATCAACAGCATTAGGTTCATCATACAACAACCCCAAGGCTTGAAAAAATGCATCCACATTAGTCAGAATAGGATTTTCAGGTGTCAGAGAAAAAGCCCAATCCTGGGGGTCGCCGCGCAGCAAGGAGATGACAATTTTAACCTGCTGCACAGAGCTCCCCGATGAGTTAGGCTTCAAGGCAAGAAATAATTTACAATTATTTTTAAAATTCAGAAATTTAGACCGATCCCCAGAAAACACATCAGGAGTAGGGATCTTAGGTTCAGCAGCATGTGACTGAATGAGGTAGGTGGAAATTCCCTGCACTTCAGCAGCAAGTTGCTCCACACGATCAGACAATTGCTTAATCTCCATTAGGAAAAAAAAATCCTCCTACGGCCCCAGAAAAAAAAAGAGGAAAAAATACATTAAAAAAATTCTGACACTTTTTTTTTCTTCTTTTTTAACAACTTTTTCCTGCTTTTGAGTACCCTAGAATCTGCGGTATGGCTGGTGATTCTGTTATGAATGGGTCACCGAGGAGGAAAAAACAAAACAAGCTAAGTCACAGAAAACCAGAGAGGTTGGTAACTATGCAGATCCTTGATCCTAACCACACAACTAGCAACAGCCGTGGAGCGTACCTACGATGAACCTAGACGCTTCGTCACAGCCGGAGGACTAAATAAGCCTAAAGCAAGAAAAGGGGAAAACTAACTGCCCCAGAGCAGACCCCAAAGGAATAGACAGGCCCCACACATGTACTGATGGTGAAACAAGATGAAAACACAAACAGGCAGGAAAATAGGCTGAGCAAACGATGGGGCCCAAACTAACTAGAAAGGATAGGAAAGGAAAGACACTGTCTGCAATCTGCCAAAACCCTACAAAAAAAAGTCCAACACTTCTGATAACAAAATTAACCCTGAAGTCACTAGACTTCTCCCACTATATCAGCACTCTGAAATTTTCTGAGACAGAGCAAAAAGAGGCCAATCTAATAAGGGACAAAAAAGCAAATCGGCAAATACAGATAAATAAGAGTGGAAATTCAGCACAGCCCCAGCCGGGGCTGGCTGACCACACAAAAAACTGAATAGACCAGCAAAATCAATTGTGAACATTAGCAGAAAAACTTAGCTTGAGCTGACTGGAACAGAGCAGAGAACCAAGACCTGACAAGCCAGAAGGCATCACCAGCACCAGAATAGGGCGTCGGCTGTCTTAAATCCAGTCTGAGATTCCTGAGGTCAAATCGTCATCCTCCTTATCAGGTGGCAGATCTCTACTGATTAAATCAGCCTCACTACCTCCTGTTACTACCAGAGGGAGCCTGGAAGGAGAACTCACAACTGGTAGAGCAGAAAATGAACTCACAACAACAGTTATTTGTAAAAAGTTTTATTTGGTGGATTGGAAGGGTCATGGTGCAGAGGCTCGGACCTGGGAGCCAGTGGAGAACATCCACGCTCTGCTCTTAATTGTGGCATTTGAGTGTAGCGAGGCTCAGAGGGGTGGGGGCCCTAGGAGGGGCGTAATGTTGAGCGTCGGGTTCCTGTCACTGCACAGCAGGAGTCCCGAGCCTTGCATCCGGCAGTCTCCCATTCCTCTTCGGCCGCAGAGGAACCTGCTCAGCAGACTCGATGATCCCGGCACTCTGCTCAAACCAGCTCTGTGGGTTTGGTTGCTGCTGCCACCTCTGGCCCAGCTATAGCAACGCATGCTGGTCAGCAGCGAGCTACTCCAGGGACTAAGTCCTCCTTTCGGTCCAGTGAGCATGCCCGTGGGACGATCTCTCATTGGAGATCGGGGGTCACATGCTCAGGTCCTTCTCCAGCTCGGATTGGACCATCAGAAAGGTCAGGAAGGTCCCAGAAGGATGCGGCTATAAAAGGTCTGCATGGCCGCTCGGCCATGCGTTAGTATAGACTGCATTATCAGACTATGAGGAGTGAGTGTCGTATGCATGTATGAATGTCTCTGGTGACTGACTCATTAAGAAACCCCTACCCTTGGTACGCATGTGTTGTGCAGCCTAGCCCGTTAAGCGCCTAGGCTTAGGTGTAGGTAGGACAGAGTCTGAGACAGGCATCAGTGTCCACGGTGCATGTGCTCGACACTCCATAGTCAGCATCTATAGTGGCATCCGCAGGTGCGACGCCACACGCTCAGAAGATCTAGAGGGACTCTGACCCCGTGTCCTTGGGGCAGAGTTCTGTGACCACTTTCTATGCGCTCCGTGTTTGGGCTCTGTGAGCTAAACAGGCACCGGCATTTATGTTCTGCGGTAGCCTGCTTCTGTGAGTTAGCAGAGTTCACTTCTGTTCACACTGGGTGACGTTAACCCACATGTGACCTTTTGTACACTGCTTTATTCTTCCGCTATTACTAAGCAACAGTTTGCCACCCCTGCACGGTGGACCCCGGGCTGCGAACGCACCTTACTGTTATTTTATTATTTGGTGCGTTCCGCTAGCCCTAACAGCGCTGGACCAAGGCAGTATGAATAAAGCACATTTTGTTTGTCTTTTACTACTAACAGAACTTACAGGAAAAAATTTTCATAAAGGGTACAACATCTTTAAGTGGATACTAGACACTAGTGAATGAATATTCTATGGGAAAAAAACAGTTGTGTGACTTCTGCACAATTTTCACCAAATGATAAATATAGTTATATATAATATAACAATGCATTTTTGTATCCTACTAATTTCTTTTTTATTTGAATAGCACAGGAGGAACACTATAATTCTTTGGAAAAAAAATATTTCCTATACTCAGAATGCTTTTTTCGACTGTTCCACTATGCATGTGTTGTAGTATGGCCATTTGCACACCAGAGTAGATGAAATTGGTTGCAATCTTCACCGATGTTACTATGCTATCCTAATAGTATCCAGCATTAAGAAGCACATTCATACATGTTAGTCATTACTTATGTAGAGGTTTTCAGTTATTTTTCTTCTTAGTCCTTCACAGTTTCTATGGCAGCATCAACCATCCATTTCAATCCATCATTTTAAAAGGGTTTCTGTTTGATATAGCAAAGAACAGAAAATTACACATTTACCAAAAGTGTAGAAAATATATTTTTGAATTGCATTTGAGGGGTTTTATTTGCCTTACTCCAGCTTTGCACATGAATAATTTTATTTTATGTTGATAGAAATTATATTTCGCTACATATGTGCTTATCATACAAAATTGAATGTATAAATTTTGCTTTAAAGCGAAAAGGAGAAATAAGAGAGGAAAAAATAAAATAAAAAAAATATTCAAATGATAGAATGCCAAAGGGATAAATTGGTTCTAAAGTATAAGTTAATCTTATTGTATGGAGTGAATTTAAATATATATGGCAGAATGGTTTCCAATGATGTTATTTCTCTGTGGTTCTTAAAGAATACATAGGGCCCATACAATAATTTTTGTATATTAAGATCAAAATATTTTCTGAGCTAAACTACAAGTAAGGACTATCTGGAAAGAGTCTTATGTGTTGTACTAAGTCAGTGTTCTCCAACTCTGGTCCTCAAGAGCCACCAACAGGTCATGTTTTCAGGATTTCCTCAGTATTGCACAGGAGTTGGAATTCTTGCCTGTCCAGGTGATGCAATTATCACCTGTGCAATACTAAGGAAATCCTGAAAACATGACCTATTGGTGGCACTTGAGGACCGGAGTTGGGGAACACTGTACTAAGTAATGACTTTTAGCGACGTTTTCACTTGTTCTGAACCATACAAAATAAATTTGCCTCCAACCCATTGTTATTTTTACAAATTTGGGTCTCTTTTTTTCCATGGCCTTGATATTTTTTAACTCAATAATTAAGATACTAGAAGCTACTGGACAGGACAAAGAGGTGATATGACCAGGAAAGAATATAGTCTCCAGTTCATCAATCCGATTACGCCTAATCACTTTGAAAAGTTGCAATATTTTTGTCCCTTATCACCGCTCTATCCAAAAATCCTAAATTACTTTTTGACACTTTTCATTCTCTCCTCAATTCAAGAGTACAGGCCCCCACCTCTGACCTCAGCGCTGACAATCTGGCCAATTATTTCAAATAAAAAATTTACCAAATACGATAGTAAATCTTCTCCCAATACCCTAACGCAGTTGTCCCCAACCTTTCTGACCTTGAGAGCCACATTCAGCTTAGAGAGAGAGTCGCAAGCCACATTCAGCATTGAGAGGGTCGCCAGCCACATCCAGCTCCCATCCCCGTCAAAGTAGTGTCAACCAAAGCCCCCATTACAGGTATAATGATAGCCAAAGCTTTTCCACAGAAATCACTCCAAAGCAGTACACTGAGATCCAGGGGTTCCCACAATACATCCATTCAGTATTCTCCCATCAAGGACCCCCAACACACTGTCACATCCAGCTTTGAGCACCTCCTCTAACAGGTAGTACCATCCTCCAGCGTACCATACCTAAAACATCTCTAAACCCCTAAGATCAGTATATGTGCATCCAGATCTGCACTTCTGTGCAGGGCTACTCAAAAATTCACCATTTTGAGATGTACTCTTCAGACCTGTTTGCTAGACCTGGACCTAATGCACCAAGCTGGCAGACAGTCGCAAGTCACAATTCATGGGATCCCGAGCCACATGTGGCTCTCGAGCTACAGGTTGGGGACCCAACCTAATGCATTCTCCTTCCACCTGCACTGCATCTAGGTCATTTTCTGTATTTGAACCTTTGAACTGGGCACTGAAGAAATAAACCATCTGCTTGTGTCGTCTTGTCCCACTACCTGAAACAGTGACCTTATTCCCTCACATTTCCTCCTCTCCCTTTCCCTGGCTGTCACCACACATCTAACTAAAATATTTATTCTCTCTCATCTGGCATCTTTCCCTTCTCATTTAAACACAGCAGCATACACCTACTATTTAAAAAAATATTCCTCAACCAGAAATATGCTGCGAACTACAAACCTGTGTCTAATTTTCCATCATCTCTAAACTCCTGGAATGATTGGTCCACTCTTGTCTAATCCGATATCTCTCAGATAACTCTCATCTTGACCCTCTACAATCTGGTTTCCGCTCATTACACTCTACTGAAACTGCCCTCACTAAAGTCTCTAATGATTTACTAGCAACTAAATATAATGGTCACTACTCCCTGCTGATTCTCTTAGATCTCTCTGCAGCATTTGACACTATGGATCACCAACTCCTCTTCGCTATGCTCCGGTCTATCGGTCTCAAATATACCGTTCTCTCCTGGTTCTCCTACTACCTATCTGACTGCTCCTTTACTGTATCTTTTGCTGGCTCCCCTTCCTCTTCTTTTGACTTTACCAGCACGGTTCCTCAAGGATTAGTCCTAGGTCCCCTCTTCTTCTCCTTATGTATTGCCCCTATAGGACAAACAATCAGTAACTTCGGTTTTCAGTACCATCTCTATGCTGATGACACCCAATTATACACATCATCTACAGACATCACACTTTCTTTATTGCAAAACACCACTGATTCTCTTTCTGCTGTCTCTAACATTATGTCCTCACTTTGTCTAAAACTGAATCTGTAAAAACTGAACTTGTGTTTCCTGTCTCCAATATCCTACCTATGCCTGATATTGCCATTCCCGTGTGTAGTTCTACCATTAATCCCCAGAAACATGACTGCTGTCTTGAGGTCGCTCTAAATTCAGATTTTTCATTCATCCCCTACATCCCATGACTCACTCGCTCATGTCACTTACACCTCAAAAACATCTATAGAATGCAACTTTATCTTACCTTTGACTCTGAAAAAACTCTTATTGTACCTCTTATTCGTTCTCATCTGGACTCTTGCAACTCTACTGATTAGTCTCCCTCTTACTAAACTCTCTCCTCTCCAATCCATATTGAATGCAACAGCCAGTATCATATTCCATTCCAAATGATAAACCGATGCCACTTCCTTGAGTCAGTCACTGCACTGGTTGCCCATCCGCTACAGAGTTCAATACAAACTTATCACTCTCATCCAGAAATCGCTCCATGTTTTAGCACCACCCTACATCTCCTCTTGTCTCAATCTACCACCTTACTTGTGCCCTCCGTTCTGCTAATGACCTAAAGCTAACATCCTCTCTAATCCAAACCTCCCACTCCCGTCTCCCAAGACTTCTTGCGTGCTTCGCCAATTCTTTGAAATGCACTTCCCCCTTGACGTTCTCAATCCATTATGAGGCGTATGCTTTTTCATGAAACAGGAGAGTGTTATTCCAGCAATCCAGGTCTTGATGAATTGGGACCGTAGTGTCCACACCTAATGGCAAAAGAACACACACAGTCCATCTACCCCTGAACAATCCCATTGTTGTGGAAATCACAAAGAAATAAATGAAATCCATAGGTTAATTGCCATCATGGGGTCCTCAAAAAGAGCTATGAAAAGTAGTAGAAAAACAGACTAAACTAATGTCATTTTATGCATGAATTTCCAAAGTTTTGATTAGCTGTATAAAGCAGGAGAAAAATGTACTGAAAAAAATGGCCTCATAAATGTGCCTGCTGCAAGTGTATTTAATGCAGTTATTACAAATTTATGATTACTATGTTTTGCTCATAAGCAAGAAGAATGGTAGCATATTATTATTGTATTTATGGACAGTCATTCTGTAATACTATTGGTATATTATTAAGTCTGTGCTTCCATTTGTATTCATTATGATGTTTTTAGCTTTTCTCCCGCGTTATCCCAAATAAATGAGAATTGCTGTTGTAGCGCCAATGCTGCCAACATAAAAGAGCACAAGGCCATTCTTATATAGCGCATGGCAGGCCTTGAAAACAACACTCCGTGACTTGGAGGATATTGAAGCTAGTTTTTCTTTTAATTTGTTTTTCATTCAGAAGACTGACTGCCATGACTGTGGACAAGAATGCAGTGTGAGTATCATTACAATATCTCATGTAAAATAGTGGAAGATCATTTTCTTGTCCCAACTATTTTCATATTACATTACTCGTTTTGGCAGTAATGACAACAACTTAGTAATGACTAAAAACATACAATGAACTTGTTCTTATTTCGGTGTTGTTTATACAGTATGTACATCTATTTTAATGAGTACATCTATCTATAAAAATATTTAAGGTGGACATTAATTTTTTTGCTACTCTGCGGCCCATTTATTTCTATAGCAGGTGATGGACTTTCTTGATTTTGAGTAAGATCTTTTTCTCATTTCCCATTTTTAGACTTGTGATTCTTAGCCTGTCAGTGTGCATGCATGGATGGATAGACACAATGGGTAAGGAAAGTATTCAGACCCCTTTACATTTTTCTTATTTGTTTCATTGCAGCCATTTGGTAAATACAAAAAAAGTTCTTTCTCATTAATGTACACTCTGCATCTTGACTGAAAAAAAACCCAGAAATGTAAACATTTTTGCAAATTTATTAAAAAAGAAAAACTGAAATATCACCTAGTCATAAGTATTTAGACCCTTTGCTCAGACACATTTAATTCACATGCTTTCCATTTCCTTGTGATCCTCCTTGAGATGGTTCTACTCCTTCATTGGAGTCCAGCTGTGTTTAATTAAACTGCTAGGACTTGATTTGTAAAGGCACACACCTGTCTATATAAGACCTCACACCTCACAGTGCATACCAGACCAAATGAGAATCATGAGGTCAAAGGAACTGGCCAAGGAGCTCTGAGACAGAATTGTAGCAAGGTACACATCTGGCCAAGGTTAAAAAATAATTTCTTCAGTACTCAAGGTTCCTAAGAGCACAGTGGCCTCCATAATCCTTAAATGGAAGAAGTTTGAGACCACCTGAAGTCTTCCTAGACCTGGCCGTCCAGCCAAACTGAGCAATAGTGGGAGAAGAGCCTTGGTGAGAGAGGTAAAGAAGAACCCCAAGATCACTGTGGCTGAGCTCCACAGATGCAGTAGGGAGATGGAAGAAAGTTCCACAAAGTCAACTATCACTGCAGCCCTCCACCAGTCGGGCCTTTATGGCAGAGTGGCCTGACGGAAGCCTCTCCTCAGTGCAAGACATATGAAAGCTCGCATAGAGTTTGTTAAAAACACATGAAGGACTCCCAGACTATGAGAAATAAGATTCTCTGGTCTGATGAGACTAAGATAGAACTTTTTGGTGATAATTCTAAGCGGTATGTGTGGAGAAAACCAGGCACTGTTCATCACCTGCCCAATACAATCCCAACAGTGAAACATGGTAGTGGAAGCATCATGCTATGTGGGGGTGTTTTTCAGCTGCAGGGGCAGGGCGACTGGTTGCAATTGAAGGAAACATGAATGCGGCCAAGTACAGAGATATCCTGGATGAAAACCTCTTCCAGAGTGCTCTGGACTTCAGACTTGGCCGAAGGTTCACCTTGCAACAAGACAGTGACACTAAGCACAGAGCTAAAATAACAAAGGAGTGTCTTCTGAACAACTCTGTGACCATTCCTGACAGACCTAGCCAGAGCCCTGACCTAAACCCAATTGAGCATCTCTGGAGAGATCTTAAAATGGCTGTCCACCAACGTTCACCATCCATCCTGACCGAACTGGCGAGGATCTGCAAGGAAGAATGGCAGAGGATCCCCAAATCCAGGTGTGAAAAACTTGTTGCATCATTCCCAAGAAGACTCATGGCTGTACTAGCTCAAAAGGGTGCTTCTACTCAATACTGAGCAAAGGGTCGGAAAAAGTATGACCATGTGATATTTCAGTTTTTCTTTTTTAATACATTTGCAAAAATTTCTACATTTGTTTTTTTTCAGTCAAGATGGAGTGCAGAGTATACATTAATGAGAAAAAAATGAACTTTTTTGAATTTACCAAATGGCTGTAAAGAAACAAAGAGTGAAAAATTTAAAGGTGTCTGAATACTTTCTGTACCCACTGTAGATAGATAGATAGATAGAAGGAGCAGTAAGTTTCCCACCATCAGGGAGAGTGCGGGAGGGTGTGCAACACTCAGTGGGCAAAACCGTTGACCGTCCGTTGCTGCCAGAAGTTGGACGGGTCACCACTAGATGACATCTAAGAACACTACGCCGGCTGTTGCCGGTATTACAACCCCCATCAGACTGGATACACATGAGGATCAGTGGAAACCACGATAAGTGATGTTTAAACCTCAGGCTGTTGCATTAACCTTTGTTCTTCCTGTAATTCTTGTTCATTGTTTAGTAACTCCCTGCAAGGAGATTACTTGCATTCTTACTATTCAAATTAAATAATATTGTTATATCGCATTGCTCTGCGACCCCTGCGTACCACTTTCCCGAACCTGCTTACAGGTAGATAGAGAGATAGATATGGGATAGATAGATAGATAGATAGATAGATAGATATGGGATAGATAGAGAGATAGATAGATAGATGCAAAAAAAAGAAGAAAGTTAAAGCAGCACAAGAAAAAAGAGAAAGTCCGATGCAAAGCCCCCTGGGCAAATAACAAACCTCAATTGTAGAAATCCAAAAATCAGGAGCAGCACACCGTTTTTAGTGAAAAAAGAGCTTTTTTATTTAGCCCATCATGGCGATGTTTTAGTCCAAAAGGATTTGAACCTTTTTCAAGCCAGAAAAAGGTTCACATCTTTTTGGACCGAAACATCGCCATGATGGGCTAAATAAAAAAGCTTTTTTCACTAAAAACGGTGTGCTGCTCCTGATTTTTGGATTTCTAGATAGATAGATAGATAGATATGGAATATATGGATGGATGGATAGATAGATAGATAGATAGATTAAAAAAACAGGCAGCACTTAAAAATAGTGAAAAATTAGGGACTTTATTAGTCCACCTTTCTCAATCAAGCCTTTATAAAAGCTATTCACAGTTGAAACGTTGCCACACCAGGTGGACTAATAAAGTCCCTATTTTTCCACTATTTTTGGAGTGCTGCCTGCTTTTCTTACCACAGATATACTGTACATGACAACAGGATAAAGAGTGACGACCTTAAATTGCATGCATAAAAAAATACAGCCCCAGAGTGTTCTCAATAATCGTTGCCAGCCTAATATTTTACCATCCAACCTAAGAGGGTACCTCGCTATTGTGCTAGTCACAGAGTTCACCACCAACTAATAGTGTCAATTACTTTTAAATTATTGTTAGAGAGTGCCCATATGCACTGTGCCATCCAGAAAGTGCTCCTTTATGCAATACCAGTTGCAGAGCAGAGTGCACCTAAATCATTCTCAGCCATTGGTTTTTTTTAGTTAAAAAACTGAAACAAGTGGCCATCTTGCCACAAGCAGGCAGTCAGTTGTGACTTTCTTTCTTGGAGCTGAGGTTTAGCAGCAGAGATAAATGGCGTGGAAGTGTTCCGTTCAATAGTCCCGTTATTGACCAACCGCTCTTATTGTATAATTTCTGTCTTTGTGGGTGGCGTTTTTACTCTTCAAAGAATCCATGAGTGTTTTAGATTTATGAGAGACTTTCCAGACAACCTATGAGTGTTGGCAATGGTGCCTGTTCAGGACTCGCGTCTGCCCCATATTTATATGGCATATTCCTCTTTGTTAGCTATTGACCACAGATAGCTCGTATGCCTCTGTCTTTCCTGCACCATGCAGAGCTATGTAACCTCTGCTTCTTCTGGACATTCCTGACTGATTTACTAAGCTTCCGTTCAGAACAGTGCAGATTAGTAGTATATACATGTGCAGATTTCTAAGATGTTTCTACCGTTATACTGTTGGCATAATGCACACCGAATTCTGACATAACATTTATTCACGCCATATAGTGTACACCAGAGGACCATGGTTCAGTGAGCACAGTGAAAGCATCCTGCAGTGATATAGATGGAAGTCAACTATTGTATATTGAATCAAAACTTATAAAGTGTCAGTTATAAAGCTTAAGTCTAACATGTGAAGTCCTTAAAGGGAAGCTGTCATTTTGAAAATGTTATGTGCTCTGCATGCAGAAAATTATAGAGCAGGATAAGCTGATCGGACTGTTATACATTTTTTGGAGAAAATATTCAGTAAAACTTGTGTTTTATTCATTAAAATCCCTGGTGTTTGTATACATATCAGTCCAGTGGGTGGGCTCTGTAGGACTGTGTGCGTGGAGATAACTACCAATCACTGAGTAGGACCGCCCACTGGACTGATATGTATGTTAACACCAGTGGTTTCAATGAATAAAACACAAGTTGTACTGAATCTTTTCCATCATCTCTATACATCATTCAGCTCAGCTTTTTCTTCTCTATACCATGCTGCCCACAGATTGGTCTACATATAGAATGTGATAGGTTCCTTTTAAAGGGGTTATTCAATGAATAGATATTGATTGATATTAATTTAGTTAATTATCATTAATTCAAGTTTGCAATTGGAATAATTAAAAAAACGATTTTATGAAACAGAAAATTAGCATTGGATTAATTAGAAAAAGCTTATATCTAGATATACTATTACTGTTCATTCTCATTATGACGCCGTCTGTCATTGTTTTGATTCCATCTCCAAATGTCAACCTAATTTGAGAAGAAGTGGCTCCAGGTGGTGAACATATGTGATCGACACTGGACACATTTGGTAGAAATTCTGATAAGTAATCAAATCAACACAAAGGAGGCCATAACAAATATGTAACAGAAATATGTAGATATGCTAGTATTTTTTAATTGATTATGATTATAATATGTGTTTTGCATGATCAGTGTAAGTTAATATTATTAAGACAACCCCTTGAATTGAAGCTTCACTTAATCCCTCCCCGCACCCAATGTTCTGTATGTAATGGAGCTGAGATGATTGACCTTGACGTACCTCTACATCAGCAATGAATGACAGCCAGGCTCCCAGTGTAGCGAGTTTATCTTTCTAAGCATTGGCTTGTAAAACATTTATTGTAGAACTGAAGACTGTAATAACAATTTTTTTCCTTTCGTTTTAGATATTCGGAAGAGGAAATACGGCAGAAAGTGGGTACTTTTCGGCAAATGCTCATGGAAAAAGAAGGAGTGCTGACAAGAGAAGATCAACATGGTCGTCAGATGTAAGCAACTATATACTCCTTTATTTTAAAGGGAATCTGTCACCCCGTTTTAGCGCTATAAGCATTGTGTAATGCTGTAGATAAGCCCCCAATGAAACCTGAAAGATAAGAAAAATACGTTAGATTATACTCACCGGAGGGGGCGGGTGCGGTGGGAGTCGCGGTCCCGTCCGGCACTTCCCATCTTCATACGACGATGTCCTCCTCCTTGCTTCTCCCTCGGCTCCTGCGCACGCATACTTTATCTGCCCTGTTGAGGGCATAGTAAAGTACCGCAATGTGCAGATGCCGGGAAAGGTCAGAGAGGTCCCGCACCTGCGCACTGCAGTACTCTGCTCTGCCCTCAACAGGGCAGATAAAGTACGCGTGCGCAGGAGCCGAGGGAGAAGCAAGTTGGAGGACAAGGAGGGAGAATGCTGCAGATAAGCCCCTGATGGCGGTGGCCGCAGCTGATAGGGCTAAAATGGGGTGACAGACTCCCTTTAAATATTTACACCATCCTCAGTGATGTACAGGCTCAAAGCATTTATATTGAGCCAGTACACCAGTCTGTGCGCGCCCTTCATGCAGGAGCCCAGCGCTTCTGCCTGCTGTGGAAAGTGGTACATTGAGTGATCAATAAGGGTCTCAGTACTGATCTGCTGCACATTAGGAAGGGACTAGAGATTGAATAAGAAATAAACTGATAGGCACCGTTTAAAGGGAAGCTGTCATGTTGGGCCTGCTGTCCAATCTGTGGGCAGCATGGTGTAGAGAAAAAGAAGCAGAGCAGAATGATATATCTGTTGATTGGAAAAGATTTTGTAAAACTTGTATATTACATGCGTTGAAATTCCTGGTGTTTGTATACATATGAGTCAAGTGGGCGGTGCTACTCAGTCATTTCATCCACTTATATAGCACTATTAATCGCCACACCACTTTACATCACTGTCTCCATTGGGGCTCACAATCTAAATTTCCTATGGGTATGTCTTTGGAGTATGGAAAAAACTGAGTACACCCATTCAAACACAGGGAGAGCATACAAAATACTTGCAAATATTGACCTTGGATTTGAACCCTGGACCCCTGCACTGCAAGGCTATAATACTAACTGTTGTCCACCATCTCTGCGTGCCATCTCATATAGGGATGACTGTCAATTTCTGAATAGGACCGCCCACTGGACTCAAATGTATACAAGCACTAAAGATTTCAATAAATAGAATACAAGAAACTTTTCCCACAAATATCCTGCCTACACATCAGATACAATTTTCAATGGTTGACGGGCCCATGTACATAGGAAAATTATTAAGACAGAGCTAGCTATATACAATCTATCAGCGTCACTCCCATCAAAGTGGCTGACTTATCTCTTCAGTGACTCTTGCACTTTTGACTTTTATACAATATAGAATCAGTTTCATATTAAATCCCCCTTTTTTATGTTAAAGTGAATCTAGTAGCAGGTTGTTCCTGTGTAATCTGATAGCAGCATGTTTTAGGGGCTGAGTCACGGATTCCAGCAATGTTGCATTTACTAGGCTTGTGTGTTGTTATTTCAATAAAATCAGTGTTTTATCAGCAGGAGATTATCACTACATGTCTCGCGTCTCGTGCCTCCTAGTCAGCTGCTCTGTATAACTAACTAATTAGCAGCTTTCTGTCAATATATACAGTGTACACAGCCACCAATTAGTGGTTGGGGTGGGGATATACAGGACAGAGCCTTCAAGCACTGCTATATCTGCTGCAGAAAAATCAGAGATTTTGTTTCAACTCCTGCGCCCAGTAAACTTAGGTGATACATTGCTGGAATGCTGAAATCAGGGTCTCTGCCCCTACATCATGCTGCTATCAGATGAGGTAGCAATAATCTGCTGACAGATTCCCATTAAAAAAGTACATATTGTGTCCATAAGTGAGGTTTCACATCCTAAATCATATATTTACCTTTTGTCATAGTTCCTGTTATCAAAGTACATTTCCTTACATGTTTTTGTTGTAAACCTGTCTTACTAAAAGTTAGTATTTTGGTTATAGATAATATACTGTACTAATTTGTTACTGATATGTGGTTACAGTTATATTTCACAATTATCAGTTTACCAGGCTAAACCGGAAAGAATGATTTGTTTTTATAGTATCCCCTTTTGTTTTCTACTGAATCTATGCCTTTTAGTCTGTTACTTTGGGGTCTTAGAGGCCCTCCCATAAGATTGATGTATTTGTTAATTACAAGCATCACAACCTGCAGACTGTTCCAGAACAAATTTAGTAACAAAAGCTGTCAAGTGCAATAAAATGGTTTGAATGGCGAGTTTTCTTTCATGTAGCTGAAGGCTATTTTATTGAAATGTTCCTTTATACCTAATGCACAATACTTATTTTACTTTACAATGGCAGTGAAATTTGTAAATCCACTTAGCCGTGCATTTGTTGGCCTAGCCTTGAGTTTCAGGATATTATGAGAAATATTTGGTTGTTCTCTAACTTATGTTTGGGAGCTCATGCTGGCGTATGTAGCGTTAGTCAAGTACTATAGACGTAATCTATCTCCAGTATATTCTTGTTTTACTGCCATTGACTTTCGGACCACTAATTTATTGATGCCCAGTTGTGTTCCCAAAATGATTATGTGCTAATTACTGTAGTTCAACATCTTCTCAACATCCGCCAATCTTAGTCATCAGGTCCATCACGAGTCACACTTTTAAAGAGAAAATAATATCATGAAAATTATGTAAGCAGAAAAGCAACCAGATTAAAATGGTAAAATCTAAATCCATCTAAACCTTTATACCTGCCAACTGTTGCAGAATTCCCCATAAATTTGCGATTTCAGTCATGCATTAGCCTTTGCCTCCAGAGCTTGTTTCCCCGCCCAACACCAGCCTTTTTAACTTGATTAATAGCTCACTATATGATTTCCATGCCTGGTGCTTGGCATCGCACAGGCAGTGAGCTATCAATCATACTAAACAGACTGGTGCTGAGCGGGTAAACAAGCTCTGGAGGCAAAGGCTAATTAAGTGCATTGTCACTCCCAGAGCACTTAACACCTAATTTACTTATTAACGAAAATTTTGATTTCTCCAAAATGCAGCAACAGATAGAAGATTTAAAGGTGTTGGTGGATTTCCATTTCAAAGACCTGCATACCCATGTATGCTGATTGGGGGGTTGTTGTCAGATTGGTCGAAGTCTGACATCTAGTACTTCCATCCATTTGTTGTTTGGATGTAAACAGCTGGAATATCACAGATCTGTATACTGTGTTTTAGCCGTTCTCGGGTACTGCAGCTCTGCTCCCATTCACTTCATGAACTCTGATGAACAATCGTATATTGATTATATTAATGATCTTTCCTAAAGGTCCCCGTCATCGGTTTATAAATCGAGCACAAGCCCTTTAATTATTGCATTTTCTATTGATTATTTATCTATATAAGTCACAAAACAATGCATTTTTCTTATATTTCTTGCAATATAAATTATAATGTCATATTTTGACATGACAGTTATTGTGCAATATACAGTATTAATTTTGTTGTGGCCCCAATCACCTCAAACATGTCATAAGAAGATTTCCGCATAATAACAATAACATCTTTATAATTCTGTCTTTTTTTTTTTCAAGACAACCGGATTACATTTTGCAGGTCATCTTTCAACTGTTGGAAGATTTGTCAGTCTTTACTAAAAGAGAAATTCATGTTAATCTGCTCAGGACCTCTTAATAACACCATTGTAATCCTATTGTATTTAGACCTAGAACCTCTATTATGAGTGATCCTTTGTGTAATACAGTGCTGCTCACCATTATTGGTACCCCATCCTTTTTTCAAAGACTGTACAATATCTTCAGAAATAAATGGAAATATACCAGAGTTATATCCTCAGGATTATTAACTAGTGGTCCAAAGTAATACAATAATTAAACTTTGTTTTTCAACTTACATGTTGCGATTTCAAAGAATGCGCTGCAGGAAAGGCACTCTTAACTAATACTTGGTTGCACACCCTTTGGCATTGATGACAATCTCTAACCTTCTTGTAGCCATCTATAAGCTTCTTGCACTTCTCAGCTGGTATTTTCTCCCACTCTTCCTTTGCAGTTTGTTCAAGCTCTTGAATGTTTGCAGGGTTCTTTTTCCCAATGACAGATTACAGCTCACCCCAAAGATTTTTAATGAAATTGAGGGCAGGACTCATTGCTGCCTATTTTAAAACAGTCCATTTTTTCTTTTTCAACCATTCCTGTGTACTTTTGGATGTATGATTTGGGTCATTGTCTTACTGGAGGATCCAAGATCTTTGACTCAAACCAAGTTTTCTTACACTGAATAACTACACAGATTTCTTTAAAATCTCTTGATAATTCTTTGATTTTATGATTACTATTATACAGTCAAGGCCTTCAGTACCAGATGCAGCAAAGCAACCCCAAAGCATTATGGATCCTCCATCATGCTTAAATGTTGGTAGCGTGATCTTCTCCTTATAAGCTTCATTACGCTGTCTGTAAACAAACTGTTGCTTTGCATTGCCAAAAAGCTCTATTTTTGTTTCATCTGTACACAGAACATTTTCCCAGAAGGATTGTGGTTTGTCAAAGTACTCTTTGGCACTTTGGCAACGATTAGTTCCTTTTTATGTCTTTACTTCAGCAATGGTTTCTTCCTTGGCCTTCATTCACAGAGCGGGCAGCGAGGTACAGGAGGGATAATCACAGAAAGGTCAATACGTAGCCAGGGGTCATACACAGAGCGGGCATAGAGGTACAGAGTCAGAATACAAGAGACGTTAACCGAGACAGGACCGAATCAAACACCAAGCAAGCATACGAAGACAGGCATGAAGCTCAGACAGAACAGGGTCAGGCACACTCAGCTAGGAGTATAAACGACAGGGGACGGCTCCTCCATGAGGCTATAAGAACCCTCCCCAGATCCACAGAGAGGCTTCCCAGATTAACCTTTGCACCGCTTAACCTGGAGCTTCAGTAAACCATGAGAGTACCCCCCTTTCAATGGGGGGCCTCTGGACCCTCAAGTCTCTCAGGATATCGAGCATGGTATGCCCTAACCAGGCGGTCAGCGTGCACCAATCTGGCTGGTACCCACAACTGGTCCTCCGGATCGTACCCCTTCCAGTGTACCAAGTTTTGTAAAGACCCGCGAACCCATCGGGAATGTACAATGTGTTGCACTTCAAATTCCATGTGTCCATCCACCAGTACCGGGGTTGGAAGGGAACCTGGATCCTCCACCACTGAACCTAAAGATTTATGCAGGGACCTATGGAAGACATCATGGAGTTTCAATGATGAAGGAAGAGGTAAACGATAAGCTACCGGGTTAACCACTTCGATTATCTCATATGGGCCAATGAATTTTGGCCCTAGTTTGGCGGAGGGTAACCTTAGGTTTATGTGTCGTGTGGAAAGCCACATCTTATCTCCGCACTGTAACATCTAACCAGAGTCCCTCTTATTATCTGCGAAATATTTATATTTCCCTTGCGCTCTGGAAATATTTAAACGAACCTTAGACCACAGCTCACTAATCAGATTGATGCAGTCCTCGGTCCCTGGACAGTTGGAATCCAGTCGCGAAAATTCCCCGAAATGAGGGTTTAATAAGTAATTAATAAAAAACGGTGACCTACCAGTGGATTGATTAATTCGATTGTTGAAGGCGAACTCCGCCAACGGTAAGGCATCACACCAGTCATCCTGTAAAGTGGAAGTCAAACACCGGAGAATCTGCTCAAGCGACTGTTTGGTGCGCTCCGTCTGTCCATTGCTCTCTGGGTGATAAGCTGAGAAAAAAGACAGAGCTATCCCCAGCTTTTTGCAAAAGGCCTGCCAAAACTTAGTTACGAATTGCGCTCCCCTGTCGGACACAATGTTCATGGGCACTCCATGAAGACGAACAATCTGTGACAAGAAGTGTCTAGACAGGATTTCTGCTGATGGTAGCTTAGCCATAGGTACAAAGTGTGCTAGTTTGGAGAACCTGTCTACGATTACCCAAACTACAGTGTTACCCCGGGATGGAAGGAGGTTAGTAATGAAGTCCATGGACAAATGAGTCCACGGTCTTCTCGGAATTGGTAAAAGTACCAATTCCCGGCCGGCCGGCAATGAGAGCTCTTGGAACAGGCACATGCCCCACATGCTGCGACATATTTCTTGATCTCTGCAGACATTAATGGCCACGAAAAAACTCTCTTTACTGCTTCACATGTGGCTATAATACCTGGGTGAGCACCCAATTTCGAGTCATGGAACTCCCACAGGAGTTTTGTGCGCAGATGCTGTGGAACAAACAATTTATGTACAGGTTTGGAGTTTGGAGCTAAAGATTGAGCCCCCACAATCTCCCGCTCCAACTCCGATGACAGTTCCGTGATCACCACCCCAAGTTGAAGAATGGAGGAGGGTGGATTAGGGGCGGACAGCGGCTCAAAACTACATGATAACGCATCTGCTTTCACGTTTTTTAGACCCTGGATGGAAAGTAATAGAAAATTGGAATCTGGAGAAAAAAACTGACCAGCGGGCCTGCCTGGGCGTTAGTCTTTTAGCAGTTTTAATATACTCCAAATTTTTGTGGTGAATGATGACCGTGATAGGGTGAGCTGCTCCTTCCAAAAAATGCCTCCACTCTTCCAACGCCAATTTGATCGCCAGGAGCTCTCTATTCCCCACATCGTAATTTCTCTCTGCTGGAGAAAATTTTTTTGAGAAATAGGCACACGGCCTGAGGTTAGTCAGAGTGGTAGGCCCCTCAGACAACACAGCCCCCACCCCCACCTCTGAAGCATCGACCTCCACAATACATTAAATGGCATAGATGGGTCTGGTTGAATCAATACTAGAGCAGACATGAAATGGTTTTTCAGGACAAGAAAAGATTGTTTAGCTGCAGAAGACCAATTCCTAATATCAGCCCCTTTGCACGTGAGATCAGTAAGGGGCTTAACTATCTCCGAGAAGCCTTTGATGAACCTACAATAATAATTCACGAATCCCAAGAAGCGTTGGAGACCTTTAAGATCCTGAGGTTGGACCCACTCCATGATGGCCTGCACCTTCTTGGGATCCATTCAAAACCCCTGTGGTGAGATTATGAGCCCTAAAAATGTTAGTTCCTGGACAAAAAATGTACATTTTCAAGCTTGACGAACAGCGGGTTTTCTATGAGCCTTTGCAAAACAGTTCTGACATGCAATAAGTGAGAGTCCTTGTCGGCAGAATATATCAGAATATCATCTAAATAGACAACCACAAAGCGGCCAATGAGATTTGCAAACACCACATTAATGAAGTTCTGGAAGACAGCTGGTGCATTAGTAAGCCCAAACGGCATTACTAAATTTTCAAACAATCCCTCTGTTGTAAGAAAAGCTGTCTTCCATTCTTCTCCTTCCCTTATTCTTATCAGGTTATAAGCTCCTCTGAGGTCTAATTTAGAAAACCACTTAACCCCTGAGAGCTGGTTACACAAATCTGGAATCAGGGGTAATGTGTAAGTGTTCCTGACGGTAATTTTGTTGAGTTCTCGAAAGTCGAGGCAGGGACGCAGACCACCATCCTTCTTTTTAACAAAGAAGAACCAGTTGCAGCGGGGGACACTGAAGGTCTTATATGCCCTTTACGGAGACTTTCAGCAATGTATTCATTCATAGCCAGGCGCTCAGGGCCTGACAAATTAAACAAACAGGCTTTGGGCAATTTGGCCCCAGGAATCAAATCAATAGTGCAATCAAATAGCGTATGCGGTGGCAATGCCTCGGCCTTGCTTTCAGAAAACACATCCTCAAAGCCCTTGAGGTACTCCGAAATACCCTCCAGACTGACAGAAGACTCATAGACAGATTTTGCAGGTGTCACACAAAAAACAGATTTATAACAACAGTCAGTACATTTAAAGCCCCACTTGATGATTTCCCTTTTTTCACAATCAATCACTGGGTTGTGCTGTTGAAGCCACAGCATGCTCAATACCAGCCCTGCTGGCAATTTGTCCATCACAAATCATTTCATTTCCTCAAAGTGAGAGGAACCAATTTGCAGAAAAAAACTGTCAGAAACATAAAGAATCCCTGAACGGGTGAGGGGTGAAGAGTCGATAGCCACAATTTTCAGTGGGGTCTCCAGCCTGATTGTCCCTATCTTGAGTTGGGAGATGATATCGGAGCTGACCAGATTGAGGGAAGAACCGCAGTCTACCAATGCTGTAGAAACAAAATGATAATTGTCTACTACCAGTTCAACTTCAAGCAAAATTTTAGGGCATGAGGAAAAACGTACCTGAAGGTCTGGGCAGCCTCCTCGACCACTACCCAGACCTAGTAGTTTCCCGTCGGCTTGGAGGATGACGGGCACGATGGGCAATCCCTCCTTCAATGTCCCGATTCTCCACAGTAAAAGCAGAGCTGGTTCTCTCGACGGCGTTTCCTCTCTTTCTCTTTGACAGAGGTGGCGCCAATTTCCATGGGTACCGGACTGGCATCGACCACTTTGCCACCCGAAAACAAGGAGGTTTCGGAGTGCATAACTCCTCTGGCTCTTAGCCGGCGATCCATCCGCACTGCTTGGGTCATGGCCTCCTCCAGAGTGTCAGAAGGGGGATGCAGGGCTAAGGCATCCTGATGGCGCTCAGACAGGCCTCTACGGAACAGCCCCCGAAGAGCGGCATCATCCCAGGAGACCTTTGTCGCCTACCGGCGGAACTCTGAGCAGAACCACTCTGCTGAGTGCCGACCCTTACGTGCATTCATCACCATATCCTCAGCCATTCGAACCCTGTCTGGTTCGTCATAAATATGACCCAGGGCCCTAAAGAAAGCATCCACAGTCATTCGTTCCGGGGCCGTGGAGGCAAGAGAGAATGCCCAGGCTTGTGGGGCACCCCGAAGCAAGGAAATAATGACTCCCACCCTCTGAAATTCATCCCTGGAAGACTGGGGTCTCAGGGAAAAAAACAATTTACATCCTTCCCTGAAAGCCCTGAATTCTTTTTATCCCCAGAGAAGGGGTCAGGGAGTTTAACAAGAGATTCAGGGGACATAAGGGACACATCTTTAATCTCAGGACCGCAGGCCCCTGCAGCGACAACCCCCTGCACAGTGTCTACTAGCTGCTGCTGGGTATGGGCCATAGAGCGCTGTTCCACATTCATTTTTGGAACATTTGAGTCAAATGTTTCACTTGATCTGATAGTGCTTGCATGGGATCCATAATACTAATCTGAAAATACCCCAGACAATCTCCTTCCCTTGCAGCACAACACAGAAAAATAAAACAGCACCGCCACCTCAAGTAACAAGGACACAAATAGAGTGCACGTGGAGGACTCTTACCCGCAGCCATGGGAGTCCTGGCATCTAACATGGGTAGGAGCAGAGTAGCTTGAGGACCTGTGGGAGGTGGAGCAACGATGAAGAGCTAGGTGCGCACAGGACCTACGATCATGTGACCGCAGAGGGTGGGGCTTAGCGTCCTACTACTGCAGATGATATAATATACTCGCTACAGGAATACTGAAGTAGAGGAGAGGGGAACTCAGGTCAGGCAAGCCAGGAGGCGAGGTACAGGAGGGATAATCACAGAAAGGTCAATACGTAGCCAGGGGTCATACACAGAGCGGGCAGCGAGGTACAGGAGGGATAATCACATTTCTGTGATTATCCCTCCTGTACCTCGCTGCCCGCTCTGTTATCTCATATGGGTCAATACGTAGCCAGGGGTCATACACAGAGCGGGCATAGAGGTACAGAGTCAGAATACAAGAGACGTTAACCGAGACAGGACCGAATCAAACACCAAGCAAGCATACGAAGACAGGCATGAAGCACAGACAGAACAGGGTCAGGCACACTCAGCTAGGAGTATAAACGACAGGGGACGGCTCCTCCATGAGGCTATAAGAATCCTCCCCAGATCCATAGAGAGGCTTCCCAGATTATCCTTTGCACCGCTTAACCTGGAGCTTCAGTAAACCATGAGAGTACCCCCCTTTCAATGGGGGGCCTCTGGACCCTCAGGTCTCTCAGGATATCGAGCATGGTATGCCCTAACCAGGCGGTCAGCGTGCACCAATCTGGCTGGTACCCACAACTGGTCCTCCGGATCGTACCCCTTCCAGTGTACCAAGTTTTGTAAAGACCCGCGAACCCATCGGGAATGTACAATGTGTTGCACTTCAAATTCCATGTGTCCATCCACCAGTACCGGGGTTGGAAGGGAACCTGGATCCTCCACCACTGAACCTAAAGATTTATGCAGGGACCTATGGAAGACATCATGGAGTTTCAATGATGAAGGAAGAGGTAAACGATAAGCTACCGGGTTAACCACTTCGGTTATCTCATATGGGCCAATGAATTTTGGCCCTAGTTTGGCGGAGGGTAACCTTAGGTTTATGTGTCGTGTGGAAAGCCACATCTTATCTCCGCACTGTAACATCTGACCAGAGTCCCTCTTATTATCTGCAAAATATTTATATTTCCCTTGCGCTCTGGAAATATTTAAACGAACCTTAGACCACAGCTCACTAATCAGATTGATGCAGTCCTCGGTCCCTGGACAGTTGGAATCCAGTCGCGAAAATTCCCCGAAATGAGGGTTTAATAAGTAATTAATAAAATACGGTGACCTACCAGTGGATTGATTAATTCGATTGTTGAAGGCGAACTCCGCCAACGGTAAGGCATCACACCAGTCATCCTGTAAAGTGGAAGTCAAACACCGGAGAATCTGCTCAAGCGACTGTTTGGTGCGCTCCGTCTGTCCATTGCTCTCTGGGTGATAAGCTGAGAAAAAAGACAGAGCTATCCCCAGCTTTTTGCAAAAGGCCTGCCAAAACTTAGTTACGAATTGCGCTCCCCTGTCGGACACAATGTTCATGGGCACTCCATGAAGACGAACAATCTGTGACAAGAAGTGTCTAGACAGGATTTCTGCTGATGGTAGCTTAGCCATAGGTACAAAGTGTGCTAGTTTGGAGAACCTGTCTACGATTACCCAAACTACAGTGTTACCCCAGGATGGAAGGAGGTTAGTAATGAAGTCCATGGACAAATGAGTCCACGGTCTTCTCGGAATTGGTAAAAGTACCAATTCCCCAGCCGGCCGGCAATGAGAGCTCTTGGAACAGGCACATGCCCCACATGCTGCGACATATTTCTTGATCTCTGCAGACATTAATGGCCACGAAAAAACTCTCTTTACTGCTTCACATGTGGCTATAATACCTGGGTGAGCACCCAATTTCGAGTCATGGAACTCCCACAGGAGTTTTGTGCGCAGATGCTGTGGAACAAACAATTTATGTACAGGTTTGGAGTTTGGAGCTAAAGATTGAGCCCCCACAATCTCCCGCTCCAACTCCGATGACAGTTCCGTGATCACCACCCCAGGTTGAAGAATGGAGGAGGGTGGATCAGGGGCGGACAGCGGCTCAAAACTACATGATAACGCATCTGCTTTCACGTTTTTAGACCCTGGATGGAAAGTAATAGAAAATTGGAATCTGGAGAAAAAAAGTGACCAGCGGGCCTGCCTGGGCGTTAGTCTTTTAGCAGTTTTAATATACTCCAAATTTTTGTGGTGAATGATGACCGTGATAGGGTGAGCTGCTCCTTCCAAAAAATGCCTCCACTCTTCCAACGCCAATTTGATCGCCAGGAGCTCTCTATTCCCCACATCGTAATTTCTCTCTGCTGGAGAAAATTTTTTTGAGAAATAGGCACACGGCCTGAGGTTAGTCAGAGTGGTAGACCCCTCAGACAACACAGCCCCCACCCCCACCTCTGAAGCATCGACCTCCACAATACATTAAATGGCATAGATGGGTCTGGTTGAATCAATACTGGAGCAGACATGAAATGGTTTTTTAGAACAAGAAAGGATTGTTTAGCTGCAGAAGACCAATTCCTAATATCAGCCCCTTTGCATGTGAGATCAGTAAGGGGCTTAACTATCTGCGAGAAGCCTTTGATGAACCTACAATAATAATTCATGAATCCCAAGAAGCGTTGGAGTCCTTTAAGATCCTGAGGTTGGACCCACTCCATGATGGCCTGCACCTTCTTGGGATCCATTCAAAACCCCTGTGGTGAGATTATGAGCCCTAAAAATGTTAGTTCCTGGACAAAAAATGTACATTTTCAAGCTTGACGAACAGCAGGTTTTCTATGAGCCTTTGCAAAACAGTTCTGACATGCAATAAGTGAGAGTCCTTGTCGGCAGAATATATCAGAATATCATCTAAATAGACAACAACAAAGCGGCCAATGAGATCTGCAAACACCACATTAATGAAGTTCTGGAAGACAGCTGGTGCATTAGTAAGCCCAAACGGCATTACTAAATTTTCAAACAATCCCTCTGTCATAAGAAAAGCTGTCTTCCATTCTTCTCCTTCCCTTATTCTTATCAGGTTATAAGCTCCTCTGAGGTCTAATTTAGAAAACCACTTAACCCCTGAGAGCTGGTTACACAAATCTGGAATCAGGGGTAATGTGTAAGTGATCCTGACGGTAATTTTGTTGAGTTCTCGAAAGTCGAGGCAGGGACGCAGACCACCATCCTTCTTTTTAACAAAGAAGAACCAGTTGCAGCGGGGGATACTGAAGGTCTTATATGCCCTTTACGGAGACTTTCAGCAATGTATTCATTCATAGCCAGGCGCTCAGGGCCTGACAAATTAAACAAACGGTCTTTGGGCAATTTGGCCCCAGGAATCAAATCAATAGTGCAATCAAATAGCGTATGCGGTGGCAATGCCTCGGCCTTGCTTTCAGAAAACACGTCCTTAAAGCCCTTGAGGTACTCCGAAATACCCTCCAGACTGACAGAAGACTCATAGACAGATTTTGCAGGTGTCACACAAAAAACAGATTTATAACAACAGTCAGTACATTTAAAGCCCCACTTGATGATTTCCCTTTTTTCACAATCAATCACTGGGTTGTGCTGTTGAAGCCACAGCATGCTCAATACCAGCCCTGCTGGCAATTTGTCCATCACAAATCATTTCATTTCCTCAAAGTGAGAGGAACCAATTTGCAGAAAAAAACTGTCAGAAACATAAAGAATCCCTGAACGGGTGAGGGGTGAAGAGTCGATAGCCACAATTTTCAGTGGGGTCTCCAGCCTGACTGTCCCTATCTTGAGTTGGGAGATGATATCGGAGCTGACCAGATTGAGGGAAGAACCGCAGTCTACCAATGCTGTAGAAACAAAATGATAATTGTCTACTACCAGTTCAACTTCAAGCAAAATTTTAGGGCATGAGGAAAAACGTACCTGAAGGTCTGGGCAGCCTCCTCGACCACTACCCAGACCTAGTAGTTTCCCGTCGGCTTGGAGGATGACGGGCACGATGGGCAATCCCTCCTCCAATGTCCCGATTCTCCACAGTAAAAGCAGAGCTGGTTCTCTCGACAGCGTTCCCGCTCTTTCTCTTTGACAGAGGTGGCGCCAATTTCCATGGGTACCGGACTGGCATCGACCTCTTTGCCACCCGAAAACAAGGAGGTTTCGGAGTGCATAACTCCTCTGGCTCTTAGCCGGCGATCCATCCGCACTGCTTGGGTCATGGCCTCCTCCAGAGTGTCAGGAGGGGGATGCAGGGCTAAGGCATCCTGAAGGCGCTCAGACAGGCCTCTACGGAACAGCCCCCGAAGAGCGGCATCATCCCAGGAGACCTTTGTCGCCTACCGGCGGAACTCTGAGCAGAACCACTCTGCTGAGTGCCGACCCTGACGTGCATTCATCACCATATCCTCAGCCATTCGAACCCTGTCTGGTTCGTCATAAATACGACCCAGGGCCTCAAAGAAAGCATCCACAGTCATTCGTTCTGGGGCCGTGGAGGCAAGAGAGAATGCCCAGGCTTGTGGGGCACCCCGAAGCAAGGAAATAATGACTCCCACCCTCTGAAATTCATCCCCGGAAGACTGGGGTCTCAGGGAAAAAACAATTTACATCCTTCCCTGAAAGCCCTGAATTCTTTTTATCCCCAGAGAAGGGGTCAGGGAGTTTAACAGGAGATTCAGGGGATATAAGGGACACATCTTTAATCTCAGGACCGCAGGCTCCTGCAGCGACAACCCCCTGCACAGTGTCTACTAGCTGCTGCTGGGTATGGGCCATAGAGCGCTGTTCCACATTCATTTTTGGAACATTTGAGTCAAATGTTTCACTTGATCTGATAGTGCTTGCATGGGATCCATAATACTAATCTGAAAATACCCCAGACAATCTCCTTCCCTTGCAGCACAACACAGAAAAAAAAAGCAGCACTGCCACCTCAAGTAACAAGGACACAGATTGCACGTGGAGGAATCTTACCCGCAGCCACGGGAGTCCTGGCGTCTAACATGGGTAGGAGCAGAGTAGCTTGAGGACCTGCGGGAGGTGGAGCAACGATGAAGAGCTAGGTGCGCACAGGACCTACGATCATGTGACCGCAGAGGGCGGGGCTTAGCGTCCTACTACTGCAGATGATATAATATACTCGCTACAGGAATACTGAAGTAGAGGAGAGGGGAACCCAGGTCAGGCAAGCCAGGAGGTCATGCACAGGGCGGGCAGCGAGGTACAGGAGGGATAATCACAGAAAGGTCAATACGTAGCCAGGGGTCATACACAGAGCGGGCAGCGAGGTACAGGAGGGATAATCACAGAAAGGTCAATACGTAACCAGGGGTCATACACAGAGCGGGCATAGAGGTACAGAGTCAGAATACAAGAGACGTTAACCGAGACAGGACCGAATCAAACACCAAGCAAACAT
Source organism: Dendrobates tinctorius (assembly GCF_039654945.1). NCBI lineage: Eukaryota > Metazoa > Chordata > Amphibia > Anura > Dendrobatidae > Dendrobates > Dendrobates tinctorius. The sequence goes on from NW_027361675.1 coordinate 41,996,312, forward strand.
ACGAAGACAGGCATGAAGCTCAGACAGAACAGGGTCAGGCACACTCAGCTAGGAGTATAAACGACAGGGGACGGCTCCTCCATGAGGCTATAAGAACCCTCCCCAGATCCATAGAGAGGCTTCCCAGATTAACCTCTGCACTGCTTAACCTGGAGCCTCATTTAACCATGACACTTTTGCCAATTTTCCTTTTTCTCACACTTCCAGGGAGGTTCTTGACGGTTATATGCTTGGCAAACTTCTTCATAACATTGCACACTGTTTGTCTTTGGAGATGGCCTTATACCCTTTGGAAGTTATGTATTTCCTAATAATAGCAGTTCTGATGTCCTCAGACAGCTCCTCTGTTTTCACCATTGTGAAGAAGGAACAGAGCCTACCATGTGGCTTTTTAAAACACTGAAGTCATCATTCATTGACTAATTAATGTCACATGGGAGCCAACAATTAATCACAGGTGATTCTCATTTGTGATTTTCCACAGGCAAGTCAAAATGTGTTTCCATACTAATGTAAAGGGTGCTAATAACAGTGTCGCAGCAAGCGTTAGATTTTTCTATTTTTCCCTCCAATTGTTTTTGTTTTAAACTATTGTTTCTCATTTGCTCTTTTTATTTAACACGAGTGCTCTATCCAAAAAGTGTTTCACTTGATTCATTTTTTTTTCAGGAGATATTCCACATTATGTACTTACGCTTTATGGGTGCCAATAATGATGAGCAGGTCTGTATATAGTTACGTACGGTGACACATTTTGCATTCTTTAATCACTAGCAATTCTTAGGTAAGAGGTTCTCGTTAAAGACGTTGTCCACTACTAGGACAAGTCCTTCTCATACTCCACGCTTGGCCCCGATAAAATAAAAAAGCTTAAAGTCACATCCCTTGCTGGCGCCATTCCCGCTGTGTTGGCACTCGCTCTCCCTGAGGCTCTTGTGCTGTTGTTTTTAGGCAGTCTCAACATGTGTTGCTGCTATCTAAGAGCCACAAAACATGCAGCTGCAGGGACTCAAATGTATTATCAGAACACACCCAAGATACTCAGATAACACCTGAATTTGCTCGTAATCTGAGCACTTTCACTCATCAGTAGTTCAGATTTCTGCACTATTATATATAAAAACTTCCCCCTCACCCCCCAATGGGGGTGGTCATTGTTGTCCTTTCTCATTCTCGGGTCCTCTACCACAGGCCTGGGAGTTTGAGGGTTCTGCACAGGATTTTAGTTGTTCCCAGCATTGCGCTTTTCTAGACAGAGAGCTCAGATGTTGCTCCTGGGATCTGTTGTAGCCATTCTTCCAACTTAGGGGTCACTGCTCAAGTGCTCCTATCACCACTGGAATCACTGTTGCCTTCACCTTCCACATCATCTCCAGTTCTCCTTTGAGGCCCTGGTATTTCTCCAGCTTCTCATATTCCTTCTTTCTGATGTTGCTGTCACTTGGCACTGCCACATCTATTATCATTGCTGCCTTCTGGTCCTTGTCTACTATCACAATGTCTAGTTGGTTAGCCAACACCTGCTTATCTATCTTGATTTTATAGTCCCACAGGATTTTAGCCCTTTCATTCTCCACCACCTTTTCTGGGGTCTCCCACCTGAACTTAGGGGGACTTAGCCCATATGCTATGCAGATGTTCCTGTACACAATACCCGCTACTTAGTTGTGGCGTTCGGTATACGCTGTTCCTGCTTGCATTCTGCATCCTGACAATTTGTGTTGGACTGTTTCTGAGGTTTCTTTGCATAGTCTGCACCTTGGGTCTTGTCTTGTGTATATATGTGTATATATATATATATATATATACATATATATATATATATATATATATATAGTCTTAGTTGTTATCTATATTTGTATGATTTGTATGTCTTTTTCTGATAAGATATATTGTTCTTTTTTCATTTATTTTTAAGTGTTTTAAAGCGATATATTTTTTCTTTCCCATTCTTTTGCCAGAATAATTGAAAACCATTATGTGGTTCCTGGAGAAGAAAGTGTCACAGAGTATTCTATGTATGGAGAAGGCTACACCATGGACTGTGATTGTCACAGTGATTGGTATCGAGATGACAGTGGCCATAGAGACTACAGGTAATCGTCATTGAGGCACAGTCAATATTCAATCTGATTTATAAGATTATTAACTTACTGAATATATGTAGCAATTACTTCTTCCCTGCAGTACAATGCCATATGTTGGTAATTAGAACTTAATAACTCAATAGGCCTTTCTAATAAAAAAACAACCTTTAATCCACTTGTGTCCCATAAAATGTTCTTACGTTTAAAATGCAACTTTACATAAGTAATAGGTTTTGTATATTAGTTTTAATTAAAAAAACAGACTATAAAAAAAGCTTTGGTGCTGGCTCAGGATTTTAGGAAGGCTCACTTCACGATAATCGTACTGTTAGGCATCGGATTCCTGCGGCTACACAGCAGGAGTCCAGAGCCTCACATACTGCTTTGCAGCAAGTTATTCCTGAGGCTAAATCCTGCTGCCGCTTCTCTGAGCATGCTCATGAGACAATCTCCCATTGGAGGTCGGGAGTCACGTGCTCAGGTCCTTCTCCTGATCTGATTGGTCCATCTCAGAGATCTGGAAGGTCCCGGCAGCACACGGCTATAAAAGGGCCGCATGGTCGTTCAACCATGCGCTAGTATAGGCTATTCGTGCTAGATGTGTGAATGGTGATGGATGTATGATTCTGGTGACTGACTCATTAAGATTCCTCTCCCTCTGATATTACGCATGTGGATAGGGAACTATAGTTAGAGTCCGTGCCAGTCAGTGGCAAGCCATAGGCCACTGTGCACACCGCACCTCTACACTAGCGTCCGGTGGTGTCACGTCTCTCAAGGCACCATCGCTTAGCGGCTGTGTCTGCCGCTGCGCTGCATGTAGCAGCACTTAACGGCGTCCGCAGCAGCGACGCTGCACGCACGGTAGGTCTAGACGGACACCGTCCCCTGTCTTGGAACCGTGTCCTGTGACCAGATATCGTGCGTGCAATTTCACTGAGTCCAGTGAAGTCTAACTGGCTCAGTGTATACTTGTATGTTTTTGTTACAGCACCTCTGTGAGTTTAACAGAGTCCGCTCCGCGCTCATCGGGTGACGTTGAACCCGAGCGCATTATACCTCCATAGCGCGTCTGCCATTGTTTAGCAGAGGTTTTAACACCTACTGCACTGTGGACCCCGAGCGGCGAACGCACTTTGTTATTTATTTATTTAGTGCGTTCCGCCGTTCCTAACATGTACAGTCTAAACAAGCTGCCGATCACCTGATGGGCGAGCAAACATTTGTTTGTCAAGTGAAATTATATTTTCGTTTGTACAATCATTGTTCTCAGCAGTGCATTCCCCTGTGTTAGTCCTGTCCTGCTGAAAAATAATTCCAAACTATGCACACCAAATGCATGTGTTACAGATTGTCCAATCTGTATGTGACGTCCCCAGGAAGAAGCATTAGCAAAACGCGCGTCGGGGTCAGGAGTGTTAGCGTGCCACTTGGTGTCTGACTCGTGGAAGCAGCACTGATACAGGTAACATGTGTAGGGCACAGGGTATTGGTCCTTTGTTATAAATATTGCTAGTATGGATACACTGACAGTAATTGATATTATGATGTTCTATGTTTAAACACAGTTTTACTTGTGAAAGTCATGTTTCCCTGCACATGCACTTTAACATTTTTGGCCACTTCATTGTCCATTTGGTTGCAGGTATATCCTGTGCTCGTACATAAAGTTTTTCTACATTGTGGTGTGTAAGGATATATTATATTGTGGATTTTCTCTGTGCAGGCATACCGTATTGATTAGATATTTGATGTTTAGAACTGTTGATGTATCACAACTGCAAACCATTTCAATTTTTTTATATGTATCCTAATTGATTGATATGATATACCAGCAGAAGAGCTGGGCGTTACCTGGGCATAGTAACTAACTGTTGTGTATTTGTTATAACAAATTGTTATGATTATATTGCACATAAATTGTTGCTGTATGTCATCTCCTCCTGTATGTAGTATATATCTGTATGTCATCTCCTCCTGTATATAGTATATACCTGTATGTCAACTGCCCTGTATACAGTATATACCTGCATGTCATCTCCCCTATATATAGTATATACCCGTATGTCATCTCCGCTTTATATAGTATATACGTGTATGTCTTGTCATTTCCCCCTGTATATAGTATATACCTGTATGTCATCTCTCCCTGTATATAGCAATGTTCAACCATCAACAATGGCAACCATTATGACATCATCGTTGCTATGGCAACCTATTATGACATCATAGTCACCATAGAAATCATAGAATCGTAGAGTTGGAAAGGACCTCCTGGGCCATCTGGTCCAACCCCCTGCTCAAAAGCAGGATTCGCTAAATCATCCCAGACAGATGTCTCTCCAGCCTCTGTTTGAAGACTTCTATTGAAGGAGAATTCACCACCTCTCGTGGCAGCCTGTTCCAATCATTGATCACTAACTGTCAAAAAGTTTTTTCTAATATCTAATCTGTGTCTCCTCCCATTCAGTTTCATCCCATTGCTTCAAGATGTTTAAAGATGATCCTTCTACAATGTGACAGCCCTTGAGATATTTGTAGACAGCTATTAAGTCTCCTCTCAGTCTTCTCTTCTGCAAGCTAAACATTCCCAAATTCTGCAACCTTTCCTCATAAGACAGGGTTTGCAGACCGGTCACCATTCTGGTCGCTCTTTTCTGAACTTGCTCCAGTTTGTTGATGTCTTTTTTAAAATGTGGTGCCCAAAATTAGACACAGTGTTCCATAATGGATGCCATGGCAACCATTATGACATCATCATCATCAACATGGCAACCTATTATGACATCATTGCAGCCATGGCAACCCATTATGACATCATATTCGCCATGGCACCATGGCAACCATTCTGACATCATCGTCACCATGGCAACCTATTTTGACATCATCGTCACCATGGCAACCATCTCTATATATAAAACTGAATGTGTGTGTGTGTGTATCACCAACCAATCACGAAGCATCTTTCATTTCACTAGAGCTGTTCAAAAGAAGCTGAGCTGTCATTGGTTGCTATGAGCAACAGTTTTCCTTGCAACCAATCACTAAGCATCTCTCATTTCACCAGAGCTAGTTAAAAGAAGCTGAGCTGTGATTGGTTGCTATGAGCAAGTTTTCCCACTTGACAACACCTTAGCAGACACTGACACGATGGGAGAATTCTAGCATCCCTGGGAACATAAGCTCTCAGCCATTGTCTGCCCCCCAGAAAGGAGCAGAGAACACATGACAGAAATTAATCCCCTCTCCCGTGCCCATATCCCCATCACAGATCCTCTATCCTATAGGCACATCTTTCCTCTTAAAGGGATCATTGGTATGGAAGTCAGTGCAAATCGATCCAGCGCTTTGGTTTTGACCCCCAGGCCTCTCTTAAAGGGATCATCGATATGGAAGTTAGGACCGTTCCACTCAGCTCTGTAGTTCTGACCCCAGGGTCTCTTAAAGGGATCATTTGTATGGAAGTGAGGGCAAATCCACTTTGCACATTGTTACTGACCCTAGGCCTTTCTTAAAGGGATCTCCAATATGGAAGTCAGGGTAAATCCATCCAGCACTTTGGTTCTGATCCCAGGCCTCTCTTAAAGGGATCCCCGGTATGGAAGTCAGGGCAATTGCCTTCAAATGCTCTGGTACTGACGCCAGGCTCTCTTAAAGGGATGTCCTGTATGGAAGTTAGGGTAAATCCCTCAGCGCTCTGATTCTAACCCAAGGGTTCTATTAAAGGGATCATTGGTATGCAAGTCAGGGCAAATCCACTCAGCGCTCTTGTTCTGACCCCAAGCCCCTTTTAAAGGGATCCCCGGTATGGAAGTGAGGACAAATACACTCTGCGCTTTGGTAATGACCCCAGGCCTCTCTTAAAGGGATCTCCGGTATGGAAGTTAGGGTAAATCCCTCAGTGCTCTGATTCTCACTCCAGGCTTCTATTAAAGGGATCTTTGGTATGGAAGTCATTGCAAATCCACTCAGCGCTCTGGTTCTGACTCCAGGCCTCTCTTAAAGGGATCCCCGGTATGGAAGTTAGGACCGTTCCACTCAGCGCTCTGGGTCTGACCTTGGGCTGACGTGGGATATTAGGGGAAGTAGTCCGGTGGCTCTGGCTGACGGGATGATGTGGGATATTAAGGCAGTAGTCCGGTGGCTCTGGCTGACGGGATGATGTGGGATATTAAGGGCAGTAGTCCGGTGGCTCTGGCTGATGGGATGATGTGGGATATTAGGGGCAGTAGTCCGGTGGCTCTGGCTGACGGCATGATGTGGGATATTAGGAGTAGTAGTCTGGCTGCTGTGACGGGAAGATGTGGGATATTAGTGGTAGTTGTCCGGTGACTCTGGCTGATGGGATGATGTGGGATATTAGGGGTAGTAGTCCGGCGGCTGTGACGGGGGGATGTGGGATATTAGTGGTAGTTATCCGGTGGCTCTGGCTGATGGGACGATGTGGGATATTAGGGGTAGTAGTTCGGTGGCTCTGGCTGATGGGACAATGTGGGATATTAGGGGTAGTAGTCCAGTAGCTCTGGCTGACGGGATGATGTGGGATATTATAGTGAATGTTGCTATGCAGAGTGAGCGGGGCTCTACACTCAGCTTTATATATATAGATATAATCATTATAATTTGTTATAACTAACCGTAGTTAGTTACTATGCCCGGGCAGCGCATTGGTACTGACCCCATGCCTTTCTTGAAGGGATCTTCGGTATGGAAGTCAGGGCAAATCCATCCAGCACTTTGGTTCTGATCCCAAGCCTCTCTTAAAGGGATCCCCGGTATGGAAGTCAGGGCAATTGCCTTCAAATACTCTGGTATTGACCGCAGGCTCTCTTAAAGGGATCTCCTGTATGGAAGTTAGGGTAAATCCCTCAGCGCTCTGATTCTAACCCCAGAGTTCTTTTAAAGGGATCATTGGTATGCAAGTCAGGGCAAATCCACTCAGCGCTCTGGTTCTGACCCCATGCCCCTTTTAAAGGGATCCCCGGTATGGAAGTGAGGGTAAATCCACTCTGCGCTTTAGTACTGACCCCAGGCCTCTCTTAAAGGGATCCCCGGTATGGAAGTGAGGGTAAATCCATTCTGCGCTTTAGTACTGACCCCAGGCCTCTCTTAAAGGGATCTCCGATATGGAAGTTAGGGTAAATTCCTCAGAGCTCTGATTCTCACCCCAGGCTTCTATTAAAGGGATCTTTGGTATGGAAGTCATTGCAAATCCACTCAGCGCTCTGGTTCTGACTCCAGGCCTCTCTTAAAGGGATCCCCGGTATGGAAGTTAGGACCGTTCCACTCAGCGCTCTGGGTCTGACCTTGGGCTGACGTGGGATATTAGGGGAAGTAGTCCGGTGGCTCTGGCTGACGGGATGATGTGGGATATTAAGGCAGTAGTCCGGTGGCTCTGGCTGACGGGATGATGTGGGATATTAAGGGCAGTAGTCCGGTGGCTCTGGCTGATGGGATGATGTGGGATATTAGGGGCAGTAGTCCGGTGGCTCTGGCTGACGGCATGATGTGGGATATTAGGAGTAGTAGTCTGGCGGCTGTGACGGGAAGATGTTGGATATTAGTGGTAGTTGTCCGGTGACTCTGGCTGATGGGATGATGTGGGATATTAGGGGTAGTAGTCCGGCGGCTGTGACGGGAGGATGTGGGATATTAGTGGTAGTTATCCGGTGGCTCTGGCTGATGGGACGATGTGGGATATTAGGGGTAGTAGTTCGGTGGCTCTGGCTGATGGGACAATGTGGGATATTAGGGGTAGTAGTCCAGTAGCTCTGGCTGATGGGATGATGTGGGATATTATAGTGAATGTTGCTATGCAGAGTGAGCGGGGCTCTACACTCAGCTTTATATATATAGATATAATCATTATAATTTGTTATAACTAACCGTAGTTAGTTACTATGCCCGGGCAGCGCATTGGTACTGACCCCATGCCTTTCTTGAAGGGATCTTCGGTATGGAAGTCAGGGCAAATCCATCCAGCACTTTGGTTCTGATCCCAAGCCTCTCTTAAAGGGATCCCCGGTATGGAAGTCAGGGCAATTGCCTTCAAATACTCTGGTATTGACCGCAGGCTCTCTTAAAGGGATCTCCTGTATGGAAGTTAGGGTAAATCCCTCAGCGCTCTGATTCTAACCCCAGAGTTCTTTTAAAGGGATCATTGGTATGCAAGTCAGGGCAAATCCACTCAGCGCTCTGGTTCTGACCCCAGGCCCCTTTTAAAGGGATCCCCGGTATGGAAGTGAGGGTAAATCCACTCTGCGCTTTAGTACTGACCCCAGGCCTCTCTTAAAGGGATCCCCGGTATGGAAGTGAGGGTAAATCCACTCTGCGCTTTAGTACTGACCCCAGGCCTCTCTTAAAGGGATCTCCGATATGGAAGTTAGGGTAAATTCCTCAGAGCTCTGATTCTCACCCCAGGCTTCTATTAAAGGGATCTTTGGTATGGAAGTCATTGCAAATCCACTCAGCCCTCTGGTTTTGATGCCAGGCCTCTCTTAAAGGGATCCCCAGTATGGAACTTAGGACCGTTCCACTCAGCGCTCTGGGTCTGAACCTGGGCTGACGTGGGATATTAGGGGTAGTAGTCCGGTGGCTCTGGCTGACGGGATGATGTGGGATATTAAGGGCAGTAGTCCGGTGGCTCTGGCTGATGGGATGATGTGGGACATTAGGGGTAGTAGTCCGGTGGCTCTGGCTGATAGGATGATGTTGGATATTAGAGGTAGTAGTCCGGTGGCTCTGGCTGATGGGACGATGTGGGATATTAGGGGTAGTAGTCCGGTGGCTCTGGCTGACAGGATTATGTGGTATTTTAGGGGTAGTAGTCCGGTGGCTCTGGCTGACAGGATTATGTGGGATATCAGTGGTAGTAGTCCGGTGCCTCTGGCTGACGGGATGATGTGGGATATTAGGGGTAGTAGTCTGGTGGTTTTGACGGGATGATGTAGGATATTAGGGGTAGTAGTCCGGTGGCTCTGGCTGACGGGACGATGTGGGATATTAGGTGTAGTAGTCCGGTAGCTCTGGCTGACAGGATGATGTGGGATATTATAGTGAATGTGGCTATGCGAAGTGTGCGAGGCTATACACTCAGCTTCATATATATATATAGATTTAATCATTAAAATTTGTTATAACTAACCATAGTTAGTTAGGCTACTTTCACACATCAGGTTTTCGTCGTCAGGCGCGATCCGGCGTCGTGCCGGAATGCCGGATCCGGCAAATGTTTAGTAAAACCTGATGTGCCGGATCCGTCTTGTTCTTGACAGACAAAACCGGATCCGTCTCATCCGGTTCATCCGTTTTTCTATCCGTTTTTCGACGGATTACACCGGATCTGGTTTTTAAAATTGACCCTTGTGGCCTTCCGAACGGGATTGGCTACTGGAAAACTATATATAGCATGTTCCTACAGCCCTTCTTTGACAGGTTGTAGAGGAGAAAGTGCAGGTTGGAGAGAAGAGCAAGTTACTGGCGAAGATGGATGTTGTCATTGGAAATATTACCACTAGAAGTTCTGTGACGGTTTCAGTAATGAGGGACAATTTTGCACTATACTTTATGTCACCTCAAGGCAGAGTACACTGGCAGGATGACAGAGTGTGAAAGATTTGTGCCCTAAAACTTGTGTACCTTCTGGACCAACAGTATATACCTTTGCCAACCAAAGTTGGCTATCTTGTCATGGTCTTACTATTTTTAGCTTTAGGCCACAGGTGTGTACCTGGTTGTGTTTTATGCAAAGTATTTCACCTTTTAACAAAAGTTGTGTACATTGTTAGGAAATCACCAACAATAAACACAACTTTTCAGGTGAAATACTTTGCTTCAAACACAACCAGGAACACAACTGTGGCAAAAAGCTAAAATTTACCCACAGTTATATACCTGGTTTTGAATACCTTTTTACCTTTTAAATACCCTGTATTTAACCTTTTTTTTAAACATATTTCGCCGCAGAAAGAAATGACAGACAACCAGTTTAAACAATAATTTAACTTTTATTTAAAATATTTTTTTTTGTAAACTGTTTTTAAAGTTAAAAAAACTTTTTTTTTAAAGGTTTGAAACCAACAGGGCATTTTTATTACAAAACACATCATAAATCTGTGTAGTGTGGGGTGGAAATACTGCTGGAGGGGCTGCGGGACACTTCGACAATGGGAGTGAGGAGAGAGGACTGGGATCGTGGTGGGGAAGGAACAGTTAGAGGTGATGGTGTGGAAAAAGCTACAGAATGGGTGGACATGTTGGAGGCAGAAGCGGTGGTGGGAGGTGGAGTGGAGGGTTGGGCAGGGACTGTAGGAGCAGATGATGTTGATGGAAAGTTGTATGGGGAAGGAGTTTGGTACGGGGAAGGAGTTTGGTACGGGGCAGGTTGCTGGAAGTGGGGAGATGTCTGGTACTGGGGAGGTTGCTGGTACTGGGAAGGTTGCTGGTACTGGTGAGGTTGCTGGTATGTAATAGGAGGGGGAGGATGGAAAGTGGCTGGAGGGGGTGCAGATGTAATAGGAGGGGGAGGATGGAAAGTGGCTGGAGGGGGTGCAGATGTAATAGGAGGGGGAGGATTGAAAGTGGCTGGAGGGGGTGCAGGTGGAGGAACTACAGTGGTGGGAGGTGGAGGTTGGGAGGTAACCTGCTGTAGAGCACCGTGGCACGAATGCATTACATGCATCTGCTGGGTAGGAGATAGTGTTGCCATGCGCTCCACAACAGACCTGAAAAAGGTGTGGTTTGGCGAAGATCTTGCTTCTGAATGCATGGTTTGCAGAAGTGTCTTCACCTCCAGAATGCTGGAGTTGATCTGCTGAAAGCCTGCGGAGATTTGCTCTGACAAGACTTTTAGACAGTTCTGGAAAGATTCATTCAGATGCAAGAACTCTGGCGCATAACTCTTTTCCTGACCCCTCTGCCGCTGCCGCCCAGTACCCGCAGGTGTACTAGAGGTGGCAGGGGCAGAAGGGTGGGGTAATGGGAAAGCGATCTCCTCACCAGCAGCTTCATGTAATGTAGGCGGCCACGATGCTCCTGTGCTGGTGGATGGGACAGATGGGTCGAATGTGTGGGAAGGCTGGGAAGGTGCAGATCTACCGGGGCGGTCGAAGTGTCCCTCGGTGCCGGTCTCCGCAGGGATCGCCTCAGAAGGGTCCAATCGTGCAGGCTCCCGAGTGCTGCTCACCGTGCTGTGGAATAAAGAGAAAAAAAAACAATTAAAATACTGACATGGTATGGCCCTGGCTGAAAAAAAAAAGTTATATTTTTTTCACATGTGGTGTGTAATATTTACCTTCTAGTGACCATTGTTTCCCGGAGGAACGACAGGGCTTGTGCGTACTTGTACTTGCTCCTGCGTCCTCCAGATCCACTCGGGGCCCGCATCTCTTTATTGAACTCCTTCTTGAAACGATCCCTCACAGACCGCCACCGATTCACAATTCTGTTCCCTGAAACGAGAAAGGAGTGGTTAGTATACAACATCAGTGTTTCACAAACTCCAGTCCTCATGGTCCCCAGGGGTCATGTTTTCAGGATTTCCATAGTAAATAGAAATCCTGAACACATGATCCGTGGGGACCACGAGGACTGGAGTTCGGGCAAAAACACGGGTTTACATCAAGCAACCGGTACTGTATATACTTACGCTCTTTAATCTGGGCCCGAACATCGAGGTCCTCCCAGCGGCCCACAAGGAGCGAACAGATTTCCTCCCAGAGTCGTCGGGTAACGATAAGGTCAGCATGGCGGCGGTCAGCCATATTCCAGAGCGGCTCCCTTTCTCTGACGAGATCGATGAGGTGGTCCACATCGAGTCCTCCGTCCTCACCGTCAGAGTCGGGAGCACGCTGTGAAGGCTGTTAAAGAAAAAGACAAAAATAACATAATTAGCCTCCACAAAAGAAATGAAATAAAAAGTGCAAAAAAACAAAGCAAAAATATTTATACTTACACGCTGGTGACCGCCGCGTTGCTGTCGCCGACGACCCTGGGAGGCACTGCGAGGACCTCTTGGCCGAGCACCAGATTGGGAAGACTAGAGAAGAAAACAAAAAATGTTATGTCTTTGGATGTAGGCATTTGTTTGCTGTGTGTGGTCTGCAGAACATTGTTTTCTATGTGTTGTGTGTAGTGTGATGTTGTGTTTCTGCATTTGATGCAAAAAACTTACCAATTGTGAGCCCACTCCAAGTGTCTGTCCACCCCTTCCTTCTTCTTCTGGGAGCTCCTCTTCATCTTGTGAATCCTGTTTTGAGATAAAAGACAATGAATAGACATATATTACAGAGATGATGGATTTTGGAAATAAAAACTTACCGTCAAACGCTGACGATGCGAGGGAGGGCTCCCAGAAGAAGATGTGCTGTCTTCCTGATGGCCAGACTCCATGGCTGTGGGTGGTGTTCCAGCTGCTGCCATTGCTGCTGCTGCTGCTGCTGCATCTATTGGGCGGCTGTTGAATAAAGAGAAACAAAGGGCCAATGAATATCTTGATATTCAATAGCCCTAGTTTGGAGGAATGGGGGATTTGATAATTACCGTCTCTCATCTGCTGCTGGCCTCCCCTCCTCAGCATGTTCCATTTGCTGCTCCATTTGGGGTGGTGGTGGTGCTGATGGTGCTGCAGTGGTCTCCTGCCTTCTCCTGCTGTGCTTGGTTGCTTTCTTGGGTGGCATGTTGGGTGTGGCTGTGGGTCCCACTGTCTTTCTTTTATATATGTCTTGTGGGCAGAGCTACTGAGCATGCTCAGACCAAAAAAAACGGATCCGGCCACCGGATCCGGCTTTCGCCGGATCAGGCGCATTGCGGCGCTCATAGGCTTTCATTGTGTGAAAAAGCCGGACGTGCCGGATCCGGCGTGTCCGGCTTTTTCGCTGGAGACAAAAAACGTTACAGTAGCCGTTTTTTCCAGACGCCGGATTGAGACACATTGCCGGATCCGGCGAAAACCGGATGAAACGCATGGCCATCCGGCCCGATCCGGCGCAAATGCAAGTCAATGGGGGGGAAACCGGATCCGGCATTGCATTTCGCCGGATCCGGTTTCTGTCAAAAGCGCCGGATCGCGCCTGACGGCGAAAACCTGATGTGTGAAAGAGGCCTTACTATGCCCGGACAGCGCCGGGCTCTTCAGCTCCCAAGATCCTGATACCTGTGTAGAGCAATAGCTCGGACAGGTGACATCATCGAGACCTGATTGGATCAGGTCCCAATGATGTTAACCCTTTGCTATCTTCTAGATAATAATAATAATAATAATAAATTTTATTTCTATAGCGCCGACATATTCGGCAGCACTTTACATTTCGGAGGGGATTTGTACAGACAATAGACATTACAGCATAAAAATAATCACATAGATCATAACAGATACCAAGAGGAATGAGGGCCCTGCTCGCAAGCTTACAATCTATGAGGAAAAAAAAAAGGGAGACACGAAAGGTGGGTGGTAACAGTTGCCCTTATTGTATGGACCAGCCATAATGTTAAGTGTGTATCAGAACAGACACAGAGGGCTAATGGATGCATAAAGCATGTGGGAACATGATGCGGGGAACCTGGTTATGGTAACACTTTTGGCTGTGCCACACAGGGATAGATTAGGTTAATGTGTTGAGGCGATAGGCCAGTCTGAATAAATGCATTTTCAGGGCACGCTTAAAATTGTGGGGATTGGGGACTAATCGTATTGACCTGGGAAGTGCATTCCAAAGAATTGGCGCAGCAGCATTTAGAAGATAGCAGAGGGAGAACACTGCTATACGCCCCTCTCCTACAACCCCCATGATGAGATCTGATCATGTAAGGAGGTGACAGGTCCCCTCAATTGCGCCCTCTCCTCCTTCCATGTGACCCCCTGTGCACTTTGTGTACCGTGATGTAATGTATGTGTTTATGTATTATTTGCACCGTTTGTGTAATACTGTAGTATGAGCTATACATAGTATTGTGATGTTCTCCTTTAATGCCTTTACATAGTTAGAGACAGAAATAGTTAACTAAGGGGGCTGGACTTGCAGCCTCGAGGGAAGATGAAGCTGCTGTTTCCCAGTCAGTGAGCCCGGGTACGTCGACCAGGGCAGACATGTACTGCAGAAGGGGCTGTCATGATCCAGGTTGGATCTGACAGATAAATGCACTAAGTAACCTTTTTTTTCCTTGAGCTGTGTGCTCGGAGTTGGTTTTTGCCCCCGGTGGCCGTTATGGTCACTGCACTGCTGTTTTCAGTTCTAGTTTGCCCCGGTGGTGGTGAGTGTCATTGCACTCTGGTTTTTTTAGTTTAGTGCATGTGATTAAAGCAGGTGTGATTGCTGGCTCTTACCTATAAAAGAGTGTCAGGTGTTGCAATCACTGTTGGTGATATTATTAGTGTTCATTTCAACCATGCTTGGTGGAGGAAGGAGCTGGAGGAGAGTCCCGGGCAGCTCAGTCAGAGTCCTGGAGTGGCAGCTATGGTGTCAGTGAGGAGTTCCTGCAAATCTTGGTGGAGTGGCGGCTATGGTGTAGAGCTGCACTCAGTTGCTGGACTCTGTTGCTGGAAAGCTGCACTCGGGTGCTGGACTCTGTTGCTGGACATTTGCACTCAGGTGCTGGACTCTGTTGCACCAAGGCGGCACTCGGGTGCTGGACGCTGTTGCTGTAATGCTGTAAAGCTGCACTCAGGTGTTGGACACGGTCGGAGGAAGATGCACTCAGGTGTTGGACTCTGTTGCTGGGAGCATTAGCAACAGAGCAAAGCTAAGTGGTGTTCCCTGTTTGTCACTTTCCCTTATGTGTGTTTCAGTGCAGTGGTGGAATTAGTGTCTGCACCGTCCACTTCACTAGAAAGGGATAGGTGCAGGGCGAGCTACGGATATTAGGTATCCTGATCAGCGCCTGGTGTGGAACCGGCCTAGGGATCGTTAGGAGTGTAGAGACACTGACTCAGGGGAGTGCAGGAGGTCTCCACTTCCCCGTTCCCTATCACAGGGCCACCATTGTAATTGTTTCCCTGGTTTTCCCCTTTATTCTGAAATTCGCCCTCCTGGAGGTGGTGTATGCAGACATACGTGTACCACTGAAATTTGCCTGCTGGAGGCAGTGTATCTGGCTGCACGTGTTATTATTTAAATTCGCCCTGCTGGAGGCGTTGTATCTAGGGTCACGCGTGTCATATAAATTCGCCCTGCTGGAGGCGGTGTGTCCAGTCGCACGTGATCGTGACAGGGGCACTGCCAGACTCCCGGACAGGAGAGATCTGTTGCCCCGGATCAAAGATTCATACGGACTGAAGGATTACAACACTAGCCCCAAAGACTTTGGAAGGACCTTTGCTGAAGGGGTACTGCCACAGTAAGTGGCAAGGAAAGAGCAGGAAGGCAGTGTTGAAATTGTCTTTTTGTCCATCCTTCATGGTTGTTCAATAAAAGTTATTTTTCCCTGTTTGAGTACATCTAATTCGCAGACCCTTAATTGCCTGGACTGCTGTGACCAAAGGAAGATATGGTAACCTGTGGGGAAAAGCGGTGTCAGTCCTGTCTATCTATGTAAAAGGGACCAGGGGCGCTCGTTGACCGTTTGCCCAGTGGACTCTGTCTATGTACTGGGCCTTTAAATAACTCGGCCACAACTACTTTCCCCCAGGACGCCCTTGTTACAATCACATCAAGGGGATCCCACATTGTCCCGGCTGCTGGAGGTCATGTGATGATCTCCGAGTCTGCCAGCTACGGTGACTTGTTAGTATCAACTGTCAGGTCTCATACACTGCAATACATGTGTATTGCATTGCATGAGACCAGTGATCAGAGAAATAAAATTTGAAGTCCCATACAGGGACCAAGTCAAAAATTAAAAAAAAGTTAAAAAAAATGTTTTAACACTATTAAAAAAAAAATCACAAAATATATAAAAAAGAAGAAATATTAAATTGATAAATACGTATATTTATGTAAAAACAAAAAAAGTGCACATACAGTTGTGGCCAAAAGTATTGACACCCCTGCAATCCTGTCAGATAATACTCAGTTTCTTCCTGAAAATGATTGCAAACACAAATTCTTTGGTATTATTATCTTCATTTAATTTGTCTTAAATGAGAAAACACAAAAAGAATTGTCCTAAAGCCAAATTGGATATAATTCCACACCAAACATAAAAAAGAGGGTGGACAAAAGTATTGGCACTGTTCGAAAAATCATGTGATGCTTCTCTAATTTGTGTAATTAATAGCACCTGTAACTTACCTGTGGCACCTAACAGGTGTTGGCAATAACTAAATCACACTTGCAGCCAGTTGACATGGATTAAAGTTGACTCAACCTCTGTCCTGTGTCCTTGTGTGTACCACATTGAGCATGGAGAAAAGAAAGAAGAACAAAGAACTGTCTGAAGACTTGAGAAACCAAATTGTGAGGAAGCATGAGCAATCTCAAGGCTACAAGTCCATCTCCAAAGACCTGAATGTTCCTGTGTCTACCATGCGCAGTGTCATCAAGAAGTTTAAAGCCCATGGCACTGTGGCTAACCTCCCTAGATGTGGACGGAAAAGAAAAATTGACAAGAGATTTCAACGCAAGATTGTGCGGATGTTGGATAAAGAGCCTCGACTAACATCCAAACAAGTTCAAGCTGCCCTGCAGTCCGAGGGTACCACAGTGTCAACCCGTACTATCCGTCGGTGTCTGAATGAAAAGGGACTGTATGGTAGGAGACCCAGGAAGACCCCACTTCTTACCCCGAGACATAAAAAAGCCAGGCTGAAGTTTGCCAAAACTTACCTGAAAAAGCCTAAAACGTTTTGGAAGAATGTTCTCTGGTCAGATGAGACAAAAGTAGAGCTTTTGGGGCAAAGGCATCAACATAGAGTTTACAGGAGAAAAAAAGAGGCATTCAAAGAAAAGAACACGGTCCCTACAGTCAAACATGGCGGAGGTTCCCTGATATTTTGGGGTTGCTTTGCTGCCTCTGGCACTGGACTGCTTGACCGTGTGCATGGCATTATGAAGTCTGAAGACTACCAACAAATTTTGCAGCATAATGTAGGTCCCAGTGTGAGAAAGCTGGGTCTCCCTCAGAGGTCATGGGTCTTCCAGCAGGACAATGACCCAAAACACACTTCAAAAAGCACTGGAAAATGGTTTGAGAGGAAAGCACTGGAGACTTCTAAGGTGGCCAGCAATGAGTCCAGACCTGAATCCCATAGAACATATGTGGAGAGATCTAAAAATGGCAGTTTGGAGAAGGCACCCTTCTAATATCAGGGACCTGGAGCAGTTTGCCAAAGAAGAATGGTCTAAAATTCCAGCAGAGCATTGTAAGAAACTCATTGATGGTTACCGGAAGCGGTTGGTCGCAGTTATTTTGGCTAAAGGTTGTGCAACCAAGTATTCGGCTGAGGGTGCCAATACTTTTGTCTGGCCCATTTTTGGAGTTTTGTGTGAAATGATCAATATTTTGCTTTCTGCTTCATTCTCTTTTGTGTTTTTTCATTTAAGACAAATTAAATGAAGATAATAATACCAAAGAATTTCTGTTTGAAATCATTTTCAGGAAGAAACTGAGTATTATCTGACAGAATTGCAGGGGTGTCAATACTTTTGGCCACAACTGTATTTTGTATCTTCCAGAATGACCCGGCCTTTAAAACTGTCACACTAGTTAACTCCTTCAGTGCACACCGTAAAAAAAAAAAAGTAGCAAAAATCTTTGGTTTTTCATCATACCGGCGAACAAAAAGTAGAATAAAACACAATCAAAAAGTTAAATTGAAATAAAAATGGTAGCAATGAAAATGACATCTTGTCCTGCAGAAAAATAAGCCACCATACAGCAGAAAAGTAAAAAAATAGCTCTCAGAATAAAGCGATGCAAAAACAATTCTTTTCCTATAAAATAGTTTTTAATAAAAAACATAAAAAAAGATATAAATGTGGTATCGCAGTAATCGTATTGACCTGAAGAATAAAGCTGCCTTATTAATTTTACCACACGCAGAACGGCAAATAAAAAAAAACCCAAATAACAATTCCTGATTTGCTAGATTTTTGTAAAATGTTCCCAATAAAAGCTTCCACTCAATCCACAAAAATTCCTCACTCTGGTCAGTCATCTGTTAATGGAAATATTGGGGACTTCCATGTTACTGGTAGTACAAAGTATGCTGTCCTCTTACAAGTTAGCACGGTGGGTAATGAGACATGAAGCTAAACCCCCTGTCTTCTTTAAGAAAAAGAGACTGTAAGGCTGTGTGCCCACGATGCGATTTTTAAGCATTTTTGCCACGATTTTCGGCGCGAAAACGCTGCGAAAATGTTTAAAAAACTCATACAGAACGCACCCCATGCATTCCTATGGCATTCCACACATGCTGTGCTAATGCTGCGCTTTTTTCCGCGGCGGAATCGCATCGCGGAAAAAAACGCAGCATGCTCATTCTTTTTTGCGGAATCGCAAAGAATTGCCGCGATTCCGCACCCATAGGAATGCATGAGAACCGCTTACTTCCCACATGTGGCTATGCCCACCATGCGCGAAGTTAAGCGTCTCATGTGCGGTTGGTACCCACGGTGTGGAGGAGAGGAGACTGTCCTCCAGGCCCTGGGTACCATACCCCTGTAAAAAAAAAAAAAAAAATCGGGGTATATTTACCTTCCGGTGTCACGCGCAGCCTTCCTGGGCTTCAGCGTTCCCAGTAATGCCTTGCGGCAAGGTCCTGTGATGACGTAGTCTCGCGTTACTCTAGCAGTCTCGTGAGATCGCTATAGCAACGCGAGACCAACGTCATCACAGGTCTCGCAAGGCATCGCTGGGAACGGGAGCATCGCTGAGACTGCGCGGGACGTCGGAAGGTAAATATACCCCGATTTTTTTATAATTTTTAACATTCTATCTTTTACTATTGATGCTGCATAGCCGGCCTCAATAGTAAAAAGCTGGTCACACTTGTCAAACACTATGTTTGACGAGTGTGACCAACCTGTCAATCACTTTCCATGCGATGCTTCAAATCGCTTGGAAAGTGCTTGAATATCGCACGTGAAAATCGCGAACATAATCGCGGTAAAATCGCGCGGAAAAAAACGCGCGATTTCTGGGAAGGAGTCTGGTTTTGAGTGTCCGGATTAAAACGCAACGTGGGCACATAGCCTAAAGTTGTAATCTTCTTTTATTGATTGTACAATGTAGATGTGACAGGAAATGGTGGCACTATAGGATGCAATAACAAGAGCATTTCAGAATATATAACTGTACAGTGCATAAAATACAGATAGTCTGTAATACCCAGTAACATGAGGTAATATAAAAGGTGATGATTACCTATTTAATACAGCAAACATACTTATAAACACAGGGCTGTAACACATAGATAGTGGCTTACCAACTATGCTTTGTACAGCTGTTTACAAGGAGCATGACAGAAAAACAAGTGATTTGGTTTCTCCGCACATGCATGGAGGAACAATGGCTGCTGTTCCTTTCACAGTGTCATAATAAGACCACAATGCACCAGGAACAATCCCACAATGCCCTAGGAACTTCCCATAATACATTGCAAACTGCACCAAAATGCATACACCAAATTGCCAGCAGATTGTGCTGTTACCTTACAATATAAAATTATAGAAAAGATTAATATATATATGCAGAAAAATATACCTGTAATAACTGTGAGGCACAAAACAACTACACTTTAGACAGCAAATTTACTGCTAGGACAGAACACAAAGGCTCTGGAAAAGAGCTATTGCTCCTCACTCCCGTAAAAGAAATTCAGGAAATTCTGCACTCCCAAATCCAAATGCCCCCCTCCCTTCTGAGCCCCAGTGTGCGTACTACATATTTTGTGCTTAGTCCACATTTTGCATTTCAGTAGCGATGAGAGACTACATAATTTATGAGTGCATGTCTCCAGAAGCATGAGTTGCGCATATAATCTACTGGGCACTACAACGTACTGATCACTACAATGGCAGTTTGCAATTTTCACTCAGCATGATTCTCATTTGGTCTGACATGCACTGTGAGCTGTGAGGTCTTATATAGACAGGTGTGTGCCTTTACAAATCAAGTCCTATCAGTTTAATTAAACAGAGTTGGACTCCAATGAAGGAGTAGAACCATCTCAAGGAGGATCACAAGGAAATGGACAGCATGTGACTTAAATATGAGTGTCTGAGCAAAGGGTCTGAATATTTTCCGTACCCACTGTATAATGGACCCCACACAACTTTCCACACTATAATGGCCTGCATACAGTATAATGGCCCTAACTATCCCTCCAAACAGTATAATGGCCCCCACAAAGCCATTGAAACATTATTACTGGCCCCCACATAACACTGCAAACAGTATTATGGCCTACACATAGAACTCCAAACAGTTTAATTTCCACCCTCACAGCACTCCAAACAGTATAATTGGCCCCCATATAACCCTCCAAATAGAATTATGTCCCTCACATAGCACTCCAAATAGTATTATGGCCTGCACATAGCCCTCCAAAAGGTATAATGGCTCCAACATAGCTCTCCAAATAGTATAATGGCCCAAACATTGCCCTTAAAATAGTATAATGGCCCCCATATAGCTCCCCAAATAGTATAATTAACCCCATACAGCCCTCCAAACAGTATAATACCCCCTACATAGCCCTCCAAATGGTATTATGGCCCCAAGTAGCCCTCCAAATAGTATAATGTCACCCACAGTCATTGATTAAAAAAATAAATATTCACCACTCCCCATTCACCTGCTGCTCCTGGCTCTGCAGTGCTTGATCTAAAGTTCAGCACAGTGTGTACAATGTATTCATGTCATCATGCTCCCTGCACTGAGACATCAGGGGCATGGAGAATGATGAATGAGGGAGCTGACGACTCCCTGTTCCATCATTGCTTTTAACTGTTTCTGAAAAGAAAAGTGAAAGTTCTGAAATGTAAATGAAATTCAAAGTGCTGTTGAATATGGTGGCGTAATAGAACTAAAAATGATTATTATTATCTGCATCCAGCATGCAGATACAGTTGAAAGTGTGATGCCGGGTAGAGTCTGGCTCTATTAGCTGTACATCACTGTATATGTAGCAGGGCCGGTTGTGTATGTGGCAGAGCTGTGATTTTGTATGGGTATAGTGGTGTCTGTTTTTAAGGTCATGCCACTGCATCTCAATCGGATTAAGGTCAGGAATTTGTCTAAGCCACTTCAGAGTCTTAATTTTGCTTTTCTCAAGCCATTTAGAGGTGGACTTGCTGGTGTGCTTTGGATCATTGTCCTGCTGCATAACCCAAGTGCGCTTCAGCTAGAGGTCACGAACGGATAGGCGGACATTCTCCTTCACATTTTTTTGTGGTTCCATTTACCACAGCAAGTCTTCCAGGTCCTGAAGCAGCAAAACAGTCACACTACAAACACCATGTAAAAACGGAGAAAAATTGAGTCACCAATTGCTGCATAAATAGACACAATTTTATTAATAATAAAAACCAAAAGAGCTCAGAAGAGCTCCAAACAAAATCAAGGACAAAAAAGTTTCCTGAGGTGAATGAAAGAAAGATTTTTTTAGTAATACCTTATTGATTAGATATCCATATCATTCACTATGATATTACTAATATGTGCATATTTTTTCCGTTATTAGATTCCCTGATATACCAAAGAGGCTCAAAACCAAAATGTTCAAAATATCAAATAGAAATTTTATTAAATAACAATATACCTAATGGTGACAGCATGCATAGCACTACAGAAAGAATACGAGGTAGTAAAAAAGGTGAATACTAAATGTCTTGTTATGTCAGATGGAAGGAGTCTATAAAATCTCTCAAAGATAATATATATATGTTCAGTTAGCACTAGAAAATATAGTAGCAGCCTCTCAGAGGGTGCAAGTCATAACTGGACATAAGAATCAATTGCATTCAGTTTGCACAGGTGATATGCATATGTTCAGCAGCCTCTTAGAAAATGCAAGTCATAACTAGGCATAGCGATCAATTGCGTAGCAGATATATATGCTCCGCCAAAAAAATAAAATAAAACATACAGACATTTAACAGGGAAATGGTAGTCTCACAGCGCCCTTAATTCCACAGTTGCTCATAAACAAGAAGGTACCATATTAGTCTCTAATTGGTCCTGAGTAGCATATAATGGCCAGAGTGAAGTTTCCACAATAAAATATAGTGGCCACTCGACCGTCATAAAGGAGAGGTGGACACATTGAAATGACAATTATCTTCAGTCATGATGCAGCGAGATCTAGCACGGGGGGCACGTATGGGACACCGGGAGCCTCGATGCGTGTTTCGCCTATGGCTTCGTCGTGAGGCGTGGCCAGTTAAAAGAGGCATAAGTATTTATAGTGAATGATAGGGATCCTCAGCAAATCATCATTCATCCCGTGTGAGTGCCCGCCCACAGCAAGGAGGAGCTAGCGCGCGCCGGACCTGACAAGAAGGAGGACATACGTCATCACAATCCAGTCCGTCACTCCGGCAACGCGCATACACCCCCAAGTCCGCGGCACGGACGTAGCACACGGGAAATATAGGTGTAAAGGTAAAGCATAGCGAATCGGCGCGCACCACAGCGATGGAAAGGAGGACAAACGTCATCACCGTCCATCACCATGGCAGCGCGCGCGCCCCCAACACCACGGGGCGGGCGCAGCGCACAAGCAGAGCGCGTCTGCGCACGAAGTTCAATTAGTAACGTAAAGACAAAATGTTGACAGCAGTTACTGCCCAACCAGACCTATAAAGAGAATGTACTTTCATAGCATCATAGCTGTCACATAATAGCATTCTGGTTATAAGGCATATAATATATAAGTATATTACTAGTCATACCGTGCAATTTACTTATCGCTCTTCAAAATATAATAATGATTATAGTGTAATTTATAATAGTATATAAAATTCGCATTCACATGTCTGTCCATATAAAATTTATGCCTTAGAATTCATACCAACAATCACGTGCATACCAGATAAATGCATAATGAAAGAAGTACATGGTGCTCAAAAAAATGTTTAGGGATAGTTTTTAAGAGATGTGGTTCAGAACAACCAGACGCATTCTTAATATCCCTAATATGTTCCTGTATGCGAGTTTTTAGAGGTCTCTTAGTCATGCCAATATAAATATATTCACAGGGACAGCTGGCGTGATATATCACTGCTTCAGTCTTACATGTGATATGGTGGACTATTTTAAAATTTTTTGTCCTGGAAGAGTCCCAGAATTCTTTAGTCCGTTGTACATAAGGACATGCCGAGCAGTCCCCACAAGGGAAACAGCCCCAAGGGGACCTTTAGTTGATGTAAATGGTGATTTGGCTTGCGGTGGAATATAAAGACTACGACAAAGAATATCCCCTAGTGAATGAGAATTACGCCAGGTAATAGAGGGTTGTGGTGTTAGTTGGTAATTTAGATCTTTATCTGTCAGAAGTACTGACCAGTGTTTCTTGAAGATGTTGTTAATTTCGGCCCAGTTGGAGTTAAATTTGGTAATAAAGCGTGGTTTGGAATCGTTAATTTTTGATGTACCCTTGACCGATTTGTTCAATAAAATTTGCCTGTCTGAGTTAGCTGCTCTCAAAAAACCTCTATGAATGTCTTTTTTCCTATAACCCCTATCTTGAAAACGACGAAATAATTTTTTGCTTGATTAAAAAAGATTTCATCGTCCGAGCAAATGCGACGCGCTCGCAAGAATTGTCCAATCGGGATTGAATTTTTCAATTGTGGAGTATGAGAGGACGTGTAATGCAAAAGTGCATTCGTCGCCGTACTTTTACGGAAAATATCCGTACAAATAGTCCCGTCTAGGGTTTTGAATAAAAAGAGGTCCAAAAAGTCAATAGATTTTTGACTATATTTCCATGTCAGCTTGATATTGTATTCATTGACATTCAGAAGATTAAAAAACTTCTCTAATTGCGACATGGAGCGCTGCCAGATAAAACGAATATCATCGATATACCGCAGCCACGAGACGACCCGACAATGACCAGGAGTATCAAGGACTGTGTCCCTCTCCCACAGCCCCAGGAACAAATTGGCATAAGAGGGTGCGCAAGCATCCCCCATAGCCGTGCCCTGGAGCTGTAGGAAAGGGCGGTCCTTAAATACAAAAAAATTGTGTGTTAAAATAAAAAGTAATAAGTCCAGAATAAACTGAATCAGATTCGGTTCCAGATTGGTCATTTGAAGTAAGAATTTGGTGGCTTTCATCCCGTGGCTGTGGTCTATCGACGTATACAGGGATTCCACGTCGCAGGTGACAAGCAACATGTCACTGTCCAAAGTAAGACCATTAAGTCTTCTAAGGACATCTGTGGTATCTTGGACAAAAGATGGAAGGGTTTCCGCACATTTCTTCAAGTAAAAGTCAATAAATTTACAGGCCAACTCACAAAGACCCCCAATGCCTGATACAATGGGTCTACCCGGCGGGCAGAGGGGGTCTTTGTGAATTTTAGGGAGCAAATAAAAAGTTGGAATAACTGGATATTCTGGTAATAGTGCTTCCTTCATTTTCTTGGAAATCGCTGCATTTTCAACTCCCTCATCTAAGAGGTGGACAAGCTCATGTTTAAAGCCAGAAAGAGGGATTGATTCTAACCGTCTATAACATTCCTTCCTATTTAATTGTCTAATGGCTTCTGCCTTGTACATTGTAGTCGGCCAGATGACAACATTGCCCCCCTTGTCTGCCCGTTTGATTACAACATCTTCTTTTTCAATGAGTCAATCGCTAACCGTTGAGAGCGGGTTAGATTGTCGTGAGAAATATGTTTATTCAATTTTGATAAATCTATTTTAACCAGTTTAACAAAAATTTCAACTGGAGGACAGGCAGACAAGGGGGGAAACATTTGAGAGTGAGGATAGAGGTGTACAGGAAGAGAAGATTCAGAGGGCTCTGTACTTTCCGCTGCCAGGGATTCTAAGTAATTTAATGCACGCAATTCAGTTATAGACAAAGAGGAATCCATTTTGGGAGAGAATTGTTTTTTAAGAATAAGTTTTCATGCAAAAAGTTCAAGGTCTTTTAAAATGTGAACTGATCAGAACCCTCCACCGGTGCAAAGGAGAGGCCTTTTGATAACACCTCTATTTGTGATGACTGTAGTATGTGTTGTGATAGGTTGATTACCTTTAAAGTTTCCTGCCCTTTTTGGTCCTCATGTACGGATATTGCTTCTTTTTTGCTACCGGTGTATGAGGATGCTGATAGTGGCTGTTTGGTGGGCCACTGCTTTCGGCGGACCCTGTTCTTTTGTCTAAAAAATGGTCTCCACATAGTCCTTCAGAAGTTGTAGAAAGGCTAGAGATGGATTGAGATCTAGATTGTGGTTTAGACCATTTATGGGTCTGTCTAGATTGCCAGTGGTACACTTTTTTAAGCTGGTAATCTTCAAGGTCACGTAAATTTTTTTTGTCTTATTACTCTGAATTTCTAACTCCCACTTATTAAGATCATCTTCCAGAGCTGAATCAAATTTTTTAATTACGTCCTCTGAGGCTAATTCATGAATTTTTCTGTGTGCTATTTCGATTTCTTTTTCCAAGGATTTGACTGTCTTTTTATCGGCGCCTATCAGTAATTCCAATAAGGTTCGAGAACACTTAGTAAGTGTGTCTTCCCATCTATTAATAAAAGATGAATCATCAAAATCTAATGTTGGAAAGAGCTGTACTCGCAAACCTCTAGGAATAATGTCCTTTTGCAGTTAAATTTCAAGAGCAGCCTTATTCCACCAAATTTTTACTCTTTTCCTAATGAGTTCTCTAATTTTCAGCTTCAGGTCCTTTAAATCAACCATTTCCCTGTCTTTAGGTTGATTCTCACCGAATACCGCCCCAAGCTGTGCTACCCAAGCCTTGTCACGTTTCTTGTAATCCATCAAACCAATATGAGGGTCTGTAAACACAATAGAATAATTATATAACCAAAATAAAATTCCACATGGTCAGGTGGAAAAAAGCCTCTAGACCAAAAGACCATAAAAACCAAAAAGAGCTCAGAAGAGCTCCACACTACCAACACCATGGAAAAACGGAGAAAATTTGAGTCACCAATTGCAGCATAAATAGACACAATTTTATTAATTTCAAAAGGACATATATTGGGACGAGACAAACTTCATAAAATAGTTACATAATGAGTGCAAAATGATAAGAGAATAATGACCATTACCCGGAAAAGAAAGGCCGGTATAGCCCTATTGTCAGTAACCCCTGGGTAGAGGCATACTGAGGCTGGTCAGATTGCCAGATGGATAGGCGACATGCACCCAGAAATGACAGCTAGTAATGCACGTGTAAGGGGATAGACACCCTACCATACCAATTACAAATCGACTACCAGAAGGCAAAGAAAGGCCAGGCTCTGCATACAAATTTACAGCTGGTAGCCACCGAAGGGGCACACAAAATAACATATGAAGTGGGGCAGAAAAAGCCTCTATATAATAAAGCATTGTCGGAAAATTCCTTGGTAAAAAAGTGGCTTGACCGCACCACCCCCAGAAAAATCATGAAACAACATTAGCCAAAGAATAAATTATCCATTGTTGAGGATGTAGGGGAACACCGGCCACCTCGACGTACATTTCACGCAGGTGATATTTGCTACTTCAGGGGGAGTTCCCCCTGCAGCATGTGTTTCATAAGTAATGTATACTGCTGTCATAGCGTCTCCTATATAACGTAAACTGCAGTCATGGTTTCTCCTATGTCATCTATATACAGCAGTCTCAGTATCTCTTATATGATGTATACAGTAGTATCAGTGTATCCTATATAATGTATATACTGCAGTCTCAGTTTCTCCTATGTGATGTGTATCCTATGTAATATATACAACAGTCTTAGTGTCTCCTATATGATATACAGTGCAGTCTTGGTGTCTCATATATGATGTATACTACAGTGTTTTTCATATTTTATGTATACAGCAGTTTCTGTGTATCCTATGTGATGTATACTGCAGTTTCCTTATCTCCTGTGTGATATATGCCTCCGTTTCGGTGTCTCCTATGTGATGTATTCTTAAATCTCTGTCTCACATGTGATTTTTAGAGCAGCCTCAGTGTATCCTATGTTATGTGTATAATGCAGTCTGAGCATCTCCTATTTGATGTATATACTGTATACCGCAAACTCAGAGTCTCCTATGTGATGTATAGACAGCAGTTTCAGTGTCTCCTGCATGATGTATAGACAGCAGTGTCAGGGTACCCTATGTGATGTACTGTATATACAGCTGCCTTTGGGTCTCCTATATGGTGTATCTGCAGCAGTCCCAGTGTAATGTATGTCATGTATACACAGCAATATACTCTCTAATGATAATTCAGCTACCTCAATGTTTTTTTGTGTAATGTATCTGCAGTAGTCTCAGTGTCTCTTATGTGATGTATACAGCAGTCTCAGTGTATCCTGTGTGATGTATATACAGCAGTCTGTCTCCTGTGTGATGCATATACAGCAGTCTTAGTGTCTCCTATGTGATGTATAGAGAGCAGTCTGTTTCTCTTTTGTGATGCATATACAGCAGTGTCAATGTACCCTGTTATGAATGAGTCACCGTAGGAGGCAAAAGCAGAAATACAAGCTAAGTCCAGAAAACCAGAGAAGTTGGCAACTATCAGATTGCAGACCCCTGAACCTATCAACACAACTAGCAGTAGCCGTGGGGGGTTCCTACGATGCCCTAGACCCCTCGATCACAGCCGGAGAAATACATAGGCCTAAAGAAAGACAGGGGAAATCTAAACTGCCCCAGAGCAGACCCCAAAGCAATAGGCAGCCCCCAACATATAATGACGGTGAAGCAAGATGAAAATACTAACACAGACAGAAAGATAGACTGAGCAAAGACGGGGCCCCAAAACTACCTAGATAGGAAAGGACAGGAAGGCTGCTGTCTGCAATCTGCCAAAACCCTATCAAAGACATAAGCCAACCAGCTGATATGAAAAAGGCCCTGAAGCAGCTAGGCTTCAAAAACTGAATCAGCACTCAGGTGTTTTCAGAAGACAGAGCTAAATGAATTCAGCACACCCCAGCAGGGAATGACAGAAATCCAGAAAAACAAAGCAAAAACAAAGTCAAAGCACAAAAGCAAAAGGCCGAGCAGCAAACTTAGCTTTGGAGGAGCAGGAATTCAGACTGGTCTCCAAGGATCCCACAGAGAAATCACCCGCAGGGCAGAAGGGCGTCGGCAGCCTTATATCCAGTCCGTAACTCCACTCAGCCAGTCCTCATCATCAGCCTCAGGTGTTTGACAATCAGGCTCACTACCTTTCTTAACCAGAAGAGGGAGTTCCTCGGGCCTCAGTAATGAAGGGGAAAATGAACTCACAACAGTACCTCCCCCTTGAGGAGGGGTCACCGAACCCTCAACTACGCCACCAGGGCGATCAGGGTGAGCCCGATGAAAGGCACGCACCAATCGTTTGGCATGAATATCAGAGGCAGAGACCCAGGAATTATCCTCCTGACCATAACCCTTCCACTTAACCAAATACTGGAGTCTCCGTCTAGCCAGACGGGAATCCAGTACTTTCTCTACCTCATACTCCATGTTACCTTCAACCAATACAGGGTCTGGAGGTGCCACCCCCGGAACAACAGGTTCAACAAACCTCTTCAACAAAGATTTATGGAACACATGGATTTTAAATGTGACAGGAAGAGCCAAACGAAAAGAGACCGGATTAATAATCTCCACAATCTTGTAAGGTCCAATAAATCTAGGCTTAAACTTAGGAGAAGCCACCTTCATAGCAATATTTTTTGATGATAACCACACCATATCACCAACCTTAAACTGGCGACCAATGGTCCTATGTCGGTTGGAAAACCGCTGGGCCTTCTCCTGGGAGAGAGATAACTTATCCACCACTTGGTCCCAGATCTGGTGCATTCTCTCCACCACAGTGTCAACACCTGGGCAGGCAGAGGGCTCCACCTGCCCTGAAGAAAATTGAAGGTGAAACCCAAAGTTACAAAAAAAAGGTGACATCAAAGTGGCAGAACTAGCTCTATTATTCAAAGCAAATTCGGCCAAGGGCAAAAATGAAACCCAATCATCCTGATCAGTAGAAATAAAACATCTCAAATATGACTCCAAGGTCTGGTTTGTTCTCTCTGTCTGCCCATTGGTCTGAGGGTGAAAAGCAGAGGAGAAGGACAACTGAATTCCCAGTCTGGAACAGAAAGTTCTCCAAAATCTAGACACAAACTGGACTCCTCTGTCAGATACAATGTTCTCAGGAATCCCGTGCAAACGAACCACCTGTTGTAAAAACAGGGGCACCTACTCAGAGGAAGACGGCAACTTAGGGAGTGGTACAAGATGAACCATCTTAGAGAACCTATCACAAATCACCCAAATAACAGTCATCCTCTGAGAGACAGGCATATCAGAGATTAAATCCATTGAAATATGGGTCCATGGCCTCTTGGGGACAGGCAAAGGCATCAACAACCCACTAGAGCGAGAACACGATTTAGACCGGGAGCACGTCCCACAGGACTGCACAAAATTCCTGACATCACGAGACAAGGAGGGCCACCAAAAAAAACGACTCACCAGATCTCTAGTACCAAAAATACCTGGATGACCAGCCAAAGCAGAGCAATGAACTTCAGACATCACTCTCTTCTTCCACTGGTCAGGAACATACAACTTTCCACTGGGACAACGCTCAGGTTTGTCCTCCTGGAACTCTTCCAGAGCATGTCTCAAATCGGGCGAGATGGCAGAAAGAACTACCCCTTCGCCTAAGATGGTAGCAGGCTTGGTCACCACAGGAGAATCAGCAAGGAAGCTCCTAGAGAGGGCGTCTGCCTTGACATTCTTTGTTCCAGGAAGAAAAGAAACCACAAAATCAAAATGTGTAAAAAACAAGGCCCACCTAGCCTGTCTAGGGTTCAAGCGCTTAGCCGACTCTAGGTAAATCAAATTCTTGTGGTCAGTGAGGACCACGACTTGATGCTTAGCTCCCTCCAACCAATGTCTCCACTCCTCAAATGCCCATTTCATGGCCAACAGTTCCCTATTCCCCACATTATAGTTACGTTCAGATGGAGAGAACTTTCGGGAAAAGAAAGCACAGGGATTCATTTTAGATGTTACAGGATCCTTTTGGGACAAAACAGCTCCTGCACCAATCTCAGAAGCATCCACCTCTACCTGGAATGGAAGTGAGACATCAGGTTGCCGCAAAACCGGGGCGGAGGTGAATCTTCGCTTCAGCTCCTGAAAGGAAGAAACAGCCTCCGGAGACCAATTTAACACATCAGCACCCTTTTTAGTCAAATCAGTCAATGGCTTGGCAATACTAGAAAATTTTGCTATAAATTTCCGATAAAAATTAGCAAAACCCAAAAACTTCTGGAGGGCCTTCAAAGAAGTGGGCTGAACCCAATCGTGAATGGCCTGTACCTTGGCCGGGTCCATTTCAATAGTTGACGGGGACAAAATAAATCCCAAAAAAGAAATCCTCTGTACTCCAAAAAGGTATTTATATCCCTTGACATACAGGGAATTCTCCCTCAAGACCTGGAACACAGTCCGAATATGTTCCACATGAGAATCCCAATCCTTGGAGAAGATCAAAATATCATCCAGATAGATAATCAAAAATTTATCGACAAAATCTCGGAAAATATCGTTCATGAAGCACTGGAAGACAGAAGGGGCATTAGTGAGCCCAAAAGGCATCACCAGGTACTCAAAATGTCCCTCCGGAGTATTAAACGCCGTCTTCCATTCATCCCCATGCTTAATGCGAATAAGATTATACGCCCCCCTGAGGTCAAGCTTGGTAAACCAGCAAGCACCTTTAACTCTGGAGAATAGATCAGAAATCAGGGGTAACGGATACTGATATTTAACAGTAATCTTGTTGAGGGCACGATAATCAATACAAGGTCTTAATGATCCATCCTTTTTGGCTACAAAAAAAAAACCGGCACCTAAGGGTGACGAGGATGGTCTAATATGGCCCTTCTCCAACGCCTCCTTAATATAGGATCGCATAGCCTCGTGCTCGGGTACAGATAAATTGAAGAGCCGACCCTTGGGAAATTTACACCCCGGGCTCAGTTCAATTGCACAGTCATAACTCCTATGAGTGGGCAGAGACGCAGACTCATTCTCACTAAATACATCATAAAAGTCCGCCAAATAATCAGGAACATCATGCGACTGAGGAGAGGTGGAAAACACCGGAGCCTCACTAAGGGCACACCGACAACCCCTTCCGAAAGAGAGCAGCCAAGGCATTATCATTCCAGGTAGTAAGTACTGCCCACTTTCGGAATTTTTGACAGTACAATTCTGCAGAATCACGACCCTGGCTCAATGCCAGCAGGGTCTTTTCAGCCTGATCAATGGCATTAGGTTCGTCATACAACAACCCCAAAGCTTGAAAGAATGCGTTCACATTAGTCAGAATAGGATCATCTGGTTTCAAAGAAAACACCCAATCCTGGGGATCACCACGCAGCAAAGAGATGACAATTTTAACCTGCTGCGCGGAGCTCCCTGACGAGTTAGGCTTCAAGGCAAAAAATAATTTACAATTATTTTTGAAATTCAAAAATTTAGACCGATCCCCAAAAAATACATCAGGTGTAGGAATCTTTGGTTCAGCAGCATGTGAATGAGCAAGGTAGGCGGAAATTCCCTGCACTTCCGCAGCGAGCTGCTCCACACGATCAGACAATTGCTTTCCCCCTACGGCCTCAGAGATATAGAGGAAAAAATATACACTTTTTTTTTTTTTTTTTTACAATTCTTTCCTGCTATTGAGTACCCTAGAATCTGCGGTATGGCGGGTGATTCTGTTATGAATGAGTCACCATAGGAGGCAAAAGCAGAAATACAAGCTAAGTCCAGAAAACCAGAGAAGTTGGCAACTATCAGATTGCAGACCCCTGAACCTATCAACACAACTAGCAGTAGCCGTGGGGGGTTCCTACGATGCCCTAGACCCCTCGATCACAGCCGGAGAAATACATAGGCCTAAAGAAAGAAAGGGGAAATCTAAACTGCCCCAGAGCAGACCCCAAAGCAATAGGCAGCCCCCATCATATAATGACGGTGAAGCAAGATGAAAATACTAACACAGACAGAAAGATAGACTGAGCAAAGACGGGGCCCCAAAACTACCTAGATAGGAAAGCACAGGAAGGCTGCTGTCTGCAATCTGCCAAAACCCTATCAAAGACATAAGCCAACCAGCTGATATGAAAAAGGCCCTGAAGCAGCTAGGCTTCAAAAACTGAATCAGCACTCAGGTATTTTCAGAAGACAGAGCTAAATGAATTCAGCACACCCCAGCAGGGAATGGCAGAAATCCAGAAAAACAAAGCAAAAACAAAGTCAAAGCACAAAAGCAAAAGGCCGAGCAGCAAACTTAGCTTTGGAGGAGCAGGAATTCAGACTGGTCTCCAAGGATCCCACAGAGAAATCACCCGCAGGGCAGAAGGGCGTCGGCAGCCTTATATCCAGTCCGTAACTCCACTCAGCCAGTCCTCATCATCAGCCTCAGGTGTTTGACAATCAGGCTCACTACCTTTCTTAACCAGAAGAGGGAGTTCCTCGGGCCTCAGTAATGAAGGGGAAAATGAACTCACAACAGTACCCTATGTGATGTATACATAACAATCTCAGTGTATCCCATGTGATGTATATACAGCAGTCTCAGTGTATCCTATGTGATGTACACAGCAGTCTCAGTGTCTCCTGTGCGATGTACACTGCAGTCTTGGTGTCTCCTAAATGATGTATACTCCAGCATTGGTTCCTCCTCTGTGATATATACAGCAGTATTGGTGTCTCCTATGTGATGTTTTCTTCAGTCTCTGTGTCACGTGTGTAATGTATACAGCAGTTTTGGTGTCTCTATATGATGTATACAGTAGTTTTGGTGTATATTATGTGATATATACAGCAGTCTCATTTTCTCTTATGTGATGTATGTACAGAAGTTTCAGTGTCTCCTGTTTGATGTTTTCAGCAGTCTCTGTGTTTTCTATGTGAGATATACTACAGACCATTGAAATATGTATCTGCTCAGTACAAATTATTGCTACAAACTGTTCCTTACAAAACTTATCATCACAAAGGGTTGTCTGAATTACAGACTGACAAACATACTGTATTTTTCGCTTTATAAAAAAAAGTTTTTTATGGTTCCAGCACACGATGTGAAAACATTAAGAAAAGCCTTTATTTAATCCATAATTAAAAAATGCAATTCCAGTGATGATAAAAGCATGTGTAAGCTTACGCGTTTCGGATCATATTTGACCCTTAATCATAGCATAAAATACTGAATAAATGTTGCACTTATCAAGGAAAAGCAACCAGAGAAGGCTGCCTTGGGTAACACCCACCAAAATCAGCTATGAAACTGACATCACTAATTCAAAGTTAACAGTACCTTACTGGTTTAACCCTATGATGCATTCATCTTATACAAACATATTACAATGTGAATTCTCACTTAATAATAATCTGATGATTAAACCAAAAACAAACAAACTTCAGCCTCCCTAGTAGCTGGGATTAAAGGCAGATACCACCGCACCGAGATTATGGAAAGGAGGACTGGGCAGGCTGAACCAGGTGAGCTGAAGACCAATTCTACATTGTTTGTATTTTTCGCTTTGTAAGATGCACATTTTTCCCCCAAACGTGGGGGGAAAATGGGGGTGCTTGTTAGAAAGCGTACATGCCTTACCGATACTGTGGGTGTACGCCACAGGCTGGGATGAGGGGGTGTCCGGGTGCCTGGCGGTTGCTGGCGGGAGCTGCGGGTGTCTCTGGTGCCCAGCGGTGCTGCGTGGGTGTCCGGCGCTGCCCGGGGCTCTGCCGACATTTTTTGACAGGTCAGAGTCCCGGCACTTCCACGGTTGCATATGTGGTGGTCTCCGTGAATATGGCCACCGCCGGGGGCGGCGCGTGCTCAGATTGTGATCTCGGGATCAAGATATCGAGAGATGAAGTGCAGGGGCTCTGGCCTGTCACAAAATGTCGGCAAAGCCCCGGTCAGCGCCGGACACCCACGCAGCACCGCTGGGCACCGGCAGCAGCACAAGACCCCCCAGCAGCACAAGACCCATGCAGCACAAGACCCATGCAGCATCACAAGACCCATGCAGCATCACAAGACCCAATTAGCAGCACAAGACCCCCGCAGCAGCGCGACACACATCAGAGCAGCGCGACACACATCAGAGCCCCCCTCACCCCTGCCTGCGGCCTGCAGCATCACCCCACTCTTGCCTCCTTCAGCAACGACCCTCGGACCCCACTTCACTGCCGCCACCACCCCTGGTAAGTAATAAGATGCAAGGATTCTAAGAAGCACCACTATTTTATTAAAAAATATTTTTTTCTTATTTTCCTCCAAAATTTTGGGTGTGTCTTATAATCCAGAGCGTCTTATAATCCGAAAAATACAGTAAGCCTGTAAAAAAATCAAATATGATTAGTAACAACATACCACCTAACAACACACAACTCACCAAAGAGAAGCAGTTGCAGCTATCACATTAGGGCTGAGTTAATTAAATGTTTACCCAAATGTAGCAGGATCATTTTTAGGTTGATAATTTTGTATGGCCCTCAAATAATGATATAAATATCCACATGACCCTTGACCGAAGAATGGTTTCCCACCCCTGGTGTAGTAGCAGAGTTGTGTGTAAGTAGCAAATTTGTGTGCATGTAGCAGATCTCTGTGTATACATACAGCAGAACTGAGTGTGCATGTAGTGTGCATGCAACAGTGTTGTATATGTGTGCAGAATACTACAAAAGTGAGTACACCCTTCATATTTTTGTAAATATTTTATTATATCTTTTCATGGGACAACACTGAAGATATGACACTCTGATACAATGTAAAGCAGTCAGTGTACAGCTTGTATAGCAGTGTAAATTTGGTCTGCCATCTAAATAACTCAACACACAGCCATTAATGTTTAAATATCTGGCAACAAGTGAGTACACCCAAAGTGTAGACATTTTTTTTTAAGAATTTGAGTTAAAAATATCAGCTAATGTCAAAAGATAAAAAATTGATGTCCTTAAATCGCAAATTATGAATGTTCATTAAGCCGCTTTACTAGAACATTATTTTAAAAAGATTGCCTAACTACAAGTCCTTACTTTCAGGAAACCACAGAGCAAAGAAGAAAATGCAGTCATCAGTCACTTCTACTGCTCTTACAGTATCTCTTGAAATCCTTTTTTCCCAAAATATACTTGAGATTTCACAAGATACCACCTTATGAAAGTAGCTAAAGTGCCTATCAGCTCCTTCACACTTCAGAAAATCTGACCCTTAACGCCATGTCAACCACATAAAATGAGCCTTCCACTTTGATAATGCACTGCAAGGAGCCAAAAGTCGGTATTGTAGAAATACCTTTAAAATGCCGTGCATGAGTAAACATTATCAGTCAAAGCCTCTCCCTTACCTCCGGTGCTTTTATTCCATCATTTATGCTGCATCTGGAAAGTTGTCTCTGACAGCTCTTCAGAAAAAATTAAATTAATTCTAGGAGAAAGAACTGGGGCGCAGAAATACCGTCTCTGCTGATCCTGTACTGATTGGTTCTTTCTAGAAGTTATTTTAAATCATTAACTCTTTTATTCTATAAGTGTATATATGGTGTTAGTACGATACAAGCGTTGCGTGGACATGCTCTAGTACTGCATGGGTTAAGAAGCAGTGATTTTTTTTTTCTCTGCAGCTACAAGTCACATACTACACATTAATCATCCAGATATTGAGATATTGATGGAACAACTTTGAATCTATAAGCTGCTTGAGCTATTCATCTGCTCAAGAGGCTTATAGTAAACTGAAGAGTTGTCTCAAGAATCCCTCTAAATACTATAAATAACTGAATGATGCGCAGGAGCCATATTTAGATACATTACTATGTACATTGCTTTTATTATAGTGAATAATCTCTGTTTTGGGGTTTGATAGTCTAGTTTTAAAATTGTGAAAATCACATACAGTGAGGATACAATGCCGACTTTTCAAGTTTACCCACCTACAAAGAATGGAGAGGTCTGTAATTTTTATAGTAGGTACACGTCAACTGTGAGAGACAAAAGCTAAAAATAATTTAAAAAAAACAGAAAATCACATTGTATGATTTTTACACACTGGATTATAAGACGCACCCCAAATTTTTGGGAGAAAAATAGGAAAAAAACCCTTTTTTAATAAAATGGTGCCTCTCATAATGCATGTGTCTTATTGCTTACCGGGGGTGGTGGCTGCGGTGAAGTGGGGTTCCAGGGTCGCTGCTGGAGGGAGCAAGAGTGGAACGATGCTGCAGACTGCAGGCTGGGATGAGAGAATGTTCCAATGTTCGCCGCTGCGGATGAAAATGGCTGCTGTGCTCTGTGGTGCAGGTGGGCTCTGCCGGCATTTTGTGAAAGCCCAGAGCCCCGCCACACATCCATTACTATGATGCGGTGGCCTCTGGGAAAATGGCCGCTGGGGGCGACTCATGCTCAGATTGAGATCTCGGCTACGAGATCTCGAGTGGCGAGATCTCGTCTTCCGAGATCTCAGGATGAGATCTTGTTGCCGAGTTTTCAATCTGAGCATGCGCCGCCACTGGTGGCCATTTTCCCAGAGACCACTGCATCGCATTAATGGATGTGCTGGGGGATCCAGAAAAGTAGCCGCCGGAGGTAGCACATTTGCAGATTGAGATGTCGGCAACGATGGATATGTGGGGAGCTCCGGGCTTTCACAAAATGCCAGCGGAACCCCCCGCACCACAGACATTTTCACCTGCAGCGGTACACATCAGAACATCCCCTCATCCCAGCCTGCAGTAACGCGCCACTCTTGATTCCTCCAGCAGCGACCCTAGGACCCTGCTCCACCGCAGCTGGTAAGGTATATCTGCATTATAAGATGCCCCCCCCATTTTCCCCCAAAATTTGGGGGGAATAAATTGCGTCTTATAATCTGAAAAAAACGGTACATTTTATTGCATGAAATAAGTATTTGATATATTAGAAAAAAAGAACTAAATATTTGGCACAGAAAATTTTGTTTGCAATTACAGAGGTCAAATGTTTTCGGTAGTTCTTGACCAAGTTTGCACACACTACAGCAGGGATTTTGTCCCACTCCTCCATACAGATCTTCTCCAGGTCTTTCAGTTTTCGGGACTGTCACTGTGCAACATTGAGTTTTCAGCTCCCTCCAAAGATTTTCTATGGGGCTCAGGTTTGGAAACTGGCTAGGCCACTTCAGGACCTTGAAATACTTTTTAAGGAGCCTCTCCTGGCCTTGTGTTTCAGGACATTGTCATGCTGAAAGACCCAGCCATGACCCATCTTCAATTCTCTTACTGAGGGAAGGAGGTTTTTGACCAAAATCTTGCAATACATAACCCATCCTCCTCCCTTCAATACGATGCAGTCATCCTGTCCCCTTGGCAGAAAAGCATCCCTAAAGTATGTTTCCCTCACCATGCTTCTTGCCTATTGTCCTGTTGCCCATCCCAGCCTTGTACATGTCTACAATTTTGTCCCTGGTGCCCTTAGACAGCTCTTTGGTCTTGACCATGGTGGAGAGGTTGGAGTGTGATTGATTGAGTGTGTGGACAGGTGTCTTTTATATAGGTAACGAGTTTAAACAGGTGCAATTAATACAGGAAATGAGTGCAGAGTAGGAGAGCTTGCTTCTTAAAGAAAAGCTAACAGGTCTGTGAGAGCCGGAATTCTTGCTGGCTGGTAGATGATCACTTACCTATTTCATGCAAAAAATGCAAATTAATTATTTAAATATCATACAATGTGATATTCTGGTTTTTAGTTTTAAATTTTGTCTCTCACAGTTGAAGTGTACCTACGATAAAAATTACTTGCTAAATCGGCAGTGTATCAAATACTTATTTTCCCCACTGTATTTGACCAGCAAGGATAAACCTTTTGCAATTTATATTCCTTTTAAGATCATATCCATGTTGGACTAACTTGCCAGGACCTTGAAGAGGCATGAGATTATTGCAGCTTGCATAATTGGCATCTAGTATGATACTTGCATGGATCCTCCACGACCACAGGGAGTTCAGTTTTCAAATTCGACTAATAGGATGGCTCTTTTGAGTCATTTTTAAAGTATTTGTCTAAAGGTACTGTCACACTTAGCGATGTACCAGCGATCCCGACCAGCGATATGACGCGGTCAGGATCGCTGGTGCATCGCTAAGTGGTCGCTAGTGAGCTGCCACACAGGCAGATCTCACCAGCGACATCGCAGGGGACGGGGGTCGCTACTTACCTGTCAGACGAGGCGATCCTGACGTCCTTCCGCCCGCGTCAACGTATCGCTCGTCGTCACAGCAGGAAGCTGACGACGAGAAAGGGTCCAGGCGATCAGCGATAACCAGCGGGGGAGCGGTCGGAGGTAAGTATCAGACATAGCGATATCGCTAACAATATCGCTATAACGTCACAAAAACCAGTGACGTTACAGCGATATCGCTAGCAATATCGCTCAGTGTTACAGGCCCTTAAGTCATAGAATAATGTTTGTGTATCTTTTATTTTAGATTGTTACAGTATAGTTCATGAAGAGAGGTAAAGGTTACAAATTCTTTCTTCAGACAAGCTCACTTACAGAATTATAGTTAACTAATTTCTGCAGCCAGCTAGGTATAGTGAAAAATAGAATCTGTAGAATTCAAATGGTCCAAACGTTTCATGAAGCACAATTTCAAATATACCGTTTAGTATTAACCCCTTTACTCTCAAGGGTGGTTTGCACGTTAATGACCGGGCCAATTTTTACAATTCTGACCACTGTCCCTTTATGAGATAATAACTCTGGAACGCTTCCATGAATCCCGGTGATCATGACATATTGTACTTCATGATAGTGGTAAAATTTCTTTGATATTACTTGTGTTTATTTGTCAAAAAAACAGAAATTTGGCAAAAATTTTGAAAATTTTGCAATTTTCCAACTTTGAATTTTCATCTCATGAAATCACAGAGGTATGTCACACAAAATACTTAATAAGTAACATTTCCAACATGTTTACTTTACATCAGCACAATTTTGGAATCAAAATTTTTTCTTTTGTTAGGAAGTTATAAGAGTTAAAAGTTGGCCAGCGATTTCTCATTTTTACAACACCATTTTTTTTAGGGACCACATCACATTTGAAGTCACTTTGAGGGGTCTATATGATAGAAAATACACAAAAGTGACACTATTCTAAAAACCACACTCAAGAAGTTTATTAACCCTTCAGGTGTTTCACAGGAATTTTTGGAATGTTTAAAAAAAAAAATTAACTTTTTTTCTCAAAAAATTTACTTCAGATCCAATTTGTTTTATTTTACTAAGGGTAACAGGAGAAATTGGACCCCAAAAGTTGTTGTACAATTTGTCCTGAATACGCTGATACCCTGTATATGCAGGTAAACCACTGTTTGGGCGCATGGCAGAGCTCAGAAAGGAAGGAGTGTCGTTTGACTTTTCAATGCAAAATTGGAATTGAAATCGGACGCCATGTCACATTTGGTGAGCCCCTGATGTGCCTAAACAGTGGAAACCCCCACAAGTGACACCATTTTGGAAACTAGACCCCCTAAGAAACTTATCTAGATGTGTGGTGAGCACTTTGAACCCCATAGAAATGATCTTTTTGCCCCCAATTTTTTATTTTCCCAAGGGTAACAGGAGAAATTGGACCCCAAAAGTTGTTGTGCAATTTGTCCTGAGTATGCTGATTCCCCATATGTGGGGGTAAACCACTGTTTGGGCGCATGTTAGAGCTTGGAAGGGAAGGAGCACCGTTTGACTTTTTCAACACAGTATTGGCTGGAATTGAGATAAGATGCCATGTCATGTTTGGAGAGCCCCTGATGTGCCTAAACAGTGGAAACCACCTAATTCTAACTCCAACCCTAACCCAAACACACCCCTAACCCTAATCCCAACCCTAACCCTAATCCCAACCCTAACCCTAATCATGTTTGATCGCTTTGTTCCCGGGGCTAAAGTGCCGGGAGCGTTCCGTAACTGCTCCTGTGACTTAATGCCGGGTGTCAGCTGTGAGAATCATCTGACACCCGGCCATGATCAGTCGCGATCCCCCCGTGAGCACGGCTGGTCGCCTATGACATACTATTCCGTCCATGGAGAGTAAGTCCCAGGGCACATGGATGGAATAGTACGTCCACTGGTAGAAAGGGGTTAAAGTGTTTATTTTTAAGCAACAGAAATTTCCCAAATGTGTCCATATCTTATAAATATAATTTTAAATTTTTTCTTGCAGTTATTTTTTGTGATGAAAACGCCCCCCCCCTCGGCTTATACACGAGTCGTCCCAGAAAGACAGCGGGGGAGGGGGAGCGGCAGACAAGCAGGTCAGAAAGGCAGGAGCCAGCAGCTGTAACTGAGCCCACTGCTAAAGAGAAATGAATATTCACTGGCAGTGAATATTGATTTCTCTTATAGCGCACACAGTTACAGCCATAGCCACATCCTACTTTCCTTCCCTGCACACACTCGCTGCATCTCGTTTGTTTCAACGCCAGCAGCTCTTCTTGCAGAGTGGTCACATGGCCCCGCTCATTAAGGTGGAGTGAATATTCATTACCTTAATGAGCGTGATTGTTCATCTGAAAGAATTGCTGGTGCCTAACGAGATGCAACAAGAGCGCGCAGGTAAGGTAAGTAGGATAATTTAAACAACATCCCCAAACATGAACGGGGATATAGAGGCATTGACACAGTATTAATTAAAATAATTTTATTCAAACATGTTGAAATAATGACACCTAAACAAGGAATCCTCATAGGTGAAAAACCGGAGGTATAGAAAAACCAGGAAAGCTATAATGTCATGAGATATATAGTTACACACATAGCAAAAAAGAAGTATACATGAACATATATTATGTAACTAACAGAACAATAAAAAGTGCACCGTGCAGTTGTGCCACATAATAATCAGTACAAAAAATATAAAAAAAAATATATTTTTTTTTAAAAGTTTTTTTTGCAATCAAAATAAGCAATATAAAGTGCACCGTGCAACTGCGCTATATGAGGGCCAGTTAATGAAATGCAGTGTATAGTACACCATTCCTTGTAATTTCCTGACCAAAATGTATCATACTGCATATAACAAAAATGGCATGATAAAAATTAAGGTGCTTCGTGCACTGCTCCAAAATGCTACCAGCCAAAAATGTTTGATCCAGCAATCATTATATATCACAAACTGATCCAAATGTATTGCTCACAGTGAAAAGTTTCTGGTTAAACAGACCACCCGGGCGTACCCCGATAGCACTATTTCGCCTGACCGGCTTCCTCAAACAGGGGCATATGTAAGCGCATACAAAAGTGCCTTTTAAAAGCTGTTGCCACAGCT
Source organism: Dendrobates tinctorius (assembly GCF_039654945.1). Lineage (NCBI taxonomy): Eukaryota > Metazoa > Chordata > Amphibia > Anura > Dendrobatidae > Dendrobates > Dendrobates tinctorius. Next base: position 42,037,845 of record NW_027361675.1, read on the forward strand.
GAATTAGGTGTCGGTCTAATCTGCCGTTCTTAGCGCATGCCCAGTCTTCCGAATTTCCCCGCTGATGAAAAAGTGACTTCTGGCTCAGCGCACCTGGGACGCAGGCGTAGAACGCACTACAGACCCGTCTAGGCACCGCCATAAGTCAGGGGATTAGTCCAGATCACGCATGCGCTGCCAGAATACCGAGACCAAGCCCTGTGGCTTTTCACAGGCAACGAACATAACTACATCACCAATGGGAATATAAAGTGCTAAAAACAATAGTGATTGTGTATAAAATATACCTATATACTGTCCACAATAAATTTATAACAACCAGACAATACTTATTAACAATATAGCAATATAATAACCATAGTGATATAACATATTATAGTGATACTTAGTAAGTGCCTATAATAGGTGCAAAAATTATATTTATAAAAGTATGCGGTTCAAGACATTACAATTAATTTTAAATACTATATAAAATATATATATAATATATATAAAATATATATCTATAAATAAACCCATTAATGTGCAAAATTTCTATATAGTGATCCACATTAGGAAAAATAAAAAAGGCACAGATAGACCAGCTTCATTCCCATCATTAATCCTTATTACACGACAGAATATAATAATAATCATCCCATAAATTTTACAAAAATTCAAAAAACATCCTTCTAACCGCCATACAAATCTTCTAATACATAAAATGCAAAATACAAAGATATTACTATAAACAGTAATAACATAAATGTATTTTCTTCAATCTTGCGTATTTTTCTTTTTTTGTTTTTTTGAGAAGTACATCAACCTCTTCTACAGAGCCGGAAGATATGTCACAAAAGATACAGGATGCTCATAATAAAACACTAAATATAAACAAAGAATAAAGCAATTAATAAAATGACACACACAAACATATAATAAAAACAGGATGAACAATGGAGAGAGAATATTTATGTTCATAATAATTAATAATCCATATCGCCAATTACAAGAATGCGTTGAAACCAAAAGACTCATTAAGGCCTTGTGGGGCCATAGTCCCCAATGAATAGATCCACTTGCTTTCTAATTGCGCTAGAACCTTACCAAGATTCCCTCACCTAGGCCACAACACAACCTGATCTATGGCTTGTATTTTGAGACCCCTAGGGCCTGAGTTGTGACAAAGTTTAAAATGCCTGGGCAAAGTTCTAAAAGTACTCACATTTTCCACGGTGATCGAATTTTCTATGTCCCTTATGTGTTCCCTGGATCTGACTCTGATCTCCTGGGTTGTCAAACCCACATATACTTTTCCACACGGGCACTGGGCGTGGTAAATCACCCCTTTGGAGTCACATGAAAGTCTTTTCCATATTTGGTAATTCCTAGTACCGTCATGATTTTGAAAACTCTTACTCTTAAAATGATTTTGACACGCCTTACATGAATTATATGGAAAAATCCCTTTTTGTTCCAAAAATAACCTAGGTGCCATATTAGTGAAATGGCTTTTTTCCAACATATCCTTTAAATTACGAGAACATCTGGGTGCAATAGATGGATATTCAGATAGAACATTCCTCAGCACAGGATCAGCTTGTAAAATCCCCCAGTGCCTTCGAATAATATCGGTTAATTCTGGCCATTGTTTATTGTACTCTGTTATGAATCTAATTTGGTTCTTCTTATTGGGAGACTCTCTTCGTCTAGTATTATTATACAACAATGCATTTCTCGTCATGCCTGACACTTTTTTGTATCCCCTTTTGATCTTTTTTTTGTTGTACCCTCGATCCTCAAATCTCCGGGCCAAATCAGACGCTTGAAGCTCAAAGTCTGTTTCTCTGGTACATATTTTTTTGATCCTCATGAATTGCCCTGTAGTTATACCAATAATAGTGGATTTATGATGGGAGGATGATGCGTGTAACAGCGTATTAGTCGCTGTGGGCTTTATGTATACATCCGTCACTACTCTTCCATCTAGGAGGGCCATAATCTGCAAATCAAGAAAATTGACAGTTTTTCCACAATCATAAGTCAATTTAATATTAAACTAATTATTATTAAGATCTGTCATCATTGATACAAGATCTTCATTAGTTCCCTCCCAGATGAAAAGGATGTCATCAATATATCGACTCCACCCTTGTACACATTCCATGCCAGAAATATAGCCCTCATCAAATATCAGTCGCTCCCAAAATCCCATAAAAAGATTTGCATACGAGAGGGCACCTATGGCCCCCATTGCAGTACCTTGTTGCTGCCAAAAAATGTCTTTATTGAAAATAAAAACATTGTGTTCAAGAACAAATCTCATTAGAATAAGGATCAAATTTACCAAATTTACATCCAAATTGCTCTCATGCAAATAGTGGGAGATAGCCATCAAGCCATCTTCATGTCTGATGGAGGAATAAAGAGCTTCTACATCAGCTGTTACCAAAACCGCTCCTCCCTCCAGCTGTAAAGAATCCAATCTACATAACATAGAAGAGGTGTCCTTTATGTAAGATGTTAAAGTCTGCACCAAAGGTTGCAAATAAAAATCATTAACAGTGCAGACAATCTCATTGAGGCTACCAATTCCAGCAACAATTGGCCTCCCAGCTGGATCTATGGGATTTTTGTGCAACTTAAGGTACTGTCACACTTAGCGATGTACCAGCGATCCCGACCAGCGATATGACGCGGTCAGGATCGCTGGTACATCGCTAAGTGGTCGCTAGTGAGCTGCCACACAGGCAGATCTCACCAGCGACATCGCTGGGGACAGGGGTCGCTACTTACCTGTCACACCAGGCGATCCTGCGTCCTCCCGCCCGGCTCCACGCGTCGCTCGTCGCCACAGCAGGAAGCGCCACAGGAAGCTGACGACGAGAAACAGTCCTGAACGTTCTTGCGCGATCAGCGATAACCAGCGGGGGAGCGGGTCGTAGGTAAGTATCAGACACAGAGATATCGCTAGCAATATCGCTATAACGTCACTAGTTATAGCGATATTGCTAGCGATATCTCTTAGTGTGACATGCCCTTTAGGTAAAAGGTAAAATGTCTCTAGTTTTGGTTGCAACTTAGTGATCACTTCTACCAACCTCTTTGGAATTACCCCTTCCTGATAGGCCGATTCCAAAATACAAATTAGTTTTTGCTGAAATTGTGTCATTGGATTAAAATGCAATCTTTTATAGCACTTCTGATCACTTAAAATTTGATCTGCCTGTTTTAAATACATTGTCTCAGGCCAAACCACCGTGTTACCGCCTTTATCAGCTTGCTTGATGACAATGTCATCAAGCATCTGTAGATCCTTTAAAGCCTTATTCTCATCAATAGTAATATTAGATTTCCAACCTGGAATGTGGGGAAGAGCTTCTACATCTCTAGTTACCATTTTTGTAAAAATCTCCACGGCTGAGCAAGTGCTCAGACATGGAAACCTTGTAGATTTCGTAACCAGATGCATAGGGAACTTACCCTCCTCAACCTGTTCATTTTCCTCCATCAAATCCTCCAAAGCTTTCAAAGCCTCTTTTTCAGCTTCTGTAGGGAATAAAAGATCATAGAATCATAGAATCGCAGAGTTGGAAGGGACCTCCTGGGCCATCTGGTCCAACCCCCTGCTCAAAGCAGGATTCGCTAAATCATCCCAGTCAGATGTCTGTCCAGCCTCTGTTTGAAGACAGCCATTGAAGGAGAACTCACCACTTCTCATGGCAGCTTGTTCCACTCATTGATCACTCTAACTGTCAAAAAGTTTTTTCTAATATCTAATCTGTGTCTCCTCCCATTCAGTTTCATCCCATTGCTTCTAGTCTTTCCTTGTGCAAATGAGAATAAAGTTGATCCTTCTACAATGTGACAGCCCTTTAGATATTTGTAGACCGCTATTAAGTCTCCTCTCAGTCTTCTCTTTTGCAAACTATACATTCCCAAATCCTGCAACCTTTCCTCATAAGACAGGGTTTGCAGACCGGTCACCATTCTGGTCGCTCTTTTCTGAATTTGCTCCAGTTTGTTGATGTCTTTTTTAAAATGTGGTGCCCAAAACTGGACACAATATTCCAGACGAGGTCTGACCAAAGAGGAGTAGAGGGAAATAATGACTTCACATGATCTAGACTGTATGCTTCTGTTAATACATCCTAGAATTGCATTTGCCTTTTTTGCTGCTGCATCACACTGTTGACTCATATTCAATCTGTGATCTATTAGTATACCCAAGTCTTTTTCACATGTGCTGTTGCTCAGCCCTATTCCTCCCATTCTGTATATGCTTTTTTCATTTTTATTGCCCAGATGTAGTACTTTGCATTTTTCCCTGTTAAAAACCATTCTGTTAGTTGCTGCCCACTTCTCCAGTTTATTTATATCTTTTTGAATCCTCTCTCTCTCTTCTCTAGTATTAGCTATCCCTCCTAGCTTTGTGTCATCAGCAAATTTAATCAGTTTACCCTCAATTCCTTCATCTAAATCGTTGATAAAGATGTTGAACAATACAGGGCCCAGGACAGAGCCCTGTGGTACCCCACTTGAGACATTCTTCCAACTGGATGTGCAGCCATTTACGACCACTCTTTGGGTCCGATCACTAAGCCAGTTATGAATCCACCTAACAGTTGCCTTGTCCATTCCATACTTAGCCATTTTTTCAATAAGGATTGTATGAGATACTTTGTCAAATGCTTTGCTGAAGTCAAGATATACTATATCTACAGCATTTCCTTGATCCACCCAATCAGTGATTCCGTCATAGAAGGAAATTAAGTTAGTCTGACGTGACTTATTAGTTACAAACCCATGCTGTGACTCTATTTAATCACTTCGTTCTTATCCAGGTACTGACATACATGTTGTTTAATAATTTGCTCAAAGATCTTTCCTGGTATAGAAGTCAGACTCACCGGCCTATAGTTGCCTGGGTCCACCTTCTTCCCCTTTTTGAAGATAGGAACAACATTTGCTCTTCTCCAGTCTTCAGGGACTTCTCCTGTTCTCCAAGAATTTTCAAAGATTATGGAGAGGGGTTCAAAAATTTCTTCCGCTATCTCCTTCAGTACTCTGTCTTATAATGCAACGTTTGTAAGATTACCTTACGTGCAAATAAGTGGAGATCTTTGACTACTTTGAACTTATCTAGATTTGAAGAAGGGGAGAATGTTAGACCTTTTTTCAACAAACTGATCTGTGATTCTGCCAAAATGTGGTTTGATAAATTAATTACCTTGGATTTATCACTCCCCTGTCTGGCACTCTTTTTGTGAAAAATGTCAGGATATCTCCTATTGTCTCTATTATAAGTTCTAGTCCTTGTATGATATTCACTTGTGCTTTCTGCCTCACTACGTGAGGTACTGCTCTCCGCATATGAAGGTTGTTCCTCATTAACATTATTTCCCTGAGGGGACACTTTTCCAAATTTCTTTTTTGGCAATTGCCATCTGAAGATTTTCCCGATCTCAAAATCAGTCAAATCCCTCGTAAATTTCTTTAATTTCAATTGACTAATGTCCTGTTCCCATTTGTCTGTTTCTTTCTCTAAGGATTTAATAACATCCTCCATTTTATCTATAGACAACTGTCTCTTAAAACCTTATGGAGATCCTCAATCTCCTTATCCAGAACATCCATATTATTAGTATTTTTATTCATAATTATCTTCATAAATTCAAGAGAGCATAAATTAGCAGCTTGCAGCTATGGATCAAATCAGCATCATCCAGATCAAATGAGGGGTACACTTGCACTCTCAAACCTCTTGGTACAATATTCTGGGATATATAATTCTCCAGTGTTGTCTTATTCCACCATAATTTAATTTTCTTATGAACAGCATTTTTATATTGTATAGAAATCTCTCTATTCTCCATGGAAACATCCTGCAACCCAGAGGAATTGCCTTGCTTAAATAAGTCTGAAGCTTTGGACCGCCATATAGTTTCTCTGGCCTTCAGGTCCATTTTAAATAACAAGGACACTCTTTTAGAAAACAGAAAATGAAAATTATCACCAAACACAGTCCTTTTGTAACAAAACCACCTCAATTCAAGTAATTTAAACAACATCCCCACACATGAACGGGGATATAGAGGCATTGACACAGTATTAATTAAAATAATTTTATTCAAACATGTTGAAATAATGACACCTAAACAAGGAATCCTCATAGGTAAAAAACCTGAGGTATAGAAAAACCAGGAAAGTTATAATGTCATGAGATATATAGGTACACACACAGCAAAAAAGAAGTATACATGAACATATATTATGTAACTAACAGAACAATAAAAAGTGCACCGTGCAGTTGTGCCACATAATAATCAGTACCAAAAATATAAAAAAAAAAAAAAAAAAAAATTTTTGAAAAAGTTTTTTTTGCAATCAAAATAAGCAATATAAAGTGCACCGTGCAACTGCGCTATATGAGGGCCAGTTAATGAAATGCAGTGTATAGTACACCATTCCTTGTAATTTCCTGACCAAAATGTATCATACTGCATATAACAAAAATGGCATGATAAAAATAAAGTGCTTCGTGCACTGCTCCAAAAGGCTAGCAGCCAAAAATGTTTGATCCAGCAATCATTATATATCACAAACTGATCCAAATGTATTGCTCACAGTGAAAGTTCCTGGAACCATGAAAGTCTTTTTATCTTTTATACGTGAATTAATAAAAGAGATTTTTTATCATTGAAATGCTCTGTTGGGTCTTGGCTTTAAACAATAGCAGGATCTTGTGTTTTCATTGTTGGGTTTAGGAGCATAATGTTTTGTTATTTTGTGGCATATTTGGGATTGACCATTGTTATATGCAGTATGATACATTTTGGTCAGGAAATTACAAGGAATGGTGTATTATACACTGCATTTCATTAACTTGCCTTCATATAGCGCAGTTGCACGGTGCACTTTATATTGCTTATTTTGATTGAAAAAAAAATTTTTAAAAAAATAAATAAAAATTTTCACTGTGAGTAATACATTTGGATCAGTTTGTGATATATAATGATTGCTGGATCAAACATTTTTGGCTGGTAGCATTTTGGAGCAGTGCACGAAGCACCTTAATTTTTATCATGCCATTTTTGTTATATGCAGTATGATACATTTTGGTCAGGAAATTACAAGGAATGGTGTACTATACACTGCATTTCATTAACTGGCCCTCATATAGCGCAGTTGCACGGTGCACTTTATATTGCTTATTTTGATTGCAAAAAAAAATTTTTACAAAAATTTTTTTATATTTTTGGTACTGATTATATGGCACAACTGCACGGTGCACATTTTAATGTTCTGTTAATTACATAATATATGTTCATGTATACTTCTTTTTTGCTATGTGTGTAACTATATATCCCATGACATTATAGCTTTCCTGGTTTTTCTATACCTCCGTTTTTTTTACCTATGAGGATTCCTTGTTTAGGTGTCATTATTTCAACATGTTTGAATAAAATTATTTTAATCAATACTGTGTCAATGCCTCTATATCCCCGTTCATGTTTGGGGATGTTGTTTAAATTACTTGAATTGAGGTGGTTTTGTTACAAAAGGACTGTGTTTGGTGAAGGTAAGTGGGATGTATTTTTTTATAGAAACCATGCATACAAGGGTAGGGGATAAGGAGCCATGCATACAAGGATAGGGGATTAGGAGCCATGCATACAAGGATAGGGGATTAGGAGCCATGCATATAAGGACAGGTACAGGGGAGCCATGCATACCAGGATAGGGACTGGGGAGCCATACATACAAGAGCGAGATGGGAACCATGCATACCAGGATAGGGATGAGGGGACAATGCATACCCACCTTATACTCAGGTCAATAAGTTTTCCCAGTTTTTCGTGGCAAAATTATGTGCCTCGTTTTATACTCGGGTTGACTTATACTCGAGTATATACGATATCCACCAAAAAACTTGTAGAAGAAATATATAGCCTAGGCTGTGTTATCTTTTGTGGAATAAGATTGCAAAATGTAATCTGTGGAAGAAATCAACCCCTTGCAGTTGTATCCAAGTAATGCGCTCATTGAGGGTCGATTATAGCATAATAGTAAAAGTTATGGTGATGTTCAGTTGAGTAAGAACCACTAAAATGCAGGCATTTAAAGAATGTCTGTTGAAACCAAGCAAAGGCACTCAGTGCACCCTTGGAGGGCCATAAACAGTTTCATTGCACCTTCCCACCAACAGTACTTGTTTTCCCATTATGTCCAACTCACCTCTTCTTTGATTGACATCTTTGTCTTCATTGGCCAGAGAAGGGAGGAGATAGATGGAAAAGAAGTAGGTGGGAAGGTGTACTTACAAGTGCTTCTCACTAAATTAGAATATAATCAAAAGTTAATTTATTTCAGTTCTTCAATACAAAAAGTGTATCTCATATATTAGATAGTCATTACAAACAGAGCGATCTATTTCAAGTGTTTATTTCTGTTAATGTTGATGATTATAGCTTACAGCCAATGAAAACCCAAAAGTAATTATCTCAGTAAATTAGAATACTTTATAACACCAGCTTGAAAAATGATTTTAAAATTCAAATTGTTGGCCTACTGAAAGGTATGTTCAGTAAATGCACTTAATACTTGGTCGGGGCTCCTTTTGCATCAATTACTGCATCAATTCGGCGTGGCATGGAGGCGATCGGCCTGTGGCACTGTAGAGGTGTTATGGAAGCCCAGGTTGCTTTGATAGCAGCCTTCAGCTCGTCTGCATTGTTGGATCTGGTTTCTCTCATCTTCCTCTTGACAGTACCCCATAGATTCTCCTTTGGGTTAAGGTCAGGTGAGTTTGCTCGCCAATCAAGCACAGTGATACTGTTGTTTTTGAACCAGGTATTGGTACTTTTGGCAGTGTGGACAGGTGCCAGGTCCTGCTAGAGAATGAAATTTCCATCTCCAAAAAGCTTGTCGGCAGAGGAAAGCATGAAGTGCTCTAAAATTTCCTGGTAGACGGCTGTACTGACTTTGGTCTTGATAAAACACAGTGGACCTACACCAGCAGATGACTTGGCTTCCCAAACCATCACTGATTGTGGAAACGTCACACTAGACCTCAAGCAGCTTGGATTGTGTGCCTCTTCAGTCTTCCACCAGACTCTGAGACCTTGATATCCAAATGAAATCCAAAATTTACTTTCATCTGAAAACAACACCTTGGACCACTGAGCAATAGTCCAGGTCTTTTTCTCCTTGGCCAGGTAAGACGCTTCTGGCGTTGTTTATTGGTCATGAGTGGCTTGACACAAGAAATGCGACACTTGTAGCCCATGTCCTGGATACGTCTGTGTGTGGTGGCTCTTGAAGCAATGACTCCAGCAGCAGTCCACTCCTTGTGAATCTCCCCCAAATTTTTGAATGGCCTTTTCTTAACAATCCTTTCAAGGCTGCAGTTATCCCACTTGCTTGTACACCTTTTTCTACCACACTTTTTCATTTCACTCAACTTTCCATTAATATGCTTGGATACAGCACTCTGTGAACAGACAGCTTCATTAGCAATGACCTTTTGTGGCTTACCTCCCTTGTGGAGTGTATCAATGACTGCCTTCTTGACATCTGTCAAGTCAGCAGTCTTCCCCATAATTGTGGCACCTACTGAATCAGACTAAGGGATCTTTTTAAACGCTTAGGAAGCCTTTGCAGGTGTTTTTTGTTAATTATTCTAATTTACTGAGATAATGACTTTTGAGTGTTCATTGGCTGTAAGCCATAATAATCAACATTAGCAGAATTAAACACTTGAAATAGATCACTCTGTAATGACTATATAATATGTGAGTTTCACTTTTTGTATTGAAAAACTGAAATAAATTAACTTTTTGATGATATTCTAATTTAGTAAGAGGTACTTGTAGATGTTTGTCCACGTCTTTGTGCACCAAGTGCCTGTGCTTGGACTGATCAGTCATTCTGTGCTGATAGAGTCCCGTTAAACAAGGAGGCAATACATGATACATAAGACTGAGAGAAAGTTGACTTAACCCCTTCCCTGCAGCCAATTCTTATTTTGTCTTTTTCCCTTCCCCTTCTCCCAAAAGTCATAACTTTTTTTATTTTTCGTCTACATTTTTTTGCAGTACTAATTATGTTATTGAATGACACCTTTCATTTTACCAGATAAACTGGACTAAATTCTGCCAATGTTTATTTGGATTTAGCTTATACACCATTCATTGTTCAGTAATAATGACTCGGCAACCTGATACTTCAGGGTAGTATGATTATAGCGATACCAAGCGTATGTGTTTTTTTATATTAGTGGTGAAAATAAGTAACTTTCTTATATTTCTGGCGGTGGAGCAGTGTTAGGGTTTGTTTTTTACATAGTGAGCGAAGGTTTTTTTTATTCCATTTTTGGGTACATACTATGTTTTGGTCCCTTTTTAATGCATTATTTGGTGGAGGTACAGTGAGTGACTAAAAAATGGCAACTTTTTTCTTTGTTTTTTTTGTTTTATGGTGTTTACAGTTCTGGTTAAATATGATATTTTAGACTTTTACTGACATGGTATTACCAAATATATATATATTTTTTAATATCTTCTGGATATGGTATGGGTGCAGCCCCTGAGCCTACTCCATACACACAGTTATGAAGGGGAGTGGGTTGAAGATGACAATTATGGACAAAACGGACAAATAGGTAGAGCAGACAGATCCATATTTAATTGTACGGAAGTCTTGCCTATTGAATATTAGACCTGTTATCTGAATATAGTTTGTACATTAATGTAAAGTAAAATGGTGAAAATTAACCAGCCATATTTCTTGTAACACTTGCGAAACAGAAAAGAAACATCTGTCATAACTACTACATCTCAATGGGACTGTTTGACTCCACTGCTACTTCCAATTTAGTTTACATTTAGAAGGTGAACTATTTTATAGGCTATAATTCTGAATGTAATATTCCAGTCATTAGTTATGAACCTGTATGTTTTTTTTACATTTATAGTTTGTGTCGGTTAATTAATCTTGCATTTAGGTGTTAACACTTAATTACCGTATTAAATTAAGAGTAATGCAATATATGGTAATTGCAATAATTATCTTGCTACATTTAAGCAACTTATCTGGAATCGGCATAGCTAACAGTGTTTCACTCACATAAAATGAAATACACAGGGTGATTCCAAGAAGGATGGTGCAAAAGTGAAGTCCTGTAGTTAAAGTAACATCAGTGGTGAATTACCAGAGTAGCAACCAATCACTATTTATATTTATTTATTTATTTTACTCATTAATTCCACAGCGCTTTACAGACATTATCATCATTGTCCCCATTGGGGCTCACAATCTAAATTCCCTATCAGTATGTCTTTGGAATGTGGGACGTATTGCAGCTCATCTAGGATGGCGCATCAATGCGAGCTGTGGAAAGAAGGTTTGCTGTTTCTGTCAGCGTAGTGTCCAGAGGCTGGAGGCGCTACCAGGAGACAGGCCAGTACACCAGGAGATGTGGAGGGGACCGTAGGAGGGCAACAACCCAGCAGCAGGACCACTACCTCCGCCTTTGTGGAAGGAGGAGCACTGCCCGAGCCCTGCAAAATGACCTCCAGCAGGCCACAAATGTGCATATGTCTGCACAAATGGTTAGAAACCGACTCCATGAGGTTGGTCTGAGGGCCGACGTCCACAGATGGGGGTTGTGCTCACTGCCCAACACCGTGCAGGATGCTTGCAATTTGCCACAGAACACCAGGATTGGCAAATTTGCCACTGGTGCCCTGTGCGCTTCACAGATGAAAGCAGGTTCACACCGAGCACATGTGACAGACGTGACAGAGTCTGGAGATGCCATGGAGAGCGATCTGCTGCCTGCAACATCCTTCAGCATGACCGGTTTGGCAGTGGCTCAGTAATGGTGTGGGGTGGCATTTCTCTGGAGGTCCACACAGCCCTCCATGTGCTCGCCAGAGGTAACCTGACTGCCATTAGGTTCCAAAATGAGATCCTCAGACCGCTTGTGAGACCATATGCTGGTGCGGTTGGCCCTGGGTTCCTCCTAATGCAGGACAATACCAGACCTCAGGTGGCTGGAGTGTGTTAGCAGTTCCAACAAGATGAAGGTATTGAAGCTATGGACTGGCTTGCCCATTCCCCAGACCTGAATCCGATTGAGCACATCTGGGACATCATGTCTCGCTCCGTCCACCAATGTCACATTGCACCACAGACTGTCCAGGAGTTGGTGGATGCATTAGTCCAGGTCTGGGAGGAGATCCCTCAGGAGACCATCCGCAGCCTTATCAGGAGCATGCCCAGGCATTGTACAGTAGGGAGATCATACAGACATGTGGAGACCACACACAATACTGAGCATCTTTTCCTTGTCATGAGGCATTTCCACTGAAGTTGGATCAGCCAGTAATTTGATTTTCCTCTTTGATTTTGAGTATCATTCCAAATCCAGACCTCCATGGAATATTCATTTTGATTTACATCGATAATTGTTATGTTTTATTGTTCTGAACACATTCCACTATGCAATGAATAAAAATTTGCAACTGGAATATTTCATTCAGAGATATCTAGGATGTGGTATTTTAGTGTTCCCTTTAATTTTTTGAGCAGTGTAGTTGTGGCTCTAAGAAAATGATAACATGAAACATTTTATATTTTTTAAGAGTTTTTTTTATTTAAAAGAAGCAAAAGTAATGACAACTATATAAATTTAGCATTACTGTAATACCAACCCAAAAAAGAAATTTAACATTTCATTTTTACAACACAATAAATATTCTAAAAACAATTCTCCAATTAGATTTTTTTCTTTCTCTTTTTTTTGTGTTCGTTCTGTATATTCTAAGATCTAAGAAAAAAAATAAAGCAAATATTATTGTTGTCAAGACTTTTGCCATCCCCCATCTTTATCACTACTTTCCTCATTGTCACCGCTCTCAGTAACATATAATCAAGGAGTTCATGAAAATAGATTGCTCTCACAGTTGTCACAGACTAATGTATTCATATAAAATCTCTGCTTACAGCCGTGCTCAGACATTTTTACTAGCTGTGAGCACTGTTATCAAAAGTTGGCAACAGTTTTTTTTCTGCCAAATATGTCACTTCAAAGGCTCCTTCAAAGATGCCAAATACTTTTGAAAAACTTTGGATGGTTGTAGTTGTAACGCTCTGCAGGGCTGACATTTCAGAAGTGCAGAGATAGCTTGGAAAGGGTAACACTTTAGAATAATGTTGCTTGTAGAAATGACAATGCGATCATTTGGTAATGTACATAGAAAAGCCTGGTAGAGTAGAAAGCAATTTATACATTAGGCTGATCTCCTATCTAAGCAAGAGTCCTTTTCTGCAGTTTCTTTGAGCACTGCAGGCAAAAGTACTTTTTTGAGAGGTCTTTGTAATGAGGGTCTGAGGGGAAGAGGTCACAGGGACAAGGTAGCTAGTGTCTGACCATTAATGATGGCTGGTTTAATGTCTAAGTGTAAGATGCAGGAATTCAAGCAGCAAATTGCTGGTCACAGGGGAGATGAGATAAATCCGCTCACTATGTGCCACTGAAGATGATTGATTTTTAACGGCTCCTGATTAAATGCTTTAAATGCTGAAAAATGTCTACCCTCTGCTGTGTAATAATTTTCATTATTAATGCCGCTCGTTAAAGGATAAGCGGAATAGAAAGAAGGGCTGGACTGGGAGTGGAGAAATTAGGCTTTTGAAAAATAGTCATTGAGCAACGGTGGTGAATAGAGAATTCGACAAAAAGAATGGAATGAAATGAATATGTATTAATTTCTGCACCTTTCAGGTTGGCAGCTAAAATGTGTTAGATGTGATACATCTTATCTGTGTCTGATGAATACAGGAAAAGTATCTATCCCAGGAAAATAGAAGGGAAACAAAATAATAAAGATAATAATTTTTTTAAATTATTTTTTCTTTTGTGTGATTGTCATTTTGTCCTACAATGTCTCGGCTAACATTAAGGTCCATATTTCAACAGCGTTTGTGAGCGAAAAGCAGAAATGGTTCCAAACCACAGAACAGGAAAGAATTGTTCATTTTTTTTTCCTCTATAGCCTCTACTCCTGTTTTTGGTTTAAAAATACTGATATAAAACACCAATATAATACTGAAATGTAAATAATCTTACGCCAGCTTGGTACTGTACATAAGGAGAACCATTTCTCCATAAAGGCATCGTTCGAAGTTAAACTACATTTCAATCTAAATCCTGGGACACAGGGCAAGCAGGCACAGCTTGGTACACTGGCAGGCAGGCACGGCTTGAAGACACAGGGCAGGCAGACACGGCTTGGAGACCCTGGACAGGCGGGCACGGCTGGGAGACACAGGACAGGCGGGTACGGCTTGGAGACACAGGACAGGCAGGCACGGCTTGGAGACACAGTACAGGCGAGCACGGCTTGAGACACAGGACAGACGGGCACGGCTTGAGACACAGGACAGGCGGGCACAGCTTGAGACACAGGACAGACTGGCGTGGTATAAGAAGGGACAGGTAAGGACCTGTTCACACAGCAGGTGTAGGCAGGAAGGAGTGGTGTATGTTGGAACAGGATTTGGACCTGTTCACACAGGAGGTGTAGGCAGGAAGGAGTGGTGTATGTTGGAACAGGATTTGGACCTGTTCACACAGGAAGTGCAGGTACGGATATAGGCTGGAGTGTGGAGTAGGCAGAGCCGCAGGGGTGCGGAGCAGGCTGGGCTGCAAGGGGGCCGGGCAGGCAGAGCGGCAAGGGCGCCGTGCAGGCAGAGCGGCAAGGGAGCCGTGCAGGGAGATCGGCAAGGGAGCCGTGCAGGCAGAGCGGCAAGGGAGCCGTGCAAGCAGAGTGGCAAGGGAGCCATGCAGGCAGAGCGGCAAGGGAGCCGTGCAGGCAGAACGGCAAGGGAGCCGTGCAGGCAGAGCAGCAAGGGAGCCGTGCAGGCAGAGCGGCAAGGGAGCCGGGCAGGCAGAGCGGCAAGGGAGCCGTGCAGGCAGAGCGGCAAGGGAGCCATGCAGGCAGAGCGGCAAGGGAGCCGTGCAGGCAGAGCGGCTAGGGAGCCAAGCACGCAGAGCGGCTAAGGAGCCGAACAGACAGAGCGGCTAGGGAGCCAAGCAGGCAGAGCTGCTAAGGAGCCGAACAGGCAGAGCGGCTAGGGAGCCGAACAGGCAGAGCGGCTAGGGAGCCGAATAGGCAGAGCGGCTAAGGAGCCGAACAGGCAGAGCGGCTAAGTAGCCGAACAGGCAGAGCGGCTAAGGAGCCGAACAGGCAGAAGAGCGGCTAAGGAGCCGAGCAGGCAGAGCTGCGAGGGTGCAGATGCACAGACAGAGCTGCAAGGGTGCAGATGCACAGACAGGGAGGACACAAGGAAAGACACAGCAGGGAAGGAAGCCACAGACAAGGAGAAAGGGAGACTAAGGTAGGACAGAGTACAGACAAGGTACTGGAACCAAGACTCAAGGACCAGGATATTCAGCCTCCTGGCAGGCGGACAGAGAAGTACTAGGCAAGGTACCAAGACACAGGAATATGCAATAAGAGCCTTCAGAGAAGGCAAGACATAGGACAGGGCCTGGCTAACTCAGCAGCAAGGAGCTAACTGAGTTTAGACATTGCACAGGCAATGTTTCAGTGGGTGTGGCGGAACTAAATATTCAAGGGCTCTAGGTGATTGGTCAGGGACAGATTAGACAGGTGCGCCCTGACTGCATAAGAACCAGAGAGTTCTGGCGCTGCCCCCCTATACACATAGCCAGGAAACATACAGAAGAGCAGAGGCACAGAGCACAGGGCTGGCAATAGACAGAATTCACAGCATGACCCGGAGCAGTGAGTAAGTTGATGTGCGGGGGATGGGAGGCCATGCAGTGACGCCAGCAGGGTTGTTACAGCGTCATCAGAGCAGGGGGCAGAGGCTGCAGTCACTGTCACGGCTTTTGCCCCCTCCCTGAAACAAAGCATCATCAGGGCAGAGGCTGCAGTCACTGTCACAGCTCTTGCCCCCTCCCTGAAACAAAGCATCATCGGGGCAGAGGCTGCAGTCACTGTCACAGCTCTTGCCTCTTCCCTGAAACAAAGCACCATCAGGGGCAGAAGCTGCAGTCACTGTCACATCTCTTGCCCCCTCCCTGAAACAAAGCATTATCAGGGGCAAAGACTACAGTTACTGTCACATCTCTTGCCCCCTCCCTGAAACAAAGCATCATCGGGGCAAAGGCTGGAGTCACTGTCACAACTCTTGCCCCCTCCCTAAAACAAAGCATCATTAGGGGGCAGAGGCCCTGTTTCAGGGGCTGGGCTAGTCCTTGCTCCGTCCCTGTGCAAGGTGCAATCTGCACAGTGAACAGCGTCTGCTCTTGTCGATTCAGAACGATAATATATCAGCCACCAGCAGAGCATGTAATCAGAATATCTGGCATGCAGGAGACTATTGCCACCACCAATAGTGATGGTATCCTGCATGCCAGATATTTTGACCTTGCTCTGTTGCTGACTGATAATCACTGATCTGAGACAACAACAGAGCAGACGCTGTCACAGTGCAGATCACACAGCTCGCAGGGAGGGACACAGTAGGGATGAGCACAACCCCTAAAACGAGCATCACTGATGACGTTTCGTTTCAGGGAAAGGGCAGGGGCTGTGACAGTGACCGCAGCCTTTGCCCCCTGCTTTGATGATCCTTCATTTGAGTATCCCAGCATGCATAGGTATTTAGAATGAAATTTAGTTTGACTTTGAACCTCTCCTTTAAATTCCTTGTCAGAGGGCTGTTATCTAGCCAAATCAGATATCCTGGTTTGCCCTCAGGATGTGCAAACAGCCCAGAAACACCTTTCTGCAAATGGAGTTTCTAGTTTTATTTCTTTATCCTACGTCATGTGGCAAGTTACAGGCATCATGGATGAAATGTACCAATACAAGTCTACCGGACTGTGAAAATCACGGACAGCATATGGATGGTGTCGGTGCACAATCTGTGTGCTGTCTGTGATTAACATTGCAATGTATAGGAGGTGTTCTAATTTATCCCTATGTGAAAATCACTTTTGAAAAACTGATGGTAAAAACTGACACAATACCAAAACACAGATGACACTCAGACCATTTTGTTGCGCATGTGAACAGACACGGATGTCTGATTGAGGATTTAGGGCTCATTCAGATGTCTATGCATATTGTTATGAGCACGGACCGCTAATGCACGGACTAGTCACACATCTGCCAACCACAGTATGACAGCTTCATCTATTGTATAAGTCTGTTGTGCTAAGATCAGGCGACACTCTACCAGTCTGTGTATTGCAGTTGGGGATAATCCCTTGGTCTGATGATGGTATAAAGCGGGTGTTTCTAACTCCTTTCTTTCTCTTTTTCGAACTGCTCTCAGCTGAATTATAACCCTGGACCACATCAAAGTTGAAAATGAAGAGAAACAAGGAGCCTATAAATACAAAACATTGCAAAATTTGAATAAAGCTGAATTGCAAAAATCCTCCAAATAAATGCATTTAAAAGGGTTGACCACTTCTTGGACAACCTTGTTCAGATTGAGAATGGGTTGTTCTAGTAGTAGACAACCCCTGCAGATAAAAAAAATGTCCTGAGAGGTGGCAACCCCTTTAAGTCAAATATATTTGTGTTAAAACTAGCATCTAACTGTTAAAATAAAACTTCCTAAATAAAAGTTCTTTATTTTCCCTTAGGGCGCATAGAAAACTGAGCAGCTCAGGTTCACCTCCTCCAAAAAAAAGAAAGAAGAAGAAATCTGGACATAAAAGAAGCCGGTGAGTCGATTTGCTATCCATCTCCCAGTGCTTGCTATGTGTCTGTACTTAATCAGACTAACCTGCTGGGCCAGAGCCACCAGGAGAAGCTAATGATAAATTGGCAACATTTAGAAGCTATTACAGCTCTTCTGCAATGCAGTAGCCGGATTCTTTCTAATTAGTTTTCTAGATGAATGGCAAGATTCTATCTGTGGACATGAATAAATAGTGCATAGGGATGTCTGTCAATAAATAGTATTAAGCACTCATTCTGCCATGAAATTTAAAGCAATAGGTGACGATCAATGCTTGTTCAGTTTTGACCCATCAGAAAACTGTACAGGTTTATTTCAGAATATTAAGAATCCTCTGAAAGTGTAAATGTAATGTCAACATTTCTGAAGTTGGTGATGTTAGGTCACTGCTGTTTCACAGCTCAGATATTTAATATCTGAGTATGGACCTTGATGTCCAGACAGGCCTCAGGTCTCCTGATTAGAACTAAACGGCCTCATATATACGGTACCTATGAAGCACCTGAGTTCAGGTCTGGAGACCTGTGGTCAGTCTTGACACTGCGGTCCTTACTCGGATCTTACAAGTTGTAGTTTTGAATCCCCTTAAAGTGGTCAGTATACAGTCTGAAAACCCTTTCAATGCACTCTAAGCTAACTGCCATTAATTTAAAGGTGGGATGATCTGTTTTCTGCCCAATCTGAAATGAGACATGGATAGATGTTTCTACTTACTTGGTGGAAGATTTGTCAAAGAATGTGGGCTATTCTGAATGAGAGGTCACATGAATGATGTCTATGTCAACTGTGTGTTGAATGGTCCCTCTGGCTTGCAGCAGCCTCTGAAGAAGGAAGCAGTAAGCCTCCAAAACGCGTAGGATTGGTTCTTGGTCCTGTCAGTATTTTCAGCCGATCACGTGATTCATCACGTGATAGTGACGTCACGCAAGTTCCTGCACTTTGCCGGCTTTTTTCATATCTCCCGCCGCTGGTTCCGCTTTTTACTGGTGGCACATTATCGGAGATTAGGGCTATTGCTACTGGCCGGAGCATCGCCCGCTATATACCACCTGACTACATCTGAGGTGAACACGATTTATTCTTATTACCTTTTGCCTGCCACTTTCTAACATCAATGTAACTACTGCCATTGAGGAACGCACCATTATTCCAGCATGCAGAAGCATGGTAGGAGAAAATATCTCCGTTTGATGAACTCTCCATTATTAACGCATTATTGGCATTGAGGAACGCGCCATTACTTCTGCATATAGTAGTAAGGTAAGAGAAACATCGACGTACGCTGAACTCTTAATACCGCATGTGGTACGAACAGTAACTTGGATGGTCAGTCAAATGGTTTCCTTGCAGTGAGAGACCTATTGTTGCTGGCATTATTTTCATAAATCCTGAGGAGATTTAATTGTTTTGACATCACTTTGTTAATTGTTGCAGTAAGAGATTTATTTAGATCGGTGTTATCTTTATAAACCTCTAGGAGAGAGTATTGTTCTTTGAGATCATTTGGTCAAAATTTTTTAAGGGCATTTATCAAATTATGGTTCGTTATTGATCTTTTAGGAGTGATAAATTCAATTCAAGTGGGTTATACTAGCGCAATTATTTTTATATAATTTTTAGATGATTCTACTTACCTGGTTGAAGATTTGTCAAAGAATGTGGGCTATTCTGAATGAGAGGTCACATGAATGATGTCTATGTCAACTGTGTGTTGAATGGTCCCTCTGGCTTGCAGCAGCCTCTCCTCATGCCCAATGTCAAGTGGAAGAGGGTAGCACTGCAAAATCACTTTAAATGCTTTTATGGCCATCATGGCAGCTCAGTGGTTAGCACTGCAGCCTTGCAGCAGTGGGGTCGTGGGTTGAAATTCCACCAAGGGCAACATGTGTAAGAAGTTTGTATTTTCTCTCTGCGTTTGCGTGGGTTTCCTCTGGGTTCTCCGGTTTCCTCCAACATTTCAAAGGTAAACTGATAGTGAATTTAGATTGTGGCCCCATTGCGGACAGCGATGACAATATCTGTAAAGCACTATAAATATGATGGCTCTATATAAGTATACATAATAAATTCTTTACCTAATCTTTTATCAGATTGTCTAAAAAAAGAGAACAGGTGTTGCAATTTTTCCAAGAAACAGCACCACTCTTGTCATTTAGTTGCATCAAGTTTTCCCGCTGACCTTCATTGACTTGAATTAGGAATGAGCTGTGATACCAACCACAGCCATTGGACAAGAATGGTACTGTTTCTCTAAAGTAAAAAGTAGACCATTATATTCTAATCCCGGATAGCCCTGCCATGGGTGCACG
Source organism: Dendrobates tinctorius (assembly GCF_039654945.1). NCBI lineage: Eukaryota > Metazoa > Chordata > Amphibia > Anura > Dendrobatidae > Dendrobates > Dendrobates tinctorius. The sequence goes on from NW_027361675.1 coordinate 42,057,923, forward strand.
TGTATATAGCAACTAAGGCCGGGGTCACACTTGTGAGTGCAATGCGAGAAACTCACGCAAGTCTCTCGCCTCAATACCCGGCACTGCCGTCGGCAGTTCGGACCGGACCATTCAGCTGCATAGAAATGCATGCAGCCGCACACTCCGGTCCTGTGTGCCGGTGGCAGTGCCCGGTATTGAGGCGAGAGACTCAAGCGAGTTTCTCGCATTGCACTCACAAGTGTGACCCCGGCCTAATGTAGAGCTTCTATCACTATGGTGGACCTGACCTGTTTGTTCTGTATTAAATTAAAAATAACAGTTCTAGCCCACTTCCAATTGTCAATATTTTGGTCAGTTTTTTGTATCAGTATTAGGGTACATTCACATGATCACGATCAGTATTTGTAAGCCAAAACCAGGAGTGGAACAGTCAGAGGAAAAGTATAATAGAAACATGTCACCACTTCTGTATTTATCACCCACTACTGGTTTTGGCTGACATTAAATACTGAGGTAAAATACTGACCAAATACTGAGGTAAATTACTGTCCAAATACTGAACGTGTTAACGAAGCCTTAGTTGAGCATAAATATTCCACAATGTCATGGAATAGAGACGAACAGAATGCCCGGCCACGGATGCTATCTGCAGTAGTTTGGACTGTCCTGGTCTGGCTGCCACGGAGGACCAGAATGGATGCCAGACCTGGGTAACGCAAATCTTTTTGCTTAGGCCTCTTTCACACTTCCGTTTTTGACCATCAGTCAAAATTTGCCAGGTTTTGAAAAAAACGGATCCGCCATTTTTTTTTGCGGATCCGTTTTTTTCCCCATTGAGTTGCATTACTGGCGGATCTTGTCGGATGGCCATCCGTTGGATCCGTTTTTGTGAGGATCCGCCAAAATTTTTTCATCCGCCGGCATGCTTGGACGGACCATGCAACTTTTTTTTGTTGTTGGATCCGCATTTTCCATTGCGCATGCCCGGAGACAGGAAGTCAGGGAGAAAATTAACCCTGAAATCCTTTCTGGCGGACGAAAAATATTCTCTCTCTCTCTCTCCTTCCCGGCCAGCGGTTCCTTTAAAATTCTTCATTCTGCGGATCCGTCACAAAGCGATTCCTGTGCCATCCGTTCACATCAGTTACAAACGGATCCGCTTTTCCACCTTTTTGGCGGATTTTAACTGACACAAAAAACTGAAGTGTGAAAGAGACCTTAATTGTATGCTTCCGTATTTTGGATCAATCCTTGGTTTTGGCTTGCATACAATGATGCAAACAAAGTACTGCTGTGATAAAGATGGTATGCTCTATCATATTTTCATCCTTTGCAAAAAAGAGCCATATAAATACATCCTTATAGCAAGATGTCATTTATGTAAATGCAATGTGTGAATAGGTGTTCTTAAATTGCCATATACTAATGCTATACCGCTGGCTGCTGTGGTTAAACTCTATGGAAAAAAATGGCCGTAATTGGGTTTCTAAAGATTTATTTTTATACTAGAGTAGTAGCTGGGGATTATTATTCCAGGACGGGGTCATCATTGTCTTGTGCTTATCACAGAGTATTTATTAGCAATTCCCAGTCTAAGTATAGCTGAGTACTCGATCACTTTAATTTAATTTATTGGAATTCTTCCACAGATATCCGGATTTAGCACTAACCAACATTTTTTTAAATGACTAAAGCACTTGGCATTTGTCTGCCACAGTATCTTATGTTCTAGCATCCATCTAACAAGACTGTAATGCAGGGTATGAGCTCATGCTGCAGTCATTACAGATCACTGGACAGAGAGGAGCTCGCTGATCCAATACCCCTGCTGCCATAGACGTGAACATAACACAATATTAATATTTACTGGAGCATTATTCATGGCTAAACTACAAGCATTTTGGAAGTATCTAATCAATGCTGTAGACAATCTAACATTCAATCCTTTTGCATGCACTATAGGTCGTACAATGTATAAAGTACAATCTTTGGATGCTCTTCTAATTGAAATAATAAAGGATGTTTGTATCCTTGGTTAGGCGTAGACTGCATGATATACTAATATTAATTGCAAGCGTTCTGTTTGTATGTTAGGCTACTAATGAAATCATAGGAATGTTTAAAGGGAACCATCTCTGTTGACCTGTCTGTGTTAGTCAATGCAATAAATGAAGCTTTTGGAAGCACCTTCTTGTTAGAACAGTATTTTGTGCTGTTCCTATGTTAATCCTCCTGGAAAGTTATTAATATATTGACGACTGGGCATTACCATTCCCTTGTCAATTGGGCTTTGCGTTGGAGAATTCACCTATACCTAATATTGCGCACTTTTATCCAGGCACGTACTCCAATCAGATATGACATTAACGCTGCCTGCTTATTATTGCCTTCATTGGACCTTGTAGTAGAAGGTAACCAGGGCATACTAGTAATACCCTACAGGGCTGGGAGATGCTTTCACCTTGTCATCAAACCATCACTTTGTTAAAGCTGCTTAGATTCTTACACATGATCATTCCACATACTCCCGACATATGAAGATCTGACTATTCTCTTGCTGCATATTAGATCACAACCATTAATATGTGCTTGTAAGGAGATGAGCGGGTATGGTGGCTGGAGGAAGCGCAAAGCTTTGTGATATCGCTGGCAGACTCTTGCACCCATTCAGACTCCCGCACATGGTGGGTCTCTCCTGCCACATGTATCTGCAGCACTGTGGAACCTTACCATTACTTACATCACCTCTCAGTGGCATTTATCAACTGATAACTGTATTGGTGAGATTATGTTTTTATTATTAATGCCTTAAATGTAGACAACTTAAAATTATAATAAATGTGCCAAATGTATCACAGTGTAACTTACCAAGAAAAATAAGCGCAAGATATAGTGCACACAGAGCAAATGTTGTATAGAACAAGGCTTTATTACAAACAACAATGCCAGACAGACAGAAAATCACGATTTAAAAATAGTTAAAACCATGTGTGGAGCGACATGCAAGACAATGAAAGGCAGATGAGTGAAAAATATGTACCAGCTACAAAAATGTATAAAGAGCAGTCAATGTCATAACAAATAATAATATAACAACTCCAATAAGCAATGAATGGATTCACAGGAAGAGTGATAAAAATTACTCATGGCCATAAATCATGGCACTGAATGGCACCATTTAAATATAGAGATTGAGATAATAATAAATCAAATGTCCAAATCACATGCCCTAAATGGAAAAAGGGGCACTCTCCCTGAGGACCGAATCATGCATCAGCACCATACAATTGTTATATGCAATAATAAATACATACCATATAATCAAGTAAACATGGACTAAAAAGAGGAGCAGTGCATCAGTAGCCCAATTATCAATATTCCCACATATATGTACAGTATAACTTATCAAAAGGGCAAATATGAGCCAATAGAACAATAACGTATACATGGGCCACTCAATTGAACTACCCCCTATAAAAGTCCCAAGATAGACTGCACAGATATAAAAACATAATTACACCATGCCCTCTCTCCCCAGCACTTGTCGCTGACTACAAGCAGCTTCATCAGGGGTAGTCATCATGGCGTAAGTCTGGGCCCTATTTATACAGACAAGTGCACTTACTCATCACTCAGTAAACGCCGACACATTTGCAGTCAAATGTATCACAGTATTATAATTTAGTAATGTGCTATGATTTGTTATCTTATGAATGCTTCGTCTGCTATGTTATGTAAAAAAAGAACATACAGATAGCATACAAATGACCATACAAATGACCATACAAATGACCATACAAATGACCATACAAATGACCATACAAATGACCATACAAATGAAAAGTCATTCATCTTTTTCTGGATGAAATTTTTTTTGTTATAGATTCTTGGGAACTTAGCCTATGACAGTAAGGGTGTGCGCACACGCTGCGGATTCTGCTGTGGATACGCAGTGGATTTGGCCGCTGCGGATCTGCAGCAGTTTCTGCTGCGTTGTACAGTACCTTTATACCCTATGGAAAAAAAAACCCGCTGTGCAGACGCTGCGGAATTTTCCGCGTGGATTTGCTGCGGTTTCAAAACCGCAGAAAGAATTGACATGTCAATTCTTTCTTCGGATTCCGCTGCGGTTTGCCATCTCCTCCATTGGGGAGATGAAAAACCGCAGGGCAAAACCGCAGGCCAATCCACAGGTAAAACCGCAGGTCTTTTGACCTGCATTTACCTGCGGATTTTACAAAATCTGCGCGGCCAAATCCGCAGAGCATTCCGCAGCGTGTGCACGTACCCTTAGACTGTGTAACTACCAAGCTCATTGCCCCCTGCGAGTAAAGTTTTTTAAAATAAACAATATTACAAATTTTCAATAAACACAAGTTGGTAAATTACATGTGAGCGAAACGGCATCATTTTTGTTGGAATAATGTAACCAAAAATGTGTGGCAAATTAGCTTTTTTTAGTTCTGGTATCAGTCATGGAAGGTATTTCATATAATCTAAATTGAAGATAAAAGACAGAAAGAAAATCATAAATATGTCTTTTTAAGTCCTCTACAAAATGGGCTGCTTTTAGTTTGCTTTCTGAGAATTTTATGTAGTTTAATACTTACCTACAGACGCATGGTGTGAATTATTTTTTACTACCTCTTTAATAGCAGCATGGTCATGAATCATATCATTGCTCTCAAAAGTCAGCCACTATAGTGCCAATAAAAAGAATTCATCCCACTTGGATTTTTTCTTGTTTTATTGTATAAGCACATCTAATCACATTGGAGATAAAGGAATATTTCACTTAAAAAGTGCTTTAACTTGCTTAAAGTATACATCATTTGTGTTGCATTTGCTACTAACACTGAAAAATAATTAACGAAAACTTATATTGAATGTGTGGATGATAAATGTAGACCTGTAAGACATAGTGGTTTAAAAACGGTTACCTGGGATTAGAAAATCATAGGCCTGATTCAACATTTGTGTTTTTTTAAATTTATTTTCTTTTTTGTTTTGTAGTGTTTGTGGTCTTTTTCTGGGTTTAATTCTTCAAAATGGGGCACACAGGTTGATGAAATTTAGGCAAAATTAACTTTTTTGTTTGTCTACTTTTTTGCATCTTTTTAGAGCAAAACCTTTCCTAATCCTTTAAAATGTGTTTTTATTTGCTCCATAATAAGATGAATTAGGTTAACACATCACAACCCCATTGCCGATTAAAAAACAACAGACAAATCCAAGTTAAGATAACTTAAAAAGGGGGCTGCGCCTGGCTGCATGGGTGCTGTGGGCCAGTTAGGTCTCTCCTCTTGCTGATGCCTGGTAGGTCAGAGACCCACTGAGAGGTTCACTATGATGTGGCAGTGGGCTTATTCATTCTAATTAAAATTCTAACTAAGAACCTTGTATTCAGTTTTAGAAATTTGATCATTCTATAGGTCAATGTATAAGAGTAAAAGTTAAATAGTAAAAGTCATTAGGTCAATTTCTAATATTTGGTTATGCAGTCACTGTCTTTTACTACAGTTATAGCTTGAAAGAAAAACGCAAAATAAATAATGAATACGACGCAAATATAAAAGTCACTTTTAAAATCATTTCTATTCCATTAAAAAAGGCACAAAGACAATGATGAATTGGGGCCATAGCCTTCCAAAAATAGTGTCATACTTGTTCTGTAGCTGTGTGTGGTACTGTATCTCAGCCCCATTTATTTTAATTATGCTGAGCTGCAATACCAGAAGCAATGCGTGGAAAGCCGTGATTCTGTGTCTAGAAGAAAGCAGACATTGCTTCCTAATTATCCACAACGCTTTCACTTTTTTTGCATCTCTACCACCTATTCTATTAATTAGATTTGCTGTTTTTGTCAGACTTACGAAATCCCATCTCTATACCGAAAAGAATGATGTAAGGTTCAAATACACATTGATAGATATGGTGCACAACCTGGTCTTAGGGAGAAATCCCTAACTCATATTTCATGTCATCCACTGCAATTTTTCTCAAATGGTGGCTCAGTGGTTAGCACTGTTGCAGCTCTGAGGTCCTTAGTTCACATTCCACCAATGACAACATCTGAAAGGAGTTTGTGTGGTCTCCCCGTGTTTGCGTGGGTTTCCTCCGGGTTCTCCGGTTTCCTCCCATACTCTAAAGACATACTGATAGGGAATCTAGATTGTGAGCCCCAATGGAGACAGTGCCGATAATGCTTATAAAATGCTATGGAATTAATGGCACTATATAAGTGAGAAAAATAAATAAATAAATATTGAGTCTTCTCAATTTACCTCCTACCAGACTATCATAGGCGTCTCATACACAGAAAACTATCTTCAAAGGAGAGTACAGAAGGAATTGTAGTATTTTAAAATAGGAAGTATGACAGGTGACTTGAGGTAAGACTAATAACACCCAAAGCACCTCCAGTCTTTTAGCTGTCATTTTCTGTCAGGTAATGATGGTGGTAAAACTGGTACTTAGCAGCAGAGATATGTGATGTGTTTGTAGGAATGTAATGGCTTATTGTTGATAATGTAAGTCTACAATGTGTATTGTGAAGTCTGTTTATTTGTATGTCTCATCAATGGGATGGGGCTGATTTGTCACCTAATGGCACTTGCACCTTTAGTCTGCTGAATGTAACTGGGAATAAATCTGTTCTTGTTCCTAGGTGCGATAGTTCATCCCCAGTTCGGAAAGAAAAAAAGAAGAAAAGTGGCAAAAAGCACAAAAGGGACAGGTAATATGAGAGTAAAATTGTTTACTAGTTGACACCAATAATTAGCTGAGACTGTGCCATTGTAACATTAAGTGGTGACTGCATACACTGCGTAGTAATTACTCGTTGTGAGATTATTATGGTCCTTTACTTTCACCATTATATAATCATGTCAGTTGAAAGGAATTTTATAATTATGAGTACAACAAAGTGGTGTAATTGATGGCAAAATAACAGGCCAGTTTCACTTAGCTGGTGCTCCGTAATAAGAAGAACAGCATGTGCCCAGCCCTTCTGTCATTGTCATTTTATTGGCATCACCATGGTCCATTTTATTGAATTCCTGTACTTTAGAAACTTTTAAACAAAAAGCTACAGAATTACACTAATTGATTTTTTTTGCCCTCCAAACTGTGATATTGGGCAGTATTATTATCAAATCTCTAAATATGCTTATCTATACAATAACAGTAATTTTCTGGATTTTATTTTTGTTCTATCTCTCAATGTTAAAATTGACCTACTCTTAAAATTATAGACTGTTCATGTCTTTTTCAGTGGGTACACTTACAAAATCAGCAAGGATCAGTAAAGTATCCACTGTTTCCACAATTAATTTGAGTGCTGCCTATTTTTTTCCTTTTGTTAATTTGGCTGTTTGGACACTGCTGAATAGGTTTTGCACCTACTATATTATTTTGGTAGTTCTGCCCTTTTTTCTTGATTTATATATATATATATATATACATATATATAGTGGCATGTAAAAGTTTGTGCACCCCTGGTCAACATTACTGTTATTGTGAACAATTAAGCAAGTTGAAGATAAAATGATCTCTAAAAGGCCTAAAGTTAAAGATGACACATTTCCTTTATATTTTAGGCAAAAAACATATATATTGTCATTTTTTTACATTTTAAATATTACTAAAAGGATAATGGGCAGATGCAAAAGTTTGGGCACCCTTGGAGATTTGTGTGCTCAGATTACTTTGACCAATGTTTCAGACCTTAATTAGACTGTTAGGGTTATGGCTTGTTCACCATCATCGTTAGGAAGGGCCAGGTGATGCAAATTTCCCAGCTTTATAAAAACCCAGCCTCCTCTAACCTTGTGCCTGAAACAGCAGCCATGGGTTCTTCTAAGCAGCTGTCTAGCACGCTATAAATATTGGAAACCCTCTAAGCAAGAGAAGGCTGTAAGAAGATAGCAAAGCTTTTTCAAATTTCCCTTCCCTCAGTTCAAAATGTAATTAAGAAATGGCAGTTAAGAGGAACAGTAGAGTTCAAGATAAGTCCTGAAAGACCAAGCCAAGTTTCAGTGAGATCTGCTCATAGGATTGCTATAAAAGGTAAATCAAAACCCCTGCTTGACTGCAAAAGAGCTTCAGAAAGTGCTGGAGTTCATGGGTTCAAATCCCACCAAGGATAACATCTGCAAGCAGTTTGTATGTTCTCCCCGTGTTTGTGTGGGTTTCCTCTGGGTTCTCTGGTTTCCTCCCACATTCCAAAGACATACTGATATGGAATTTAGATTGTGAGCCCCATCAGGGACAGCGATAATGTGTGCAAAACTGTAAAGCGCTGTGGAATTTGTTAGCGCTATATAAAAATAAAGATTATTATTATTACTGTTCAGAGAGACCTGCACAAATATGGCCTTCATGAAAAACTTCTCCTGTGTCCTCACCATAAAATTCAGTGGCAGAAGTATGCAAAAGAACATCTAAACATGCCTGATGCATTTTGGAAACAAGTCCTGTGGACCAATGAGGTTAATGTAGAACTTTTTAGCCACAATGATCAAAGGATAATGTCTGTAAAGCACTGTGGAAGTAATGGCGCTATATACATGAGTAAAATAAATAAAATAAAAAAAGGTATGTTTGAAGAAAAAAAGGGCACAGAATTTTAGGAAAAGAACATCCATTAAGCAAGGGCTGGATCAATTATGCTTTGTGGTTGTGTCGCAGCCCATGGCACTGGGAACATTTCACGGGTCGAGGGAAGAACAATTTCTTGATGCAAGCATAACACCTTCAGTAAAAACGCTGAAGTTGAAAAAAGGATGGCTTCTACAAATGGATAATAATCCTAAACACACGTCAAATTCCACAATAGACTACCTAAAAAGGCACAAGCTGAAGGATTTACAATGGCCCTCACAGTCCCCTGATCTGAACTCAATTGAAAATCTGTGGCTGCATCTCAAAATAGCAGTGCATACAAGATGTCCCAGGTAGAGGGTGCTACTAGGTGCTAACCATGCAGGATATCCAAACGTTTGCGTCGGCCCATTTTCATTTTTGTAATTTTTAAAATATAAAAAATTACAATATATATTCTTTTTTCTGCCTAAAATACAAAGGAAATGTGTCATATTTAAATTTAGCCCATTTGAAACTTAATAATGATGAATTTATAAAAAAAGTAGCCCTTTTAGAGATCAATATTCAACTTGCTTAACTGTGCACAATATCACAATAACACTAATTTTGACCGGGGGTGCCCAAACTTTTACATGCCACTGTATGTATATATGTATATATACATTTGAATATATATATATATATATATATACTGTATATACTGGAGTATAAGCCGAGGCCCCTAATTTTGCCATGGAAAACTGGGTAAGCTTAATGACTCGAGTATAAGCCGGGTATACATTGTCCCCTCATGCCTGTCCTGCTCTATGTGGCTCTCCCCCTCCCAGTATACGTGCTCGGCTCCCCCTTTTATGTATGGCTCAGCTCCCTGTCCTCCCCTGTGCCCCCCGTACTCCTCCGTGCTGCACCCATCCTCTGTGCTTCCAATGCCCTCTGTGCAGCCCCCGTCCTCCTCCGTGCTGCCACCATCCTCCATGCTGCCCCTTCCTCCTCCATGCTTCCAATGCCCTCTGTGCAGCCCCCATCCTCCTCCATGCTGCCACCGTCCTCCTCCGTGCTGCATCCATCCCCCATGCTTCCAATGCCCTCTGTGCAGCCCCTGTCCGCCTCCATGCTTCCCCTGTCCTTCCCCAGTCCTCCCCCATGCTGACCCCATCCTCCCCTGTGCTGCCCCCGTCCTCCCCCGTGCTGCCCCGTCCTCCTCCCTCATACTCACCCTGCTGTGCCGTCCCTGCATCCTCCGTTGTACGTTTCCACGCCCATAGGCGTCCATATTCATGACCTTAATGAGCGGTACCATGTGACCAATGAAGGCAGGAAGAAGCTGTCAGCGCTGGGTCAAGAAGGATGCAGGGGACGTTCAGCGAGGCACGGGAGGGGTGAGTATGACTTCCCAGCCACCGGCACCTGCCACCGCTCCCCCTCCCCCACTGGTTTCTGCTGAATGACTCGTGTATAAGCCAAGGGGGCATTTTCAGCACAAAAAAAGTGCTGAAAATCTCGGCTTATACACGAGTATATACGGTGTATATATATATTTGAAACTAGAAGTTTACATACACTATATAAAATGACACATAGGAATGTTCTTCTCAATATCTGACATGAAATCAGAATAATCTTTTCATATTTTAAGTCATTTAGGATTACCATAATTATTAATTTTTGCCAAATGCCAGAATAATGAGAGAGAGAGACAATGTTTTTAGGCATTTTTATTACTTACTGCAAAGTCAAACGTTTACATATATTTCATTAGTACTTGGAACCATTGCCCTTAAACTGAATAACTTGGGTCAAATGTTTGGGATATCCTTCCACAAGCTTCTCACAATAGTTGGTCAGAATTTGGGTCCATTCCTCCTGACAAACTGGTGTAACTGATCCGGGTTTGTAGGTCACCTTGCTTGCACCTGCTTTTTAAGCTTTGCCAATAAATTTTCAATAGGATTGAGATCAGGGCTTTGTGATGGCCACTCCAAAACATTGACTTTATCCTTAAGCCACTTTGTAACCATTTTGGCAGGATGCTTTGGGTCATTGTCCATTTGGAAGATCCATTTACACCCAAGCTTTAACAGGTCATGTCTTCAAAAATTAAGGTCTATGTTGCTGTGTGCATTTGCAAACATTAATCTGGCTTTTTTACATTTCTTTTGGAGTAATGCCTTCTTCCTGGCAGAATGGCCTTTCAGCCATGTTAATACAGTACTCGTTTCACTATGGATATTGAAACAATCTTAACAGCTTCCGCCATCATCTTCACAACATCTTTTGCTTTTATGCTTGGGTTGATATGCATATGTCGGAACAAAGCACATTCATGTTTGGGTCACAGAATCTATTTCCTTCCGTAGCGGTATGATGGCTGGACACTCCCATCTGAGCCAGACTTGTGCAAGTCCACAATTCTCTTCCTGATGTATTGGCTGATTTCTAACCATTTGGGCACAAACATGCCCATTTGTGGCCTGCTGGAGGTCATTTTGCAGGGCTCTGGCAGTGCTCCTTCTGTTCCTCCTTGCACAAAGGTGGAGGTAGCGGTCCTGCTGCTGGGTTTTTGCCCTCCTACGGCCCCCTCCACATCTCCTGGTGTACTGGCCTGTCTCCTGGTAGTGCCTCCAGCCTCTGGACACTACACTGACAGACACAGCAAATCTTCTTGCCACAGTTCGCATTGATGTACCATCCTGGATGAGCTGCACTACCTAAGCCACTTATGTTGGTTGTAGAGTCCGTCTCATTCTACGACGAGTGTGAAAGCACAACCAACATTCAAAAGTGACCAAAACATCAGCCAGAAAGCATTGGTACTGAGATGTGGTCTGTGGTCCTCACCAGCAGAACCACTCCTTTATTGAGGGTGTCTTGATAATTGCCAATAATTTCCATCTGTTGTCTATTCAATTTGCACAACAGCATGTGAAATTGATTGTCAATCACTGTTGCTTCCTAAGTGGACAGTTTGATTTCCCAGAAGTTTGATTTACTTGGAGTTATATTCTGTTGTTTAAGTGTTCCCTTTATTTTTTTGAGCAGTGTATTTACAAGAACAATATACAGGTATACAGTCACAAGTGTAGTACAAGGATAGGGTATAGATAGGCTGCAATTACTGTGTTATGTAGTATGTGACCACAGGGAGGCACTGATGGATCACAGGTCCAAATCTTAGTTACGTGGTTCCCTTGGCTGCATCCGCTAACGGGTCCTCCTGCCAGTAGAAAACTAAGTCCAAAATGAGGGACTGCCTTATATCTCCTAGGCTGTTCTCTCCACATTCTCCTGCCACCCCTGGGCTTGGCTGTCTCCCTCCTCCCATGTCTGTGAATAAGATTTTCTGTCTAGAATCGTGGATATCCCATAATTTTGCACCCAAAGCTCTGAATGAGTTGGTTGTGCTGCCACTGTGATCTGCTGGATTTTATCTACTCATAGAGACTAAATATGCCTACTGTATGTAATTCCTGTTAGCTATGCTTTATAACTCCATAATGCAGGGTTCTGGAGGTGGCTAAATAATATGGGAGTGTGGGGAAAGGAATGCCGATTCCGATAATGTGCTCGGCTAGGCTCACAGATATTGCATTCTGTTATAGGTCATTTTCCAGATTTAATACCTCAGAGCCAGCTGTGACTTGTTGTATTATTATTATTATTATTATTTTTTTTTTTATATAGCACCATTAATTCCATGGTGCTGTACATGAGAAGGGGTTACATACAAAGTTATAGATATCGTTTACAGTAAGCAAATTTACAATGACAGACTGGTACAGAGGCGAGAGAGTACCTTGTCCTTGCGGACTTACATTCTACTGGATAATGGGGAAGAGACAGAAGGTCGGGGTTGCAGCAGCTCTGGTGTTGGTGAGGAGGCAGCCCAGGTGGTGGTGAAGTGGCAGAATGGTTATTGCAGGCTGAAAACTTTCCTGAAGAGATGGGTTTTCAGGTTTTGTTTGAAGGATCCGAGGGTGGTGGATAATTAGACGTGTTGAGGCATGGAATTTCAGAGGATGGGGGATATTTGGGAGGATTCTTGGAGGCGGTTGTGTGAGGAACGAATAAGTGTGGAGGAGAGTAGGAGGTCTTTGGAGGATCTAATATTACGTGAGGGAAGATATTGGGAGATTAGTTCAGAGATATAGGGAGGGGACAGGTTGTGGATGGCTTTGTAGGTCAGTGTTAGTAGTTTGAACTGGATTCGTTGGGGAATTGGGAGCCAGTGGAGGCATTTGCAGAGGGAAGAAACAGGGGAGTAGCAAGGAGAGAGGTGGATTAGTCGGGCAGCAGAGTTGAGGACAGACTGGAGGGGTGCAAGAGAGTTAGCAGGAAGGCGACAGAGGAGAGTGTTGCAGTAGTCAAGACGGGAGATGATGAGGGCGTGTGCAAGAGTTTTAGCAGATTGAGGGCTGAGGAAGGGACGGATTCTGGAAATATTTTCGAGTTGGAGGCGACAGGAGGTGGCAAGAGTTTGGACATGCGGTTTGAAGGACAGGGCAGAGTCGAGAGTTACTCCGGGGCAGCGGATTTCTGGTGCAGGAGAGAGCGTGATGCCGTTTATCATAATAGATCAGGTAGGGAAGATACGTGAGATGGAGGAAAGATGATGAGTTTGGTTTTGTCTACATTGAGTTTTGTTGTACCACGGGGTCTCCATGTCTCCATGACAAAAGATCCAACTGGCTGCAGCTGCAAAAAAAGTTTGCACCCTTGTGTTAAGAGCTTCAAAGAGTTTCTTCCTAGCTCTTTTAATTAAAAGAAAACAATGATCCTGTGGAATCCCAATGGTGGGGCACATTTCAGGAAGGGAGAGACTTTTACTTCATCCTTCACAGTCTCTAATTATCTAAGATGTCAAAAAACCTATCAGAAGCTTCCAAACACATCACATCATCATATGGGCAGTCCAGAATTGTTTAAAGGCATAGTAATCTTAGTGTATGTTAACCTTTGACTTTGCAGTAAGCAACAAAAATGCCTTAAAACATTCGCTCACTCTCGTTATTTTGGCATTTGGCAAATGATAATTGACCTAAAACAGGAAATGTTTATTCTGATTTCATGTCAGATATTGAGAAAAACATGCATATGCGTCCTTTTTATATAGTGTATAGAAACTTCTAGTTTCAGCTGTAGATATAATATACAGTATATATACAGTATATATGTATATATATATATATATATATATATTTCCATACATTATGGAAAATAAGTTTTTGATGCACTGCTGATTTTGCAAGTTTTACCACCTGCAAACTACAAAGAATGCAGAGGTACTGTGTGTAATTTTTATTTTAGGTACACTTCAACTGTGAAAGGTAGGATCTAAAAATAAAAATCATAAACTCACATTGTATGATTTTTAAATAATTAAATTGCATTTTAGTTGCATATTTCTGGCTCTCACAAGCCAGTCAGTTTTTCTTTAAAAAATCTTCCTACTCTGCACTCATTACCTTTATTAATTGCACCTGTTTAAATTTGTTACCTGTATAAGAGCCACTTTTCCACGCAATCAGTCACACTCCAACCTCTCCACCATGGCCAAGACTAAAGAGCTGTCCAAGGACACCAGTAACAAAGATGTAGACCTGCACAAGGCTGAGATGGGCTGCTGAACAATAGGCAAACAGCTTGATGAGAAGGCAGCAGCTGTTAGGCCAATTATTAGAAAATGGAACACAAGATGACTGTCAATCTTCCTCTATTTGAGTCTCCATGCAAGATCTCACCTCTTTCAGTAAGGATGATTCTGAGAAAGATCAGGAATCAGCCCTGAACTACATGGGAGGATGAGGTCAATGACCTGAAGAGAGCTGGAACTATAGGCTCAAATATTACTTTTAGTAACACACTATGCCGTCAAGGATTAAAATCCTGCAGGGCACAGAAAGTTTCTCTGCTCACGCCAGCACATGTTCAGGCCCGTTTGAAGTTCACCAATGATCATCTGGATGATCCAGAGGAGGCATGGGAGAAGGTTATGTGGTCAGATGAGACCAAAATAGACCTTTTTATCAACACCATTCGCCGGGTTTGGAGGAATAAAAAGGATGATTGAAACCCCAAGAACACTGTCCCAATCATGATGTATAGTGGGGGAAACTTCATAGTTTGTGGGTGCTCTTCTGCAAAGGGAACAGGATGTCTGCACAGTATTGAAGGGAGGATGGATGGGGTCATGTTTCGCGAGATTATGTCCAACAATCTCCTTATCTCACTAAGAGCATTGAAGAAGAGTCAGGCTGGGTTTTCTAGCATGACAATGCCCAAAAAAACACAGCCAGGGCAACTAAGGAGTAGCTTCGTAAGAAGCATTACTTGGAGTGGCCTAGGCAGTCTCTAGACCTGAACCTGATAGAATATCTTTGGAGGGAACTGAAACTCAATGTTGCCCAGCTACAGCCCTGAAACCTGAAATATCAGGAGAAGATCTGTATGGATGAGTGGGCCAATCTCCCTGTGTGGAAACTTGGTCAAGAACTACTGGAAACCTCTGTAATTGCAAAGAGAGGTTTCTGTGCCAAATATTAAGTTGTTTTTCTATTGTATCAAATACTTATTTCATAGAATAAAATGCAAATTAATTATGTAAAAATCATACAATTTTTTTTTGTTTGTTTTTTTTAAGAGAATGTCTCACAGCTGATGTGTACATGCGATCAAAATTGCAGTCCTCTCCATTCTTTGTAGGTGGGAAAACTTGCAAAGTCGGCATTGTATCATATACTTATTTTCTTCACTGTAAAGATATACATACACATCCATCTACCCATGTGTATACAAATACCTACACAACTCATGCCTCTCCAACACTTACCATTTACACAGTGATACCCGATATGTATAGTTTTTTGTTTTATTTTTTTGGTTTAAAAAATCCAGAAACTTGCAAAAAAAATGGTTTGTGTAACCATTTTCTGAGACCCAAAACTTTTATTTTTCCTTCAGTGGAGTTGTATGAGGATTTATATTTTACATAGCAATGGTATTTCACTGATACCATTGTGAGGTACATTCATTGTTTTCATGGCTTTTTATTGCATTTCTGTGGGAGGTGTATGAAGCAAAATATGGCAATTCTGGTGTTTCAATTGTGTATTCTTTACGGTGTGTATCGCATGATATAAACATTTTTAAATTTTGACATATCTAAGTTTATTTTTACTTTTTTAATGTCGACTTTTAAGGGGTCATAGAGGAGTGATTTAAAGTTTTCAGTTTTTTTATAGTCATTTCCTTTTATTTACTTTTTTGTAGTTTTCTACAGGGATTTGAACTAGCGACTTTCTGGTAACTGATTCTATAAACCTGCACCTGGTTTGTGATATACCTGCAATTCACATGTCACGAAGGGGTCAAAATTGCCTTATAGAAATACTGGCATTGTTATCCATAGCAAGCTATCATAGAGCAACTTTAATTTCTTAAAACTTTTTTTGTAAAAGTGAAAACTACATAGCGCAATAAAGCTTTTTTTTTGCAAAACAAAGTTTTCATAAATGATGCTCATTGTGCCTGAAAACAAAAGTTAGAAGAAGCTACAAAGGAGCAGCTCACCAAATATACTTGGGTGTTCACAAATGGAAGGAGGACCCTACTGCTCCATTGTCAGCTTTAGGCCAGACTTGTTGTTTTTCCATTAACATAAACTTTGTTGAAAGGAAAGATGCTAAAATCGTTATGCCTCGTGCCTCTCATTGAATATAATTGTATAATTCCCTCTTTTAAGTTTCATTGACATTTTTAGGTTTAAAACGTGTATTATGAAATTATTTTTTGGTCTGAATTATATGGATGTATGAAGTGCAAGAAGTAATATAAAAGAATTGAAGGGGCTTCCTACCTACTTACATGCATGGCTTATACAGTTAATCTCTTACAGGTTAAGATCCAAAACATCTTTATCCCACAAATATAAATTATCGAGGTTCACAGCGCCCAGTGTGAAAATGAAAAAAGAGCATCAATTTTGAAAATTGTCTTTAACCCCTTCCCGACATTAGACGTACTGTCCCGTCCACGGTACTCGGGCCCCTCTGACCGGGGACGGGATAGTACGTCTAAGCGATCACAGGCGCCCCCCCGTAGGGAGCGCCGCTGATCGCGGCCAGGTGTCAGCTTATTATCACAGCTGACACCCGGCACTATGTGTCAGGGGTGGTCACGGACAGCCCCCGGCACGTTAACCCCTGGCACACTGCGATCAAACATGATCGCAGTGTACCGGGGGTTTAGGGAAGCATCGGAAGGGAGGGGGCTCCCACCGTGCTTCTCTGCGACCACCACAGCAGCACGATGTGCAGCGCTGCTGCGGGGGCCTCTTCCCTGCAGGTCCCTGGATCCAATATGGCGACGGGGACCTGCAGGGAGGCGGCTTCCTCACTGTCTGCAAAGCGCAGGCATGAGGAAGTATGCTTCAATGCCTGTGACAGATCACTGATCTGTCACAGCGATCTGTGATGTGACAGATCAGCGATATGTCACATGACAGTTATGTCCCCCCTGGGACAGTATAATAAAGTAAAAAAAAAAGTGTAAAAATAATTTAAAAAAAATCGCTAAGTAAATAAAAAAAAAATATTCCCTAATAAATTCATTTTTTGAAAATATAAAAAAACAATAAAAGTACACGTATTTAGTATCGCCACGTCCGTAGCGACCCGCCCGATAAAACTGTCCCATTAGTTAACCCCTTTAGCTAACCCCTTAAAAAATTTAAATAAAAAACAAAGCAAAAAATAATGCTTTATCATCATACCGTCGAACAAAAAGTGCAATAACACGCGATCAAAAAGACGTATATAAATATCCATGGTACCGCAGAAAACGACATCTTGTCCCGCAAAAAACGAGCTGCCATACTGCATCATCAGCGAAAAAATTGAAAAGTTATAGCTCGCAGAATAAAGCGATGCAAAAATAATTATTTTTTATATAAAATTATTTTCATTGCATAAAAGTGCCAAAACATAAAAAAAGACATAAATGAGGTATCGCTGTAACCATACTGACCCGAAGAATAAAACCGCCTTATCAATTTTACCGCACGCGGAACGTTGTAAACGCATCCCCCAAAAGAAATTCATGAAATGCTGGTTTTTGTTCATTCTGCGTCACAAAAATCGGAATAAAAACTGATCAAAAAATGTCACGTGCCCAAAAATGGTACCAATAAAAACGTCAACTTGTCCCGCAAAAAATAAGACCTCACATGACTCGGTGGGTCAAAATATGGAAAAATTATAGCTCTCCAAATGTCGTGATGCAAAAACTATTTTTACAATAAAAAGCGTCTTTTAACGTGCGACAGCTGCCAAGCCCCCCTTTATCACCCCCTTAGTTAGGGAAAAATAATAAAATTAAAAAAATGTATTTATTTCCATTTTCACATTAGGGTTAGGGCTAGGGTTAGGGCTGAGATTAGGGTTAGGGGTGTGTTGGGGTTAGGGTTGGAGTTAGAATTGGGGGGTTTCCACTGTTTGGGCACATCAGGTGCTCTCCAAACGCAACATGACGTCTGATCTCAATTCCAGCCAATTCTGCGTTGAAAAAGTCAAATGGTGCTCCTTCCCTTCCAAGCTCTGCCATGCGCCCAAACAGTGTTTTACCCCCACATATGGGGTATCAGCCTACTCAGGACAAATTGCAAAACAACTTTTGGGGTCCAATTTCTCCTGTTACCCTTAGGAAAATAAAAAATTGGGGGCAAAAATATCATTTTTGTGGGAAAAAAATATGATTTTTTTATTTTCACGCCTGGGCGTTATAAACTTCTGTGAAGCACTGGGGGGTTCAAAGTGCTCACCACACATCTAGATAAGTTCCTTAGGGGGTCTAGTTTCCAAAATGGGGTTACTTGTGGGGGGTTTCCACTGTTTATGTACATCAGGGGCTTTCCAAAGGCAACATGACACCCGCAGACCATTCCATCAAAGTCTGCATTCCAAAACATCACTACTTCCCTTCCGAGCCCCGACGTGTGCCCATACAGTAGTTTTCTCCCACATATGGGCCATCAGCATACTCAGGACAAATTGGACAACAACTTTTGGGGTCCAATTTCTCCTGTTATGCTTGGGAAAATAAAAGAATTGGGTACTAAAAGCTCATGTTTGTGGAAAAAATATGATTTTTTTATTTTCACGCCCGGGTGTTATAAACTTCTGTGAAGCACTGGGGGGTTCAAAGTGCTCACCACACATCTAGATAAGTTCCATAGGGGGTCTAGTTTCCAAAATGGGGTCACTTTGGGGGGTTTCCACTGTTTAGGTACTTGAGGGGCTCTCCAAAGGCAACATGTCACCCGCAGACCATTCCATCAAAGTCTACATTCCAAAACATTACTACTTCCATTCTGAGCCCCGACGTGTGCCCATACAGTAGTTTTCTCCCACATGTGGGGCATCAGCGTACTCAGGACAAATTGTACAACAATCTTTGGGGTCCAATTTGTCCTGTTACCCTTGGGAAAATAAAAGAATTGGGGACTAAAAGCTCATATTTGTGGAAAAAATATGATTTTTTTATTTTCACGCCCGGGTGTTATAAACTTCTGTGAAGCACTGGGGGGTTCAAAGTGCTCTCCACACATCTAGAAAAGTTCCTTAAGGAGTCTAGTTTCCAAAATGGGGTCACTTGTGGGGGGTTTCCACTGTTTAGGTACATCAGGGGATCTCCAAATGCAACATGACTCCCGCAGACCATTCAATCAAAGTCTGCATTCCAAAACGTCACTACTTCCCTTCCGAGCCCCGACGTGTGCCCATACAGTAGTCAAATGGCGCTGCTTCCCTTCCGAGCTCTGCCATTCGCCCAAATAGTGGTTTACCCCCACATGTGGGGTATCAGCGTACTCAGGTCAAATTGCACAATAACTTTTAGGCTCCTGTTATCCTTGGGAAAATAAAAATTTGAGGTGAAAAGATCATTTTTGTGGAAAAAATATGATTTTTTAATTTTACGACTGTATGTTATGAACTACTGTGAAGCCCTTGGGGGTTCAAAGTGCTCACCACACATCTAGATAAGTTCCTTGGGGGGTCTAGTTTCCAAAATGGTGTCATTTGTGGGGGGTTTCCACTGTTTAGGCACATCAGGGGCTTTCCAAACGCGGCATGGCGTCCAATCCCAATTCCAGCCAAAAAAGTCAAATGGCGCTGCTTTCCTTCCGAGCTCTGCCATGCACCCAAATAGTCGTTTACACCCAAATATGGGTTATCAGTGTACTTATGACAAATTGCACAATAACTTTTAGGGTCCTGTTACCCTTGGGAAAATAAAAATTGGGGGTGAAAAGATCATTTTTGTGGAAAAAATATGATTTTTTAATTGTACGGCTGTACGTTATTAACTTCTGTGAAGCCCTTGTGGGTTCAAAGTTCTCACCACATATCTAGATAAGTTCCTTGGGGGGTCTAGTTTCCAAAATGGGGTCACTTCTGGAGGGTTTCCACTGTTTAGGCACATCAGGGGCTCTCCAAACGTGACATGGTGTCCGATCTGAATTCCAGCCAATTTTGCATTGAAAAAGTCAAATGGCGCTCCTTCCCTTCTGAGCTCTGCCATGCACCGAAACAGTGGTTCCCCCCACATATCAGGTATCAGCGTACTCATGACAAATTGCACAATAACTTTTGCAGTCCAATTTCTCCTGTTACCCTTGGTAAAATAAAGAAAATTTGACCTGAAATAATTTTTTTGTGAAAAAAGGTTAAATGTTCATTTTTTTTAAACATTCAAAAAATTCCTGTGAAGCACCTGAGGGGTTAATAAACTTCTTGAATGTGGTTTTTAGCACCTTGAGGGGTCCAGTTTTTAGAATGGTGTCACTTTTGGGTATTTTCTATCATATAGACCCCTCAAAGTGACTTCAAATGTGATGTGGTCCGTAAAAATAAAATGGTGTTGCAAAAATGAGAAATCGCTAGTCAACTTTTAACCCTTATAACTTCCTAACAAAAAAAATTTTGGTTCCAAAATTGTGCTGATGTAAAGTAAACATGTGGGAAATGTTACTTTTTAAGTTTTTTGTGTGCCATATCTCTGTGATTTAAGGGCATAAAAATTCAAAGTTGGAAAATTGCGAAATTTTGAAAACTTTCACCAAATTTCCATTTTTTTCACAAATAACGCAAGTTATTTGAATGAAATTTTACCAATACCATGAAGTACAATATGTCACGAGAAAACATTGTGAGAATCAGTGGGATCCATGGAAGCGTTTCAGAGTTATTACCTCATAAATGGACAATGGTCAGAATTGTAAAAATTGGCCCGGTCATTAACCCCTTTCCTACAAAGGACGTAATATTCCGTCCATGTTACCTGGGACCTAATACCCATGGACGGAATATTACGTCATAGCAATCAGCGGTGCCCACGTGGTGAGCGCCACTGATTGCAGCCGGGTGTCAGCTGATTATCACAGCTGACACCCGACACAATGTGTCAGGGGCGGTCATGGACCGCCCCCGACACGTTAACCCCTGGCACACTGCGATCAAACACGATTGCGGTGTACCGGGGGTTAAAGGGAAGCATCGGCAGGGAGGGGCAATGTGCAGCGCTGCTGTGGGGGGCTCCTTCCCTGCAGGTCCCCGGATCCAATATGGCGATGGGACCTTCGGGGGCCTGCAGGGAGCTGGCTTCCTCATGCCTGAAAAACGCAGGCAAGAAAGAAGCCTGCAGCAATGCCCGTGACAGATCGCTGATCTGTCACAGTGATCTGTGATGTGACAGATCAGCGATCAGTCACAGGACAGTGATGTCCCACCTGGGACAATGTAATAAAGTAAAAAAAAAGTGTAAAAATAATTTTAAAAAAAATCGCTAAATAAATTAAAAAAAAATATTCCCTAATAAATTCATTTTTTGAAAATAAAATAAAAAAACAATAAAAGTACACATATTTGGTAACGCCGTATCCGTAACAACCCGCCCTATAAAACTGTTCCATTAGTTAACCTCTTTAGTGAACCACTTAAAAAATAAAAATAAAAAACGAAGCAAAAAATAATGATTTATTATCATACCGCCGAACAAAAAGTGCAATAACGCGCGATCAAAAAGACGCATATAAATATCCATAGTACTGCTGAAAACGGCATCTTTTCCCACAAAAAACGAGCCAGCACACAGCGTCATCAGTGAAAAAATAAAAAAGTTATAGCTTGCAGAATAAAGCGATGCAAAAATAATTATTTTTTATATAAAATTGTTTTCATTGCATAAAAGCGCTAAAACATAAAAAAAACTACATAAATGAGGTATCGCTCTAACAGTACTGACCCGAAGAATAAAACCACGTTATAAATTTTACCGCACGCGGAACAATGTAAACACACCCCCCAAAAGAAATTCATGAAACGCTGGTTAATGTTCATTCTGCGTCCCAAAAATTGGAATAAAAAGCGATCAAAAGATGTCACGTGCCCGAAAATGATACTAATAAAAACGTCAACTCGTCCGCAAAACATAAGACCTGACATGACTCAGTGGATCAAAATATGGAAAAATTATAGCTCTCAATATGTGGTGATGCAAAAACTATTTTTACAATAAAAAGTGTCTTTTAGCGTGTGACAGCTGCCAAATATAAAAACCGCCATAAATAGTAAATCAAACCCCCTGTTATCACCCCCTTAGTTAGGGAAAAATAATAAAATTAAAAAAATGTATTTATTTCTTTTTTCCCATTAGGGTTAGGGCTAGGGTTAGGTCTGGGATTAGGGTTAGTGGTGTGTTGGGGTTAGGGTTGGAGTTAGAATTGGGGGTTTCCACTGTTTGGGCACATCAGGTGCTCTCCAAGCGCAACATGGCATCTGATCTCAATTCCAGCCAATTCTGCATTGAAAAAGTCAAATGGTGCTCCTTCCCTTTCAAGCTCTGCCATGCGCCCAAACAGTGTTTTACCCCCTCATATGGGTATCAGCCTACTCAGGACAAATTGCAAAACAACTTTTGGGGTCCAATTTCTCCTGTTACCCTTAGGAAAATAAAAAATTGGGGGCAAATATATCATTTTTGTGGAAAAAAATATGATTTTTTTATTTTCACACCCGGGTGTTATTAACTTCTGTGAAGCACTTGGGGGTTCAAAGTGCTCACCACACATCTAGATAAGTTCCTTAGGGGGTCTAGTTTCCAAAATGGTGTCATTTGTGGAAGGTTTCCACTGTTTAGGTACATCAGGGGCTCTCCAAAGGCAACATGACACCCGCAGACCATTCCATCAAAGTCTGCATTCCAAAACGTCACTACTTCCCTTCCGAGCCCCGACGTGTGCCCATACAGTACTTTTCTCCCACATATGAGGTATCAGCGTACTGAGGACAAATTGGACAACAACTTTTGGGGTCCAATTTCTCCTGGTACCCTTGGGAAAATAAAAAAATTGGGGACTAAATGATCATGTTTGTGGAAAAAATAAGATTTTTTTATTTTCACACCCGGGCATTATAAACTTCTGTGAAGCCCTTGGGGGTTCAAAGTGCTCACCACACATCTAGATAATTTCTTTAGGGGGTCTAGTTTCCAAAATAGGGTGAAAAGATCATTTTTGTGGAAAGAATATGATTTTTTAATTGTACGGCTGTACGTTATAAACTTCTGTGAAGCCCTTGGGGGTTCAAAGTTCTTACCACACATCTAGATAAGTTCCTTGGGGGGTTTAGTTTCCAAAATGGTGTCATTTGTGGGGGGTTTCCACTGTTTTGGTACATCAGGGGCATTCCAAACGCGACATGGTGTCCAATCTCAATTCCAGCCAAAAAAGTCAAATGACGCTGCTTCCCTTCCGAGCTCTGCCATGCGCCCAAATAGTTGTTTACACCCACATATTGGGGTATCAGCGTACTCAGGACAAATTGCACAATAACTTTTAGGGTCTTGTTACCTTTGGCAAAGTAAAAATTGGGGGTGAAAAGATCATTTTTGTGGAAAAAATATGATTTTTTAATTGTACTGCTGTACGTTATAAACTTCTGTGAAGCCCTTGTGGGTTCAAAGTTCTCTCCACATATCTAGATAAGTTCCTTGGGGGGTCTAGTTTCCAAAATGGCATCACTTGTGGGGGTTTCCACTGTTTAGGTACATCAGGGGCTCTCCAAACGTGACATGGCGTCCGATCTAAATTCCAGCCAATTTTGCATTGAAAAAGTCAAACAGCGCTCCTTCCCTTCTGAGCTCTGCCATGCACGGAAACAGTGGTTCCCCCCCAAATATCAGGTATCAGCGTACTCATGACAAATTGCACAATAACTTTTGCAGTCCAATTTCTCCTGTTACCCTTGGTAAAATAAAAAAATTTGAACCTGTATTATTTTTTTTGTGAAAAAAGTTAAATGTTCATTTTTTTTTAAATATTCAAAAAATTCCTGTGATGCTCCTGAAGGGTTAATAAACTTCTTGAATGTGGTTTTGAGCACCTTAAGGGGTGCAGTTTTTAGAATGGTGTCACTTTTGGGTATTTTATATCATATAGACCCCTCAAAGTGACTTCAAATGTGATGTGGTCCGTAAAAATAAAATGGTGTTGCAAAAATGAGAAATTGCTGGTCAACTTTTAACTCTTATGACTTCCTAACAAAAAAAAATTTTGGTTCCAAAATTGTGCTGATGTAAAGTAAACATGTGGGAAATGTTACTTATTAAGTTTTTTATGTGCTGTATCTCTGTGATTTAAGGGCATAAAAATTCAGAGTTGGAAAATTGCGAAATATTCAAAATTTTTGCCAAATGTCCATTTTTTTCACAAATAAACACAAGTTATTTGAATGAAATTTTACCACTAACATGAAGTACAATATGTCACGAGAAAACAATGTCAGAATCACCGAGATCCATGGAAGCGTTTCAGAGTTATTACCTCATAAAGGGACAGTGGTCAGAATTGCCAAAATTGGCCCGGGAGTTATCATGCAAACCACCATTGGTAGTGAAGGGATTAACGTGCAAACCACCCTTGGGGTAAAGGGGTTAAAAACAGTTTTATGTTGTTTTACAGGTCAAATTCAGGGACAAGAAAGAAGAGAAGACACAGGTGAGAGACATTAGCATGCGCACGTCAGTGCTCCCATAGACTGTAATGTGTTTTGGGGTGAATTTTGTGCGCATTGCGTGCGCATGCGTTTTTTTGAGCCAGGTCGGATGCACAAGAAATGCAACAGGATGCATTTTGTGCGCTCGGGCGCACACTACAAAAAAACGCATGCGCATACAAACGCGTACAAACGCATGTCTATGTGCACGCATGTTAAGTATAGGAAAAAAATGCATGCGTTTTTTGCGCAAAAACACAGCGCAAAAAAACGCAAGTGTGAAACCAGCCTAAGTGGGAGAACTTGCACAATTGGTGGCTGAATAAATACTTTGTTTCCCCACTGTAGCTTCAATGTGAATAAGGGCCAAGCAGGATTAGGGTGCAACTATGGACACCCAGCAATGGGAAGC
This sequence comes from Dendrobates tinctorius, assembly GCF_039654945.1. Taxonomy (NCBI): domain Eukaryota; kingdom Metazoa; phylum Chordata; class Amphibia; order Anura; family Dendrobatidae; genus Dendrobates; species Dendrobates tinctorius. Next base: position 42,082,967 of record NW_027361675.1, read on the forward strand.
TGTATAAACGTAATGTCCAGCTCAAAGAAAGGGAGGCACTGCATGCACTGAGTGCAAGAACCTAAAGCAAAACCAAAAGAAATGAACTGCAGTATAAGTTGCTATACTTGCAATATTGTAGGAGCATGTTCACACTGACCATTAAACAGATAAAACCTAAGATAGAAACAAAATTAATATATCTAGTATAGACTGTAGGTGGCGCTAGTAACTGTAGAAAAAAGAGAGGAACACTTGCTGCAAATTAGGAACACACACCACCAATGTGATCAATAAAATATAAATAAATAATTAAAATTTGCACTTAATAATGAACCCCTTTAGCTTCTAGTGAACTAAAAACATACACAAATGAATTGGATTGCTCCAAGTTAGGTAGTTTTCACCTTAGGTGTAATCTGAGTGGATGTCTGGACTCCAGAGGACCAGTAAAGAGCGCTGTATATCTTGATGTGAAGTCAGATTGAATGATATTTGCCAGATAAATGTGGGTTAATACCACGGCTCTTCAGGAGTGCTGTCCCGGCCAGTGACAGACACTCCATGCTCCCCTCTTCCAGCGGCGCGCCAGCGTGCACTGTGCATGATGTGAAGCTGTGGTGTGAGATGAGCCAACAGGACCTTCGTGATGTCACCGGTCACGTGACAGATTACAGGGAGCTCAGTGGACCAATTCCTCTCTGACTAGTTTTGGAAAAACACATGGTTTCCTGCATCAGGGATGGTCCAATAGAGGAATTGGACCTCATAGTTTAACCCCTTAAGTGCAAGACTGTCCATATTAAAAATCCACTGACTCTCCATGCGGGACATTTGCTTAATATAGTCTCCTTTTCTCCAACTTTTGCGTACAACTTGGAGACCTGTGATTGTCGTTGCCATAGGGGATCCCCCATGATATTCGCAATAGTGTTTAGAGAAGGGATGTCCTAAGAATTTTTTATTTATATTCCTAAGATGCTCATTCACCCTTACTCGTAATGGACGCTTTGTGGGTCCTATGTATAGTTTATCACAGGGGCCTTGTCATGATCCAGTGTTGGATCTGGCGGTATTAAAAGCACAAAGTGAACTTTTTTTACTTTGGAAAGTTCCAAGGTGTCTTGACTGTCCCCGGTGGTGGTGAGTGGTATTGCACTTTAGGGTTTTTTGCACTTAATTATGGATCAGGTGTGACACCCTATAAAGGTGTGCTCAGGGTGTTCACTCACTGCCTGTGATATTGTGAGATTGTTCACTTTGAGTTGGAGAGCCTGGAGGAAGGATGGAGCTGGTGAGGAGTCCTGCGCAGCTTAGCCAGGGGGGAAGAGTGTCAGCTATGGTGTCTGGACGAAGGGCTGGCATGGCGTGGAGGAGTCGCAGTGATGGTGTCAGCGGGAAGTGTCTGCATGGGCTGGTGGAGTGGCTACTATGGAGAGTGGCACTCACCATGTGGGACTTGGCCGTTGAGCTGGACTCAAGCATGCTTGACTTCGTGGCAGAAGCTGAACACTTCCTTGGGACTCTGGTTCTAAGCAGCTGCAACTGGTGTTGGACTCTGCTCCAAGGCTGCACTAAGGTGAAGGATCCTGTTATGGTGATGGATCCAGGTGGAGGAGAAGATGCACTCAGGTGGAGGGCTCTGTTGCTAGGAGCGCACGCAACAGAGCAAAGCTAAGTGGTGTTTCCCCTGTATTGTCTCTTTCCTCATGTGTGTTATTAGTGCAGTGGTGGGATTAGTCTCCGCACCGACCCATTCCCTAGTGAGGGTTTAGGGTCAGGGTGAGCAAGGGCGTTAAGGTACGCGTGCGGCGACAGGTGCGGAGCCTGTTTAGGGAATGTAAGGAGTGCAGGGACACTGGCTCAGGGGAGCTTAGGAGGTCTCCATGTCCCCATTCCCTATCGCAGGGCCCACCATTGTTAAAGTTTCCCAGGTTCCCCCTTTATTATTTGATTATTGTATTTATAACGTGTAATACCTAAATTCGCCAGGTGGAGGCGACGTATCCACCTGCACGTTCTATTATTTAAATTCGCCCCACTGGAGGCGGTGTATCCAGGGTCACGTGTGTTATGGGTCCGCCTTGCGGAAACATCTGCGTCCTGACACACGTGACCATGACAGGCCTCTTAATGAATAGATAACCCCTGCTGTATTACACGTAATGAAATCCCAGATTTTACATATTTCATTTTCGTTGGATATGATAAACTGTTTATCTGTTTTTAATGTTTTACAAATCCTGCAACCGCAGCATGGGTAATAGCCGGGTCTCTGACCAAAGGGATCAGATTGGGGTACATTTCTTGGATTGGCTGTAGGTACTGTTGGTGCCACTAGATTCCCCAAATTTCTTGCCTTTCTATAAATGAATTTTGGCTCCATTGGTAATAGATCCCCTATGGTCTTATCTTCCCGTAATATCCCCCAGTATTTTTTTACAATTTTTCTCAGAATATGAGTATTTGCACTATACTGGGTTATGATTGGGAAATAATCATTCATATCATATTGTGAATCACGGTTATGTTTATCTTGGAGTAAGTTATCCCTAGGAATATTATTTATTTTTTCTCTTTCATCCAGAAGGAAATCCTCTCTATATCCTTTCCCCTTAAATTTATCCATTAGTGTATTTGTTTCATCTAGAAAATCTTGTTTTCGTGAACAATTTCTATGTGCTCGTATAAATTGACTCTTTGGGACATTGATGAGCCAAGTGAGTAAATGACAACTGTTCAGCGAAATATAGTTATTAGAGTCAGTCGGTTTATGATATGTTTTAGTGTGGATAGTTCCATTGTCTATAAAAATATTAAGATCTACAAAATTTATTGACACCCTACTCATCACCGCATTAAAATTTTAAAAATTTTGATTTTTATTTATGTCTGTTAAAAACTGTGTCAATGTATCTGGACCCCCAGACCAAATAAAAAGAACATCGTCGATGAAGCGACGCCAGAGGACCAGGTTCTCACCCTGCACTCCACCAAGGTAGATTGCTTCAGATTTCCATCTACCCACATAGAGATTTGCGTAGCTGGGCGCGAACCTGGTCCCCATAGTGGTGCCCCACCGCTGGAAGTAGTAGTTCGTCCCATAATAAAAATGATTGAGTTAAAATAAAGTTAATACGTTCAATAATGAAGGAAATTTGTTGCTCTGGCCATAAATCTGATTCAGTTAAAAAATGTTTTGTTGCTTGACATCCTTTATTGTTTTGGATCACAGTGTATAAAGAAGTAATATCCAGTGTGCATAAAATATAATGATCCTGCCATTGAATATCCCTTAAAATATTTAAAACATGTGAACTGTCTTTTAGATGGGAGGGAAGTGTAAATATTACTTTTTGTAAATGGCTGTCCACATACTTAGGGCCCCGTCACACATAACGATGCTGCAGCGATCCCGCTAGCGATACAACAAGATAAGGATCGTTGTTGCATCGCTGTGTGATCGCTGTTGAGATGTCAAACTGACCGATCTTCCCAATGACGCAGCAACAATATGGCGACCCATGGCGACCTTTGTAACGATGTCGGCGGTCATTGAAACCCTGTCACACTACTTTTGTTCTGACGATGCAGTACATGATGAGGGCGGTACTCTATGAAGTTGCAGGCACCCAGGCGTGGATTAGCGTTGCCTTTTCCGCACCCCCTAATCTCCGATTGGTGGTCACTACTGCGTTCTGATTGGCGGAGCTTTTGTTCTTTGCCTGACCCCATGAAAAGGCAACCTCGTACTGCTTCTGTTCTTTGTTCCTGCCAGCGTATTACAGATCGTAGTAGCGTTCTTTGTTTCTGCCAGCTTGGTTCCTGCAAGATCGTAGTAGCGTTCTCCGACTGCGACTCCAAACAGAATTCCTTTTTTTTCCACGTTTATTATTGGGACAACTATACTTTGTGCACGGTAGGTATATTTGGGGTCTAAAATGAGCTATAATTTAAAGAACAACTTCCAATTAGCACAAGTGATCATTTTTGAGGGAGGGAGGGCGTGGCATCTGTGTCCATATGCTTTTGCATGGGCAGCCATTTTAGGTGGCCTTGTGTTTACACACCCGTGAAAACACGCTTTATGCCGCAAAGTTGTGCGCTTCCAAATTTTTTAATTTTTGGGGGGGTTCTAAAAGTACCGTTTGTGGTCTCAAATGTATTTCCATTTGATAAATTTTATCGAACCACTACAAGTTCTCTGCTTTCTTAGCTCTTGAGGGCATGGCTTTTTTTCTATCTGTGGATGGGCAGCCATTTTAGGTGGACTTGTGTGCGCACACCCAAGTTTTCACGACTACAGTACTGTACTTCAAAGTTTCTTATTTGTTTTTTTCCCATTTTCCATGTATGCTCACTATATGCTATTCTTTATTTTAGATGTCTTACAATACAGAGGAGTTTATTCGTGAACTCATCGAACTGTATCGGTCTCTGACATGCCTTTGGCAAATTAAGTCGGCCAATTACAGTAATCGCATTAAAAAACGGGAGGCATGCGAGAAGATGATTTCCCTCTTCAAGCAGCATAATCCGGCCAAGAAGGTGGATGAAGGTCTTGTTCGCAAAAAAAATCCAATGTCTACGCACTGTCTATAAAAAGGAGCTAAACAAAGTGGAGAAGTCAAGGAAGTCTGGTGCCAGCACGGATGAGGTTTATGTGCCCTCGTTGTGGTACTATGACTTACTTGGCTTTACCCGTGACCAGGAGCTACCACGGCCAACAGTATCTTCGGTGCGGCAGACCTTGGATGAAGACCCAGCGATCCATATTGATCAAGATTCCCCGGTTGAAGATGTAAGTACCTTCTTTGCTTTCCAGAATATAGCAATTTAAATTTGTATGTGCATTCGTATCGTAGAATTGAAAAAAGTAACAAAGGTTTTACCTGTTTAATTCTGCAGTTTAAAAACGTTTTCCCTGCCGGTTCAAATAAGTACACTAATAATCTCTTTTTGCTTGACTCTGTTGTCATTACCTTTATATTAACCCATGCTGGTCATGAGAAATCTAATGCCAACTAATTATGTGGTGTGCTGCATGATGTTCATAGATAATTTTGGGTTTTTTTCTTTAACCGTTATTTTCTTTTTCTGCAGCCCCATCGGCAAGAACTTGGAAATCCAACAACTGCTGACCTAACGTGTAGTGAGAACAGTATGGAGGACCCTTGTGAGGGAAAAAGACCCAGCGCCCTCTACTCTACCTCGTCGTCAACCGCTTTCACGAAAAAGAAAGGACGCCGTGCAGCCATCCCCCAACCTCCTACTTTTGGCTAATCAAATTTTGGCTAATAAGGCCAAGACCATCATGGACACCTTTGCAAACTTTGCGGTGGATAGACTGGGAAAGTTGGATGATCGACAAAGGAAATACGCCGAAAGGGTGATCTTTGAAACGTTGAGTAAAGCCGAAGAAGGACAACTGGATGAGTCTTCAACTGTACGAAGTGTGCTCGACCGTGACCCTTCTGAACAGTCATGGACACAAATGCCGGAGCCACTTCGGAGCACGCCTGTGCGGAGGTTTGGTCCTCCTCAAAACCGGGTCCCCCCCACAGTTTCCCACTTTTCCCCAATCTTTTTTGCCACAAATGTCTTCTCCGCCCAGGCATGGTTATTCGAATGATGAGATCCAGTACCAGGAATTGTAGCGCCGTCTTACTATTTTTTTAAATTTGTTTTGTAATATTGTAAAATAATTGTACATTCCACATTTTATTAACTTTTGTTTTGGTTGAAATATTTGTTTTTTTTTTGTAATAAAAATTGTTTTTGTCTTATAACTTGCATTAGGCTTTGATGAATTGAGCATCTGAGGGCAACTTGGGGGGTAATGGGCTTGGTGCATCAATATTTATGCGTAGATGTTATGGATGTGAGTTGATGTAATGGATGGGCTAGATCAGGGTTTTACAAACACGTCAGAGTAAATGGGCCGCACTTAAAAAATTTTTTTACACGGACGCCCCTGATCATGTGACCCATGACTCCTCCACCTCCTGAGACCTCACCCCCCAAAAAAAAAACCACTACACAACAGCGGATATTAAGTAGAACTTTTTTTTTTTTAATAACAGGGCTGAACAGTGCCCAGACATGTCAACAAAAAACAAAGGAAAAACAAACCAGCAAAAAAAAAATTAGTGGCTGCTGCCCTGTTCTTGGGCAGCCAAGGAGCGGAGCAGGAGGGTTCTGTGTTGTTGCAATGCTTCAATTGCTCTCCCCAGTGAAGCCACAAGGTCTTGATTAGTAGGTGTTTCTTTAAAGGAAAGGGATAGTTAAATCTTTAATTCAATCCAAGGATTAAATTAACAGGTACATGTTTGTTATTTCACACTTACGGTTTTGTGCTTCCTGATTATCAACACTGGATGCGCCTGCCATCAATTCGGGTGGGGATGGGCTGACGGACCACCCCGATCCTCTTGCATCCTCGTGCTGGTGGTCAGAATTTGAATCCTGCTGTTGCTCGGGTTCATCATCTGACTCCTCCTCCTGTGGTTCCAGGTCTGCAGGTGCAGGTGGAAAGAATACCCCGTTAAGATTAATCTAAATTTTAATTACATGACTTGACTGATATCTATTTTAAATTCTACAATAGCTCTAAAAAAGGACAGTATATTACTCCATACAGTATTATGCTCCATATATAATCTTGCCCATTTATAATGCTACAGTATATTATGGTCTCTATGGACGATGCTCCAGTTTATGATGTGCCCATATAATGCTCCATCTATAATCTGGCCCATTTATAATGCTACGGTATATGATGGGCTCCCTGGATGATGCTTCAGTGTATGATGTGCCCACATAATGCTCTATATATAATCTGGCTCATTTATAATGCTACGGTATATAATGGGCTCCATGGATGATGCTTCAGTGTATGATGTGCCCAAATAATTCTCCATATATAATCTGGCCCATTTATAATGCTACGGTATATGATGGGCTCCCTGGACGATGCTCCAGTGTGTTATGGCCCAAATAATGCTCCATTTATAATCTTGCCCATTTATAATGCTACAGTATATGATGAGCTCCATGGATCATGCTTCAGTGTATGATGTGCCCAAATAATGCTCCATATATAGTCTGGCCCATTTATAATGCTACAGTATATGATGGGCTCCATGAATGATGCTTCAGTGTATGATGTGCCCAAATAATGCTCCATATATAATCTGGCCCATTTATAATGCTACGGTATATGATGGACTCCCTGGATGATGCTCCAGTGTATGATGTGCCCAAATAATGCTCTGTTGTGAGTTCATTTTCCCCTTCACCATTGAGGTCTGATGAACTCCCTCTTCTGGTGAAGGAAGGTAGTGAGGCTGATTACCAAGCACCTGAGCAGAATGATGATGACTGGGTGACTGGAATTGCTGACTGGATATAAGGCAGCCGACGCCCTTCTGCCTTGCGGGTGATTTCTCTGAGGGATTCTAGGAGACCATTCTGATTCCTGCTCCTCAAAAGCTAAGTTTTCTGCTCTGCTTTTTGCATTTGTGTTTTGGTTTTGTTTTGCCTTGTTTTTCTGGATTTCTGCCATTCCCTGCTGGGGTGAGCTGAATTCCTTTTTGCTCTGTCTTCAGAAAATACCTGAGTACTGATATAGTCTTTTGAAGCCTAGCGTCTTCAGGGCTTTTTTCCCTATCAGTCTGTTGGCTCTTGTTTTGAGAGGGTTTTGGCGGATTGCAGACAGCAGCTTTTCTATCCTGTTCTATTTAGTTAGCTTGGGCCCCACCATTTGCTCAGCCTATCTTTCTATTTGTGTGAGTGTTTTTTCTTCTTGCTTCACCGTCATTATATGTTGGGGGCTGCCTATTGCTTTGGGGTCTGCTCTGGGGCAGTTTAGATTTCCCTTTCTGTCTTTAGGCTATTTAGTTCTCCGGCTGTGATCGAGGGGTCTAGGGCACCGTAGTAACCCCCCACGGCTACTGCTAGTTGTTGTTAGGTTCAGGGGTCTGCAATCCGATAGCTGCCAACTTCTCTGGTTTTCTGGACTTAGCTAGTATTTCTGTTTTTGCCTCCTACGGTGACTCATTCATGACAATGCTCCATATTTAATCTGGCCCATTTATAATGCTACAGTATATGATGGGCTCCATGGATTATGCTCCAGTGTATGATGGGCCCAAATAATGCTCCATATATAATCTGGCCCATTTGTAATGCTACAGTATATGATGGTCCCCATGGACGATGCTCCAGTGTGTTATGGGCCCAAATAATGCTTCATCTATAATCTGGCCAATTTATAATGCTACGGTATATGATCGGCTCCATGGATGATGCTCCTGTGTGGTATGGTCCCAAATAATGCTCCATATATAATCTGGCCCATTTATAATGCTACAGTATATGATGCGCTCTATGGATGATGCTCCAGTGTGTTATGGGCCCAAATAATGCTCCATATTTAATCTGGCCCATTTATAATGCTACAGTATATGATGGGCTCCATGGATGATGCTTCAGTGTATGATGGGCCCAAATAAGGCTCCATATATAATCTGGCCCATTTATAATGCTACGGTATATGATGGGCTCCCTGGATGATGCTCCAGTGTATAATGTGCCCAAATAATGCTCCATATATTATCTGGCCCATTTATAATGCCACGGTATATGATGGGCTCCCTGGATGATGCTCCAGTGTGTTATGGGCCCAAATAATGCTCCATCTATAATCTGGCCCATTTATAATGCTAGGGTATATGATGGGCTCCATGGATGATGCTCCAGTGTATGATGTGCCCAAATTATGCTCCATATATAATCTGGCCCATTTATAATGCTACGGTATATGGTGGGCTCCATGGATGATGCTTCAGTGTATGATGTGCCCAAATAATGCTCCATATATAATCTATGAACGGAAGCTACGAACAGGTCAATACTAAATATGTTTTTCATTTTTTTTTTTCAAAATATACTGTTCCTAGGGAGCTTTTCATTATTCTTTTCAATTTTTTTTCTTATTATTTCTTATGGTTTTTTTTTTTTTTACATTATTCCCTTTTTTTAATTATTTATTATTACATTGTCCAGGGTAGGGGGAGGGGTATAACAACACTCACCACGATGTGATGCTCTCTCTGAGCGTATGCTTGCAAGGCGTTCACGCCATCTGTACCGCAGATCTGCCAATTTTTTGCGTATCTGGGTGGTGGAGTGGTGAATCCCAAACCGTGTTGCCAGGCCACACTTTATCCTGCACAGCACAGCTTGCTTGTGCAGAATCGGGTGATCATATTGTTCTGCACATTCATAGTCCCGGGCATGCATCTCTTCAATGAGGTAACGCACCTCTGCCTCCCCCCACGGTGATGCACGACGCCTGGCCGCCATTTTAACGCCTCTCTACACTGACTAGGCCGCAACAGCGTTCTAAAACACACCCACGACGCATAAGCTCCGCCCAGTGTTATTGGTGGGCGGCAGCTATTAGAGAACGCTAATACGTTCACTAAAAACTCACCTTCATTACTGCGACGCAATTGCATCCTGAAATTGATGCTTCTATTAATCTTCCGAGGTCATAAAATAAGCTATATATGTATTCATACATGTATGTCAAGGTTTGAATGTGTATATGTGGGTGTGTGTATATATGGGTGTTTCTATATATGTGTGTAGATGTGTTTGTATAGGAATATGTATGTTTATATGTATTTATCAGTATACAATTGAGGCTAAGTTGGTTTAAGAGCAACACGTCCACGCTGAACTTTCCTCCCATCTCTAATCTAACATGCTCTTTGACAATGTAGAATATGGTTTCCAACCCCATCACTCCACTGAGACAGCCCTGAATCAAAGCACATTCAGCGCGTCCCACTCCCACACTACCGTCTCATCCCACCCCCTCTCTCTGTTGGAGTCCCTCAAGGCTCTCTTCTAGGACCCCTAATCTTCACAATCTATACACTTGGCCTGGGGTGACACAGAAAGTACCACAGATTCCAGTACCAAGTCTATGCCAATGGTTATAATATTAATAAGTAAGTTTCCTGACAAAAAGAAACAATGAGAAACCAAGGTTTTGTTATCGAAAAAAAACAAGTTTATTAGCCAAAGCATTAGAAAACTGTAAAAATACTGAAGACAAACATAATTATCCATAAGCAAAAAACACATAATATTATCCAAATATGTACAAAAATGAAAGTACTGTTAACTATATCAGTAGTAGTCCACTATAAGTTCTGGTGCTGCCAATTAACAGCACCGGGACCATTAAAATAATTACAGTAATTGTCATTGCAGGTCTTCGCATCCTGGGTGTTTCTTCCGGGTCCCAAAGGTCGAAGACCAGCAATTTCGTGTTCATTTGCCCGCCATTCACCTAGCTGAACTTCTCCGTGACTTTGGTTCACAGAGTCCACAAAGCCAGGAGGACAGTATGAAATTGAATCCCGGCGGCGAAGGAAATTGTGAAGCACACAACAGGTCAAAACAACAGAGTCAATAGACTCACGTTTCAGGTTAATGGGTGTGTGCAAAACGCGAAAGTGATTAGCCATTATTCCAAAGGCATTCTCCACAACACGACGTGCCCTTGATTAACAGTAATTATAAATTCTCTGTTCCGGTGTGAGAGTTTTTGAGGGAAAGGTTTTATAAGATTGGGATGAAGCGGGAAGGCCTCATTGCCAATAAATACAAAGTTCAGGTTTCCTCTAGTGTTTGAGTTGGAAGGCAGGTGAAGTTCTGAGTTATAGAAAACGCTCTCCAAAAAACGTATTCTCCAAAACCCCACCATCGGAAACCCTTCCATTTATTCCAACGTCAACATAAATGAATTCGTAGTTGGCGTTTACAAGGGCCATCAGTATGATGCTGATTAGCCTTTGTAGTTGAAGAAATATGATCCGCTGTTAGGTGGTTGAGTTATACGGGTTGTGTTTACCATCCAAAGCCCCACCACAGTTTGTGAACTGCCACAGCTGATCAAAATCGTTGCCGATCTTGCTCCATTCCGCCTCCATGGTGGGAAACTTCATGTAGCTCAGAAGAAAACTAAAAATCACCTTACACGTTTCCGGAATGAGAACGCTCAACAGTGGCCTTTAAATGGTGGAAGAGAAATGCAAATTTTGCAAGGAGCGTCCGGTGGCCAGGAAGCGTAGCGTGGCTGCCAATCTCTCATCAGCTGGGATAGCAGCACGCATCACTGTATCCTTGCGTTCGATGAGTGGAGTAATTTTGTCCAGTAAAAATGTGAATGATTCCTCAGACATCTGCAGATAATTGTGGAAATCATGCAGATTTTTTTTCCTGAAGTTCCTTCACCAACTGCATGTGAGACAATTCGGACCTCTTCTGCAGCCATTCTCTTGTCCACATGCGATGCTTTCTTTTTGAACGCCTCTCCTTTATCCGAGATTCTTCTTGACGCCGATGTTCCTCAACAAGTAATGCAGCAACCATGACTGCACACTCTGCATTATTCATTATGGTGCAAACTGAAACAAAAAAAATAAAAAATACATTAGTTGTTTTGTTGGGGGTTGGGTGCGTGCACACAAGACCACCTAAAATGGCTGACCAGGTATTAAACATACGCACAGACAAAGAAACCACACCCTCCCTCCAAAAAGAAAAACATTAAAAACAGAAAAACAGTTTATCATATCCAACGAAAATGAAATATTTAAAATCTGGGATTTTATTACATGTAACACAGCAGGGGTTATCTATTCATTAAGATGCCCCTGTGATAAACTATATATAGGACGCAGAAAGCGTCCATTACGAGTAAGGGTGAATGAGCACCTTAGAAATATAAATAAAAAATTCCTAGGACATCCCTTCTCTAAACACTATTGCGAATATCATGGGTGATCCTCTATGGGATCGACAATCACAGGTCTCCAAGTTGTGCGCAAAAGTTGGAGAAAAGGAGACTATATTAAGCAAATGTCACGCATGGAGAGTCAGTGGATTTTTAATATGGACAGTCTTGCACCTAAGGGGTTAAACTGTGAGGTCCAATTCCTCCATTGGACCATCCCTGATGAAGTAAACCATGTTTTTTCCGAGAGGAATTGGTCCACTGCGCTCCCTGTAATCTATCACGTGACCGGTGACATCACGAAGGTCCTGTTGGCTCATCTCACACCACAGCTTCACATCGTGCACACTGCACGCCGGCGTGCCTCTGGAAGAGGGGAGCGTGGAGTGTCTGTCACTGGCCAGGCCAGCACTCCTGAATAGCCGTGGTATTATCCCACATTTATCTGGCAAATATCATTCAATCTGACTTCACATCAAGATATACAGCGCTCTTTACTGGTCCTCTGGAGTCCAGACATCCACTCAGATTACACCTAAGGTGAAAACTACCTAACTTGGAGCAATCCAATTCATTTGTGTATATTTTTAAAAAATTAATATATATCCTCCTATAAGTAAGTAAAAAACAACAGTGCATATAAATAACATAGGGTACTTAGTAAACACCATTTTTGATTAAAGAAATAGTAAAAGCCATCCCACCAGAGCCAAGGTGTACCCAGATCATCTATTATTCACATTGAGGTCATTTTTGACATATGGTAAGATTTTAATACTAGATGTTAGGACTGTCCTGCCTGGGTACACCTTGGCGCTGAGATATGATCACTCGAAGATCAAACACCAGGAATACACTATCCCTTTTAATTGAAAAGTCACAAAGTTCTAAAAAATAATTTTCCACTTTTATTCAAGTATCAGGTCTAATGTATGTGTTCATTCTATCATCTGTTTTAAGGTGGCCGGGTCTGGAAATATTTTTTGGGTGTTTAGACTGTTTATTTACGGGACCTATTTTAATTTAACGTGTCTGCATTCAAAGGTCTGGTTTGGGTCTGTTTAGATCAGTCTGGTCTGAGGCTATATTTTGGGATGCAGTCTTGTTTTTTTTATTTGGTCTTTAATCTGTGTCTCTTTATTCTGGGGAGGTCTGTTGTGTGACAAAATATATTTGCACTACTTGTGACTGATTGCAGTAGGTGTCAAATGTTTGGAGCCATGGCCTATGTAAATGGCAATCATATATTAAATCAATTTGGGACATTGCACATGAAATCTCTTCTTGGAATCTCAGAACTTAAAATTTGCCGTCAGTATAAATTAATCTCTGTACACGCAGCCTAGTTGTGGACCAGTGATTGGTAGCGCTGGAGCCTGAGAAGGTAAATAAACCACCAGACACAAGGTACTTGACTCAGAAATGTGTCCTTTATTCCTTTGTCTTACATAGACTACCATTGATGTTCCCATTAACCTCTTCTCTGCCATAACCTAAACAGTATCATATTGAATTGTATGTCTGGGGACAATTAGCCTTATCTATTGAGTTCACCAAAATTCCATGTCCCAACACTCCTGAACTCACACTCTTAGGAGTATCTCACATGTTCTCACATGCAGAATGGGATCATGACAAGATGAAGTTAGCTGCCTCGTAGCTTATCATCTGTTTGGCTGGACACATTGAGAATCAGTCTACAAGAAAATCCTTAAAGAAGCACTACAATCTATGTTTTGTTTTACTAAATATGTGTATTTAATAAAAAAATGGCCGTTCTGCTTCACTTCTCTTTCTGACGTCATCGCAATTGCGACCAGCTGGCTCACTTTATGCATGAGCTGGAAGTCTCTTTTAGGGTATGTACCCATATGTGAAAAAAAAACATTCCATAATCTGGACTGAAAAAACGGACATGTGACGTGTGTCACGCATGTGAGTGTCATGCGAGTACAATGCAAATTTCATACCTAGCATCCGATTTACATCCGAGTGCATTGCGATTGCTATCCGATTGCAATGCGATTTTAATATGAGCTTTTACATACAGCAGTTCTCTGTCATTTACACATCGTTTTCAAAGGAAATATTCGTCAAAATACACGCACACACATATATATATTGTGTATATATATATATACAAGGCCGGCGTTAGGGACAGGCAGACCAGGTAGCTGCCTAGGGCCCCCGCTCCCCCAGGGGCCCCAGCTATTGGCACATCATGCCGGCACTATGGGGCCCCCGTGAGACAGGGGGGCCCGCCTGCCCCCGGCGCCGACTCCCCCGCCACCGCTTGCCTCCAGGGCCGTCTCCCCCCCGCCGCCACAGTGATGGAGGAGAGAGCATCAGCTGACGCTTCTGACACAGCGTGTGCACGATGATGTCATCGCGCTCTCACTGTGTGTAAGGCAGAGCAGGAGCCGGGAGCAGCGCAGGCACCAGGAGAACGTGAGGAGTGGGTTTTTTTTATTTTATTTTGTTTTAATATATCGATGTGTGTGCTGGACTGTGGGGCCACTCTCAGGGGGGGAAGCTATGTGCGGCTGGGCTGTATATACCATGTGGGGCTGGGCTGTATACTGTGTGCGGCTGGGCTGTATATAGCATGTGCGGTTGGGCTGTATATACCATGTGGGGCTGGGCTGTATACATCATGTGTGGCTGGGCCGTATATACCATGTGTGGCTGGGCTGTATATACCATGCGGGGCTGGACTGTATACTGTGTGCGGCCGGGCTGTATATAGAATCATAGAATCGTAGCGTTGGAAGGGACCTCCTGTGCCATCTGGTCCAACCCCCTGCTCAAAGCAGGATTCGCTAAATCATCCCAGTCAGATGTCTGTCCAGCCTCTGTTTGAAGACTTCCATTGAAGGAGAACTCACCACTTCTCGTGGCAGCCTGTTCCACTCATTGATCACTCTAACTGTCAAAAAGTTTTTTCTAATATCTAATCTGTGTCTCCTCCCTTTCAGTTTCATCCCATTGCTTCTAGTTTTTCCTTGTGCAAATGAGAATAAAGATGATCCTTCTGCAATGTGACAGCCCTTTAGATATTTGTAGACAGCTAATAAGTCTCCTCTCAGTCTTCTCTTCTGCAAGCTAAACATTCCCAAATCCTGCAACCTTTCCTCATAAGACAGGGTTTGCAGAACGGTCACCATTCTGGTCGCTCTTTTCTGAACTTGCTCCAGTTTGTTGATGTCTTTTTTAAAATGTGGTGCCCAAAACTGGACACAATAGTCCAGATGAGGTCTGACCAAAGAGGAGTAGAGGGAAATAATGACTTCACGTGATCTAGACTGTATGCTTCTGTTAATACATCCTAGAATTGCATTTGCCTTTTTTGCTGCTGCGTCACACTGTTGACTCATATTCAGTCTGTGATCTATTAGTATACCCAAGTCTTTTTCACATGTGCTGTTGCTTAGCCCTATTCCTCCCATTCTGTATATGCTTTTTTCATTTTTATTGCCCAGATGTAGTACTTTGCATTTTTCCCTGTTAAAAACCATTCTGTTAGTTGCTGCCCACTGCTCCAGTTTATTTATATCTTTTTGAATCCTCTCTCTCTTCTCTAGTATTAGCTATCCCTCCTAGCTTTGTGTCATCAGCAAATTTAATCAGTTTACCCTCAATTCCTTCATCTAAATCGTTGATAAAGATGTTGAACAATACAGGGCCCAGGACAGAGCCCTGTGGTACCCCACTTGAGACATTCTTCCAACTGGATGTGCAGCCATTTACGACCACTCTTTGGGTCCGATCACTAAGCCAGTTATGAATCCACCTAACAGTTGCCTTGTCCATTCCATACTTAGTCATTTTTTCAATAAGGATTGTATGAGATACTTTGTCAAATGCTTTGCTGAAGTCAAGATATGCTATATCTACAGCATTTCCTTGATCCACCCAATCAGTGATTCCATCACATGACTTATTAGTTACAAACCCATGCTGACTCTGTTTAATCACTTTATTCTTATCCAGGTACTGACATACATGTTGTTTAATAATTTGTTCAAAGATCTTTCCTGGTATAGAAGTCAGACTCACCGGCCTATAGTTGCCTGGGTCCACCTTCTTCCCCTTTTTGAAGATAAGAACAACATTTGCTCTTCTCCAGTCTTCTGGGACTTCTCCTGTTCTCCAAGAATTTTCAAAGATTATGGAGAGGGGTTCAAAAATTTCTTCTGCTATCTCCTTCAGTACTCTGGGGTGTAATTCATCTGAACCTGGAGACTTGAATTCATTTAGGTTAGCTAAGTGTTTCCTCACTATCTTTCTGTTTATAGATATCCTGGATTCTTCTATTCCCTTAATAGGACAGTGAAGAACAGTTGATGTTACATTTCCTTTCCGAGAGAAAACAGATGCAAAATAGGAATTTAACAGTTCGGCCTTCTCAACATCCTGTCTTACCATTTCATCATTTTCATCCTGTAAAAATCCTATGGCATCTTTGACTTTTCTTTTACTTTTGACACATCCCCAAAATCCTTTATTATTGCTTTTGACTTCTCTTGCAAGCCTCAAGTCATTGTCAGCTTTAGATATCTGATTTGTGCCCTGCAGGTTCTGCAGACAGCATTATATTCTTCTTTAGATATGCCTCCCTCTTTCCATTTTATAAACATTTTTTTCTTCTTTTTTAGCATGTGCTTAAGTTCTGTGTTCATCCATCCTGGTTTTCTTAAATGCTTCCTATTCCCTCTTTTTGGAATTGTTAACAATTGTGCTTTGAGAATTTCATTTTTCAAGATTTCCCATCCTTCCTGGACACATATAGCATGTGGGGCTGGGCTGTATATATCGTGTGTGACTGGGCTGTATATACCATGTGTGGCTGGGCTGTGTATACCATGTGTATACCATGTGCAGCTGGGCTGTATATACTGTGTGCGGGGCTGGGCTGTATATATCATGCAGGGCTGGGCTGTATATACTGTACCATGCGCGACTGGGCTGTATATACCATGCGTGGCTGGGCTGTATATACCATGCAGGGCTGGGCTGTATATACCATGCGCGGCTGGGCTATATATACCTTGTGTGGCTGGGCGCTGTATACCATGTGCTGGGCTGTATACCATTTGGTGCTGGGCTGTATACCATGTGTTGCTGGGCTATATACCATGGTTCTGGGCTGTATACCATGTGGGGCTGGGCTATATACCATGGTGGGGCTGGGCTATATACTATGCGGCTGTGTTATATACCATGGAGGTTACATTTTACATTATATTCTATGGAGGAGGCTGTGTTATATAATATGGGGGGCTGCATTATATTCTCTGGGGAGGTGGGCTGTATTATATCATACTCTATATTGCATCATACTCAGGGGGCTACATTATACTATATGAGGGGGCTTCATTGTATTCTATGGGGGCTGCATTATATTCTGTGGGGGGCTAGATTATATTGTATGGGGGGCCTCATTATACTTTATGAGGGGGCTACATTATATTCTATGGGGCTGCATTATACTATATGAGGAGGCCTACTCTATGGAGGGGCTACATTATACTATATAAGGGGCTGCATTATATTCTATGGGGGGCTTCAATATACTCTGAGGGGGCTGCCATATATTCTATGGAGGGGTTGCATTATACTATATGAGGGGGAGATGCATTATATTCTATGGGGGGTTACATTATATTCTGTGGAGTCGCTGCATTATACTCTATGGGTTAGTTGCATTATGCTCTAAGGGGTGGCTGCATTATAATATAAGAGGGAGGCTGGATTATATTCTATGGGGGTTACATTATATTGTATGGTGAGGCTGCATTATACTCTGAAGTGGCTGCATTATGCTCTATGGGGTAGCTGCATTATACTATATGTGGGCTGCATTATACTGTATCGAGGACTATAGGGAATACATTATATGAAGAACTATGGGGTGCATTATACTATGGTAAGTGAATTGTACTACATGGATGACTATGGCGGTGCATTATACTATATGGAGCACTATGAGGAATGTATTATACTATATGGAGGACTGAGCAGTGTATTTTAATATATGGAGGGCTATGAGGAGTGCATTATACTATATGGAGGACTGTGGAGTGTATTATACTATATGGAGGACTGAGGAGTGTATTATACTATATGGAGGACTATGGGGCACATTATATTATATGGAGGACTATGGGGTGTAAACTGTAGATGTGCTGCTGATAACATGATACTGTATGGTGATCTGTTAGTGATCCATTTTCTTTCTCAGATGGTGGAAAGAGGCCGGGAAACAAGTGTTGAACAACTTCAATATTGTCAATCACACTCATTTAGCGGCCTGAACTCAGCCCATGTAAATAGAATCGAAATGCTTCTGTGTGATTTGCAATATGTTAGCATTTGGGGTCCCATTTTAAACTTTGCCTAAAACCAGCCCTGTATATATATATATTATTATTATTTATTGTTATAGCGCCATTTATTCCATGGCGCTTTACATGTAAGGAGGGGTATACATAATAAAAACAAGTACAATAATGTTAAACAATACAAGTCATAACTGGTACAGGAGGAGAGAGGACCCTGCCCACGAAGGCTCACAATCTACAAGGGATGGGTGAGAATACAGTAGGTGAGGGTAGAGCTGGTCATGCAGTGGTTTGGTCGATCGGTGGTTACTGCAGGTTATAGGCTTGTCGGAAGAGGTGGGTCTTCAGGTTCTTTTTGAAGGTTTCGATGGTAGGTGAGAGTCTGATATGTTGTGGTAGAGAGTTCCAGAGTAGGGGTGATGCGTGAGAGAAATCTATGCGATTGTGGGAAGAGGAGATAAGAGGGGAGTAGAGAAGGAGATCTTGTGAGGATCGGAGGTTGCGTGCAGGAAAGTATCGGAAGACGAGGTCACAAATGTATGGAGGAGACAGGTTGTGGATGGCTTTGTATGTCATGGTTAGGGTTTTGTACTGGAGTCTCTGGGCAATGGGGAGCCAGTGAAGGGATTGACAGAGGGGAGAAGCTGGGGAATAGCGGGGGAACAGGTGGATTAGTCGGGCAGCAGAGTTTAGAATAGATTGGAGGGGTGTGAGAGTGTTCGAGGGGAGGCCACTGAGCAGGAGGTTGCAGTAGTCAAGGCGAGAGATGATGAGGGCATGGACTAGGGTTTTTGCAGATTTTTGGTTGAGGAATGAACGGATTCATGAAATATTTTTGAGTTGAAGTCGGCAGGAAGTGGAAAGGGCTTGGATATGTGGTTTGAAGGAGAGATCAGCGTCAAGGATTACCCCGAGGCAGCGAGCTTGTGGGACTGGGGAGAGTGGGCAGCCATTTAATGTAATGGATAGGTTCATTGGGGGGGTCACGTGAGATGGGGGAAAGATGATGAATTCTGTTTTGTCCATGTTAAGTTTCAGAAATCTAGCGGAGAAGAAGGATGAAATAGTGGACAGACATTGAGGGATTCTGGTTAGTAGGGAGGTGATATCTGGTCCAGAGATGTAGATCTGTGTGTCATCAGCATAGAGATGATACTGAAAGCCATGAGATTCTATGAGCTGTCCCAGGCCAAAGGTGTAAATGGAGAAGAGCAGGGGTCCTAGGACTGAACCTTGTCGGACTCTGACAGATAGGGGGCGAGGTGAGGAGGTGGTGTGTGAGTGTGAGACGCTGAATGTCCGGTCTGTTAGGTATGATGAGATCCAGGATAGGGCCAAGTCTGTGATGCCAAGGGATGAGAGGGTCTGTAATAATTGGGAATGGTCCACTGTGTCAAAGGCAGCCGACAGGTCCAGGAGGAGGAGGACAGAGTAGTGTCGCTTGCTCTTGGCGGTTAAGAGGTCATTGGTGACCTTAGTAAGGGCAGTTTCAGTGGAGTGGTGTGACCGGAAGCCAGATTGTAAGCAGTCGAAGAGGGAGCAAGAAGAGAGATGAGAGGACAGTTCAAGGTAGACGTGTTGTTCCAGTAGCTTGGAGGCATAGGGGAGAAGTGATATAGGGCGATAGCTAGATACAGAGGATGGGTCAAGAGAGGGCTTTTTGAGGATAGGTGTGATGGAGGCATGTTTAACGCTTGAGGGGAAAACACCAGTTGTTAGTGATAGGTTGAAGAGATGGGTTAGGGTTGGGATGAAGACTGGTGAGGTTTGGGATGAAGTGGGATGGGATTGGGTCAAGTGCACAGGTGGTGAGATGTGATCTTGAGAGTAGAGTGGAGAGTCGATCTTCTATAATGGTGGAGAAGTTGGTTTTGGAGGTGGAGGGCTGGGAAGTTGAGAGGAAGGGCTCTGGGGGTTGTTGACCAAAACTGTCTCTGATGTTATCAACCTTCTGCTTGAAAAATGAGGCAAAGTCTTCAGCTGAGATGAGTGGGGAGGGAGGAGGTGCTGGGGGATGGAGGAGAGAATTGAAGGTGTTGAATAACTGTTTAGAGTTGTGAGACAGGGAGGATATGAGAGTTGAGAAGTAGGTTTGTTTAGCTGTGGCAAGTGTGGTCATGAAAGTAGTGAGGGACTGTTTGAATGCGATGAAGTGCACGTTGGAGTGGGATCTTTTCCATCTGCGCTCAGCAGCCCTGGAAGCTCGCCTCAGTTCTTTGGTCAGGCTGGTGTGCCAGGGCTGTCTGTTGATTTTGTGAACTTTGGTATGTGTAAGTGGGGCAGCAGATTCCAAAGCTACAGCTATTGTGGTGTTATATAGAGCAGCAGCGTCATCCGCATTGTGTAAGGAACTTATATCTGTGAGAGGGAGGAGGGATTCCGAGAATGAGTGTAGGTCAAGGTGTGTAAGATTTCTGCGAGGGTGTGAAAGTTTGTGGGGTGGGGATTGTAGACATGGAGTGGAGAGGGAAGAGAATGTGAGAAGGTTGTGGTCAGAGAGAGGAAGAGGTGAATTAGAGAGGTTAGATAGGGAGCAGAGGCGGGTGAAGATGAGGTCCAGTGTGTGGCCATCTTTGTGGGTGGCTGTAGAAGACCATTGAGTGAGGCCGAAGGAGGAAGTGAGAGATAGAAGTTTAGTGGCAGCTGAGAGGGAAGTGTCAATGGGGATGTTGAAGTTGCCCATTATGATAGTAGGGATGTCCATGGAAAGGAAATGAAGTAGCCAGGTGGTGAAGTGGTCAAAGAAGGTGGTGGCTGGCCCTGGGGGGTGGTAGATGACAGCCAGTTGGAGGTTGGAGGGGGAGTAGATGCGCACAGAGTGCACCTCAAAGGAAGGGAGGGTAACAGAGGGTGGCAGTGGGATTGGGGTGAAGGAGCAGGTATCTGACAGGAGAAAACCAACTCCTCCGCCATGTTTGCTACTGGGGTGGGGGGTGTGAGAAAGGTGGAAGCCACCATATGAAAGTGCAGCAGGAGAGGCTGTGTCAGAAGGGGTGAGCTTGGTTTTGGTGATGGCGAGGAAGGAAAGTTTGGTAGTAACAAAAAGATCATGGATGTAGGAAAGCTTGTTGCAGACAGAGCAAGCGTTCCACAGAGCTCCTGTTAGTGGGACTGGGGAAGTGGGGGTTGGTTGAATGGGTATAAGGTTGGAGTGGTTACGGAAGGTTGTGATAGAGCGTGGATGGGAGTTAGAAATGACTGTGGGAATGTGGTGAGGAGGGCTAGGATTTGGGGAGATATCACCAGCAGTGAGAAGGAGCAGAGAAAGTGTTAGCAGGTGGGAGCAGGAGAGGGCATGAGGGGGCTGTCTGTGTTTGGAGACAGAGGATTGTATGTTAAGGAACAGTTTTGAGGAGGAGGTGAGGTGGATGGGGAGGACTGAAGAAGAGATGAACAGTTCCTTACTAGGAGTAGGGATTAGGGGAATTAGCAGAAAGTGAAGGATTATAGGGGTGAAAGTGAAAACAAACAGAAACATTGTTTACAGTGACTGTGTACAGTTACCTTCAGTTCCCTTCTGGTTCATTTCTGGTTTTAATTCTAACATTTATCTTCACACTTCTAGGACACACTTATAGGAATCACACTGCAGACTGAAGTCTATGCAGACTTGAGCTATGCAATATATGTACAACTAAGTGCAGTCAGGTGTGAAGCAGAGAGGATTGGTCTCTGCTCATCTTGGCCAGACAATTAAGAGTGGACCAGATGCATATGATCAAGCTAGAGTAAACAAGGTCATAAATAACACTGGGGTAAGCTGGGGTTAGCTGGAAGGCATACCATGTGAATGCTAGGTGCAGAGGCAAGTCTATGTGCAAAGCTGGGTGATGTACTATGTGCACTTCATAGACAGACAGCAGGAGAGCTGGGTGGATGAACATACCATGTGAATGCTAGGTGCAGAGGCAAGTCTATGTGCAAAGCTGGGTGATCTACTATGTGCACTTCATAGACAGCAGGAGAGCTGGGTGGATGAACATACCATGTGAATGCTAGGTGCAGAGGCAAGTCTATGTGCAAAGCTGGGTGATGTACTATGTGCATCAGTCCTCGTGCCAGAGAGGCCTGCAAATGAGCGGAGATGTGTGGCTCCGCCTTCTCCTTCCCCCACTCAGCCACATGGTTTTGCCTAAAGAGTCATGAACAACCGTGAGTGTTACTTTCTATGTTCATCCATCTTTTATTTTATATTTGTAACTGTACATAATTAATGTCTCAATTTTATAGCACCTTTTATCTGTATAACCACTGCCCTACTTTTTCAGGGAATAAATGATTTAATATTTAGTCTGTCTCCATGCTCTAAGAAACGAACTATACGCCTTTGTTAGATAATCGCTACTAATTCAAGGGGTTGGCCACGGACCCTCTTAATTTAACACTGTGAATTAAGTAAACCGTGACTGGTGGCAGCGTGTTGTGTACGATTGTTGCGGCTAGCTGGCAGTCCAAAAGGGTCTTATATTGCTGAATGAGGGGCTGCGGCCACAGCATTGATAATTCCCTCACTGCAGTAGCCTAACCGCCGGTTCACAACAAGCAGCCCGTCCGGCTACTAATCCTAGATGCAGTTCCCTGACTGACCTGAGGGTAAGGGGGGTGCCGGAGAGCTGCGAGTTCCAAAGTGGAACTGAGAAAGTGGAATATCCATAAATCCCCGCAGTTCGTAGAAGGTTATAGCAGTGGTGGGGCATCCAAAATAACCCCCCCCCGCAGCAAATTGTTAGAGCGAGATTAGCTTGCTGGATATTTTTGTCACATGGTGTCAGTGGTGGGATAACTAAGATAAGACCCCACTGTCCCTGTGATAGCCGTGTGCCGGCAGTGTGTCGCGTCCCTCCGTCCGCTGATACACCCGTGTCAGTGGTGGGATTGTGACAGTGGTGACACAGGGTCCGCTGTCCGTCACGTTTTGGTGGCAGCGGGACTCCCGCTCGTCACATATATATATAGGATAAATAGATAGATTGAAGAAAAGCTGGCAATTCCTGTGCGCGTACAGTAAAATCACACTGACAGGTTAAAATAGAATAGTTATATACACAGAATACATATATATATATGTACTCTATATAATATATATACACTGCTCAAAAAATAAAGGGAACACTCAAATAACACGTCCTAGATCTGAATGAACAAACTATTCTCATTGAATACTTTGTTCTTTACAAAGTTGAATGTGCTGACAACAAAATCACACAAAAATCATCAATGGAAATCAAATTTATTAACCAATGGAGGCCTGGATTTGTAGTCACCCACAAAATTAAAGTGGAATGTAATGTCATTAAAACAAGTCACAATGAGGCTCAGTATTGTGTGTGGCCTCCACATGCCTGTATGACCTCCCTACTGTACAACGCCTGGGCATGCTCCTGATGATGTTGTGGATGGTCTCCTGAGGGATCTCCTCCCAGACCTGGATCCGGTGGATGGAGCGAGACATGATGTCCCAGATGTGCTCAATCGGATTCAGGTCTGGAAAACGGGCGGGCCAGTCCATAGCTTTAATGCCTTCATCTTGCAGGAACTGCTGACACTCCAGCCACATGAGGTCTGGCATTGTCTTGCATTAGGGGAACCAAGCGCAAACCACACCAGCATATGGTCTCACAAGGGGTCTGAGGATCTCATCTCGGTACCTAATGGCAGTCTGGCAATCATATGGAGGGCTGTGCGGCCCTCCAAAGAAATGCCACCCCACACCATTACTGATCCACTGTGAAACCAGTCATGCTGAAGGATGTTAAGAACAAAGCCAGTGTGCATGGAAATGCACGGGATGACATCACCACCTGGTGAGCCTCCCAGCAAGCAAATTCACCAACTCCAATAAACTATGACATAACAAAGAAACAGGAGTACGCGGTGACAAGAGAAATACTTTTTTATATATAAATATAAATGTTTATTGTACATACAAAATATATAAATGGTAATGCATAATAGGATCATAGTAGTGCACCAAGGAACATATGGGCAAAACACAAGGGCCACCCCTCTGGCAACGCAATCCTATGTAAACAGGTACTCCGGTCGAGTGGCCAGAAGAAAAATTTTTTTATATGAAAGGCTGGTCAAAAAGTTCCCATCATGGATCGCAATAATAACGTATTATGTCTTAAACAGCCAAAGTAAACAAATTAGCGATGCAGCTTACCGGGATCAGAGAAGCCAGAGAGGGAGCCCCAGGGCCAGATGTCCACCCCCGACGCGCGTTTCGCAGGCACTGAAGCCTGCTTTCTCAAGGGGAAGGATGTTGCAGGCAGCTGATTGTTCTCCATTGCGTCTCTAGACTCTGTCACGTCTGTCACATGTGCTCAGTGTGAACCTGCTTTCATCTGTGAAGAGCACAGGACGCCAATGGTGAATTTGTCAATCCTGTTGTTCTGTGGTAAATGCCAAGTGTCCTGCATGGACTTGGGCTGTGAGCACAACCCTCATCTGTGGACGTCGGGCACTCAGACCATCCTCATGGAGTCGGTCTCTAACCATATGTGCAGACACATGCACATTTGTGGCCTGCTAGAGGTCATTTTGCAGGGCTCTGGCAGTGCTCCTCCGGTTCCACCTTGTACAAAGGCGGAAGTAGCGGTCCTGTTCCTGGGTTGTTGCCTTCCTACTGCCCCCTCCACCTCTCCTGGTGTACTGGCCTGTTTCCTGGTAGTGCCTCCAGCCTCTGGACACTACGCTGACAGACACAGCAAACCTTCTTGCCACAGCTCGCATTGATGTGCCATCGTGAATGAGCTGCACTACCTGAGCCACTTGTGTGGGTTGTAGAGTCTGTCTCATGCTACCACGAGTGTGAAAGCACAACCAACATTCAAAAGTGAGCAAAACATCAACCAGAAAGCATTGGTACTGAGATGTGGTTTGTGGTCCCCACCTGCAGGACCACTCCTTTATTGAGTGTGTCTTGATAATTGCCAATAATTTTCATCTGTTGTCTATTCCATTTGCATAGCAGCATGTGAAATTGATTGTCAATCAGTGTTGCTTCCTAAGTGGACAGTTTGATTTCACAGAAATTTGATTCACTTGGAGTTATATTCTGTTGTTTAATTGTCCCCTTTATTTTTTTGAGCAGTGTATATATGTATTTATATTGCATAGCGAGATAGATAGAACAAAAGCTGGTAATACATCTGCCGTGTTCTGTAAAATCACTGCAGGAGCCGTCAGGATAGAAGAGATGGATTACATACAGTAAATACAAATAAAATATGTAGAAATATAGATGTTTGTTGTGAGTTCATTCTCACCAGTTGTGAGTTCCCCTTCTGGACTCCCTGTTATGATTGAGTGACCGTAGGAGGCAAAAACAGAAATGCTAGCTAAGTCCAGAAAACCAGAGAAGTTGCTAGCTATCGGATTGCAGACCCCTGAACCTATCAACACAACTAGCAGTAGCCGTGGGGGGTTCCTACGATGCCCTAGACCCCTCGATCACAGCCGGAGAATTAAATAGGCCTAAAGAAAGAAAGGGGAAATCTAAACTGCCCCAGAGCAGACCCCAAAGCAATAGGCAGCCCCCAACATATAATGACGGTGAAGCAAGATGAAAATACTAACACAGAAAGATAGAGTGAGCAAAGACGGGGCCCAAGCTAACTAGATAGAAAAGGACAGGAAGGCTGCTGTCTGCAATCCGAGAAAAACCCTATGAAAATAAGAGCCAACAGACTGACAGAGAAAAAGGCCCTGAAGACGCTAGGCTTCAAAAAAGCTATGTCAGTACTCAGGAATATTCTGAAGACAGAGCTACAGGCAAAAGGAGATTCAGCTCACCCCAGCAAGGATCTGGCACTTAGTCTTGCTCTTCCCACTTGCCCTGTAGCCGTGGCAAGTGGGGTAATAGTTGTGTGGTTTGATGTCACCTTTGTGACATCAAGCCCCGAGGTTAGTAATGGAGAGGCATCAATAAGACTTCCCTATTACTAACCCCATATTCAAATTGTAAATAAAACACAAAAACCCAGTAAAAAATCCTTTATTTGAAATAAAGACTCAGAGGACTCTTTTAGTATTCTTAATTAAACCATACTTACAAACTCACCTAATTCCTGCGGAGCCCTCGATCTCCTGTAATAAAAATAAAATAATGAACCAACGATATACCATACCTGTCCATTGTTGTGTCCCACGCAGTAATCCATATCTGGGGGATATACAGTTTTCAACCTGGACGGTGCCAAGATGCGACCGCCCTAATTTAAAATCACTGGTGAATGAGGAGATGCTGGGAGCGGAGCTTCAGTGACTAGCGGTGGCGTCACTGAAGCTGTGCTCCCTCACAGCCTGAACTGCGGTGACCGCTAGACCGTGGGAAAATGCCATTGGTGAGATGACCGCAGATCATGCTCAGTATATTCACAGCAGATCACCGTAAGGAGTGCATTATAGTATATGGATGTCTATGGAGTACTCGTTGTTGCTGTTTAGAGAGAGAGTCGCTTATCTTTACCTCATTCCGAGCCTGTTCTTGGCCTGGTGGTGGAATCTTCCCAGTTGCTACAACAGGATTCGCGTCTGTAACTATACATTCCCTGTCTTTCCACGCCTTTAGCAGATTGACATGAAAAAGTTGCTCAGGTTTCCTTTTCATAGGCTGATATACCTTGTAATTCTCCTCCCCAACCTTTTCCCATATTTCATATGGCTCTTGCTACTTGACCATGAGTTTACTTTCTGCGGTGGGCACTAAAACTAATACGCTATGCCCTTTTTTAACCCGTTAACGACCAGAGGTATTTTTGTTTTTTGCATTTTCATTTTTTGCTCCACTTCTTCCCAGAGCCATAACTTTTTTTATTTTTTGGTCAAAATGTCCATGTGAGGGCTTGTCTTTTTGCAGACGAGTTGTACTTTTGAACAACACCCTTGGTTTTAACATATTGTGTACTGGAAAACGGGAAAAAAATCCAAGTGCAGTGAAATTGCAAAAAAAGTGCAATCCCACAATTGTTTTTTCTTTTTTTTGTACCATGTTCACTAAATGCTAACACTAATTTGCCATTATGATTCTCCAGGTCATTACAAGTTCATAGACACCAAACATGTATAGGTTCTTTTTTATTTAAGTGGTGAGAAAATATTCCAAAGTTTCATAAAAAAGAAAAAGAATTGTGCCATTTTCCGATACCCTTAGCGTCTCTGTTTTTTGTGATCTCGGTTTGGGTGATTGATTTTTTTTTTGTATGCCGAGCTGACGTTTTTAATGATACCATTTTGGTGCAGTTACAATCTTTTGATCTCTCGTTGTTGCATTTTAATGCAATGTTGCGGCGACCCAAAAAAGTGATCTGACGTTTTGACTTTTTTTTTGTTATGCCGTTTAACGATTTGGTTAATTCTTTTTTTATTTTGATAGATCGGGCTATTATGAATGCAGCAATACCAAATATGTGTATGTTTGATATTTTTATTATTGTTTTATTTTGAATGGGGTGAAAGGGCGGTGATTTGAACGTTTATATTTTTTAAATATTTTTTTAAAAAATGTTTAACCCCTTAACGACCGCCGATACGCCTTTTAACGGCGGTAGTTAAGGGTACTAAAACCACAGCGCCGTTAATTCACGGCGCTGTGATTTAAGTGAATAGCGCCCCCCAGTGTCGGATTTTCTCCGGGGTAGGGTTAGGGCTAGGGTTAGGGCTAGGGTTAGGGATAGGGTTAGGGTTAGGGTTTGGGTTGGGCTAGGGTTAGGGTTAGGGTTGGGGCTCGGGTCACGGCTAGGGTTAGAATTAGGGTTAGGGCGAACTAGGATTAGGGTTAGAATTAGGATTAGGGATTAGGGTTGGGATTAAGGTTGGGATTAGGGTTAGGGATGTGTTGGGGTTAGGGTTGGAGCAAGAATTGAGGGGTTTCCACTATTTACCAACTTTGGGGGTCTAAAAATTGGGGTCTAAAAAATCACTTTTGTGGAAATAGAAAAGACTTTTTATTGTCACGGCTCTGCGTTTGTAAACTTCTGTGAAGCGCTTGGGGGTTCAAAGTGCTCACCACACATCTAGATAAGTTCCTTAGGGGGTCCAATTTCCAAAATGGGGTCACTTGTGGGGGGTTTCCACTGTTTAGACCCATCAGGGGCTCTGCAAACGCAACATGAAGCCCGCAGACCATTCCATCAAAGTCTGCATTCCAAAATGGCACTCCTTCCCTTCCGAGCTCTCCCATTCACCCAAACAGTGGTTCCCCCCACATATGGGGTATTGGCGTACTCAGGACAAATCGCACAACAACTGTGCGGGTATGATAAATTTGGGGGCGAAAAGATCATTTTTGTGGAAAAAAATTGATTTTTTATTTTCACGGCTCTACGTTATAAACTTCTGTGAAGCCCTTGAAGGTTCAAAGTGCTCACCACACATCTAGATAAATTCCTTAATGGGTCTAGTATCCAAAATGTGGTCACTTGTTGGAGTTTTCCACTGTTTAGGCACATTAAGGGCTCTCCGAACGCAACATGGCATCCGATCTCAATTCCAGCCAATTCTGCGTTGAAAAAGTCAAACGGCGCTCCAAATTGTTTGAGGCTGTGATCGGCATTGAACTGTGCGCATGCGCTGTCTGAACATCGGTGATTTGTATGGCGGCGGCGTCTTGTCGCCTGCTACCATACAGGTTCCGTGTTGTTTCGTCTGCGCATGCGCCGCTATGTTCTCTGCCTGTGTTTCTCCTCATTAAACGAGCATTGTGCCATCAGCGTATGTTATTGAATATGCCGTCGATTGGTCACATGTGCGCCGTTATATATATATATTTTTTTGCCCCCAATTTTAATTAACGAACATTGTGCTATAAGCATCTGTCATTGTTAATGACATTCGTTTGCATGGTAACGGCGTCTCATACCAGTATACCCGGAAGTATTTAAATCACATGACTTGGATTAGCTTTTGGCTTCCGGGTCTTAGTGACGGTGCATGCGCCGTTGTAGTATTTTGCATGTAATTGATTCCCCTATAAATAAACCATCTAACCACACCACATAGTATCTATCCCCCTGACGAAGGAGATTTATTTCCGAAATGCGCGTCGGGGCGCGTTCTTATACAACCCACACAGCGTCAATTGGCTTACAGGTATTTCACACTTTGTATCTTTGTTGCACACGTTTCAGTGCGATTTGAATATTTTGCACAGTTGCACCTTTGCACCTTGGGCACATTTATTATATATATTTTCTTTTTATGTAACAATTTGTGTGTCACTATATATATATTTTTTACCTGGTTCATTAATTAAGCCTTTTGTTATGGATTGGTTTTTCCAATATCCATAAACATATTGCTAATGTGGTTGTATATTTTATTTATATATATATATATATATATATATACAGTGGGGCAAAAAAGTATTTAGTCAGTCAGCAATAGTGCAAGTTCCACCACTTAAAAAGATGAGAGGCGTCTGTAATTTACATCATAGGTAGACCTCAACTATGGGAGACAAACTAAGAAAAAAAAATCCAGAAAATCACATTGTCTGTTTTTTTATCATTTTATTTGCATATTATGGTGGAAAATAAGTATTTGGTCAGAAACAAAATTTCATCTCAATACTTTGTGATATATCCTTTGTTGGCAATGACAGAGGTCAAACGTTTTCTGTAAGTCTTCACAAGGTTGCCACACACTGTTGTTGGTATGTTGGCCCATTCCTCCATGCAGATCTCCTCTAGAGCAGTGATGTTTTTGGCTTTTCGCTTGGCAACACGGACTTTCAACTCCCTCACAAGGTTTTCTTTAGGGTTGAGATCTGGAGACTGGCTAGGCCACTCCAGGACCTTGAAATGCTTCTTACGAAGCCACTCCTTCGTTGCCCTGGCGGTGTGCTTTGGATCATTGTCATGTTGAAAGACCCAGCCATGTTTCATCATCAATGCCCTTGCTGATGGAAGGAGGTTTGCACTCAAAATCTCACGATACATGGCCCCATTCATTCTTTCATGTACCCGGATCAGTCGTCCTGGCCCCTTTGCAGAGAAACAGCCCCAAAGCATGATGTTTCCACCACCATGCTTTACAGTAGGTATGGTGTTTGATGGATGCAACTCAGTATTCTTTTTCCTCCAAACACGACAAGTTGTGTTTCTACCAAACAGTTCCAGTTTGGTTTCATCAGACCATAGGACATTCTCCCAAAACTCCTCTGGATCATCCAAATGCTCTCTAGCAAACTTCAGACGGGCCCGGACATGTTCAGGCTTAAGCAGTGGGACACGTCTGGCACTGCAGGATCTGAGTCCATGGTGGCGTAGTGTGTTACTTATGGTAGGCCTTGTTACATTGGTCCCAGCTCTCTGCAGTTCATTCACTAGGTCCCCCCGCGTGGTTCTGGGATTTTTGCTCACCGTTCTTGTGATCATTCTGACCCCACGGGGTGGGATTTTGCGTGGAGCACCAGATCGAGGGAGATTATCAGTGGTCTTGTATGTCTTCCATTTTCTAATTATTGCTCCCACAGTTGATTTCTTCACTCCAAGCTGGTTGGCTATTGCAGATTCAGTCTTCCCAGCTGGTGCAGGGCTACAATTTTGTTTCTGGTGTCCTTTGACAGCTCTTTGGTCTTCACCATAGTGGAGTTTGGAGTCAGACTGTTTGAGGGTGTGCACAGGTGTTTTTTTATACTGATAACGAGTTTAAACAGGTGCCATTACTACAGGTAATGAGTGGAGGAAAGAGGAGACTCTTAAAGAAGAAGTTACAGGTCTGTGAGAGCCAGAAATCTTGATTGCTTGTTTCTGACCAAATACTTATTTTCCATCATAATATGCAAATAAAATGAAAAAAAAAACAGACAATGTGATTTTCTGGATTTTTTTTTCTCAGTTTGTCTCCCATAGTTGAGGTCTACCTATGATGTACATTACAGACACCTCTCATCTTTTTAAGTGGTGGAACTTGCACTATTGCTGACTGACTAAATACTTTTTTGCCCCACTGTATATATTTTAATGCACTTAATTGTTGTGCCAATTTTAATAAAGGCATTTTTACATCCAAATATTGTGTTACTTATTACTATTATTATTATCATTATTTTATTATTATCATCATTATTTTATGTTTATTTTACATCTCTTTCACCCTGTGGGATTTCTCATTCCCATCCATCTTTGAGTCATTTTTTTCTCTAGGGTAAACCTGTCAGATTTACTCTCTTTCCCTTATCGGAAAAGTATTGTTTCTCCTTGCGGAGATTGACATGCTAAGCATGCCGAGATGAGGACACTTAAAGCTGCAATGCTCCTCTGGGAAATATGCAAATTGTATCTTCAGAGAGGAAGTGGACTAGAACTCTAGTGCCACCTATTGGAGGTAGCAATCCTAAAAGTCAATGTTGACCCTTTAACGAGCCTTGTCACATGACTTAGGATAAAAGCCAAACCAGAATCTCAATTTGCAGACACTGGGTTTCGGGGTACTGCCCCTCGTTGAGAAATGATACTTATCGTCCACAGTCCGGACTTGTGGACTTGTAACTTTGTAAATCTAATTACGGACATGCAGCTTTCTTGGGTGTGTGCCTTAGTTTACACTACCCACATTCTCCACAATATGTAATTCAGCTGCTTGCACAACAGTGCAGTAAAGAGGCAGTCACCCAGGTTAGCCCAACTTGAACATCTTTATTTTGGCAATTTGCAAAAATAACTCAAACTTTACCCTATGGGTCGCATGATCGTCCATGACAGTCCGTATCAAATCTGTTGCCAAGGGTGACTGCACCGCCGTAACAGTAGTGCTTTCTCTTGCTCTGGCCTGTGTTCAGTCTCACACAGCTATGTCCTGCACAGAGCCTCCTGCTCTGATGCTTGCAAACCAAAAACTGACACCCCCAAATCTTAGCTCAAAGTTTAAAAGGGAATCGTGGACATGGGCAATTCCTAAGACCCGGTGTGGAGGGAGGAATCCGCCACACTACCATCCTGCAGATCTTGCTAAAAATAAAGCCCATGTCAAGTTTTCCTAAATAGCTTAATCAAGTCCACACTTTTTTATTTTGCATTATAACCACAGCTGTGGCCATAATTACAATGCTTTCCAGCGGGTTTAATATGCTTCTATGCACATCCTAGGGGGCACATAATGACCCTCATATACAATTCTCCTCACTGCCTCATAATATATATGTATATATCTCCTAAAATGGTAAAATAGTAGCAAAAAAAGGTAGAAATGTAGAGATAAAAATTGAAGTTACAGGTCTTAGAAAATAGTGACACTAACCAATTTTTATTTTGTTGCAAATTTCCAAATTTTTTTTAACTACTAAAATAAAAAAGTTTAAAACTATACGTGACTTGAAGAATCCTATTGCCACATGATTTCTACCATACATTGAACACTGTAAAAACAAAGCTGAGCACAATGGAGGAGTTGGGTTTTTTTTTTCATTATTTCATCGCATTTGGCATCTTTTTCCGTTCTCCAGTACATAGTATGGTGAAATGGATGTTGTCATTCAAAACTACAATTCATCATGCTAAAAACAAGCACTTATATGGCTATGTCGACAGAAAAATAAAAACGTTATGGTTCTTGGAAGAAAGGGAGGAAAAAAATGAAGCTGTAAAATTAAAATTGACTGCGTCAGGAAGGGGTTAGTTCCTTGGGGGCAGGTACAGATAATGATTATTTGGGAGCACTGCGTCAAGAAGGGCTTAGTTCCTTGGGGGCAGGTACAAATAATGATTATTTGGGAGCACAAATACAAGAGCATTATTTCTTTATAAGAGGCACACTGGAGGGCATTACTACAATGTGGGCACTTTGGAGCAGTAATAAGATGTGTAATCAAAATGTGGTCATTTTTACTGTTTGGGGTAACTGAGAAAATCACCATTACTGTGCATGTTCATTATTACTGTGCGACACATAAAAGTAGCACTATTTATTTAAAGGGTACAAAAGGAAATGTGTGGTGCACTGTTACTATCTAGCTACACAACTAATGTTTGGGGCCCAATACGGGACACAGTCTAGCACAAATAATATTGGGGGCACTATTAATCTGGTATTATTGTTTTCAAGGGTACTGTTAGTGAGTCATTTTTTGGAGGTGGGTTATTTTTTCCTTTTTGGCTCCTAATCCTTAAAGCCCCCAATGTCCCTGAAAGTGCTAGCGATCAGTGCTTTAGATCTGTGCATACATCCCACTCAAATGATAAAGTTGTCTATACAATATTTCAGCATTTGGGTCCCCATTTTGAATTTTGCTCAGATCCACAATTTGTCTTAAACTACATATTAATATTTCGATATTTAGCTTTATTGTCCTAATTTGTTGAATCATTATGTAACGTTTCTAGCTGCTACTAAGCATTTGATCCCTAAGGTTTTCTTTAAGGCGTCTTGCCAAGGAAGATATACCAGAAAATGTAATAAAGCAATTTGTATGCAGTATATTTTAATGGATTTTGACATAGTGCTGAAATATATGAGAAATAAACCTGGCAAATGCAGTGAATAATTATTAATAATATAATAAAATGTCATAAATACAGAAGCTGGCACAATAAAAAGGCATTATTTGCAAACAGGATATAAATTTTAATGTCTATGTGTCAGGTCCTCTATAGTATGTTATCCTATCTATGGTCAACATACAATAGAGGAAGAATAATGATCTCGGGTATATTAAGATTTTTAAGGTCTCTGTATTCTGTGTGGGTGGATAAAGGCATATTTACAGAAATTAAAGGGAATCTGTCATCAGGATTTCACCTCCAAACTATTAATATGCTCATGTATCTCTTTCAAATATACAGTGGGTTCGGTAAGTATTCAGACCCATTTAAATTTTTCACTCTTTGTTTCATTGCAGCCATTTGGTAAATTCAAAAAAGTTCATATTTTTTCTCATTAATGTACACTCTGCACCCCATCTCGATTGAAAAAAAAACAAATGTAGAAATTTTTGCAATTTATTAAAAAAGAAAAACTGAAATATTGCATGGTCATAAGTATTCAGACCCTTTGCTCAGTATTGAGAAGCACCCTTTTGAGCTAGTACAGCCATGAGTCTTATTGGGAATTATACAAGTTTTTCACACCTGGACCTGAATTTGGGGATCCTCTGCCATTCTTCCTTGCAGATCCTCTCCAGTTCCATCAGGTTGGATGGTGAACATTGATGGACAGCCATTTTCAGGTCTCTCCAGAAATGCTCAATTGGGTTTAAGACAGGGCTGTGGTTGGGCCAGTCAAGAATGGTCACAGAGTTGATCTGAAGCCACTCTTTTGTTATTTTAGCAATGTGCTTAGAGTCTTTGTCTTTTTGGAAGGTAAACCTTTGTCCAAGGCTGAGGTCTAGAGCACTCTGGAAGAGGTTTTCATCCAGGTTATATCTGTACTTGGCTGCATTCATGTTTCTTTCAATTGCAACCGTTCGTCCTGAAAAACAGCCCTATAGCATGATGCTGCTGCCACCACCAAGTTTCACTATTGGGATTGTATTGGGCAGGTGATGAGCAATGCCTGGTTTTCTCCACATATACCGCTTAGAATTATCACCAAAAAGTTTATCTTTGTCTCATCAGACCAGAGAATCTTATTTCTCATAGTCTGGGAGTACTTCATGTGTTTTTTTTTAGCAAACTCTATGCGGGTTTTCATATGTTTTGCACTGAGGAGAGGCCAGGTCTAGGAAGACTTCAGGTGGTCCCAGACTTCTTCCATTTAAGGATTATGGGGGCCACTGTGCTCCTAGGAACCTTGAGTACAGCAGAAATGTTTTTGTAACCTTGGCCAGATGTGTGCCTTGCCACAATTCTGTCTCTGAGCTCCTTGGCCAGTTCCTTTGACCTCATGATTCTCATTTGGTCTGACATGCACTGTGAGCTGTGAGGTCTTATATAGACAGGTGTGTGCCTTTACAATCAAGTCGTCAGTTTAATTAAACACAGCTGGACTCCAATGAAGGAGTAGAACCATCTCAAGGAGGATCACAAGGAAATGGACATCATGTGACTTGAATATGAGTGTCTGAGCAAAGGGTCTGAATACTTATGACCATGTGACATTTCAGTTTTTCTTTTTTAATAAATTTGCAAAAATGTCATCATTTCTGGGGGTTTTTAATCAAGGTGGGGTGCAGAGTGTACATTAATGAGAAAAAAATGAACTTTTTTGAATTTACCAAATGGCTGCAATGAAACAAAGAGTGAAAAATTTAAAGGAGTCTGAATACTTTCCGAACCCACTGTAAAGGGCCTGTCACACTAAGCGAGATCGCTAGCGATATCGGTAAAGCGTCACCGATTTTGTGATGCAGCAGCGATATTGCTAGCGATATCGCTATGTGTGTTACTTACCTCCGACCGACTCCCCCGCTGGTTATCGCTGATCGCGCGAGAACGTCCTGGGCCGTTTCTCGTCGGCCGCTTCCTGCTTGGCTTCCTGCTGGCGCTGACGAGCGACGCGTGGACGCGGGCGGGAGGACATCTTCATCGCCGCATCAGACAGGTAAGTAACGACCGCTGCTATGTCGCTGGTGAGATCTGCTTGTTTGGCAGCTCACCAGCGATCCTGTCCGGGTCGTATCTGTTAGGAGTCAGATTTCTGCCCTGGCTATGCAGAGATCTAGACCCTTACATCCTGCAGTCTCCTGCTATCCGTCGACTGCAGGAGAGATTGCAGAAGAGTTTGCTTTTCAGCAACTCTCTCCAGAGGCTAAGTCCTTCACCCCACACTCTGAGCATGCTCCTGGGACAACCTCCTATAGGAGCTCAGCAGTCAGTGCTCAGGTCCTGCTCCTGATTCCATTGGTCCAGCTCAGGGTTATGGAGACTTCCGGAAGGTCCCGTACACTATAAAAAGTGTGCATGGCTTTTCCGCCATGTGCTAGTATTTTCATACTGCTGCTGTGTGTATGGTATTGTATGCTTTGACTGGTGGATGACTTATTATGAAACCCCTTCCTCTGATATTACGCTTGTGTGAGTGATTGGGCAGCCGCCAGTAGCAGCGCTAGCGCCAGCGCGCTCCAACCATACCTTGTGCAGCAGCTAAGCGTCCTGCATTGCGCCAGTGTCCTTGCAGCGCTCTGTTCACGCTTGCGGCTCTGTTCACGCCGCGCTGCAGTTGCAGCTTATTTCTGCGTCCGCGGTTGCGATGCCAGCACACTTGTTACTATGGTAGGTGTCGGACGTAGTGACGTTTTAACTACTCTGGTTGTTGCCTACCGCATGTGTGTCGCTGAGTCCCTGTGTTACTAACAGGCTCAGCGTTACTTTTCTATTTTTCTTGTAGCAGCTCTGTGCACTTAACAGAGACTGCTGGATTGCACCTGGGTGATATAGAACCCCGTGCACTTTACCGCCACAGTGCTCTGTGTCTTCTAGGTGCGGTTTTTCCATCTGCCGCATGGTGGACCCCGGGAGGGGAACACGTTTATTTATATTTTTTTAAGCGTGTTCCGCCGCCGTAACATAATACTAGCACCAGGGTCTGGCTAGAGATGACTGAACAGCAGCAACTCCTCCAGTGTGTGCGACAGCTCGAGACTCGCTTGACCACCCTTGAGAGAGCTCTTGCAGCTTCCCAGGCCATGGACGCTGCTGTAAAGGCACTTACTGATGCAGTCGGGCGGATGTCCATGTCCACCCTTGCGCCGACAGTTACCCGCCTCCCGTTGCCCGATAAATATTCTGGGGATGGCGCCTCCTGCAGGGGGTTTATCAGCCAGTGCTCGATCCACCTGGAGCTGCTGGCTGCGCAATTCCCTACAGAACGGGCCAAGGTGGCCTTTATTATATCCCTACTGTCGGGCAAGGCGCTGGAATGGGCTACGCCTTTATGGGAGCGGGGTGATCCCGAGATTCGGACCACTGCCCACTTTCTGACAGCCATCAGGCAAGTTTTTCTCGGTCCCCGGGTCACCCATGACACCTCTATACAGTTGCTTGCCTTGTCTCAGGGGTCTCTCTCGGTTAGCCAGTACGCCGTCCGTTTTCGGACACTGGTGTCCGAGTTGGAGTGGTCCGACAAGGCACCGATCACTGTTTTTTGGAGAGGATTAGCCGGGCATGTTAAGGATGCTCTCTCCACTAGAGAGATCCCTACCTCTCTGGAGGAACTAATTTCTATCTCCTCCCGTATCGATCTCCGTTTTTCGGAGCGCGGTATGGAGTGAGCTCACTCCAAGCGGAGAGGTACCCCGGCTCCCAACCTTTTTGTGCCTCTGGAGCTGCCCGAGCCAGAGGTTCTACCTCCCGAGCCCATGGAAGTGTCTCGCACCATTTCAGAGACACCTCCGGCTCACGGGTCCATATGCTGTTGACACTACCTACACGCTGCTTCCCAGGAAGACAGCCCCCCGCAATGGTCTGACTGTGAGTCGGTAGGCGAGACTTTTGTTCCCCCTCACCAGCGGCCTAAAATTCTCGCGTGGGCACACGCACCCAATGCGGACGGCCACCGTGGCTATATGCAGACCACGAAGTCTCTGGCTGGATCGTATTGGTGGCTGCACAGGGCTCGGGACGTAAAAAAATTCATTCGGGCATGCACTTTATGTGCCCGGGATAGCTTTCCCGAACGGAGTGTGGCGACGGCCGTCGATACACGGCGGCGTCCTCCTAAAACTCCCACTTCCATTATCTCCTGGGTGTCCCTCCTGAGACCTGGCGACCTGGCCTCCGCTGATTCCATCCATATATCCCGGTTTTCGGTTTCACCTACCGGCACTTCAGACTCGCCTTTTGACGAGTCTGAGGCCTGTGCCACTGTCAGGCACAGGCTGGCGGATCAGAAGGTTCAGGGAGGGGGGGCCCTAGGAGGGAGGGGGGTAATGTTAGGAGTCAGATTTCTGCCCTGGCTATGCAGAGATCTAGACCCTTACATCCTGCAGTCTCCTGCTATCCGTCCACTGCAGGAGAGATTGCAGAAGAGTTTGCTTTTCAGCAACTCTCTCCGGAGGCTAAGTCCTTCACCCCATACTCTGAGCATACTCCTGGGACAACCTCCTATTGGAGCTCAGGAGTCAGGTGCTCAGGTCCTGCTCCTGATTCCATTGGTCCAGCTCAGGGTTATGGAGACTTCCGGAAGGTCCCGTACACTATAAAAAGTGCGCATGGCTATTCCGCCATGCGCTAGTATTTTCATACTGCTGCTGTGTGTATGGTATTGTATGCTTGGACTGGTGGATGACTTATTATGAAACCCCTTCCTCTGATATTACGCTTGTGTGAGTGATTGGGCAGCCGCCAGTAGCAGCGGTAGCGCCAGCGCGTTCCAGCCATACCTTGTGCAGCAGCTAAGCGTCCTGCATTGCGCCAGCGTCCTTGCAGCGCCTTGCTTGCGGCTCTGTTCACGCCGCGCTGCAGTTGCAGCTTATTTCTGCGTCCGCGGTTGCGACGCCAGCACACTTGCTACTACGGTAGGTGTCGGACGTAGTGACGTTTTAATTACTCTGGTTGTTGCCTACCGCATGTGTGTCGCTGAGTCCCTGTGTTACTAACAGGCTCAGCGTTACTTTTCTATTCTTGTAGCAGCTCTGTGCACTTAACAGAGACTTCTTGATTGCACCTGGGTGATATAGAACCCCGTGCACTTTACCGCCACAGTGCTCTGTGTCTTCTAGGTGCGGTTTTTCCATCTGCCGCACGGTGGACCCCGGGCGGCGAACACGTTTATTTATATTTTTTTAAGCGTGTTCCGCCGCCGTAACAGTATCATTGTCAGGATCGCCGGTGCATCGCTATATGTGACGGTACCCTAAGTCCAGAAATACCTTTATATGGTGAAGTTCTTCCTCCATTATTGAGAGATCAGCATTTTAATTGATATGCAAATGAGGCTGAAGAACTATTTGTAGATCTAAAGCCTCTGTCACTCCAAACTGTTTGAGAAACCTCCATCTTTTTTTCCATCCAATAAAAACTGATGCTCTGACTAAACTCTGATGGAAGAAACTGACACTCTGACCAATCTGTGATATAATCCACACCCTGATAACACTCAGAACGATTTTTGGATACAAGAAATATAACTGATATCTGAATGAGTCCTAAGTCTATGAGACTCAGAACGAGGTTCTGATAGGCTTAAAGGGGTTGTCCCATGATCAGAGTATATTTTAATCAATAGATGTTGGAATAAAAATAAGTTCCATAATTGGATGTATTAAAAAAAATGTTCTTGTGCTGAGATAATCTTACAAATCTGTTT
Source organism: Dendrobates tinctorius (assembly GCF_039654945.1). NCBI lineage: Eukaryota > Metazoa > Chordata > Amphibia > Anura > Dendrobatidae > Dendrobates > Dendrobates tinctorius. The sequence continues at coordinate 42,122,285 of NW_027361675.1, forward strand.
CCCTGCTATGTTCTGTGTAAGGCCGGGGTCACACTGGCGAGGAATACGGCCGAGTGAGAGGCACTAAAAGCACGCATTAGACACGGACAAATGATTCTCTATGGGGTCACTCGCACCAGGCGTATATTTCTCATCCTTATTCTAGGCTCCGTGCCAATCGCAGCATGCTGCGATTGTCAGCGTACTACAGCCGTAGTACACCAATACAAGTCTATGGGTGCGCAAAAAATACGGATTACACACGGACCACACATGTGACTTGCGAGAAATACGCACCCGGTGTCTTTTAGCAAAGCCAGCAGTTCAGTGCGCTATACAGTAAACTCACACTGACAGTTTTAATAAAGAAACGAAAGAATAGATATAGACACATAGAATACATTTATATATATATATGCATTCTATGTGTCTATATCTATTCTTTGGTTTGTGTTATAAACCCTGTCATTGGGCTCCATTATATGTCCATTTTGCAAGCCTGCGAGAAAATCTCGCCATACGGATGCCATACGGATTACATACGGATGCAGACATGCGCAAAATACGCAACCACACCTTGATTACGGATGACATATGGAGCACTGTTTAGGGGCCATTCATCCGTATTACGCATGTAAAATACTGACCGTATTTTGCATTGGTTAGTGTGACCCCGGCCTAATGGTCGTATCTGACCATGCAGGAACATGGCCTGATCTTACCCAGGGGCAGGGGAAGAAGCAAAAGAGAGTATACAGACAGGACAGTTTGAGATTGCAGCTTCTGCTTTCTCTGAGATAAAACATTTTCCAGCCAGTTTTAAAACATATTTTACTCACAAAAAGAATCAGCTGTGATCCCGTGCTGTGACGTCTGTGTACTCTTTTTTTTGCTTCCTCCCCTGCCCAGGAGATGTGGTATGATCAGACCATGTTCATGGGACCACTCCTTTAAATTAAGGAAGAAACTAAGCATCCACTGTAAAGGCCCCGTCACACATAGCGATCTCGCTAGCGAGATCGCTGCTGAGTCACAAGTTTTGTGACACAACAGCGATCTCACCAGCGAGATCGCTGTGTGTGACAGCGATCAGTGAGCGGCCCCCCTGCCGGTATCGCTGATCGCGCTGGGAAACCTCTGGACATTTCTTTCGTCGCTGATCTCCCGCTGGCCAGCACGCATCGCTGTGTGTGACAGGCGGGAGACCAGCGATCAGCGATAAAATAATAAAAAAAATAAAAAAAAATATTGTTATTCTCACCTTCTGACGTCCCGTGCAAGAATGACCGCGAGACTTCGCGATCCCGCGAAGTCGGACGTCATCGCGGTAATTCTCGCAAAGGATTACTGGGACCGGAGCGTGGAGAGAGGCGGGAAGACTGCACGGGACGTCGGAAGGTGAGAATAACAATATTTTTTATTTTAATTCTATTTTTGACATGAATCAGCGCTGAACACAGCGATGCCGCGCGTGCGGCATCGCTGTGCTAATCGCTGGTGAAGCTGTCTGTGTGACAGCTCACCAGCGATCACATAGCGACTTACTAGCGATCCTGACACGTTGATATCGTTGTCGGGATCGCTGGTAAGTCGCTTAGTGTGACGGGGCCTTTAGAGTAGGGAAGAAATAGCTGTGATCATGTGATAAGGCAGAGGGACCAGAGCACTACTGAAAGTGGCAGTAGGCAGTGACCTGTATATTCTGGGAAGGTGTCCACATGTGTGGGGGGGCTCAGGAGCTGAGCTTCTTCCACATGTGGCTGTATCCAGCTGTTCTACATAGATGTCATCTATCTCTCATGTCTGTTAACCATAAAGATGTCGCTGTCCTTCTCTGACAGTGGTATTTAATTTGAACACATATAAATGGAATCATTGGCGACCATAATTTTCTCTGGTATTGCAGTTTACAATATAAGCAATCAACTGGTCACATGTTCAAGTTCCCTGAGGAGGTTAATAAATGTAAAAAAAAAGTTAAAAAAAAAATCTATAAAATTTTGCCCCTGTTAACATTAAAGAAATGTAAAAAACAAAGAAACAAATTTTTGTATTGCTCCATCTGTAAAAGTCACATTTTTCAAAATATAAAATTAATTAACCCCTATGGTAAACACAGAAAAGAGAAAAGAAAATGCTAGATTTGTGATTTCTTGGTCACCAAACCTTAAAAATACTAGAAAAAGCAATCCGAAAATCATATGCACCCCAAATTGCTATCAATAAAAATGTCAGCTCACCAAACAAAAAAAACAAGCTCTCACACAGCTCTAGTGACTGAAAAATAAAAATGTCACAGGTATCAGGAAATGGCAATACAAAGCAAAAACTAATTTTTTTATACAATTCAGATTTTTTTATCATCGCTTAAATAAGAAAAAAAATGGTGCAAGTTTGGTATTGGAAATTACAGTGACCTGTGTATTCATGTTTCCAGGTCATTTTTACTGCACAATGAACTCTGTAAAAACAAACCCAAAATACAATGGTGGTATTGATTTTTTTTCATTTTTCGTTCCACTTGGAGTTTTAGTTCCCGTTTTTTAGTACGTTTTATGGCAAAATGAAATGGAGTCATTCAAAACTTCAGCTTGCCCTGCAAAAAACAAGCTGTAATGTATACAGTGGCATGTAAAAGTTTGAGCACCCTGGTCAAAATTATTTTTATTGTGAACAGTTAAGCAAGTTGGAGATGAAATGATCTCTAAAAGGCATAAAGTTAAAATGACATATTTCCTTTGTATTTTAGGCAAAATATATATATGTTTTAATTCTTTAACATTTTAAAAATTAGTAAAAGAAAAATGGGCCGATGCAAACGATTTGGCACCCTGCATGGTTAATATCTAGTAGCATCCCCGTTTGCAAGTATCACAGTTTGTAAACCCTTTTTGTAGCCAGCCAACAGTCTTTCAATTATTGTTTGTGGGATTTTCATGCTTTCTTCCTTGGAAAATTCTTACAGTTCTGTGAGATTCCTGGGTCGTCCTGTATGCACTGCTATGTTGAAGTTTAGCCACAGATTTTCAATGATGTTCAGTTCAAGAGACTGTGAGGGCCATTGTAAAACCTTCAGTTGGCTCTAAATCTGCTAAATCTGTCTGAAGCTCTTGTACAATTGTAAGGGCGTCAGGGTCTAGCCCCTTGAAATGTTGATGCTACTGGTTACATGTACATAATTGCCATATTTGTATATAATTGCTATATATTACATTGTGCCGTACTTTTGTATTTTTGTACTATATGTAAGCTAGGGACAGTGCAGTTTGGAAAAGGGCCACTATATGGGGCTACTGAGTACACTGCTTAGGAAGGTTAGTTGTAGGACACTTAGAGGTTAATTTTAGGAGGGATAGCTGGGGAAAAGGTTAGACAGATTTCCTGGTTATAGTCATTCAGCTATTGCTCAACGTTCTGAAGTAGAAGCCCAGCCATCCAAGGGTAGAGTGGAAGTATTAAGGAAGAAGAGAAGTGTTAAGAGCACGTTATCCGCAGCAACGTAGTGAAGAAGTTACAGAAGTTTGGTTACAGAAGACGTTTGGGTACAGAAGAAGTAGAGTGGGCCACCGTGAAAGTGCATGGGCAGGATAACCGTAAGGGGGTGGACAACCCAGTAGATAATATTTCCGTGTCTGGGCTGAAGTCGGTTCCAGGGAGATAACTACAAGTGGTGTTTTCACCGGCCTACTCATCCTCATCACCATTATATCTTTGTGGCCTGTTCCTGTGAAGCAGAAGAAGTTAGGGAAAGACGAAGAATATGCATTGCTGGTACTGTGACAAGTGTGCTGGAAGTGTTATGATGTGCTGTGTCCTGAAGAGAATAAATCCGTTATGTTTAAAGTTGCTTTGGACTCTGCCTCCTGTCTTTTGAGTGGAAGGAAGAACGGGGGACACAGCAGGGAAGAAGCAGCTGGCAGCACAGTAAGTATGGATTGTGCTGACATGATCACCACCGCGCCCGCAGTCAAGGGGGGTTCTGATTTGCCTCCCTAGCAATCCTACAAGCAGCTCTCACTTAAATTTTGCTTTGTGTTCCAGACCTTATCCTGATCTCCACTGTTCCTGTTAACTGCCATTTCATAATTACATTTTGAACTGAGGAAAGGGCAACTTGAAAACACTTTGTTGTATTCTTATAGCTTTCTCCTGCATTGTGGGCCTCCACCATTTTCATTTTCAGAGTGCTAGGCAGCTGCTTAGAAGAACCCATGGCTGCTGTTCTTTGGCACCACGATAGAGGAGGCTGTCTTTTTATAAAGTTGGGAAATTTGCATCACCTGGCCTTTCCTAGCGATGATAGTGAACAAGACATAACCCTAACAGCAGGCTAATTAAGGTCTTAAACCTTAGTCCAAGTTATCTGAGCACACAAATCTCCAGGGATGCCAAAACTTTTGCAAAGACTATATATATATATTTATTGTGTAAAATTCAAAGGAAATGTGTCATCTTTTTTTTTAGGCATTTTAGAGATCATTTCATCTTCAACTTGCTTAAATGCTCACAATAACAGTAATTCTGACCAAGGGTGCTCAAACATTTACATTCCACTGTACAACATAAATAACCACTGTGGCCTGTCACTCAGTTCATGCCACGGTAGATGGTAATCTTCATTAAATGTTGAATATCTTTGCAAATTATTTTACTTAACTACAGTTGTGGCCAAAAGTATTGACACCCCTGCAATTCTGTCAGATAATACTCAGTTTCTTCCTGAAAATGATTGCAAACACAAATTCTTTGGTATTATTATCTTCATTTAATTTGTCTTAAATGAAAAAACACAAAAGAGAATGAAGCAAAAAGCAAAACATTGATCATTTCATACAAAACTCCAAAAATGGGCCAGACAAAAGTATTGGCACCCTCAGCCTAATACTTGGTTGCACAACCTTTAGCCAAAATAACTGCGACCAACCGCTTCCGGTAACCATCAATGAGTTTCTTACAATGCTCTGCTGGAATTTTAGACCATTCTTCTTTGGCAAACTGCTCCAGGTCCCTGATATTTGAAGGATGCCTTCTCCAAACTGCCATTTTTAGATCTCTCCAGAGGTGTTCTATGGGATTCAGGTCTGGACTCATTGCTGGCCACCTTAGAAGTCTCCAGTGCTTTCTCTCAAACCATTTTGTAGTGCTTTTTGAAGTGTGTTTTGGGTCATTGTCCTGCTGGAAGACCCATGACCTCTGAGGGAGACCCAGCTTTCTCACACTGGGCCCTACATTATGCTGCAAAATTTGTTGGTAGTCTTCAGACTTCATAATTCCATGCACACGGTCAAGCAGTCCAGTGCCAGAGGCAGCAAAGCAACCCCAAAACATCAGTGAAACTCCGCCATGTTTGACTGTAGGGACCGTGTTTTTTCTTTGAATGCCTCTTTTTTTCTCCTGTAAACTCTATGTTGATGCCTTTGCCCAAAAAGCTCTACTTTTGTCTCATCTGACCAGAGAACATTCTTCCAAAACGTTTTAGGCTTTTTCAGGTAAGTTTTGGCAAACTCCAGCTTGACTTTTTTATGTCTCTGGGTAAGAAGTGGGGTCTTCCTGGGTCTCCTACCATACAGTCCCTTTTCATTCAGATGCCGACGGATAGTACGGGTTGACACTGTTGTACCCTCGGACTGCAGGGCAGCTTGAACTTGTTTGGATGTTAGTCGAGGCTCTTTATCCAACATCCGCACAATCTTGCGTTGAAATCTCTTGTCAATTTTTCTTTTCCGTCCACATCTAATGAGGTTAGCCACAGTGCCATGGGCTTTAGACTTCTTGATGACACTGCGCATGGTAGACACAGGAACATTCAGGTCTTTGGAGATGGACTTGTAGCCTTGAGATTGCTCATGCTTCCTCACAATTTGGTTTCTCAAGTCCTCAGACAGTTCTTTGGTCTTCTTTCTTTTCTCCATGCTCAATTTGGTGCACACAAGGACACAGGACAGAGGTTGAGTCAACTTTAATCCATGTCAACTGGCTGCAAGTGTGATTTAGCTATTGCCAACACCTGTTAGGTGCCACAGGTAAGTTAGAGGTGCTGTTAATTACACAAATTAGAGAAGCATCACATGATTTTTCGAACAGTGCCAATACTTTTGTCCACCCTTTTTTTTATGTTTCGTGTGGAATTATATCCAATTTGGCTTTAGGACAATTCTTTTTGTGTTTTTTCATTTAAGACAAATTAAATGAAGATAATAATAACAAAGAATTTGTGTTTGCAATCATTTTCAGGAAGAAACTGAGTATTATCTGACAGAATTGCAGGGGTGTCAATACTTTTGGCCACAACTGTAGTTGTGATCCTCAGCCTGTATTAAATTCCAGAGCTTCATCCACAGTTTAGAAGCTTCAGGCTGTGTGCCCACGTAAGCTTTTTTTTCACGTTTTTGAAGTGTTTGTCCTGGTCAAAATGCTTCAAAACCGCATAGAATAAGCATCCCATTCATTTTAAATGAATTCCGCCCTTTTTGTGCACATTGATGCATTTTTTTTCCGCTAAAAAAATGCTTAGCGGTAAAAAACTCAGCATGCTCATTAATTTTGCAGAAAAGTCAGCGTTTTTAGCTATTTTCTATGACTCAGAAGACGCGCGTAAAAACACATAAAAAACGCACGGAAATAAAACGCGCGTTTTCTGGGAAGAAGTCTGGTTTTGAAGCTGAAATTTTCTGCATACGTGGGCACATAGCCTCAAAGTTGAAATCTTCCAGCATTCCTTACTTGTCTGCATAGAGGTAACAGCAAATATATCGGTGAACTTAGTTTGTCTTCACAAGGCTACAGACTGGGGATGTCACATGTGTTTTTTAGAATGATTTTTTATAGCTTGTATCAGGAGCAACTACTGTAAATATACTTTTCCTGCAGCTTTCCACTAGCTGTACCAGGAGAAATTCTGCTAATGACAGCATCTGTTCATGATTTACATGAGAGTTATGTACCTAAATCTGACATTCTGGATTTAATGCCACTGAATAGACTATTTTCTATCTTTTTTCACATACTCTAAACTCATACTCAAGACGATTGCAGATACACTACCTCATCTACAGCATAAATCAGAGCATCAAGGATTCTCTAAATATTCCTTGGATTCCCAGTGGTCTACCTTAAAGCTTGTCTGTGTCCCCATATTTAATAGTATTTTGTATTTTCGTGTTGGTTAAAGCAGCACTTCCATCGAGTTTTTTATCCTCTTAATATATTGCAGTCTTTATTATTGTTATTTATTTTTAGAGCACCATTGATTCCATGGTGCTGTAGATTAGAGGGGGTAGCATACAATACACAAATAGAATGTACAATGAACAAACAAAAAGTGACAGACAGGTGCAGGGGAGAGAGGACCCTGCTCTTCCGGGCTTACATTCTACAAGATAATGGGAATGAAAACAGTAGGTTTGGGGGCCTCGGCAGCTCTGTTGTTAGTGAGGTGGCAGCTCTGATAGTGGTGAGAGGGCAGCGGGGTTATTGCTGGCTGAAAAGTGTTCTTTAGAGATGGGTTTTCAAGTTCCTCTTGAATGTTACGAATCTAGAGAATAATTGGACGTGTTGGGACACATAATTCCAGAGGATGGGGGAAACTTTTGAGAAGTCTTGCAGGTGATTGGGTGAGAAATGTATAAGTGTGGAGGGGAAAAGGAGGTCTTGGGAGGACCAGAGTTTACATGGTGAGAGATATCGGGAGATTAGTTCAGAGATGTATGGAGGAGATAGATTATGGACAGCTTTGTTGGGCGGTGATAGATATGTCGGGGAATTGGGAGCCAATGAAGGAATTTGTAGAGGTGAGAAGCGGAGTAGTAAGGAGAGAGGTGGATTAGTCGGGTGGCAGAGTTAAGAACAGAGTGGAAAGTTGCGAGAGTGTTAGCAGGAAGGCCACAGAGGAGGATATTGTATTCGAGGCGGGAGCTGATGATGAAGCATGCACCAGTGGACTACATTAAAAAAGGATTGATAAAAATGACAAGTGTCATAAAAAGTGGGAACATGTAACGTGGGTACACCACGCGTTTCTGCTCACAAAGAGCCTTCATCACGTGTATAGAGCTATATGACTGGTAGGAGAATTTGTATATATGTGTCTCCATTTTAATATGGGTGCAGTTTCTCCCTTGGATCTTCCCCTTTTTTCTGTATTTCTCCAATCACTATAAACAAACACATGGGTGCCAGTTCTAGAGGGGGAGGAGAGGGAAGAGACACAACCCAAAATTTCCCTCAATAACATGACTTGGTTATCGGAGTGAAATTGCATTCAAAATCATTTGATTTAAAAATTCCTGCACTGTACCTATTTCAAAACCATGTACAGTATATATTTCTGTATCTATTCTTTCATTCTTTACCCTTCCTCCTGTTTAACCAATTCACACCCCAAGATAAAGAAACATCTTTATTATTATTATTAATAATAAAAATCTTTGAAAATGTTTTATTTTTTACTTTTTTTTCATTTTTTTAAAAATGGAGACACATATATAAAAATTCTCCTACCAGTCATATAGCTCTATACACCTGATGAAGGCTATTTGTGAGCAGCAATGCATGGTGTACCCATGCTACATGTTCCACTTTTTATGACAATTGTCATTTTTAATGGACATGGACATGTTTTTTTTTTCACTTGTAATATTTGTGAATAAACCAAACCTTTTGGAATAGCAAAGTGTTCCCACCAGTTTAGTTATTCAGTCGGAGACCAGATTGTCCCAGACTCTGGGATTAAACCTTCAAATGGACGTGCCTCCAGAATTGTTATCCATATAAAGAGTACGTTAGAGAATGAGAGCAGTAATATGGGTCGATAGCTAGATGTAGAGGTCGGGTCGAGGAATGGCTTTTTCGGGATAGGTGTAATTGGGGCATGTTTGAAAGTAGAAAGGAAGGTGCCACAAGTTAGTAATAAGTTAAAGAGATGAGTTAGGGCTGGGATAAGCATGATGGCGTGGTTGGGGAGGAGGTGGGATGGAGTCGAGTGCACAGGTGGAAAGGAGATGAATAAGCTCTCCTTCATTGATGGTGGGGAAGAAGGTTAATGGGGGCGGGCAGGGCTTGTGGTGGTTGAGTAGTAAGGACTTGCCTGATTTGGTCAATCTTGTTGAAGTGTACGTCAAAGTCTTTAGCTGACAGGAGGGCAGTTGAAGAGGGCAATGGTGGGCAGAGGAGGGTGTTTAAAGTGTTGAATAGCTGTTTGGGGTTGTATGATAAAGAGGATACAAGACTTGTGAAGTAGTCTTGTTTAGCAGAGTTGAAGGCTGACTTGAATGTGAAAGTTGCTTGTTTGAATGTGGTGAAGTCTTCCTGTGAATGTGTTTTCTTCCAGTGCAGCTGTGCAACCCTGGACACTTGCCAAAGCTTTTTAGTGAGGCTAGTGTGCCAAGTTTTTCTATTGATTCTTCGCACTATGCCATGCACAAGAGGGGAAACGTAGTCAATAGTTGAGGCAAGTGTAGTGTTGTAGAAAATAGTGGCACTGTCTGAGCTGAGGAGTGAAGATATCGGAGGACAGTGGTAGAACAGAGTTGGAAAGTATGAGTGTCTAGGTGTGTGAAGTTTCTGTGGGTGTGAGCTAGATTCTGGACTTAGGGGCAGGTGAAGAGTACAGGGAAAAATGTAAGTAGATGGTGGTCAGATAGGGGAAGAGGTGATGTTAGATAGTTGGCAGAGGCGGGTGAAGATAACGTCTAATGTATGTTCGTCTGTATGGGTAGCTGTAGAGAACCACTGAGTGAGGCCAAAGGATGAGGCAAATAAAAATAATTTGGAGGCTGACGACTAGTGGGCGTCAGTGATGATGATGGGAATGTCAGCAGAGACAAAGTGTAGAAGAAAGGTAGAGAATTGATCAATATAGGTAATGGCCATTCCTCGAAGTCGGTATACGACAGCCACTTGGAGGCTGAAAGGAGAGTAGATATGGACAAAATGCACTTCAAAAGAAGGAAGGGTGGAGGGGGAATTGGGTTGAAGGTGCAGATATTAGAAATTAGAAGATCCACTCCTCCACAATGTCTGTTGCCAGGGCAAGGAGTATGGGTGAAGTGAACACCACCGTAGCACAGTGCAGCAGAGGTGGCCATGTCAGATGGTGTCAGCCATGTTTTGGTGAGGCCGAGGAAGGATAGATTTCGAGAGGTAAAGAGGTCATGAATGACGTGGAGCTTTTTGCAGATAGGGACCGATGGAGTGGAGGTCCAGGGAATGAGTTTTATATTTGAGAGATTGCTGTAATTTCTAGTAAGTGAGCAGTGGTAGTTGGGAGAAATAATGGGGGTTATCAGCTGTGGAGTTCCAGGATTAGGACATACGTTACCAGCTGTGAGGAGAAGCAAAGCGAGAGCGAGCAAAAAGGATAGTGGGTGGCTTGTTTTGTGTTTCTGTAGGAGATGTGAGATTGAGGAGCAGGTCAGGTGGAAAGTAAAAGGGAAGGTGAGATAAATATTTGTTTGGAGAGTGATTGGGTTTGGGGATATCGAAGGAGGGTAAGGATTAGTGGAGCAATAATTGTTATGGCATAAGTTAGCATGGTAATATTTTAGTGGTATACTAAAGTGGTGGAGACAGTCGGTAAACAGTTGTGTCTCTTACTTTCTGGACACTTCTTGGACATTTCTGTCATATTATAATGCTGGATGGAGAGACATACAATCATATTATATATCACGGTGTACTTACAGTAGCTCATTTTGAACTTCTACCCAAATAATTCTTCTCTTCTCCATTAGGTCTATGACATTACGTGATTGAAAAAAGACTAGTTGAATCTTTCTAAGCTCTATGAAGAAACAGTAAGTCTATTTTCCCTGCATGGGTCAGCATTAGAAATACAATTCTACTTCTCTGATAAAAGGAAATGAAGAAGAGAGGTAGAACGGAGGCTGAGTAGCTCGGTCAGGAGTTGAAGCTGGGCTGCCAGGAACTTTGCAATGGGATAGAAGTGTAGTTCTGATAATGACTCATGCAGGGAAAATAGACTTTCTGTTTCTGCATAGAGCTTAGAGTGATTCAGCTAGTCTGTTTTTAATCATATGATGTAATAACTCTAATGGAAAGGAGAAGAATTAACTGGGAAGAAGGTTAAAACAAGCAATTGAAAGTACACAATGCTATATGATAATTGCAAGATATTAAGAATATAACATTTTTCATGGAAGTGCTTCTTTAACATACATGAAAAGACAAATACTTTTAAAAACTTGTGATGGGGACACAGGCAAGCTTCAACATAGGCCACTGGGAATCCAAAGTAAAAACTTTGATTGTAGCACTTCTTTAAGGGTAACTTTTGGACACCCCTATGGCTCTAGTTAGTGTGACCCCAATTTCTGCACCAACTACAGTTACACCCTAAAAATGTGCAAAGTTCCAAAGACATGAGAAATTGGTGGAAAAATCATAGAGTGATGTCTTTAATATATAGGTAATTTACATTCTTCTAATTCCTCACCTCACCTGGCATCAGCCTAGTTAGACAATGTCTCTTTAGAATGTTCTTGGGTGGAGCTGTTGGCTGCAATATGGGCATCAGCCACCCCCATATGATCCCCGAGCTACTAAGGCTTTATATAATGTTGTCACATAATAGACTGTGTGCAGAAATATAAGAAATTAAATTGCTATCTTATATTCCAAACCTAAAGCTCTCACATTTCTGCTTAATAGAATGAGCAGCTTGTAGAGTTTGTCTAGTTATCCATATGGTCTATGCCTCATTGAGCTAATACATGGGTTTTACAATTGTATAGTATAGCTCGTCATTTTATGGTGCCAAGGTCATTGGACATTTTATTGCCTGCTGTTTTCAGCACTTACCAAAGAAACACACAGAGATTGGAAGGCTGCACACATATATCAGCTAAACAATAGTGTACAAAAGAAAAGGGTAGGAGCAAATGACAGAGGAGATGATAACAAGTTTAACAGAAAATTGCATCTAATTGGAAAATAGTGCCCCTCCAAAGAGGAACAAATAGCACTATTCATTTGAAGATTGAACTAAGAAAGAAATATGCTGTTAACTGCTTAGCTATTTCGCTGTCAAGTTCTACCCTTTTCTCCTGCTGTAAGATGTAGATTTACACAGTCCACCTGGATGTACAATCCATGAGCTTAGGAAGATGTGGTCAGAATGCTCTCCGCTCCACTGTCTGAATATATAGTACATCAACTGGGCATCCAGATAAGTGATAGTAAAAATCCTCTCGCTCAAATCTTCTTAAATAGCTCTGCATGTTGAAAAGACTGTATATATATATATATATATATATATATATATAAAGGTACTATTGACTTAAAATTCTCACCAGATGTCGATACCAACCCACCCAGTCCACACAGGTAAAGAAATCAACCCATAGATGTCCATAAATTAAGTTATGTGTAATAATGGGAAATGGCACAGTAAAAAAGTATTGAAAATGCTTACTGAAATTTAATTAGTACTTTGTACAAAAACCTTTGTTGGTGATGACAGTTTCAAGATACCTCCAGTATGGAGAAACTAGTCGCATGCATTTCTCAGATTGGATTTTGGCCCATTCTTCAACACAAACACTCTTCAAATCCTGATGGTACCGTGGCTTCTTCTATGAACTCGGAGCTTTAATTCCTTTGATAAATTTTCTGTTGGAGTCAGGTCAGGTAATTGACTGGGCCTTTCTAACAGTTTTATTTTCTTTCTCTGAAATCATTTGAAAGTTTTCTTGGCTATGTGTTTTGGATCATTGTCTCGATTCATCTTTATCATCTTGGTAGATGACAGCAGGTGTGTCAGTACATTTGTCCATTCATCCTTCCTTCAATTATATGAAGTTTACCAGTGCCATATGCTGAAAAACAGCCCCACACCATGATGTTCCCACCTCCAAAATTTACTGTTGTTATGGTGTTTTTGGGTAGATATGCACTGCCTTTTGGCCTCCAAACATGGTGTATATTATGGCATCCAAAGATTTCAGTTTTGGTCTCATCTGACCAGACTATATTCTCCCAGTATTTCACAGGCTTGTCAAATGTTGTTGAGCAAACTTTAAACATGTTTGAACATGCTTTTTTGTTCAGCAATGGAATCTTGCATGGTGAGCAAACAGGTTATGGAAGCTGAGTGTAATATTTATTGTTTTCTTTGAAACAATTGTAGTTGCCGATTCAAGGTCTTTCTGTAGCTGTTCACAGGTGGTCTTTGGCTTTTGGACATCTATTCTAATAATTAGTTTCGCTCTTCTGTCTGAAATCTTGCGGGGAGTACCTGGTCATTATGGTGAAGTGATGTTCTTTCCACTTCCAGATTATGGCTCCAACAGTGCTCCCTGGATACTTCAGTAGTTTATAAACTTCTGTAACCTATGTCATCAGTATGTTTTGCAACAATAAGATTCAGACAGTCTTGAGACAGCTCACTGGTTTTACTCATATTGAGATGTTTATTGTGTGTTAGTGAGAAACCTATTTATAGGCCATCAGTGACAGGATTACTTTATAATTACTGATTTCAGCTGGTGTCATGGCTTACTATGGCTTTTTGCACCTCTCTTTCTTAATGCGTTCAATACTTTTTCCTTGTGTTATTTCTCATTGTTATACATAACTTAATTTATGGACATCTATGATTTGATTTATTTGCTTGTGTGGATTGAATAGGTTGTAAACAACATCTGATGAGAATTCTATGTCAATAGCACCTCTAGAAATATATTTACTTATAAAATTGGTGACCTGTTCAATATTTATTTCACCCACTGTCTATCCCTTGTTCAGAAAATAACAATTGACTGTGTAAATGTTCTCTTTTAACAGTACAATTAAAGGGGCTTTCTGGGAAAGAAAACTTTAATTGTTCATTCTCAGAGCTCAGCATGTACAGTATATGTGTGATTGATGGGAGTTCAGCCCTTATGTAAAATTGTACTAGCCTTGCATCGTGGGGGTCCTAGGTTTAAATCACACCAAGGACAACATCTGTAAGGAGTTTGTATGTTATCCCTGTGTTGGCGTAGGTTGCCCCCTCAAGACACACTGATATGGAATTTAGATTATGATTCAGTGATGATGTTGCATGTCAAGAGCTATGGAAATAATTGGAGCCATATTGTTAAGGGGCTCGCTGAACGCACCAAATAATAAAGATGAAATAATATATAAGGTGCGTTCGCAGCCCAGGGCCCACCGTGCAGAGTTGACCAACTGCTGCTAAACAATGAGGGAAAGGCTTGTAGGAGTAAAGCCGGACACCAGTGTGTAACCACTGAACCGGTGCTAACAGACACGTGCACCGTTACTTCACGTAACACGTGCCTGCCGGCGAACAACCGCAACCTGTTAACGTCACAGTACACGGGGTGTGAACCACTGCTGCAACGTGTGCAGTATCCGCCCTGACGGACGCCACTAACTAGCCTAATAACCGGGCTGGAAAGCGCTACTAAAGCGCACGGTGTAACTAGCGGACGCTGCGACAGCAGTGGCCAAGGAGGCCTATACTGGCCGACGCCCTAGGCGCTAGTGATGGATGTGGAGCAACACTGCGGCGCTATGCAGTGTAAAGCTAACATACTGACTCTAATCCCTCACCCTAACTCATACGTAATATCCAAGGAGGGGGGAATTATAATGCGTCAGTCACTAGGCTCATTCATCCATCATCACATATACACTATGCATTAGCCTCAGAGTCTATCATAGGGCATGGCGGGGCGGCCTTGCGCACCTTTTATAGCCGTGCCCTTCTGGGACCTTCCTGATCCTCCAGATGGACCAATTGGAACTGAAGAAGGACCTGAGCATGTGACTCCCGATCCCCAATGGGAGATCGTCTCCTGAGCATGCTCAGTAAGGCGAAGGGAGAACCTAGACTCTGGAGTCTTTTGCTGCTGGACAGGCTGCATTGCCATAACTGGACCAGAGGTGGCAGCAGCAACCGAACCCACGATGCTGGTGTGGGCAGAATGCCGGGATCGTGGAGTCTGCTGAGCAGGCTCCACTGTGGCCGGAGGGGAATGGGAGACCACAGATGGCAAGGCTCGGGATTCCCGCTGTGCAGCGCCTGGAAACCCGACGCCTAACATTACCCCCCTCCTAGGGCCCCCTCCCCTCTGAGCCTCGCTGTGCTCAAATGCCGCGATAAGGAGCGGGGCATGGATATTCTCCACTGGCTTCCAGGTCTGAGCCTCTGGACCATGACCCTTCCAGTCCACCAATAAAATTTTTTGCCACGCACCACCCTGCATCCCACGATAGCATTGACCTCGAACTCGTCCGAAGACAGGTCAGATGTCTTGGCAGATGACTCGGAAAACTGGGACAAGTGGACTGGCTTAAGGAAGGACACATGAAAGGTGTCAAAAATGGCCAAGTGGGGAGGAAGAGCCAGGCGATAAACCACAGGGTTGACCTGCTTCAGGACCTTGAAGGGACCGATGTATCGCGGTGCAAACTTGGTGGACTCGGCCCACAGCCTGATATTTTGGGCAGAGAGCCACACCATGTCACCAGGGGCAAAAGTTGGAGCGGGATGCCGATGCGTGTCGGCGGACACCCTTATTCTCTCCATAGAGGCCCGGATGGCATCCTGAATGCGATCCCAGATATCGCAAGCCTCCACTGCCCAGTCTGCCACCCTGGAATCAGTGGAAGATACTGGCATCCGGACAGGAACGCGCGGATGCTGGCCGTAATTAAGGAGGAATGGGGTCTGACCGGTGGAATCAGCCACTGCATTATTCAGAGCAAATTCTGCCCACGGTCGTAAGGATGCCCAGTCATCCTGCCTGGTCGAGACAAAATGTCGCAGGTATGTGACCAGAGTTTGGTTAGCTCTCTCAACCAACCCGTTCGTCTCGGGGTGATAGGCGGAGGACAAATTTAGCTCAATGCTGAGCAGACTGCAGAGCTTCCTCCAAAACCGAGATGCAAATTGGGGACCCCGGTCACTAACTATCTTGTCTGGCATACCGTGCAGACGAAATACGTGTTTTATGAACAGCGTGGTGAGACTTCGAGCAGAAGGCAGCCGCGCAAGTGGCACCAGATGCACCATTTTAGAAAAATGATCGGTGACCACCCAGATGACCGTACTGCCACTGGATTTGGGATGGCTGACCACAAAATCCATGTTGACCATCTACCCGGCCCATCTGCTACCGGCAAGGGGTACAGTAACCCAGCCGGCCTCTGCCTAGAGGACCTGTTCCGTGCACAGGAGACGCATGCCTGAATGTACTCTCTCATGTCCCGAGCCATGTGCAGCCACCAATAGGTCCTTGCCAGGAGTTCTGTGGTCCGTCTAGTACCAAAATGACCACCCACCCTGGAAGCGTGAGCCCACGCGAGAACCTCTGGCCGCAGGCGGGGAGGGACAAAGGTCTTGCCCGGCGGCACTGACTCAAGAGCAACCGGGGCCACGGTCCTCAGACTCTCATAGGGGACGATTAGCCGAGACTCAGCCTCCTCCTCCGCTGACACCACCGAGCGAGAGAGAGCATCAGCCTGGACGTTCTTCTCACCGGACAGATAGTGCAGGGTGAAGCGAAGTGGGAGAAGAAAAGTGACCACCTGGCTTGGCGAGAGTTTAACCGCTGGGCCATTTGTAAGTACACCAGGTTTTTATGGTCGGTGTGTACCTGGAAGGGAAACTGGGTTCCCTCCAGGAGATGTCTCCATTCGGAGAAGGCCAACTTCATTGCCAGCAACTCCCTGTCCCCGATGGAGTAGTTTCTCTCCGCTGGTGAGAAGGTCTTGGAGAAAAAGAAGCAGGGATGCTTCCGACCTTGGGCATCCTTCTGGAAAAGGACTGCCCCTGCACCGATGGAGGAGGCATCTACCTCTAGGATAAAGGGTTTATCCACATCAGGACGATGGAGCATAGGAGCGCCAGCAAAATGGGTCTTAAGAGATGAGAAGGCCGCGGAGACCTGTTCCAACCAAACCTTTGGATTGGCTCCTTTTTGGTGAGGGTGACCAAAGGAGCCACCAGTGTGGAGAAGTGGGGAATGAACTGGCGGTAATAATTAACGAAGGCCAAAAAATGCTGCACCGCTTTAAGAGAGTGGGGCTCCTGCCAGTCCATTACCGCCTGCAATTTGCCAGGATCCATAGCCAAGCCCTAGGCCGAGATTATATAGCCCAATAACGGCAAGGACTCCTGCTCAAATTGACACTTCTCCAACTTGGCGAAGAGAGAATTCACCCGCAAACGGTCGAAGACTTTACCGACGTCTCTCCGGTGAGAGGCCAAATCTGGAGAGAAGATGAGGATGTCATCCAGATAGACCACCACCGAGGTGGAGAGCATATAGCGAAAGACATTCACGAAATCCTGGAAGACAGCAGGTGCGTTACAGAGGCCGAAGAGCATGACCAGATACTCATAGTGGCCATCCCTGGTATTAAAGGCTGTCTTCCTCTCGTCCCCTTCCCGTATGCGGATCAAGTTGTAAGCCCCCCGTAAATCTAGCTTAGTGAAGATCCGGGCCCCCCCGCAACCTTTCAAACAACTCTGAGATCAGGGGAAGAGGGTACTTGTTTTTCACGGTTATAGCATTGACACCTCTGTAATCAATGCAATGATGCAGCTCTCCACTCTTCTTCTGTACGAAGAAGGACTCTGCCCCTGCTGGTGACACCGACTTCCTAATAAACCCTCTTGCCAGGTTCTCCCAGATATATTGTGACATGGCCTCCATCTCCGGGAGGGATAGAGGGTACACGCGGCCTCGAGGAGGCTCCGCGCCTGGCAAAAGGTCTATCGGACAGTCGTAGGGGCGATGAGGCAGAAGCGTCTCAGCAGATTTTTTAGAACAAACGTCCGCGTACTGCTGGTAGTGTCTGGGAAGCGCAGAGAGATCCGCAGGCACTTTGGTAGATGCTACTTGAACGCTGCCCCTCATGCACCTTCCCTCACAGTGCTTTCTCCAACCCAGTATTCTTCCCGAGGACCACTCAATATGAGGAGAGTGGCAACGGAGTCAGGGAACTCCTAGGAGAACCTGGTCGATGCCCTCGGGCATAATGAGCAAAGACAAGGTCACGTTCATGCACCTTCCCTCACAAGGTCTCATGGTGGGATGGCGAGATTGAGAGCCCCAAGGGTGCTGTCTGGTGTGAAATCTGGGATGGTAGGGTTGAACCGTTGACCACCCTGATGGTCACGGGGTGAGGAAGTGGCACCAAAGGAACTGCGTGCTTTTGGGCGAAGGCCGAGGACATAAAGTTTCCCTCTGCCCCGGAGTCCACACAGACCTCTACCTCCCAGGTGGAAGCACCGCTCTCTAACG
This sequence comes from Dendrobates tinctorius, assembly GCF_039654945.1. Lineage (NCBI taxonomy): Eukaryota > Metazoa > Chordata > Amphibia > Anura > Dendrobatidae > Dendrobates > Dendrobates tinctorius. The sequence continues at coordinate 42,140,539 of NW_027361675.1, forward strand.
TCCCTCGGAAGAACAACTTGGAGCAGAAAGTTCCTTTATCAAGTAGACCTCCTCCAACTACCACTGGACGCGATCGTTTTTCCGACCGCTGAGGGCACCTGTTAGCCAGGTGACCAGACTGTCAACACTGGTAACAGCGTGCGGAGATTCGCAGTGGGCGTGACTTGTGACCGGTGCGAGACATCTCCATAGGCTCTGGAGGCATGAATCCCATAGTGGGGGGTTCAAGAGGTTTAGAGAAGGCGGGAGCCAACCTAACCCTCTGTCTGGATTGTGCACGCTCCAACCCGCCCTCCGTAAAACGGACATCTATGCGGGTGGAAAGGGTGTATCAGCTCCTCCAGACTAACGGGAACCTCCCTGGTAGCTAGAGCATCTTTAACATGCTCCACCAAACCTCTCCAGAACACAGGGACGAGTGTCTTATCAGGCCATTCCAGCTCGGAAGCCAGTGTCCGGAAGTGGATGGCATAATGGCTGACCGAGAGGGATCCCTGTGTCAGTGCTAATAATTGGAGAGAGGTGTCATGAGTGACCCATGGCCCCAAAGACACCTGCTTTAGAGACATTAGAAACTGAGCAGCGCTGAGAACCACGGGGTTACCACGCTCCCACAGTGGAGTGGCCCATTCTAACGCCCTGCCCGACAGGAGGGAGATGAAAGACCCCACCTTAGCCTGCTTGGAAGGGAATCACATGGCCAGTAACTCAAGCTGGATAGACCACTGACTCACGAATCCCCTACAGGTGGCGCTGTCACCCGAGAACTTGTCGGGCAATGGGAGACGGGATAATGTCGGTGCAGGAATGGATGTAGAGGCGCGGGAGACCGCCTCTGCTGCCGCCTGGACGGCAACTGCAGATGACGTCTGCAGCTGAGGCTGAGCGCTCGAGAGCGGACAACCTGCCCTCCAGCTGCTGGACATATCACTGCAGGCGCTGCTCGTCCGTCATTGTTAACCAGGCCCTGGCGCTATGATAATGTAAAGGGGCTGGCAGAACGCATCAAGTAATAAAGATGAAATAATATATAAGGTGCGTTCGCAGCCCAGGGCCCACCGTGCAGAGGTGACCAACTTCTGCTAAACAATGAGGGAAAGGCGTGTAGGAGTAAAGCCGGACACCGGTGCGTAACCACTGAACCGGTGCTAACAGACTCGTGCGCCGTTATTTCACGTAACACGTGCTTGCCGGCGAACAACCACAACCTGTTAACGTCACAGGTCACGGGGTGTGAACCACTGCTGCAACGTGTGCAGTATCAGCCCTGACGGACGCCACTAACCAGCCTAATAACCGGGCTGTAAAGCGCTACTAAAGTGCACGGCGTAACTAGCGGATGTTGCGATAGCAGTGGCCAAGGAGGCCTATACTGGCCGACGCCCTAGGCGCTAGCGGTAGATGTGGAGCAACACTGCGGCGCTATGCAGTGTAGAGCTATCGTACTGGCTCTAATCCCTCACCCTAACATACGTAATATCCAAGGAGGGGGGAATTATAATGCGTCAGTCACCAGGCTCATTCATCCATCATCACACATACACTAAATGCATTAGCCTCAGCGTCTATCATAGCGCCTTTTATAGCCGTGCCCTTCCGGGACCTTCCTGATCCTCCAGATGGACCAATCGGAACTGGATAAGGACCTGAGCATGTGACTCCTGATCCCCAATGGGAGATCGTCTCCTGAGCATGCTCAGTGGAGCGAAGGGAGAACATAGACTCTGGAGTCTTTTGCTGCTGGACAGACTGCATTGCCATAACTGGACCAGAGGTGGCAGCAGCAACCAAACCCACGATGCTGGTGTGGGTGGAACGCCGGGATTGTGGAGTCTGCTGAGCAGGCTCCACTGCGGCTGGAGGGGAATGGGAGACTGCAAATGGCAAGGCTCGGGATTCCCGCTGTGCAGCGCTCGGTACCCGACGCCTAACACATATAAGTGAGTCAAATAAGTACCGTATATACTTGAATATAAGTCGAGTTTTTCAGCCCCCTTTTTGGGCTGAAAAAGACCCCCCTCGACTTATATTTGGGTCACGGTTCAAACTTACCTGGTCCCCGTCATCTCCGCGGTCCCCGGTATGTGTCTGCGGTCCCCTGCAGCCTGTCAGTGTCCCGGCGGCGGTGTTACAAGTCGATGTGCGCCGCTCTCTCCTGCCTTCCGTCTTCTGGCAGTGACGTACAGGGGGCGCGATGACGTGGATAGCACGCGCCCTCTGCCTGAGTCACTGAAGAGCCGGCAACGCTCAGGAGCAGCTGTCAGCAACGGAGGTGAGTACGGTATATAGTGTTTTTTTTTAATTCCATCAGGGGCAGCAGCAACATGATAGGATTACCGGTAATCCTATCACTTGGCCAATAAATTATCATGCATTGGGGCCACTATTACGGTACTCACTGTGCAGCATTTATGGGGGCATATGTTGTGCAGCATTATGGTACCGGTATTTGGGCCACCATTATTCACTGTGCAGCATTTATGGGGGCATATGTTGTGCAGCATTATGGTATTTGGGCCACCATTATTCACTGTGCAGCATTTATGGGGGCATATGTTGTGCAGCATTATGGTATTTGGGCCACCATTATTCACTGTGCAGCATTACTTTTATTCTTATCTATTTTTATTTTTGAAATTTACCAGTATCTTCGGCAATTCCCACCCTAGGCTTATACTCGAGTCAATAAGTTTTCCCAGGTTTTTGAGGCAAAATTAGGTGGGTCGGCTTATACTCGGATCAACTTATACTCGAGTATTTACGGTAAATAGACCATCACTGGTTTGTAGTATAAAAGTGCTGTGACACTCTATTTACCTAAATGGGTCTGAGATGTGTTACTAGGTTTAACAACACATGTAGGTGATACACTGGTGCTAAATAAGCATTGAAGGGACTGCCCCTGTTAAATTTCCCTGTCACTCTCTGACAACGGGATTGAACACACTCCGGCAGGGAGACACATCATTTTACGCTCACATCTGCGTTCCTGTGACGTGATTTCTGCAGTGCATCAGCACTGCTATGTATAGCACAACCGATCGGATGAACGCGGCTTCAAGTCCCTCGAGGGAACTATTAAATACAGTGAAAAGAAAAGTAAAAAGTTTTTAATAATATGAAAAAAAACTTAAAAGTTCAAATCACCCCCTTTTACCCCGATGAAAATAAAACAATTTCCGTATTTTTATAACCATAAGACGCACCAGACCATAAAACGCACCTAGGTTTTAGAGGAGGAAAAAAAAAATTAAAGCAAAAAATGTGGTCAATTCTATACTTAATATTCCCCCATCCTGTTATGCATGGCTCTCTTATCTCTATCTTGGTATGCAGGGCCCCATCTCTGTCCTGGTATTCATGGCCCCCTCATCCCCATTCTTGTATGCAGGGCCCCATCTCTGTTCTGGTATGCATGGCCCCATCTTTATCCTGGTATAATTGGCCCCATCCCCATCCTGGTATGCAGGGACCCATTCTTTTACTGGTATGCTGGTCCTCCATCTCCATCCTGGTATGCATGGCCCCAATTCCTGTCTTGGTATGAAGGGACTCCATCTCTGTCCTGGTATACATGACCCAATCCTTATCCTGGTATGATTGGCCCCATCCTGGTATGTATATCTCCTTTATCTCTTTCCTGGCATGCAGGGCTCCCATCTCTGTCCTGGTGTGCATGGTTCCCTCATCCTGGTATGCAGGGCCCAATCTCTGTTCTGGTATGCATGGCCCTATCCTTATCCTGGTATGGTTGGCCCACATTCCCATCCTGGTATGCAGGGACCCATCCTTATCCTCGTGTGCAGGACCTCCATCTCCATCCTGGTATGCATGGCCTCAATCCCTAACCTGGTATGCAGGAACCCCATCTCCGTCCTGGTATGCATGGCCCCATCCTTATCCTGGTATGATTGGCCCCATCCCCATCCTGGTATGCAGGGACCCATTCTTTTACTGGTATGCTGGTCCTCCATCTCCATCCTGATATGCATGGCCCCAATTCCTGTCTTGGTATGAAGGGACTCCATCTCCGTCCTGGTATACATGACCCAATCCTTATCCTGGTATGATTGGCCCCATCCTGGTATGTATATCTCCTTTATCTCTTTCCTGGCATGCAGGGCTCCCATCTCTGTCCTGGTGTGCATGGTTCCCTCATCCTGGTATGCAGGGCCCAATCTCTGTTCTGGTATGCATGGCCCTATCCTTATCCTGGTATGGTTGGCCCACATTCCCATCCTTGTATGCAGGGACCCATCCTTATCCTCGTGTGCAGGACCTCCATCTCCATCCTGGTATGCATGGCCTCAATCCCTAACCTGGTATGCAGGAACCCCATCTCCGTCCTGGTATGCATGGCCCCATCCTTATCCTGGTATGATTGGCCCCATCCTGGTATGTATATCTCCTTTATCTGTTTCCTGGCATGCAGGGCCTCCATCTCTGTCCTGGTATGCATGGTCCCCTCATCCTCATCCTGGTATGCAGGGCCCCCATCTCTGTTCTGGTATGCATGGCCCTATCCTTATCCTGGTATGGTTGGCCCACATTCCCATCCTGGTATGCAGGGACCCATCCTTATCCTCGTGTGCAGGACCTCCATCTCCATCCTGGTATGCATGGCCTCAATCCCTGACCTGGTATGCAGGAACCTCATCTCCATCCTGGTCTGCATGGCCCCATCCTTATCCGTGTATGCATGGCCCCATTCTTATCCTGGTATGCATGGCACCATCCTTTTTCTGGTATGATTAGCCCCCTTCACCTTTCTGGTATTCACGGCCCCAAGCAGAAAAAAAAAACATTCTTACCTTCCTGCACTCCCTCGCAGCATCCTGCTCCGGTGCCAGCAGCTGCTTTATGCTTGTAAGCAGCGCATGGCAGTGATGTCATGCACTGCTTACAAGTCGCCAAGGACAGCTGCCGGAATACTCACTGTTCTCCATGCCAGGACTGTGTTCGTGGAGCGCAGTGAGTATTCATTGCTTTTTAGCTAGCACAGTGTCAGCTGCAGCCGCCAGGTTCCTGCAACTGCTGGGCTTTCATGTGTGACGCTACTAAAGGGAAGGAATATTCATTGCATTCCACGCCTACGGGAGTGGAATGCAGTGAATGTTCATTGCTTTAAGTAGCCGGGACACTCAAACGCTGGGCACCTCTAAGAAGCCAGCTGCTGCGGCTAACACTGCTTGCTATTAAAGAGAAATTAATTTTCCATGGGTGTAGAATGGAGTGAATATTCATTTCTCTTTAGCAGCGGGAACAGGAGTAAGGCCGGGGTCACACTAGAGAGGAATACGGACGAGTGAGAGGCGTTAAAAGCACGCATTACACACGGACAAATGATTCTCTATGGGGTAGCTCCCAACAGCTGTATATTTCTCATCCGTATTGTACGGTCCGTGCCAATCGCAGCATGCTGCGATTGTCAGCGTACTACGCCCGTAGTACGCCAATGCAAGTCTATGGATGTACAAAAAATACGGATTACACACGGACCACACGTGTGACTTGCGAGAAATACGCTGGTCTTTTGGCAGGTGACAGGAAATGGGCCAATCCATCATCACGAAGCTTAGACATGCTAATTAGCTCAAAAAGCGCTCCAGACATCCAGGAAGTACACCTCTACGGAGTCCTGCATCATCATGGCGGCATATTTCCTCAGTGTGGAGATGCTGATTGTACTAGTGCAGGAGCGACCGGAAATCTGGGACCAACGTGATACCCATTATGCCAACCGGGCAAGAAAGGAGGCGTCATGGAGGCGCAGCGCACATGTCGCCAGATGTTCCACGATTTTGGTGATCGGCCACTTGAGGAGCAGCAGCAAATGAGTAAGTACTACCCAAAAAGTGTTTAATATGACCTCACATCAAAAAAGGCATTTAGAATCAGGGCCCCCCCCCCCTTCCTGTGCGTGGACTTTTTGCCTCATGAGGCGGGTAGATTTTTATGTGACCCATGGTTTTACACTGACATAATTTGGCCCAGGCCACAAGCTCCTCATCCTCCTAGCCAACCAAGTTATTAAGTGTAGTTACTTGATGCCTGAACTATTGTGACCCTGTGTATCTGGCCTGGATGCCCCAATTATATATGCCACCCTGGGTAGAAAGCACACCCTAGAAGGCCACATGCCTAGGCTACTGGTAGCAAATTTGACCTAGCAAATATGTGAAATTGAGAATATTTCCTGTCACATTGCAGTGGAAGATGGATGAGACGCTGGCGCAGCATCCGCGACCAATACAGGCGAGAACGTCAGCAGTGGGCCAGGAGTGGTGATGCGGGCAACACAAAGCGAAAATATATTTATTATGATCGCCTCTCCTTCCTCGCTCCTATTCTGGATCTGAGACCGTAAGTAGATACCTCACACCACATTACACAGATACTTTACAGGGCCAAAAAAATTGATTTATTTTTGGCTCTGTTCTATTTCATAACAGAACTCAGTCCAACTGTACGGAGAGAGAAACTGGCTCAGATACCGAGCCCATCATAGATCCTGGGTCTGTAGGGGAAGAGGTGGCTGTCCCATCTTCTCCAACTCCAAGAAGCATGGGTGAAGATTCCTCTCAGGAAAACCCAGTGCCTGCACCACAAACCCCACCACCAGTACCATATCCACAAGCAGGACCGTCTGCTGCTGCACCATCAGCCATACAGGAGGAGCAGGGCAACATCAGCAGCAGCCCAACTGCCCAGATCCGGGGCTCCCCACAGCCTGCTGGACCATCCCGGTGAGGAAGAAGGCGGCACCATATCCCTGCCCAAGATACCTGTACCAATGTTGACACAGGGGTACTGAACTATCTGGCTAGAGTCATTAATGATGATGGCAAGGAGGCATACTCATGCAGCCTGGCCCTTTATCTTTGTGCCCTTTCCCGTGAGGTGAGGCTACGTATTCGAGGATGTTTTCAGATCCTGCTTGATGCAACCACACACCCCAATACCCCATATGAGTTATTTGAATATCTGGAGAGGTGGCAGCTCTCACCCAGGAATCTGATGCGCCTTAAACACCCCACACACATGCTTGTTCAAGCAGGCTCTGAGGATCCTCAAATACCTGGGCCTACACCTCACCCCCTTCCTCCCCCTATCCAACCTTTCCAACAGCAGCCACATATGTCTGGCTCTAGCCAACCTCACCAATATGGCCACTTGTTCCCACCCAGTGTTGGAGACTTGTCCCAACCTGGTTGGGGACGACATGGCTATTTTGGTGGGTATGAGACACGGGCCTACCAGCCCCAACAAGAGGCCCCTCTCCAGTATCACACTGGCCATTACCAACCACAATCACAGGAGGCAGTACACTACCCACATCATGGTCAACAGTATGCCCCCACACAGGGCGATGGCCAAGTTGGGCAAAGTAGCCAGCAGCAAACACAGGCTGGTCTTCCACCTTCTCCTCCCCCGACCTACCAAAATATATAATTTTGCCATTTTGGTATTGCCTAATTGTTTTGTGGTTGTTTTGTTTGTCAGAAAATGTTATTTGTACCCAATTTTCACATCTGCACAAAGGCCAATTTGGCCCATTGCCACATTTATCATACGGCAATAATATGTTTTTCTAAAAAAAAAAATAAGGCAAAAGTAAACATTTGTCTACTACATTTTACGTCTCTGTCTCAATTCTAAAAAAAAGGTGTCAGCATACTAACATACACTTACCAATGCAATTAAACAGTCATAGAATCATAAGAGGTTTAAATATATATATTTAGACAGACATAAACTAAAAAATTATAACAAAGACACAGCATGCTCTTGCCAAGAAGTTTCCCCCTCAGGTGACATAAAGTAATTTGTGAAAATATCACGCACTTTGAGCACAGAGAGCGGTCTACGTTGAGGTTTGATAGGTGGTCTTGCCCTACGCACATTGTCCGACCCACGCACAACACCAGCAGAGGAGGAACAATCTTGTATCCTGGTGAAGTTATGAAGAACCACACAGGCTTTAACAACTTCATTAACATTTTATTCACTCAGCTGAATGGCAGACTGGAGTACCCGCCATTTGGCACAAAGAATGCCAAAGGAACACTCCACCAGTCGCCGAGCACGTGATAGGCGCAAGTTAAAAATTCTGCGCCGGTGGTCCAGGTTGCGTCGGGGATATGACCTCATGACATAGCGCGTTAACGGAAACGCCTCATCTGCCACAAGGACATAAGGGACTGATTCTTGAGTGGAACCTGGTAGCTGGCGTGGTGGTAGATCCAACTGGTTGGTGCATAGCTGCCGACCCATAATGGAAGTATTGAAGACTCTAGCGTCTCCCGTCCTTCCATAGGCTCCAATGTCAACAATTATAAACTTGTATTGAGGGTCGGCCAGAGCCAACAATACAACAGAAAAGTATTGTTTAGAATTGAAGAATTGGGAGCCAGAGTTCGGCGGCTTATGCACCCAGATATGTTTGCCATCAAGGGCCCCATTACAATTAGGAAACTGGCATTCCTCCTCAAAGTCCCTTGATATCCTCAACCAGTCTTCCATCCTGGGCTTGGGCATGACGAGCTGATGTAGTCTTGACCATATTTCACTCCATGTCGACCTGACTATGCCAGAAGTGGTAGACCTTCCAATGAAAATCTCATGGTGGAGGGCGGCATAAGACAGGCCAGTGGACAGGAAGCTGAAGAACAATAGAGATGGAACATTTTAGAATGCACAAATTGACAAAAGACCAGGTACATACATACCAAACTTGTTAGTGATTCAGATCTACTAACACACATATATTTGGTCGCACAATGACTATGTGATATTCAGTAAATATTACACATAACATTCTGGTCTGTAAGTTTAAATATATCTGGAATAAAGTGCTGCAGAATATGTCGGCGCTATAGAAATAACATTTATTATTATATTATTATTAAGATGAGGGCATTAAACTTAGTCCAAAAAGCAAAAAATACATACTTTGGGCAACACATCATGAACACAGAGAATGTGGTTGTGTAGTACATACCGTAATGTGAGTAGAAGTCGCTCCTCTGTCGATATAGCTTCGCGCATCCTTGTGTCCTGAAAGGTTATCCCAGGGCGCACTGTCTCCAAGAGTAGATCAAATGTTGCAAGGCTCATGCGACAGTATTGGTAAAATTTTTCTGGATGCTCCCGCAGAAAAAAATAGAGGCTGTGAAAATGACCTCTTGTGAGTCGTTGCCTCAAAAGTGGATGGACCCACATGCTTCTCCTCCTCCGCGGATCCACTATCACTGGGTATGGTTGACCAACGCGGCGTGACAAAAGCCAGTTGAAGAGAACCTGCTCAGTTGTGTTGAAACTCAGACTGTCTGCCATGTTGCACATACAACACTAACACACCTAGTCAAGGCAAGGTCACAAATGGACAGAATGGAGGCAGCCACCTGTTCCTGAGCCAATAAATAGGGTGCATGCTAATGATTTAAATAGTTTGCAGTCCTCAAAACCATTAAATGTCCATTTTGCAAGCCTGCAAGAAAATCTCGCCATACGGATGCCATACGGATTACATACGAATGCTGATATGCGCAAAATACGCAACCACACCTTGCTTGCGGATAACATACGGAGAACTATTTAGGGGTCATTCATCCGTATTACGCATGTAAAATACGGATCGTATTTTGTGTCGGTTAGTGTGACCCCGGCCTAAGCCGCAGCCGCCGGCTACTGCCTCCTGTGACCCGCTGCTGCCGCACCCCGACCTCCCCACCACAGTGAGTTTAGGGGCACCTGAACTATAAGATACACCCCCCATTTTCCCCCACATTTTTGTAGGAAGGAAGTGCATCCTATAGTCCAAAAAATACAGTAAAAAAAAAAATTTGAAAAGTACACAGATTTGGTATCGCTGCATTCGGAAATGTCCAATCTTTCAAAATATAAAATAAATGAATCCGAGCGGTAAACAGCATAGCGAAAAAAATCAAAACTCTAGAACTACATTTTTTGGTCGCCGCAACATTGCAATAATATGCAATAAAAGGTGATCAAAGCATCTTATCTTCCTCAAAGTGGTATCAATAAAAGCGTTAGCTCAGGATGCAAAAATGAAGCCCTCATACAGCCTCATATCCTGATAAATAAAAACATTATGGTATCGGAAATGGTGACAAAAGAAAATTTTTTTTTTACAAATTTCTGAATTTTTTTCAACACTTAATAAAAAAATACATGTTTAGTATCTGCGAACTCGTACTGACTTGGAGAATCATATTGTTATATAGTGCACATGGTAACTAAAAATACAATTGTAGAATGACACCTTTTTCAATTTCAACGTACTTGGAATTTTTTTTTCCTTTTCCAGTGTACTATATGGTAGAATGAATGAATTCTTTCAAAAGTACAACTCGTCCTGCAAAAAACAAGTACTCATACTGCTTTATTGATGTAAAAAGAAAAAAGTTATGGCTCTTGGAAAAAGGGGAGGAAAAACGGAAAATCCTCTAATGGTGAATCAGTTAAAGAGCCGATTCGGCACCTAAACTGTCCTTTCTAAATATCTATCTTTACACCCTAAGCACTTTTCTAATAACCTTTATTATAAAATACACTACACATAGCAGTAATGAGTGCCACCCCTCAGTTTCTAGCTCCTCCCTTAAATTAATCATCATCAAAAGGCAGAGATAGAAGCACTGAGTGACACCAAGGGCAACCCTACAATTTCTAGCACTGCCCTCCAACAAATTGGTATCGGGGCAGTGCTGGTGTCATGCACAGCTTCTATCACTGCCCCCTAACAGCATCTTATTTCACAGTTACAAGCAACGGCAGTGGAAATAGGAGCGGATACTGCGCTTACATCTCCCACAGATTCTATCACCATGACCATAAATTCAGGAAACCTCCAGTGGCCAGCAATGCAAGAAACTGTATTAAGTAACTGCAGCATTGCCCACTAGTGATGAGCGAGTATACTCATTAATCGAGATTTTAGGGCGTGCTCGTAAATTATGTTTGAGTCCCCTGCAGCTGCATGATTTGCGGCTCCTAGACAGCCTGAATATATGTAGGGATTTCCTAACAAACAGGCAATCACTGCATGTATTCAGGCTGTCCATGCAGCTACGGCGGTAGAAGCTAAATCTCCGAGCACATCCAAATACTTGGAGATCACCCGAGCATGCTCGGGAATTCTCGAGTAGCGAATATACTCGCTCATCACTATTGCCCACTAATGATGTCCTGTTCCAGGAGGGGTGATAGATGCTGCAGGCAAGTAGGTGCAACTCCAGCGTCCTCTCAAACTAAATGTCACAGACTATGTACTTAAAAGAAAAATATTTAGGGATTATCAACTACTGGGAAGAGTATGGTCAGGTCCATAGAGTCATTACAGACAGAGTGATCTATTTCAAGTGTTTATTTCTGTTTCTGTTGATGATTATGGCTTACAGCCATAATGCTAACGTGCTAACGAGTTAGGCTGGAGTCACACTAACCTGCGCAAAATACGCTCCGTATTTTACATGCGTAATACGGATGAATCACCACTAAATAGTGGTCCGTAGGTCATCCGTAAGCAAGGTGTGGTCGCGTATTTTGCGCATGTGTGTATCCGTATGTAATCCGTATGCAATCCGTATGGCGAGATTTTCTCGCAGTCTTGTAAAATGGACATTTAACGGTTTTGAGGCCTGCAAACAATTTAAATCATTAGCCTGCACCCTATTTAGACACTCAGAAACAGGTGGCTGCCTACATTCTGTACATTTGGCACCTTGCTTTCACGAGGTGTGTTGGTGTTCTTTGTGCAGCATGGCAGAGGGTCTGACATTCAATACAACTAAGCAGGTTCTCCTTACCTGGCTTTTGTCACGGCGCTTTGGGCAACCATATCCTGTGATAGTGGATCCGCGGAGGAGGAGACGCATGTGGGTCCATCCACTTTTGAGGCAACGACTCACAAGAGGTCATTTTCACCGCCTCTATTCGTCTCTGCGGGAGCATCCGGAGAAATTTTACCAGTACTGTCGAATGAGCATTTCCACATTTGATCGCCTCTTGGAGACAGTGCGCCCTGGGATCACCTTTCAGGACACTAGGATGCGCAAAGCCATATCTGCAGAGGAGCGACTTCTACTCACAATACGGTATGTACTACACAACCACATTCTCTATGTTCATAATGTGTGTGTTAATTTATGTTTTTTGGCCTTCTTGGACAAAGTTTAATACCCTCATCTTACTCAAAATATGTTTCACCTGACACAGCAGAATGTTACATCTAATATGTCCTGCATATCACTTAATCATTGTGCCACCAAATATGTGTGTGTTGTTCTCTCTCATTTCCTACCAAGTTTGGTCGGCATGTAACTGATTTTTTTTTACTTTAGCCATTCTAAACTGTACTATTTCTGTTGTTCTACAGCTTCCTGTCCACTGGCCTGTCTTATGCCGCCCTCCACCATGAGTTTCTCATTGGAATGTCAACCATTTCAGGCATAGTGAGGTCTACATGTGCCCAAATCTGGACAAGACTCCATCAGGTGGTCCTACCCGAGCCCAGGATGGAAGACTGGTTAAGGATTTCAAGGGACTTTGAGGAGGACTGCCAGTTTCCAAATTGTATTGGGGCCCTGGATGGCAAACATATCAGGGTGCGTAAGCCGCCGAACTCAGGCTCCCAATTCTTCAATTATAAACAATACTTGTATTGTTGGCTCTGGTAGACCCTCAATACAAGTTTATAATTGTTGACATTGGGGCCTATGGAAGGACGGGAGACTCTAGAGTGTTCAATACTTCCATAATGGGTCAGCGGCTACGCACCAACCAGTTGGATCTACCACCACCACGCCAGCTACCAGGCTCCCCCGAACAATCAGTCCCTTATGTCCTTGTGGCAGATGAGGCCTTTCAGTTATCACGCAATGTTATGAGGCCATATCCCCGGCACAACCTTGACCACAGGCGCAGAATTTTTAACTTGCGCCTATCACGTGCTAGGCGACTGGTGGAGTGTTCCTTTGGGATTCTTTGTGCCAAATGGCGGGTACTCCAGTCTGCCATTCAGTTGAGTGAGCAAAATGTGAATGAAGTTGTCAAAGCCTGTGTTGTTCTGCATAACTTCACCAGGATACATGATTGTTCCTCCTCTGATGGTGTTGTGCGTAGGCCGGACAATGTTTTCAGGGTGAGACCACCTATCATCCCTCAACGTAGACCGCTCTCTGGCCTCAAAGTGCGTGATATATTCACGAATTACTTTATCTCACCTGAGGGGGCAACTTCTTGGCAAGAGAATGCTGTGTCTATGTTATAATTTGTTTCTTTAATAAGTGTGTCTAAATATATATTACTCAAGCCTTTATGATTCTATGACTGTTTCATTGCATTGGTTGGTGTCTGTTAGTATGTTGTGAGGGATTGTGAAAAATCACACAGAGACGTTAACTAGAGTAGACAAATTTTTAGTTTTGCCTTTTTTTGTTTTGTTTTGTTTAAAGGCAAACATAATTTTGCCATAACACAAATTTGGCAATGGCCAAAATGACCCTTTGTGCCTTCTTTAACTTGGTGTAACATTAACATTACAGAAAAAAACTGCAACAAACATTATGCAATAACAACATTGCTGCATTCCTACATTAACCTTGATTAGGCAACAAAGGGTGAGCTCCATCACCTAAATAAAGTCAATAAGATAACACTCACATTTCCTCATAATGTTATCCAATCATAGAAAGATTCCACCATGACAGGCAAGGCTACCTCACATCTTTCACACAGATATTACCTGTCTGTAGAACAGACAATATTTAAGCATGCTATACTGGAAAGGATGAAAATACAAAACTCACTTGTTAAGACATAGAGAGAGCGTGATATTCTGAATGCTGGTCGCCTCAAATTGTTTTACTAGAGATTGCTAACAACAAAGTTGACTACTTAACTAAAGGCAAGCACGCCTTTCCTATGCATTAGCAAGTGAATAGTGTATTTTCATCCTTTCATGTAACAGTATAGCGCATTTAAATATTCTCTTTTATACACACATTTAATATCTGTGTGAAAGGCGTGAGGTAGCGTTGCCTGTCATGATGGATTGTTTCATATGTTTGGAAAACATTGTTTAAAAATGTGAGTGTTAAATTATGTTCTAAATGTTGGTGAAGGAGAACACCTGTTTTTTTGTCTAGATTAGAAGCACCAGTTACATGTCACTGGACATCTCCAAACTTTTGAATCATAAATCCTCATATGTAGGGGAAGGGGAACGTGGAGGAACAGCCTGTGGGTGCTGCTGGACATTGTGGGTAACATCGCCCTGTGTGGGGCCATACTGGTGCCCATGATGCTGTAGTTGTCCAGCCTCCTGGGCCTGTTTGTGATACTGGCCAGAGTACTGATGATGGTGAGGGGCTTCTTGTTGGCTATGGTAGGCCCGTGGCTCATACCCACCAACATAGCCAGATCGTCCCCAACCAGGTTGGGACCAGCCTCCAACACTGGGTGGGTACAAGTGGCCATATTGGTGGGGTTGGCTTGAGGAAGACATTTGGGGCTGCGGAATAGAAGGATGGGTAGGGGGAGGAAGGGCTTGAGGTGTTGGCCCACGTATTAGGGGCTGTTCAGACCCTGCTTGAGCATGCATCTGTGTGGATGGTCTCATGCGCATTAAATTTCTTGGTGAGAGCTGCCACCTCTCCAGAAATTCAAACACCTCATATGGGGTATTGGGGGGGTACTTGCATCAAGCAGGATCTGAATACATCCCCTAATACGGAGCCTGACCTCACGGGTAAGGGCACAGAGATAAAGGGTGAGGCTACGTGCATAGGCCTCATCACCATCATCTGTAGTGACTCTGGACAAGTAATTCAGCACCCCTGTGTCCACATTGGTCCTGCTCTCTTGAATTGTGACCTGGCGCCTTCTTCTTATTCGCCGTGATGCTAGAGCAGCCTGTGGGGAGGGCCTGATCTGGGCAGTTGGGCTGCTGCTCAAGTTGCCCGGCTCTTCCAGGATGGGTGAGGTTGCAGCGGCAGACCGTCCTGGTGGTGTGTTGTGTAGGGCAGCCATTGTGTGTTCTGGTGATGCCTCCTCTTCAGCCATCCTTCTTGTAGGGGGAG
The DNA here is from genome assembly GCF_039654945.1 of Dendrobates tinctorius. NCBI lineage: Eukaryota > Metazoa > Chordata > Amphibia > Anura > Dendrobatidae > Dendrobates > Dendrobates tinctorius. Next base: position 42,155,643 of record NW_027361675.1, read on the forward strand.
AAGATGGGCCAGCCACCTCATCCCCTACAGGATCTATAAAGGGCTCTGCCTCTGAGGCCGTTCCTCGATCCGTAAGGTTGGATTGAGTTCTGTTATGAAATAGAACAGAGGCAAAAATACATCAATATTTTTGTCCCTGTAAAGTATTTGTGTAATGTTTTTGTGTCATGTGGTGTGAGGTATGTACTTACGGTCTCAGAGCCAGAATTGGGGCGAGGAAGTTCAGCCGGTCATAGTAGATATATTTGCGCTTTACATGGCCAGCATCCCCACTCCTGGACCGCTGCTGGCGTTCCCGGCGGTACTGGTCCCGGATGCTTCTCCACCGTTTCATCACATCTTCCACTGCAATGTGACAGGAAAGATTGTCAAAATCACATATTTGAGAGGTCACATTTTCAAACAGTAGTCTAGGCATGGGGCCTTCTGGGGTGTGCGTTCTACCCATGGTGGCATATGGAATTGGGCCGATACCCAGGGTCTCATTAGCTCCACTGAAACTAATTTTATTGGCTAGGAGGATGAGGAGCTTGTGGCCTAACCCCTAATTATGGCTGTGTGAAGCCATGTGTTAAATCCTAATGTAACGGCCTCATGAGGCTAAGAAAAGTACATGCACAGGAAGGGGGGGTGCTGATTGTACATTCATTTTATAGCGCGCGCTAAGGTTAATTATATTTTTATGGTTGCACTTACGAATTTTATGCTGCTCATCACGTGGTCTGTCACCAAAGTCATGGTACATCTGGCGACAGATGCGCCTCCATGACGCCTCCTTTCTTGTGCGGTTCGCATAGTTTGCGTTGCGTGGGTCCCATATTTCTGGACGCTCCTGCACCAGCACAATGAGCATCTCTACATTAATGTATGTGGACGCCATGCTGCTGCTGTACTCCGTGGAGGCTGACTTCCTGGATGTCTGGAGCGGTTTTTTAGCTCATTTGCATGTCTAGGCTTCCTGATGATGGATTGGCCCATTTCCTGTTCACCAGCCAAAAGACCTGCATATTGCTCGCAGGTCACACGTGTGTTCCGTGTGTAATCCGTATTTTTTGCGCACCCATAGACTTGCATTGGCGTACTACGGGCGTAGTACGCTGACAATCACAGCATGCTGCGAGTGGCACGCAGCGTAGGATACAGAGGAGAAATATACGCCTGGTGCGAGTGACCCCATAGAGAATCATTGGTCCGTGTCTAATGCGTGCTTTTAGCGCCTCTCACTCTCCCGTATTCCTCGCCAGTGTGACCCCGGCTTTACAAGTCCAGTGGGCAGGCACTGCACTTACAGTTCTTCTGCCTTTTCTCTCCCACCACCTGCCTCCTGTCTGTGACTGACAGAAAACTGAAACATGAGTGACCTCTCAGTCAATGAAGCCTTGATTTTTTTTTATGGAACAAGCTGTTATTTTGAACGATACTCGACTTTGCTATATAATGTACTGAAAAATGGGGAAAACAATCCAAATTTGATGAAATAGTGAAAAAATACAATTGTGCTATTGTTTTTTTTATTTTGTTTTTAAATTGTTGATTGTGCAGTAAAACTACCCTGGTAACATTATTGACCAGGTCAGTGCGATTACAGCAACACCAAACTTGCTTAGATTTTTTTCTATTTAAAAGTGTTAAAAAAAACTCCAGACCTTTATGAAACAAATATTTTTTTTGTTTTGTGACACTATTTTCAGAGACCTGTAACACATTTATTTTTTCATTGATGGAGCTGAATGAGGACTTGTTTTTTTATGTGGGAGCCGATGGATTTATTGATAAAAATTTGGGGTAGATATTGCATTTTGATCACTTTTTTGTGCATTTTTAAGGAGTTTGTGGTTACCAAAAGAATAAATTTCTGCCATTTAGATTTTTTAAAAAAACATAAAATTAATTAACCTGTCTGGTAAACTCCACAAAGGTAAAACCTTTGTGGAGTTTACCAGACAGGTTAATTAATTTTATGTTTTGATACATCAGACTTTTAACCCCTTAAGGCTGGTTTCACATTTGCGTTTTTTTGCGCTGGAAAAAAACGCATACGTGCGCATGCGTTTTTTCCCCTATATTTAACATGGGTGCGCATACCTGCGCGCTGGTAAGCGCACGTATGCGATTTTCATGCGCTGCGTTTTTTTGGGGTGTGCGTTTGTATTTTCCAGACGCAGCATGTTGCATTTTTTGGCCCTGCAAAAAAGCGCATGCGCACGTATGCGCACGTTTTGCGCTAAAAATGGCCATTATAGCCTATGGATGCGCATACATGCGCACTGGCATGCTCATGTATGCGTTTTTTTGCACATGCGTTTTTTTTTGTTAACCATGGAATTTAGGGGTTTGGGTTAGAGTTAGGGTTAGTTAAGGGGGTTTAGGGTTAGGGTTAGGGTTGGGGTTAGGGTCAGGGTTAGGGTTAAGTATGGTTTGGTTAAGGGTTAGGGTCAGGGTTAGGGTTAGGGTCAGGGTTAGGGTTAAGTATGGTTTGGTTAAGGGTTAGGGTCAGGGTTAGGGTTAAGTATGGTTTGGTTAAGGGTTAGGGTCAGGGTTAGGGTTAGGGTTAAGGTTAGTTAGGGTTTGGGTTAGGGTTAAGTATGGTTTGGTTAAGGGTTAGGGTCAGGGTTAGGGTTAAGTATGGTTTGGTTAAGGGTTAGGTTCAGGGTTAGGGTTAGGGTTAGGGTTAAGTATGGTTTGGTTAAGGGTTAGGGTCAGGGTTAGGGTTAGGGTTAAGTATGGTTTGGTTAAGGGTTAGGGTCAGGGTTAGGGTTAGGGTTAAGGTTAGTTAGGGTTTGGGTTAGGGTTAAGTATGGTTTGGTTAAGGGTTAGGGTCAGGGTTAGGGTCAGGGTTAGGGTTAGGGTTAAGTATGGTTTGGTTAAGGGTTAGGGTCAGGGTTAGGGTCAGGGTTAGGGTTAAGGATGGTTTGGTTAAGGGTTAGGGTTAGGGTTAAGGTTAGTTAGGGTTTGGGTTAGGGTTAAGTATGGTTTGGTTAAGGGTTAGGGTCAGGGTCAGGGTTAGGGTCAGGGTTAGGGTTAGGGTTAGTTAGGGTTTAGGGTTTGGGTTAGGGTTAAGTATGGTTTGGTTAAGGGTTAGGGTCAGGGTTAGGGTCAGGGTTAGGGTTAGGGTCAGGGTTAGGGTTAGTAAAGTCATGGTTTGGGTTAGTGTGAGGGGCCACCTAATGTTGGAAAAAAAACGCAAACGCGGTAAAAACGCACTAAAAACGCATACAAACGCATAAAAACGCTGCGTTTTTTTCATGCATGCTCATAAAAATGCTTGAAAAAAACGCAGCAGTTGTATGCTTTTGTATGCGTTTTTTCAATGCATTTTTTTGCGGGAAAAACGCGCTGCAAAAAAAAGCAAGTGTGAAACTAGCCTAAGACCAGCAATACGCATTAAAAAGGTGGTCGTTAAGTGGCCTTATTCCTGATCACCGTTTTACAACAGTGATTGAAAATTAGTGAATAGCATTCCCCAAGAGACATAATTATTGTGGGTGACAGCTGTACATGACAACTGACATCCTTCGGTATCAGTCCTGCCGGTTTTGCAGGCGATGAGGGCTGAGTAAGACTTTAAGTACCATATCTAAATGGTTAAAATTGGGTTTAATAAATACTTATAGCAGGATAAATCCCCCCGCGATACTAATCGCAGGTGCCGATCATTTCTATGGTACCCTGAGGTCATCTGCTGACCGCAGGGTATGGTGGCCTGTGAGATCCAGCTATTAGCTGGGTCTCACATGCACAGTCAGTGAGTCACCGACAGATCTCAGGCATTGCAGTACACAAGTACTGCAGCGCATGAGACCAGAGATCAAACTAAAAAGTATACATGTCCCACCCACACAGGGACTGAGTGAAAAAGTGAAACAAAGAAAAATAAAATATGTAAAAAAGTAAAGCAAACACAAAAAAAAGCACACAAAAATCATTAAAAGCCGTTTAGCCACTAAAAACGCAGCGTCTGTGATAATACAAAGATAAACAAAAATACGTACATATAATTTTTATCACCACTTCCGGAACAATCCGATCTATAAAACTGTCACGTTGTTTATTCCATATGGCGAACACTGTAAATAAAAACTATTATTACCAAAATTGTTGCTTTTTCATCATACTAGCACACAAAAAAATTGAATAAAAAGCGATCAAAAAGTCATATATGAAAAAAGAAACGGTATCAATAAAAATACCAAACCGTCCTGCAAAAAAATAAGTCCTAATATGATTTCTTCGAGAACAAAAAGTTACAGCTCTCAGAATATGGCAATGCAAAACCAAATTCAGTTTTGTAAAATATTGATTTTAGTCTGTAAAAGTAGCAAATAATAGAAAAAGATATAAATCTGGTATCTGTAATCATACTGATGCGAGGAATATATCGGTCCTATCACTTTTACCACATGATGAATGGCGCAAAAAAATATAGATAAAAACAATAACTGAATTGCTGGTTTTTAGTCATTGTGTCTGAAAAATCTGAATAGCAAGCGATTAAAAAACGTCATGTACTCCAAAATGGTGCAAAAAACCTCCTATAGTTACAGCTCTTAAAATTTGGCAAAGAAATACCAATTTTTTTTTCTATAAAAAAGTATATTTAGTCTGTGATAGCAGGGAAAGATAAAAAAACCTACCGTATATGAATCTGGTATCAATATAATCGTACCGGCCCAAAGAATAAAGCCGTCTTATCACTTATACCATACGGTGAGCCACACAAAAATAAGAACTGTTATTACACTGCTTTCTATTTATCCTTTCTGCCTCTCAAAAATTAGAATAAGGCTCACTTCATATTTATCCTGCGCTCTCCACTAAGCGCTTTTACATTGGGGTTTCCATGTAAATCCACAAAACCATGATTCTGACAAAACCACTGATGGAACCACTCACTATAATGAGGCAGATGAAGTTACTTTGTACTCCATCTGGTCTCTGTACCGGTGTTGTCCCATCATTTTAGGCGTCTTTTTAGTACACAAGTGTAAACAACCACAGTTCTGTGAGCGTCTGAAAAGATGGATACCACTGGAGCAGATGTCAAACTTAGTCCAAAGTGTCTCCATCTGCCTCATACGTGTGGGTGGTAAGTGTGACGTTTTGATGTACATATTTTTTGGTCACTTTCGGTATAAGGCTGGGATCACATTCTTTTATTCCTGTGTTCTACATTGAGCACGTACAATAGGGAAAAAAAGTATTTAGTCAGCCACCAATTGTGCAAGTTCTCCCACTTAAAAAGATTAGAGAGGCCTGTAATTGACATCATAGGTAGACTACAACTTTGAGAGTCAAAATGAGAATCCAAATCCAGAAAATTACCTTGTCTGATTTGGCAAGATTTATTTAGCAAATTATGGTGGAAAATAAGTATTTGGTCACCTAAAACATGCAAGATTCCTGGCTCACAAATGTGTAACTTCTTCTTTAAGAGGCTCTTCTGTCCTCCACTCATTACCTGTAGTAATGGCACCTGTTTGAACTTATTATCAGTTTAAAAGATACCTGTCCACAACCTCAAACAGTCACACTCCAAACTCTACTACGGTGAAGCCCAAAGAGCTGTTATAGTTCACCAGAAACAAAATTGTAGCCCTGCACCAGGCTAGGAAGACTGAATCTGCAATAGGCAAGCAGTTTGGTGTGATAAAATCAACTGTGGGAGCAAAAGTAAGAAAATGGAAGACAAACAAGACCACTGATAATTTCTCACGATCTGGGGCTCCACGCAAGATCTCACCCCGTGAGGTCAAAATGATCACAAGAATGGTGAGCAAAAATCCAAGAACCACACAGAAGGACCTAGTGAATGACCTGCATAGAGCTGGGACCACCGTAACAAAGGCTACCATCAGTAACACACTACGGCACCAGGGACTCAGATCCTGCACTGCCAGACATGTCCCCCTGCCCGTCTGAAGTTTCCTAGAGAGCATTTGGATTATCCAGAAGAGTTTTGGGAGAATGTCATATGGTCTGATGAAACCAAAGACAGAATGATGAGTTGCATCCAAAGAACACCATACCTACTGCGAATCATGGGGGTGGCAACATCATGCTTTGGGGCTGTTTCTCTGCAAAGGGTCCAGGACGACTGATCCATGTACATGAAAGAATGAATGAGGCCATGTACTGTGACATTTTGAGTGCAAACCTCCTTTCATCAGAAAGGGCATTGAACATGAAACGTGGATGGGTCTTTCAGCATAATAATACTCCCAAGCACACAGGGCTACAAAGGAGTGGCTTTGTAAGAAGCATGTGAAGGTCCTGGGGTGGCTTAGCCAGTCTCCAGATCTCATCCCCATAAAAAACCTTTGGAGGGATTTGAAAGTCCGTGTTGCCCCGCAGCAGGCCTAAAACATCACTGCTCTAGAGGAGATCTGCATGGAGGAATGGGCCAACATACCACCAACAGTGTGTGCCAACCTTGTGAAGACTTACAGAAAACGTTTGACCTCTGTCATTGCCAACAAAAGATATAGCAAAATATTCAGATGAACTTTTGTTAATGACCAAATACTTATTTTCCACCATAATTTGCTAAAGAAATCTTGCCAAATCAGATAAGGTGATTTTCTGGATTTGTTTTCTCATTTTGACTCTCATAGTGGTGGTCTACCTATGATGTCAATTACAGGCCTCTCGCATCTTTTTAAGTGGGAGAACTTGCACAATTGGTGGCTGACGAAATACTTTTTTCCCCACTGTAATAATGTGATCCAAGCCTTATACTGAAAGTGATTAAAAAATAGGTCCCTGAAAATGTTACCAATAAAAACTCTAATTTATTTATCCCGCACAAAACCATCCAACCCCCACTCAATTCCATCATATGTCACTGGAAATATAGAGGGTTCCCACGTTACTGGTTGAACAAAGACTCCTGAAAAGTGATGAGCCCTTCTGCGCCTAAACCACAGTAAGCTGCCACATGTTTGGCTTTATTGTAGTGGGGAGCATGCACTTAACAATTATGGAGTACATGTCATCAGAACCACAAGCTGGGCACAATGTATGGGGATGCAACAATACATGGGGGCTCTACACTGTATGGGAGCACAATTTATGGGCACTGAACTGGCATATTTACAATTATCCAGAATAAAGCAAGGCTGTGTAGTCGGTAAGCCAAACCTCCGACTCCTCAGTTTCCCTCACTCTACGATTCTGACTTCAACTCCACAGCCTCACTACTGAGCATGTACATAAAGTGCAGCGCAGATTCATCTCAACTAAATACCTACAGGGTGGGCCATTTCTATGGATACACCTAAATAAAATGGGAACACCGCATTTCTTCTGCGGTGTTGCTATCATTGTGTGAAGAGTGGGAGAAGAGGGTTGCATTGACAATCCAACACAACGGGCAGCACTTTGAACACATTTTATAAGTGGTCATAAACTTGTAAATAAGTCATGAAAGAATAAAGTTGCGTTAAACCAAGCACACCATTGTTTTTCTTGTGAAATTCTCAATAAGTTTAATGTGTCACATAACCCTCTTAACATTGAAAAAAATAAAGTTGGATCCAAAGTGGCCGACTTCAAAATGGCCACCATGGTCACCACCCATCTTGAAATGTTTCCCCCCTCCCATATACTAATGTGCCACAAACAGGAAGTTGATATCACCAATCATTCCAATTTTATTTAGGTATATCCATATAAATGGCCCACCCTGTACAGTTAACATCAAACCAGACAGAACAATTCATGTCACATCAAAGGTCAAACCTAATGGGATCAATGCTACCCAGAGGCACATGGTCTATTAAAAAAATATTGTTGTCCCTATTATGTGGTTGGAGATTCTTTATTCAGGCACCTCTCATCCCATTCTGTTATGAATGAGTCACCGGAGGAGGAGAAAACAAAAATACAAGCTAAGTCCAGAAAACCGGAGAGGTTGGTAGCTATCGGATTGCAGACCCCTGATCCTATACACCACAACTAACAGTAGCCGTGGGGGGTTCCTATGGTGCCCTAGACCCCTCGTCACAGCCGGAGAACTACATAAGCCTAAAGAAGGAAAGGGGAAATCTAAACTGCCCCAGAGCAGACCCCAAAGCAATAGACAGCCCCAAACATGTATTGTCGGTGAAAAACAGATGAAAACACAAACAAAGACAGAAAGATAGGCTGAGCAAACGATGGGGCCCAATTAACTAGATAGGACAGGATAGAAAAGATGCTGGCTGCAATCCGCAAAAAACCCTACCAAAAATGTCCCAACCGTCTGATAGGGAAAAAGGCCCTGAAGTCGCTAGACTTCAAAATCACTATATCAGCACTCAGGTATATTCTGAAAACAGAGCAAAAGAGATCAACTGATCAGAGACAAAAATGGAATTCAGCCAGTCCCAACCAGGACTGGCTGAATACAAACAATAAGGAAACCAGACAAAATCTCATGGAATAATAGCAGGGCAAAAAACTGAGCTTTTAGTAGACAGGAACTAAACTGGATGCAAGAGCTCAGAGCAGAAAGGATCACCAGCAGCTCTGCAGGGCGTCGGCTGCCTTATATCCACTCAGAAATTCCAGATGTCCAATCACACTCCGCCTGTTCAGATGACAGGTTCTTCCCATCCCAATCAATTTCACTGCCTCTCTTCACCAGCAGAGGGAGTTCATCAGACATCAAAGGTGAAGGGGAGAATGAACTCACAACACCATTCCTTTAGAGCAGAGTCTCTTACATTAGTAACTTTATTGGTTGTCCAGTTCAGTTAAAAACAGTAAAAAAAATAAAATTTAAATTTTGTGCACCACAATCATAATTACATAAATTCAGTTTCCTTATTTACTTTTATCAGACACTTTTCTAAGATACCTGTTCACATTGAAGGCATGATGTTATTACATGTGTGTTTTCCTCAATTTACAAATGTACATTATGTAATATTTATTTTACAATTTTTCACCCAACCACTTTATTTTTTATTACATGTTTTCTGTATCATTAACTTACTTGCTAACTATAGTATTGTATATTTTAAATTTCCTTAGATCTAGAAGCCTTAAGAACAAAAGAAAAGATAAATCTAAAGACAGAAAGAGGTACAAATATTTCTGTTCCTTGATGTTTACAAACCGTGTTAAATTGAAATTAAAATGTTAATATTTTACTGCAAATAAAATGTACCGGTAGCACTGTATTTATTCCGTTTTTACGTTTTTGTTTTTTCCTATTTTTCCTTTGACTTAGTCATAGTTTTCATTGACGTGATTTTTTTTTACCATTCAATCTACTGGAAAATGGGAAAAAATTCCAATTGCTGAAAAATTGAGATGGAAAACCACAATTCCGGAACAGTTTTTTGGGGTTTTATTTTTATGGCATTCAGTGTGCGGTAAAAATGATCCTTGCAATATGGTTCTCCAAGTCAGTACAATTACGGTAATACTAAATATGTATTTTTTTTTTATTTAAATGTTTGAATAAAAATCACAACTTTTGTAAAAAAAAAAAAAATTGCTTGTGTCACCATTTTCCAAAACCAGTAGCAATTTCATTTTTATGTTGATGGAGCTGTGTGAGAGCTTTGTTTGTGTGGTGAGCTGAAGTTTTTATTGGTACCATTTTGGGTTACATATGACACTTTGATCACTTCTTATTGCCAGAGTTGCATTTACTGACGTTTCGATTATTTTTCTACTCATGGCATTTGCCTGTCGGGTTAATTAGTTTTAGTTTTAATGACAACGCAATAGCAAGTTTGTTTCTTATTTTTTTATTTCCTTATTCTCAATGTTAGAAAAGGGTAATGGTTTCAAATTTTTATATATTTTTTTTGTTTATTTTTTATTTATTTTGTAATCCCCTTCAAAGTCTTTTACCTGCAATCATCTGATCACTTATACAATAAACAAAATCACTGTGTAGTATATAGTCAAAATCTCAGACCCCAGTGAAGGTCATGGGAGTACTGGCAGGCATGAGGGTCTTCAGCAGACTACTGGCTGCAACAACATGGTATGATGCAGTCTCAGTTCTTGAGCCTGTATCAAAAACGGGCATGTGGTTAATGTTTATGCAGTCAATACCCATATATCACAACATGTTTGCACATTGAAAGTTTTTGGGATTCATTGCTTGCAATGTGTGAAATAATAAAATCCCGGGCCCGGGCCACTTTCTCTGCTAGACATCTTCACATCTATCTAATTTGTGGATATGTATATAGCCTTATCTCTACCTAAATTTACTTATTTTCACAGTTATATGTATAATGTTTTGCATTTGTATTCTGCTTAGTATTCAGGTTGGTGACTATTATATGAATACATATGTGCATTTTCTTGTGCTAGATGCTACACATCTTATTTTGCCCTTGGATATATTTATTAGGACTTTAGGTATCAGTCCACACTGCTGGAATTATATCCCTTCCTGTTGGTAGTTACTATCGGACATTATATTAACTTTATTTACTACCACAGGATTATAAATGGTATATATCTGATGGAATTCCATTTACCTATCTAGTACCCTATTCCGTGATTATCAATCTTATTATGGTTAGCGCTTGTCATTTATTAGTTAGGACTTAGTGGTGTCCCCTATACAAGGCACTCTGTGATTTTGAATTATTTGTTTCTTTTAGATATTTTTCTTTAAAAAAGATTGATTTTTAATTCAATGGAGCTCTTCTTTACTCTGGTGGATTACCCATAGCTACAGTATGTTTAGTATATGTATTGTATAAGATTTTTATACAGATATATTTGTATTTATTGGACTTTGTTCAAAATTCTGTGAGCAAGAGTGAGTGGAAATAATGTGTTATTTAAGCTCTATTTTGTTATACAGTGGAATATCATCAGAAAATATGAAAATCACCATAGCCTAAGTGTTTATGTTTGGGGATTTAACATGCAATAAATGAATCCATTCTTTTTTTAAATTATTTTTGGCAGATCACATAGTGGATCAACTATCCGTAGATCCCACAGACACAGCAGTTGTAGTTCTCACAGTGCTTCTCCTTCCTCTGACTACAGCACCTCCAAGTCACCATGCAGGTACCTTGGATTATTTTTATGTACAATACTATCTTTAGTAGACATGGGAAATTAAAAATAGAGATGTATTAAGAATTTTGGTAATATGAGACTTTAGACAAATATGTACAAACATGCAAGTAAACAAGTAGGTGTGAATTATCATTAACAATCAGCGTTGTGATAAGGTCCTCATGAATGTTCTAGCAATATTTCTCCCTATTAGATTCCGTTAGATTGCGTGTGCCAACACATCTAAGCAATAACAGTGCAGTCATTTGCCAAAGAGAGCCGTATGTTGCTCTGAAAGTGCTACTTTGTCATACTTTGCCTATACAAAGTTAAACATTGTCTCCTTGCTCCTACATAGTGGTTGTTTAGCAGTAAAGAGTGCCAAAATAGTACCATACTGTGTCCATAAAGGGCCTACAGTGCCTACTTCAAACTATTTCAACATAGTACCAAATAGTTCCCATATATTACCATTAGTGATGAGCGAGTATACTCGTTGCTCGGGTTTCCCTGAGCATGCTCGGGTGATCTCCGAGTATTTTGGCGTGCTCGGAGATTTAGTGTTTGTCGACACAGCTGCATGATTTGTGACTGCTAGACAGCCTGAATACATGTGTGGAATTCCTAACAAACGGGCAATCCCCACATGTATTCAGCCTATCTAGCAGCCACAAATCATGCAGCTGCGTCGACAAACACTAAATCTCCGAGCATGCCAAAATACTCGGAGATCACCCGAGCATGCTTGGGAAAACCCGAGCAACGAGTATACTCGCTCATCACTAATTACTATCTCTTTTACAAACATGGATTCAATCAGAACTCATATTGTGAGATATTTTGCCTAGAAACTGCTCAATATTGTTCAGATAGCTAGAAGATAACACTACTAACTATGTGCCTACAGTCCCAATGTAGAAGACACCACTCCCCTGCCTTACTAAACCCTCCCACATATTTTGATTTTGTAAGCATTACAAAACAGGCAGAAATATATTATTATTTTTATTATTATTATTTTATCAGTGGATCTTCAACTTTGTTGCTCTAGTTTTAGTTGAAACAATAATACAGTATATAACCCATCAATTAATTAGGGGATTTATCTGTATGTATATGTTGATATACACTCCCTGACAGAAGTTATGTCACTTTTCCATGTTATGTAAATAAAAGCTTATAATCTGACGTTAAATTCATCCATTGTTTGCATAAATTATCCTTTTGAAAGCTGAAACCCTTGGACATGTGGTTTAGGTTAAGAAAATAAATTGGCATCAATACAGAAATATTGATCATTTAATGGACACAGAATGGTCAGATTTTGGCAAGACAAATGTTTTGTCGCCTGGTCATATAATGCACCCAATCCTAGTTTACATCCTCACATGTGGTCAGTAAATGATCGGTTAATTAGTGGGTGTGTGTATAAAAAGAAACCCAGCACCCCAGAACTTCACTTGAGCTGCAACTTGAGTTCTGACAACATGCCAAATATCCACCCTGCCACCAAAGCCTGGATTATCAAGAGGCTGAAGACCAGATCCACTGCAGAGGTGGCTGGCACCTTTAACCTCTTCGTGACCGCCCACAGTAGATAAACGTTGGCGCTTGCTGGGCTTTGTGCAGCGCCGACGTTTATCTACTGTCGGCGGTTTTGTGCCCCCCGGGACCCCCTCATACCTTATAACGCGGGGATCCCGGTGCACAATGCATGCTGGGACCCCCGACGTCATCGAGACCTGATTTGTTCAGGTCCTGATGACGTCGCGTCACAGCAGCCAATGAGAGAGCTCGCTGGGAAAGCTGCTTGTTTCCCGGCGATCTCCCTCATTATAAAGCGACTTCTCCTCTGAGCTCATGCTGACAGATGAGCAGAGGTGAAGCAGCATTACAGTGTGACTAGATCGCTGCCTGGCACAGCTGATCGCTGCCTGGCACAGCTGTGTCAGGCAGCGATCTTGTCACACAGTAACGCTGCTTCTCCTCTGATCATCTGTCAGTGTGAGATCAGAGGAGAAGTGGCGTTACTATGTGCCGGGCAGCGATCTTGTCACATAGTAACGCTGCTTCTCCTCTGATCATCTGCCAGTGTGAGATCAGAGGAGAAGTGGCGTTACTATGAGTCAAAAATACAAAAAATAAAAAACACAAAAATAAAAAAAGTAAAGAAAAAAAAAGCAGGTAGGCAGGCTAGGGCTATGTCTAGGGTTAGGGCTAGGGTTAGGGCTAGGGTTAGGGTTAGGGCTAGGGCTAGGGTTAGGGCTAGAGTTAGGGTTAGGGCTAGGGTTAGGGCTAGAGTTAGGGGTGTGTTGGGGTTAGGGTTGGAATTCAAATTGGGGGTTTCCACTGTTTAGGTACATCAGGGGCTCTGTAAATGCAATATGACGCCCGCAGACCATTCCATCAAAGTCTGCATTCCAGAACGTCACTACTTCCCTTCCGAGCCCCACCGTGTGCCCAAACAGTGGTCCCCCCCCACATGTGGGGTACCAGCGTACTCAGGACAAATTGGACAACAACTCTTAGGGTCCAATTTCTCCTGTTACCCTTGTGAAAATAAAAATTGGGGGCTAAAAGATCATTTTTGTGGAAAAAAAAATGATTTTTTTATTTTCACGGCTCTACATTATAAACTTTAGTGAAACACTTGGGGGTTCAAAGTGCTCACCACACATCTAGATAAGTTCCTTGGGGGGGTCTAGTTTCCAAAAAGGGGTCACTTGTGGAGGATTTCCACTGTTCAGGCACATCAGGGGCTCTGCAAACGCGACATGACACCCGCAGACCATTCCATCAAAGTCTGCATTCCAAAACGTCACTACTTCCCTTCCGAGCCCCACCGTGTGCCCAAACAGTGGTCCCCCCCACATGGGGGGTACCAGCGTACTCAGGACAAATTGGACAACAACTTTTGGGGTCCAATTTCTCCTGTTACCCTTGTGAAAATAAAAATTGGGAGCTAAAAGATCATTTTTGTGGAAAAAAAATGATTTTTTTATTTTCACGGCTCTACATTATAAACTTTAGTGAAACACTTCGGGGTTCAAAGTGCTCACCACACATCTAGATAAGTTCCTTGGTGGGTCTAGTTTCCAAAAAGGGGTCACTTGTGGAGGATTTCCACTGTTTAGGCACATCAGGGGCTCTGCAAACGCGACATGACACCCGCAGACCATTCCATCAAAGTCTGCATTCCAAAACGTCACTACTTCCCTTCCGATCCCCACCGTGTGCCCAAACAGTAGTTTTCTTCCACATATGGGGTACCAGTGTACTCAGGACAAATTGGACAACAATTTTTGGGGTCCAATTTCTCCTGTTACCCTTGTGAAAATAAAAAATTGGGGGCTAAAAGATCATGTTTGTGGAACAAAAATGATTTTTTATTTTCATGGCTCTACGTTATAAACTTCTGTGAAGCACTTGGGGGTTCAAAGTGCTCACCACACATCTAGATAAGTTCTTTAAGGGGTCTAGTTTCCAAAATGGGGTCACTTGTGGGGGTTTCCACTGTTTAGGCACATTAGGGGCTCTCCAAATGCAACATGGCGTCCTATCTCAATTCCAGCCAATTCTGCATTGAAAAAGTCAAACGGCACTCCTTCCTTTCTGAGCTCTGCCGTGTGCTCAAACAGTGGTTTAGCCCCACATACGGGGTATCGGCGTATTTGGGAGAAATTGCACAAAAAATTTTGTGGTTCATTTTCTGTTTTTACACTTGTGAAAATAAAAAAAATGGTTCTGAAGTAAAATGTTTGTGAAAAAAAGTTAAATGTTTATTTTTTCCTTCCACATTCCATTCATTCATGTGAAGCACCTGAAGGGTTAATAAACTTCTTGAATGTGGTTTTGAGTACATTGAGAGGTGCAGTTTTTAGAATGGTGTCACTTTTGGGTATTTTCTGTCATATTGACCCCCCAAACTCACTTCAAATGTGAGGTGGTCCCTAAAAAAAATGGTGTTGTAAATTTTGTTGTAAAAATGAGAAATCGCTGGTCAACTTTTAACCCTTATAACTTCCAAAAAAAAAAAAATTATGTTTCCAAAATTGTGCAGATGTAAAGTAGACATGTGGGAAATGTTATTTATTAACTATTTTGTGCGATATCACTCTCTGATTTAAGGGCATAAAAATTAAAAGTTTGAAAATTGCAAAATTTTCAAAATTTTTGCCAAATTTCGATTTTTTTAACATATAAGCGCAGTTCATATCTAAGAAATTTTACCACTATCCTGAAGTACAATATGTCATGAGAAAACAATGTCAGAATCAGCAGGATCCGTTGAAGCGTTCTAGAGTTATGGCCTCATAAAGTGACACTGGTCAGAATTGAAAAAATTGGCCTGGTCACGAAGGCAAAAACAGGCTCAGGCGCGAAAGGGTTAATGTGTCTCATCGTCAAGTACAAAGAATTAAAAAAAGATTTGAAGAAACTGGAGATGTGTTTGACAAGCCCAGGTCCGGCAGACCCTGCAAGACAACTGCTCAGGAGGAATGTTTCTTGGTTAGAAAATCCAAAGCAAACCCCTCTTCCACTGCAGCAGAGCTCCAACTGGTCTGATCACCTCAAGTCCCTGTGTCAGAACAGTTTGTAGGATTCTGACTCGAAATGGCCTCCATGGTCGAATCAGTGTCCAGAAGCCAGCATTAAACAAAAGGCAAATAAAAAACCGTGTGGCATTTGCAAAGTCCCACAGCCTGCTAAACAGATGGACGCTGGAAAGGTAGAAGAAGGTGGATTTCTCTGATGAATCTTCAGTAGAATTACACCACAGCCGCCACAAATACTGCAGGAGACCTACTGGAGCCCGTATGGATCCAAAATACACCCTGAAAACAGTTACATTTGGTGGTAGAAAGATCATGGTGTGCGGTTACTTTCAGTATGGTGGTCTGTGAAACATTTGCAAGGTGGAAGGCAATATCAATAGTCTAAAATATCAAGAAGTATTAGCTACCTCTTATATTCCAAATCATAAAAGGGGTCAGATTCTGCAGCAGGATGGTGCTCCATCTCATACATCCATCTCTATAACAAAGTTCCTCCAGGCAAAAAAGATCAAGGTGCTCAAGGACTGGCCAGCCCAGTCACCAGACATGAACATCCTTGAGCATGTGTGGGGTATGATGAAAGAGGAAGCTTGGAAGACAAAACCAAAGAGTCTAGATGAACTCTGGGAGGCATGTAAGACTGCATTCATTGCTATTCCTGATGACTTTATTAATAAATTGTATGAATCATTGTTGAACCGCATGGATGCAGTCCTTCAAGTTCATGGAAGTCACACAAAATATTAAATATGACTCTAATAGCACCACAACTTTATTCACCAATGTTATGTAACATATATTTGTATTTTAAGTTAATTATTTGTTTGAATATCACATTACTTTCTGTGGCCGACGAAACTTTTGTCTTGCCAAAATCTGACCATTCTGTGTCCATTAAATGATCGATATTTCTGCATTGATGCCAATTTATTTTCTTAACCTAAACCACATTTCGGAGGGTTTCAACTTTCAAAAGAATAATTTATACAACCAATGGATGAATTTAACATCAGGTTATAAGCTTTTATTTACATAACATGGATAAGCGACATAACTTCTGTCAGGGAGTGTAATACAATTGTGAAAGAAAACTTTATCATTTCAGTTTAAAGCATACATCTGGCCATACACCAATCACCTCAGTCTCCATAATTTGAAAGCCACTGGTTCTACTTTTAGTTTTTAGTTTTTACTTTTATATTCAGGAGAGTGCAGTGTTTATATCAGGCAGTGTGTCTTAAACTGATGGTGAAAAAAATGCCCTTCTTCATTTTAGCTCAGCCAAGTTCTTAGGGCACCTTAGGGTATTTATTATAGTTTATTGCTCTAGCACAAAGTATGTAACTGATACAAACTAAATTGAGTTAATTTTAATTGACCTGGAAGGTATTTGTTAATTGTCTACTGTAAAATTTTTGTATTTTTTTTTTACTTACAAAGCATTTGGGTCATTCTCTGTGATTTACAATTGAACCATGAGCCTGGTATTCTATTACTTAGGAATATTAATTTGCCATAACTTATTTTTATGTATTATCACTTATCTATTCATCAACTTAATAGCTTCATTATTTTACAGAACTTTTGAAATTTTAAATTTCATATCAGTATGGAGTTAGCAATATACAGGAGCTGAGGAGCAAGCAGGCGCAATAGGGTCTTGTCTGACAGTAAAGAAAGAACAATTGGGGAGTGATTGCTCAACCGACGTAGTTGTGTGATACACGATAAGTAACAAATGTTAGAAAAAACAGCTGCTGCAAGTCCACAGGTCGCTGGACCAAATTGATATAATAAGGGAAAGGTGGATTTTTCCACGCTGCTGGTGGACCAATGGAAAGGATCTAAGATGCACAAGAGCTGTAGTAATGCAGTGTTTATTATCGACGCGTTTCAAAGTGAACCCACTTCTTCCTCACGATATAACCACAAATTACGGTTACATCCTGAGGAAGAAGTGGATTCATTTACAAATGCATTAATAATAAAAACCGCATTACTACAACTTTTGTGAATCTTGGATTTTAGATTAGATCAATGTGGAGCTAACAAGTGATACATAACACATCTGAGCAGCTGGTGAATTTAATCACCTTAGATGATACTTTAATTAATCATGTTTTCTTAACCCTAATTCATGTACCCTTTCTATTTTCTCACAGACAAAGCCCCAAACATAAGCAGGATGACCACAAACCTTCTAGCCACAGATCCAGTCGCAGTATGTCTTCTCCCTGCACTGCTCACAGTCGATCTGCCACGCCACATCAGAATGGGCACAAGAGTGGCAGTCATAATGGTCACCACAATCAAGGACATGGCATCAATCAAGAGAAAAATGTGGATGTATGTACACATTTGTGGTTTTGCATCAACATTAAGTTTTCATTGTGTATGTTCTTACTCTAGACTGCTACCTTTCTGTCCATTTCTTTCTTGTAGTAAGTAATGTACTAGTCCACTGGTCCTGCAATGAGGCTTCAATACTTTATATATCATATTTAAAAAGTATACTGTAATTCAGGTACATATATATCTGTCGAATACTATTGAGATAGGATCATACGTGTTGCCGGCTACTTTATTTGTAAACATTCTAAACAAAGCACTTTCGAGATCAAGATACTTTAATGTTCATTCCAAAACCTGGCCTAATAATTTTCATAAACCAAGTAAGGAAGAAGGGAGTGTGACTATAAAATGGGTTAAGTGTAGAGATGAGCGGATCGATTTGCTGTATACTAGGTCAGTATCCAGGTCAGTGTTACCTGGCTTGTAGACAGGAGTCCAGAGAATCTCTTACCTTCTGGCATCCCCTGCTCAGCAGTTGATTAGTCAAGGCTGGCGCCACGTCATCTATGTTTCATGCCCCACATGTGATGTTGCGCCAGCCCTGACGAATCAAATGCTGCGACTGAAACGCCGGAAGATAAAAGATTTGCAGTCTCTGTCCAGTGACAGGGACTCTGGACCGGAGTCCTGCAAATTCATCCCCGCTCATCTATAGTTAGCTGCTATCATCTTTTTTTTGTAAATACAGCCTCTAGATGTACTGTGCCTATTTACCTAGGGCGCTGTAGATGCTTGAGTTCAGGTTCCTCCTTTTAGACGTATCATATAAAAAAATCTTAAAATATTTTCAGCTTCCTCGATTCAGTGATTTCTAAATGACACTGTAAAGAAAATGTTATCGCATTTTTGAAGCAATGTAGAACATATGACATCTACTGTGTAAGGTTTTCATATACATGATAATATGTGACCTTCATGGTGACATTGATTACAAGACTTTGACATACAAATTTTCTGCAAAAATTAACTCAAGCAAAGAAAGATTTCTCCTAAGTCCCACATTCAATGAAATGTCATCTTCTATTGAGCAGCCTTGCTTGTACCTGATCCTGTGCTGTTCAATGTACATGTAGAGAGCAGTACAGTATATGACATGTAGTGCAGGCAGTACACTTCATGCAGAACAGGTAGAGTAGTGCAGTAAAAGTAGTTCAGGTAGATAATAGAACCATACATTTAGTACAGATACAGTACAGTACATGTAGTACAGGTAGATAATAGAACCATACATGTAGTACAGGTACGGTACAGTACATGTAGTACAAGTAGATAGTAGAACTATACATGTAGTACACATGCAGTACAGTACATGTAGTACAGGTAGATAGTAGAACCATACATGTAGTACAGATACAGTACAGTCAGTACATGTAGTACAGGTAGATAATAGAACCATACATGTAGTACAGATACGGTACAGTACATGTAGTACAAGTAGATAGTAGAACTATACATGTAGTACACATGCAGTACAGTACATGTAGTACAGGTAGATAATAGAACCATACATGTAGTACAGGTACGGTACAGTACATGTAGTACAAGTAGATAGTAGAACTATACATGTAGTACACATGCAGTACAGTACATGTAGTACAGGTAGATAATAGAACCATACATGTAGTACAGATATGGTAATGTACATGTTGTACAAGTAGATAGTAGAACTATACATGTAGTACAGGTAGATAGTAGAACCATACATGTAGTACAGATACAGTACAGTACATGTAGTAGAGGTAGATAATAGAACCATACATGTAGTACAGATACGGTACAGTACATGTACTACAGGTAGATAGTAGAACCAGACATGTAGCACAGATACAGTACAGTACATGTAGTACAGGTAGATAATAGAACCATACATGTAGTACAGATACGGTACAGTATATGTAGTACAAGTAGATAGCAGAACTATACATGTAGTACACATGCAGTACAGTACATGTAGTACAGGTAGATAATAGAACCATACATGTAGTACAGATACGGTACAGTACATGTAGTACAAGTAGATAGTAGAACTATACATGTAGTACACATGCAGTACAGTACATGTAGTACAGGTAGATAGTAGAACCATACATGTAGTGCAGATACAGTACAGTACATGTAGTACAGGTAGATAATAGAACCATACATGTAGTACAGATGCGGTGCAGTACATGTAGTACAAGTAGATAGTAGAAAATATACATGTAGTACAGATACGGTACAGTACATGTACTACAGGTAGATAGTAGAACCAGACATGTAGCACAGATACAGTACAGTACATGTAGTACAGATACGGTACAGTATATGTAGTACAAGTAGATAGCAGAACTATACATGTAGTACACATGCAGTACAGTACATGTAGTACAGGTAGATAATAGAACCATACATGTAGTACAGATACGGTACAGTACATGTAGTACAAGTAGATAGTAGAACTATACATGTAGTACACATGCAGTACAGTACATGTAGTACAGGTAGATAGTAGAACCATACATGTAGTGCAGATACAGTACAGTACATGTAGTACAGGTAGATAATAGAACCATACATGTAGTACAGATGCGGTGCAGTACATGTAGTACAAGTAGATAGTAGAAAATATACATTTAGTACAGATACAGTACAGTACATGTAGCACAGGTAGATAGTAGAACCATACATGTAGTACAGATACAGTACAGTACATGTAGTACAGGTAGATAATAGAACCATACATGTAGTACAGATATGGTACAGTACATGTAGTACAAGTAGATAGTAGAACTATACATGTAGTACAGGTAGATAGTAGAAACATACATGTAGTACAGGTAGATAATAGAACCAGACATGTAGTACATATTCGGTACAGTACATGTAGTACAAGTAGATAGTAGAACTATACATGTAGTACAGATACAGTACAGTACATGTAGTACAGGTAGATAATAGAACCATACATGTAGTACAGATACAGTACAGTACATGTAGTACAGGTAGATAATAGAACCAGACATGTAGTACATATTCGGTACAGTACATGTAGTACAAGTAGATAGTAGAATTATACATGTAGTACAGATACAGTACAGTACATGTAGTACAGGTAGATAATAGAACCAGACATGTAGTACATATACGGTACTGTACATGTCGTACAGGTAGATAGTAGAACCAGACATGTAGTACATATTCGGTACAGTACATGTAGTACAAGTAGAGTAGATAGTAGAACTATACATGTAGTACAGATACAGTACAGTACATGTAGTAGAGGTAGATAATAGAACCATACATGTAGTACAGATACGGTACAGTACATGTACTACAGGTAGATAGTAGAACCAGACATGTAGCACAGATACAGTACAGTACATGTAGTACAGGTAGATAATAGAACCATACATGTAGTACAGATACGGTACAGTACATGTAGTACAAGTAGATAGTAGAACTATACATGTAGTACACATGCAGTACAGTACATGTAGTACAGGTAGATAATAGAACCATACATGTAGTACAGATACGGTACAGTACATGTAGTACAAGTAGATAGTAGAACTATACATGTAGTACACATGCAGTACAGTACATGTAGTACAGGTAGATAGTAGAACCATACATGTAGTACAGATGCGGTGCAGTACATGTAGTACAAGTAGATAGTTGAAAATATACATGTAGTACAGATACAGTACAGTACATGTAGCACAGGTAGATAGTAGAACCATACATGTAGTACAGATATGGTACAGTACATGTAGTACAAGTAGATAGTAGAACTATACATGTAGTACAGGTAGATAGTAGAAACATACATGTAGTACAGATACAGTATAGTACATGTAGTACAGGTAGATAATAGAACCAGACATGTAGTACATATTCGGTACAGTACATGTAGTACAAGTAGATAGTAGAACTATACATGTAGTACAGATACAGTACAGTACATGTAGTACAGGTAGATAATAGAACCATACATGTAGTACAGATACAGTACAGTACATGTAGTACAGGTAGATAATAGAACCAGACATGTAGTACATATTCGGTACAGTACATGTAGTACAAGTAGATAGTAGAATTATACATGTAGTACAGATACAGTACAGTACATGTAGTACAGGTAGATAATAGAACCAGACATGTAGTACATATTCGGTACAGTACATGTAGTACAAGTAGATAGTAGAATTATACATGTAGTACAGATACAGTACAGTACATGTAGTACAGGTAGATAATAGAACCAGACATGTAGTACATATACGGCAGGCCCGGATTGGCAATATAACCAACCGGGCATTTTCCCGCTGGGCCGCTGTCACGTGGGCCGCGCCCGATCATCTGGCCGCTTGCCAGCTGCTGCGGCCACTGTTGCTCCTGCCGCCGGCCCTCTGCAGCACGGCGGTGATAGATTTCAAGTTCCTCCCGCACTGCAGGGAGATAAGCCGCCACGCCCCCCATCCTCGCCTTAGCATGAGACCCCCTCCCCCCCGCAGCCACTCACAGCGTCGCACTCGCTTGCCTGCTCGCTCTGTTCGCAGGACCTGTGATGAGGTCACAGGAGGGGAGGAGTCAGAGGGTCACATGATCAGGAGCCTTTGTCCAGACCCCCGATCATGTCACCCCTGACTCCGCCCCTCCTGTGACCTCATTACAGGTCCTGTGCGCTCAGCCTTGCCTCTTGGTGTCTGCAAGACTCTGCTGTGCTGTTGTCATGGTGCTGGTTGAGGTAAGTATGTGTGGGGTCAGGATTTACAGTGTGGATGTAGCAGAGCTGTGTGTGTACGAGGTGTACGGAGCGGAGCCGTGTGTGTACGAGGTGTACGGAGCGGAGCCGTGTGTGTACGAGGTGTACGGAGCGGAGCAGTGTGTACAAGGTGTACGGAGAGGAGCCGCGCGTGTACAAGGTGTACGGAGAGGAGCCGCGCGTGTACGAGGTGTACGGAGAGGAGCCGCGCGTGTACGAGGTGTACGGAGAGGAGCCGCGCGTGTACGAGGTGTACGGAGAGGAGCCGCGTGTACGAGGTGTACGGAGCGGAACCGTGTGTACGAGGTGTACGGAGCGGAGCCGTGTGTACGAGGTGTACGGAGCGGAGCCGTGTGTACGAGGTGTACGGAGCGGAGCCGTGTGTACGAGGTGTACGGAGCGGAACCGTGTGTACGAGGTGTACGGAGCGGAGCCGTGTGTGTATGAGGTGTACGGAGCGGAGCCGTGTGTACGAGGTGTACGGAGCGGAGCCGTGTGTACGAGGTGTACGGAGCGGAGCCGTGTGTACGAGGTGTACGGAGCGGAACCGTGTGTACGAGGTGTACGGAGCGGAGCCGCGTGCACGAGGTGTACGGAGCGGAGCCGCGTGTACGAGGTGTACGGAGCGGAGCCGTGTGTACGAGGTGTACGGAGCGGAACCGTGTGTACGAGGTGTACGGAGAGGAGCCGTGTGTGTGTATGAGGTGTACGGAGAGGAGCCGTGTGTGTGTATGAGGTGTACGGAGAGGAGCCGTGTGTACGAGGTGTACGGAGCGGAGCCGTGTGTACGAGGTGTACGGAGCGGAGCCGTGTGTGTACGAGGTGTACGGAGCAGAGCCGTGTGTGTACGAGGTGTACGGAGCAGAGCCGTGTGTGTACGAGGTGTACGGAGAGGAGCCGTGTGTGTGTATGAGGTGTACGGAGAGGAGCCGTGTGTATGAGGTGTACGGAGCGGAGCCGTGTGTATGAGGTGTACGGAGCGGAGCCGTGTGTGTACGAGGTGTACGGAGCGGAGCCGTGTGTGTACGAGGTGTACGGAGCGGAGC
Source organism: Dendrobates tinctorius (assembly GCF_039654945.1). Classification (NCBI taxonomy): domain Eukaryota; kingdom Metazoa; phylum Chordata; class Amphibia; order Anura; family Dendrobatidae; genus Dendrobates; species Dendrobates tinctorius. The sequence continues at coordinate 42,179,360 of NW_027361675.1, forward strand.
CGTGTGTGTACGAGGTGTACGGAGCGGAGCCGTGTGTGTACGAGGTGTACGGAGCGGAGCCGTGTGTGTACGAGGTGTACGGAGCGGAGCCGTGTGTGTACGAGGTGTACGGAGCGGAGCCGTGTGTGTACGAGGTGTACGGAGCGGAGCCGTGTGTGTACGAGGTGTACGGAGCGGAGCCGTGTGTGTACGAGGTGTACGGAGCAGAGCCGTGTGTGTACGAGGTGTACGGAGCAGAGCCGTGTGTGTACGAGGTGTACGGAGCAGAGCCGTGTGTGTACGAGGTGTACGGAGCAGAGCCGTGTGTGTACGAGGTGTACGGAGCAGAGCCGTGTGTGTACGAGGTGTACGGAGCAGAGCCGTGTGTGTACGAGGTGTACGGAGCAGAGCCGTGTGTGTACGAGGTGTACGGAGCAGAGCCGTGTGTGTACGAGGTGTACGGAGCAGAGCCGTGTGTGTACGAGGTGTGCGGAGCAGAGCCGTGTGTGTACGAGGTGTGCGGAGCAGAGCCGTGTGTGTACGAGGTGTACGGAGCAGAGCCGTGTGTGTACGAGGTGTACGGAGAGGAGCCGTGTGTGTGTACGAGGTGTACGGAGCGGAGCCGTGTGTGTACGAGGTGTACGGAGCGGAGCCGTGTGTGTACGAGGTGTACGGAGCGGAGCCGTGTGTGTACGAGGTGTACGGAGAGGAGCCGTGTGTGTACGAGGTGTACGGAGAGGAGCCGTGTGTGTGTACGAGGTGGACGGAGCGGAGCCGCGCGTGTACGAGGTGTACGGAGAGGAGCCACGCGTGTATGAGGTGTACGGAGAGGAGCCACGCGTGTACGAGGTGGACGGAGTGGAGCCGTGTGTGTATGGAGTGGAGCCATATGTGTACGGGATGTACGGAGCGGAGCCGCGTGTGTTTGGGGTATACAGAGCGGAGCCATATGTGTACGGGATGTACGGAGCGGAGCCAAGTGTGTACAAAGCATACAAAGCGGGCTTTTCCCACGGACACAGGAGTACACGGCGGAGCCCCGAGGAGCATTTTAAAACACACATGACGTTCCACCTGAAGTGATGTGCTGGAATCTAACCGGAAATGAGATAATTTCTTGAGGAGATTGTGACGGAACCAGGAATGCTTCAGATCCATCACCGTGTCCTCCTCCGACAGCGCAGACAGCAGGATCGCCTTGGAATCGGGGATGCCGGCCATGTGAGCGGATCATGATAGGTCCTGCACCGGGAGGCTCAGGTGGGCATTACAATGGGAGCCGGGCTGCTATAGTATCTTTGTAGAATCTTTCTTTATTTCTTTCTCTCTTTCTCTGTTCTTTCATTCTCTGTTCTGTCTTTCCCTCATTTTCTTTCTCTCTCTGTTCTTTCTTTCTCTCTCTGTTCTTTCTTTCTCTCTCTAATCTTTCTTTTTTCTCTCTCTGTTCTTTCTTCCCCTCTTTCTTTCTTTTTCTTTCCTCTCTTTCTCTCTGTTCTTTCTTTCTTTTCTTTACTTCTTTCTTTCCCCTCTTTCTTTCTCTCTCTGTTCTGTCTCTCACTGTTCTTTCTTTGTCTCTCACTGTTCTTTCTTTCTTTCCCCTTTCTTTCTCGCTCTCTCTGTTTTCTTTTTTCTCTCTCTCTGTTTTCTCTCTTCCTTAGTGCCAGTCAGTGTGCCCATAATGCCAGCCACTGTGCCCTCAGTACCAGTCAGTGTGATCAGCAGTGCTAAATGGGTGAGATTAGGTGTGGACATGGGTGTGACTAGTTGTGAAATGGGTGTGGTTGGGCGTGGCCAAAACTTGCAGCGGCGCGCAATTGTCCATCTTTCCCTTCTTCAAAAGTTGGGAGGTATGATAGGGGCGGCTATGACCAGGGGGTCTGGTTGCCCAATAGAGAGCAGTTCTGCCAGGAATTCTGTAATCATGCATACAAAAGGGGACAGAGATTTGGGAGGAGTACTGTACCTAAAAGCAATAAATAGGACTGAGCTGAAATACTGGGCACAGCTCTGACTACATGTTATATAGTCGTGTTAATCTCCTCTCACTTCTTGTAAACTACAAGTGTACAAAGATATTATATAGTCACAATGTGACTAGTGGGCCTGTGTAACTTCAAATGCCAGGGCTGAATTTTAGTCCCAGTCCGGCCCTGATATACGGTACTGTACATGTAGTACAGGTAGATAGTAGAACCATACATGTAGTACATATACGGTACAGTACATGTAGTACAGGTAGATAGTAGAACCAGACATGTGGCGCAGATACAGCACAGTACATATAGTACAGGTAGATAACAGTATGGTACATGTTGTACAGATACGGTATAGTACATGTAGCACAGGTAGATGACAGTATGGTACATGTAGTGCAGGTACTGAGCAGTGCAATACATGTTGCTCTGTATTATTCTGTTGAAGAGCACTACCGGAGGGCCAGTCATTGCACCTTATTAATACAGCATCCATGGATCCTCACTACTTTTCCCCAGTGTGATGCAGTGGCCTACTTTGGACAATCACATACATTATTCCAGGCAAATGTATGTACTGATTGATGGAATATCCCTGCCAGATGCCACAGCCGATCAGCACTGTGCATTTGCTTATTTGGCAGAGATGCTCATACTGTATATAACCAAAGTAGTAAACTAAAAAAAAGCAGAAGGACAGTACTGCTATCTGTCTCCTCAGGTGTTGCCCTCAATAAAATATTCACTTTTTTACCTTTCCTTAGTTTACTCTTTAACCCCTTCGCTTCGCAGCCCTTTTTTGTCTTTGTGTTTCTGATTTTCGTTCCCCTTCTTCCAAGAGCCATAACTTTTTTATTTTTCTGTTAATATGGCCATGTAAGGGCTTGTTTTTTGCGGGACGAGTTGTACTTTTGAACGACATCATTGCTTTTACAATGTTGTGTACTAGAAAACAGGAAAAAAATTCCAAGTGTGGTGAAATTGCAAAAAAGTGCAATTCTACAACTGTTTTTTGTATTTTTTTTACCATGTTCACCAAATGCTAAAACTAACTGGACATTATGAGTCTCCAGGTCTTTACAAGTTCATAGACACCAAACATGTCTAGGTTATTTTTTATTTAAGTGGTGAAAAAAAAATCAAAATTTTGTTAGAAAAAAAAAATTGCGTCATTTTCCGAGACCCATAGCGTCTCAATTTTTTGTTATCTGGGGTTGGGTGAGGGCTTATTTTTTGCGTGCTGATCTGACGTTTTTAATTATACCATTTTGGTGCAGATACGTTCTTTTGATCTCCCGTTATTGCATTTTAATGCAATGTTGTGGCGACCAAATATCTATCAATATTTTTTATTGATAGATCGGGCGATTCTGAACACTGCGATACCAAATATTTGTATGTTTGATTTTTTTATTGTTTTATTTTAAATGTGTCAAAGGGGGTGATTTGAACTTTTCTTTTTTTTCTTTTTTTAATATTTTTAAAAACTTTTTTTTTTTAACTTTTGACATGCTTCAATAGTCTCTATGGGAGACTAGAAGCTGCCATAACCTGATCGGCTCTGCTACATACAAGTGATGATTAGATCACCTGTATGTCGCAGAATTGCTGACTTGCTATGGGTGCCAACCATCGGGCGGCGCTCATAGCAGTACATCATTGACAACCGTAGGAGTCTCCTGGAGGCCTCTGATTGTCATGTCGACCCATCAGTGACCTGCAGTTACGTGTCAGGGGTCACCAGATTTCCAGCGTCATTGCCGGAAGCACGCGTTAAATGCCGCTGACACAGTTTGACAGCGGTATTTAATGGGTTAACAGCCATGGGTGGATCGCGATTCCACCCGCGGCTGTTCCGGGCACATGTCAGCTGTTCAAAACATGTGCCGGAAAAGATGTGGGCTCAGCGCCAAAGCCCATATCAAAGGGGTTAAATTATTGACATATTTATTACATTTATAGCTTATTAACATTTTGCCAATTATTTTTAAATCATTTTTGTAATTACATGCCTTTGATAGAGTTGCTGCTCTCGGATTACGTGGCAAAAACCTGGTAAACCATTCCCTTTAAAGGGTTTGCATAGGACAAAGATATTGATGACCTTAGCATAGTTCATCAATATAACAATGTTGGTGGTCACATTAAAGGGAATGGGGGCTGAGCTGCAGTACTCGCGAATGGCCACTATACGATGTACAGAGCTGTAGTGTTCTGACGCGATACACTGTGTAGTTCCGATGGCCCGGGATCTGGTAACAGGTCATCAGTATTGTAGTTCTGGACAACAACTTTCGTTTCAGAGATTAAAGCAGCAGAAGAACATTGTCAAATATAACTACAAATAAGTAAAAAGATGCACACCAAAAACATTTTTTTACATTTTAGGTGAAGTAGTCTTGGATGTTTTGTGAATACATATTTGACATTTAAATGTAGTATTTCAATCAGATACAATTTTATAATTAATTAAATTAAATTAGTATTTAAATTAAAGTAGTATTTTTCATAAGGATAAGAATAAAAACAGCAGCAAAATTAAATGAAAAGTGTAAAAAAAAAATGAAATTTAAATAAAAATAAAAAGTCATATTAATAATTTGATATATTACAAATTATTTTTTTTGTTTTATTTGTTTTGAATTTGTTTAAAATTAGTTTAAACACATTTTTTAGTTTCTGTTTAGCCTAAATACTGTTATATTTAGATTGAATAAACATTTATCTAGATGAGCTTGAAAAGAAATACAGTAGAAGCAATAATTACTTAAGTGAAAAAAGGAAAAAATAAGTTAATATATATTTATATTTTAAATGTATATATTATTTTGAATTTATATTTCATGCAAATTCAGAATTGCATTGCTGTCAGTTTTAAACACTTACTTGAGATCAAATATACTGTGTATTTTTTTCTAAATTATAGAAATATTTCTTGTGCAGTAAGGTTCTTAACTTTGTTTTTTTATTATAATAGAACTGTACATATGTAGCTTTTTGTAACATGACCCATACTCTGATGGTACAAGATATCTTGATGCAGAAAACTGTAACTCAACACCTAAGGCCTCTTTCACACTTCAGTTATTTGCATCAGTTACAATCCGCCAAAAAGGCAGAGAAGCGGATCCGTTGTCAACTGATGTGAACGGATGGCACAGGATCCGTTTTTAGACGGATCCTGAAAATGAGGAAATTTAAAGGAATCGCTGCCCGGGAAGAGAGAGAGAGAGAATTTTTCTTTTTTTGTCCGGCACCCAGAAAGAATTGCGGGTTAAATGAGTGTCTGGAGGATCCGCCACAGGAAAAAACGTTGCAAGCTCCGTTTTGAAATCTTTGAGGATGGTGACGGACAGGAACTTTTGGCGGATCCGCAAAAAAAACGGATGCAACGGACGGCAATCCGTCACAATCCGCCAATAATGGAAGTCAATGGGGAAAAAAACGGATCCTCAAAAGAAAATTGCGGATCCGTTTTTTTCAAAACCTGGCGGATTGTGACTGATTGTAAAAAACGGAAGTGTGAAAGAGGCCTAACTTGACATGCTCAGTGGCTTGTGTTGTGTTTCTGCACCGTTTCTGGTATAGTTAACACATTGTGTTTTTGGTTAAAACGTTTTACTTCTACAGTTTAAGTTTCTTCGTTTAACTGAAAAGCTATGGAAAACAATGTAATCAGTACTGAAAAATTAATGGTCTGTTGCTGGGGATTAGGTGCGTGCTTTCTATACGTGGTTGGTAACTTAGGACGGGAGTGTTGAGTATATCAGTATACACTATCAGATCTAATGGAGAGAAGAAATGATACATTTCCACAAAAATATCAGGCATATCAGAAACTATATCACCAACTCGTGACAAATATGTTTGATATGGCAGCTAAACGCCTTAATGAATAATTACAATGCTTGGGGGGGTTGTGTGTGTGTGTTTTCATTTTAAACTAAATTTACCTTCTTGTAAAAATAGTTTCAAAGGGGTATTTCCATCTTGTATATGCATGGCCTATCCACATTATGTATGGTGAATGTATAGTAGCCCTTGGTTCCACCAATGGTACCTGCATATGTTTCTAGAATGAGACCCTGACATGCACTTCCGTCAGTAGAGAGGAGATCAGAACTTCCATTCATTTGTATGGCAATTTCAACTACCATACTTCTCAACTGACACAACATCATGTAACAGGTTTCCATTCTTGATGTAGATGTAGATTCCCTTGGTAGGACCCAGATCTACTACACATTTGTGGTATATCAACTGGATATGCCATAAATCTATAAGATGTGAAGTTACATGTATCTCTAGAATGGGACCCTTATGCACACACTGGTAGTGGAGAGGTAGTTGGAACTTCCATTCATTTGTACAGGAATTTCAACCTCTTCCTCGTTGACAACATCATGCAACAGGGCTCCATTCTTGAAATAGATGCAGATTCTATTGGTGGGATCAAGACCTACTATATCTTGTAGAAAGGGAAATGTATCGAGCAGTCGGATCCTTTTCTAAAATCACTTTTTATTAAAAAGTATAAAAATGCTTATTAGCCATCACCATCATAAATGAGCAATTGCTTTTCATACTAAGTCCTTAATTATTGCATGATTACATGATGCAATAATTAAGAATTTTGTCTAAAACAGGTTTGCTCATTTTATTTATTGGAGATGGCAAATGTGTTTTTTTTTTTTAATTTTTAATAAAAAGTTATCTGACTGCCAGATACACTCTCCTTTCTACAATATATCTTTGGACTTATGACCTTGTGAGCTTCCATGCTCAATAGATAGTTGGAATGACCTTGATTCTTTATTAATTTTTGCTATACATTTGTGGTATGTTCTTTGGAGATGCCATAAATCAGTAAGAGGTGAAAAAACATGCATGTATCTCTAGAACTGGACCCTGATGCAAATCACTAGAGTTGAGCGACTTTGGTGGAATGGGGTTTCATGAAACAAAATTTGTTTCAGATGAAACTGGTCCGACTAGGGCAAAAAAAGTCGGAGTTTCGGCCGAAACCCGACCCCAATGCAAGGCAATGGGAAATAAAAGTCGGCATTGAGTGGATGACATTCATCCACTCAATGCCGACTTTTATTTCCTATTGACTTGCATTGGGGTCGGGTTTCGGCCGAAACTCCGACTTTTTTTGCCCTAGTCGGACCAGTTTCATCTGAAACAAATTTTGTTTCATGAAACCCGATCTGACCAAAGTCGCTCAACTCTACAAATCACCATCAGTGGAGAAGTGGCTGTATGGCAATTCTTGCAAGGTCTTTCCTGACAACATAATTCAACAGGGCCCCATTCATGGGGTAGAAACAGATTTCATTGGTGGAGCCTGGATCTACTATTCACTTATGGTGTATCCTATGGGTATGCCGTAAATTGCCAAGATAGGAGTACCCTTTTGTTCACTACTGTTTTGTTTTAAATAGTTTTCATTCATGTATATCTTCCAATGTTTTGCATAATGTATACTACTGAAATAACTTTGCAAACTGGCCAAGCTAATTTCAAATGACATTTCAGCCTGACCTATCACGGATTTCAGACTTTAAGCAAAAAATGGATGGGGCATGTTGGTTTTCAAAATCCTTTATTCTGACAGAAGATAAGCTACTGATATGGTGTTTAGCAACAATGATTTGTCACCCTCTTCCATAGTGAATACATTATCATGCACTGTACAGTGTGTATGTTTATGTACAGTTCAGAGGAGATATGGGTAGAGGTCAAAACAACAATCATATGTTTGTTTTTGCAAAAATAAAAAGGATGTGGTACAGTGACATGTTATTATACTGTTATTGTAAACAGTTAAGCAAGCTGACAATGAAATTATCTCTTAAAGGGCTAAAGTTATAGAGGAAAAAGGAAAATGGGCCGATGCAAAAGTTGTGACATCCTGCATAGTTAGTACCCAGTAGCACCCACTTTTGCAAGTTTCACAGCTTGTAAACGCTTTTTGTAGCCAGCCAAGAGTCTTTCAAAACTTGTTTGAGAGATTTTTATCTGTTGTTCCTTCCTGGGTCATCTTGCATGCACTGCTATTTTGAGGTCTAGGCACTAGAGATGGGCGGACACCTGGATGTCTGGGTCCAGCGGGTTTAGCCGAACAGTTACAAAAAGTTTGAGTGTGGCTATCAGAACAATACCCAGTCCCGAGCTTGGACCCCATTCACTTCAATGGGGGCCCTGAACATCCAGTGTTTGCCACGCTGTCATGTGCATGACATCGCATGTTAAACACCTCTCGCTGTCAAATTATTTATTTAAATAAACAATTAAAAATAATGGCTTGAGGTCCCTCCCATTTTTGACAACTAGCCTTGCTAAAGCTCACAGCTGGAGGCTCGTTTTCTCAGGCTGGTAAGGGGCCATGGATATTGCCCCCTCAGCCAAAAAATAGCAGCCCGCAGCCGCCCAGAAAAGGCACATCTATTAGAAGCGCCAATCCTGGCGCTTTGCTCGGCTCTTCCAACTTGCCCTGTAGCGGTGGCAAGTGAGGTTCATATCTGTGGGGATGATGTAATTTTTGTATTTTTAGGTGATATCAAGCCCATGGATTCATAATGGAAAGGTGTCTATAAGACACCCATCCATTATTAATCCTATAATTATATGGTAAATAAAGACACAGTCAAAATAAAGTTTTTTTTTATTTGAAATTAAAATAAAACACACTTTTACTTTTTTATTTAAAAATAACAAACCCAGTTGTACTCATCTAACCCCTAATTCCATTGAATACTTTGTCTCCTGTAATAAAACAAAAATAAAAAATAACAATATCCCTCACCTGTCCATCGTTCTGACCCACGCCGTAATCCATGTCTCGGGGATAAACAGTTTTCATCTTGGACAGTGCCAAGATGCGACTGTCCTGGCTGAGAATCACTGGGGAATGAGCTGCTGTGAGTGCAGCTCAGTGACTAACGGTGATGTAATCGAGGTTACTGCTGTTCACTGAGGTTGCGTTCCAAACAAAGCCCCTGAACTGCAGTGATGTCAGTGAGATCCCCGCTAGCACAGTGAGAAAAAGTCTCACGGTGCAAAGGCGAGTTCACCGCAGTGAAATTCTTCCAGTGAACTGTGGTGAACTCACCTCTGAGCCGTGAGACTTTTTCTCACTGTGCTAGCGGGGATCTCACCGAGGTCACCGCAGTTCAGCCTGGCTGGGAATGCAGTCTCAGTGTCCGGCAGTAACCTCAATAAGGTCACCATTGCTCACTGATGCTACGCTTGCAGCAGCTCATTCACCAGTGGTTCTCAGCCTGGACGGTCGCATTTTGGCACCGTCCATGTTGAAAACTATTTATCCCCCAGACATGGATTACGGCGTGCGACAGAACGACAGACAGGTGAGGGATTTTGTTGTTTTTTCTATTTTTGTTTTGTTACCGGAGACGAGGGATTCTGTGGAATTAGGCGTTAGGTGAATACAACTGTGTTTGTTATTTTTAAATAAAAAAGTAAAAGTGTTTTGTTTATTTCAAGTAAAAGACTTTATTCTGGCCGTGGCTTTATTTACAATATAACTATAGGATTAGTAATGAATAGGTGTCTTATAGACGCCTCTCCATTACTAAGCCATGGTCTTGATTTCACCTGACAATACAATACGTGACATCAATCCCACATCAATCCCACAAATATGAACCTCACTTGTCACCGCTACAAAGCAAGTGGGATGAGTCGCTCAAAGCTCCAGAATTGGTGCATCTAATAGATGTGCCTTTTCTTGGCGTTGGGGGGAGGCAACATCCATGGCCTCTTACCAGCCTGAGAATAGAAGCCCCAACTGTCTGCTTTAGCAAGGCTGATTGTCAAAAATGGGGGATCCCACACCATTTTTTTAAGTTACTTATTTAAATAATTAAAAAATACAGCCTGGGGACCCCTCTGAAGCTGGCAGCTGAGGGTTGCAGCCCAAAGCTGTGAGTTTGGCCTGGTGGCTTGTTATAAAAAATACAGGGTAACCCACACTGTTTTTTTAAATTATTTATTTACAGTGCAGGCGCCAGCTGATGAATACTCCCATCAGCCGCTCCTGCTCTCGCTGTTATTAACGGCAGCAGGCATCAGCTGATGGGAGCAGTACTCCCAGCAGCAGACACCAATGACCAGAGGTAAACTTTATACCTACGATCAGCTGTGCGCTCACACTGTCTTTTGACAGCGTGGGACCTGCAGTTGTCTGACTGCCGGTGATGATTTTACCGCTGATCAGAATCAGTCTTTGCCACACTCTCATGTGCATGACAGTGCAACAAATACCCCGTGTTCGGGGGGCCGAGCCCAAACAGTAACATGGACTTCCTGGTGAAGTCCGAGTTCGGCGTCCGTGCCCGAACAGTAGGTGTTTGGTACAGACGCCGAACTTTACTGTTAGGGTTCACCTAGCTCTACTAGCCACAGATTTTCAATGAAGTTCAGATCAGGGGACTGTGAGGGCTATTGTAAAACCTTCAGCTTGCGAATTTTGAGGTAGACAATTGTGAATTTTGATCAATATCCATGTGCAGAAGCGATCTTCTTTTCAACTTCAGCTTTTTTACAGTTTGTGTTATGTTTGCATTAAGAATTTTTGAGATGTCAGTAAATCCATTCTTCACTCTGTACGTGAAATGTTCCCCATGACATTGACTGCAACACAACGCCAAAGCATAATTTATCCACCCCCATGCTTAATAGTTGGCAAGATGTAACCTTTTTTCTCCACACATACCTTTGATTATTGTGGCCAAAGAGTTCAATTTTAAAGTCATCGGTCCACAGGACTTAATTCCAAAACGTATTAGTCTTTTGCACACTTCTGACACTGAATTTTATGGTGAGGATGCAGGAGAGGTTTTCTTCTGATGACTCTTCCATGAAGACCATATTTGTGCAAATGTCTCTGAACTGAATTACCTTTCAATCCTACGAGCAGCTCTCACTGAAATTTAGCTTGGACTTCCAGAGTCTTATCTTGACCTCCACTCTTCCTGTTAACTGCCATTTCATGCAGTTTTCATTTGAAAATGCTTTGCTAGCTTCTTACATCCTTCTTCTGTTTTGTGGACCTCCATTATTTTTATTTTCAGAGTGCTAGGCATTTGCTTAGAATAACCCATGGCTGCTGATTTTTGGCACAAGGTTAGAGGAGGCTGAGTTTATAAACCTGGGAAAATTGCATTACTTGGCCTTTTCTATTGAAGATATTGAACAAGCCATAACCCTAACAGGCTAATTAAGGTCTGAAACCTTGGTCAAAGTTATCTAATCACACAAATCTCCAAAGGTGCTGAAACTTTTTCATCCGCTCATTTTCCTTTTTGTAATTTTTAAAATGTAAAAAATGACAATTTATATTGTGAGGATCTTAGATTGTGGGTTGTAATTATCACCTAGACAGGTTAACAATGCAATTATTTTTTATTCCTTATGTCCATGGTCTTACAGCAGCTCCAGGTAGATGATCCCAATGCAATGCCCCTGTCTACAAGATCCCAACCCGGGGCCAGTAGTTAAACTGCCCCGTACCAGGCAATACCCACTCTCTCCAAACTATTGGTTGGCAGCCAGCTTTTGTATCTCCCTCTGGTGCAGTCTGCAGTCACAACCTATGGTCCTTCAGATGACAGATACCACGACCAAAAGCGTGTATCAGCTCCAGCCAGCAACAGTCCTTTGGATGGTTCCTCAAATCCAGAAGACAGATATCACAACCATAGAACACGTATGCAGCTCCATCTGGCAACTGACCTGCAATCTCCATAGTCCATCCATACACAGGTAACAGGACCTAGCCTCAGCAACAGATCCTTGGCCCTTGACGTCACAGCACCAAATCACTCACTAAACACATAGCTTATTGTTCTACTTCTCCTAGGATCAGCCATCCAGTTGGGCTGAGATGCTAACACCACACCCCTTTAAACTTTTTCTACAGGTAGCTCAAAGGATGAAGAATGTTCCAGAAGCTCAGTCTTCAGCCTGTCTGCAGGGTTGTGTATTAGGGAGGCCTCCTGCAGAGAGAAACATAGACACTCATGCCCCCACCAGATGCAGGACAGAAATGTTAATGTAGGCCTTATGTACCCATGAGATCCAGCCTAAACGCCATGCTTTGCTTACTGTCACTGAATGGAAACATTCGTTTCTGAGGCAAAACTGTTTCTAGGACAGATTTGTGTACCTTAGGCTGAGGTCACACTGCGTTAAGGCAGTCTGTTTAACGGATTGCGTTACACCGTGGCATAACGCGGTGTAACGCAATCCGTTAACGCTGCAATTAACCCCCATTATCGGGCGCATCACCGACGGATGCCATAATCGGCATGCGCTAGCGATGTGCCGTCATTCTGTGACGGACCCTCGGACGCGGACTGCAGCGTCCGAGGGTCCGTCACCGCTAGCGCAGATGAAGCATCTGCGCTAGCGGTATAGCATAACGCGATTATGCTATAGCGTTAATGCAGCCCATCAACGCTATGCGTTGAACTGACTGCTTTAACGCAGTGTGACCCAGTCTAAAACTGACAAGCAAGAAAATCTTGAATAAAAGACAACAATAACATCGACGTAACCGGTGGTCCATGCTGGAAAAAGTCTATATCCCTTAGATTTTTTTTCTCCTAAAATACAAAGTAAATTTGTCATCTTTAACTTTAGCCCTTTTAGAGATCATTTCATCTTCAACTTGCTTAACTGTTCTGTGCCACAATAATAGTAATTTTGACCAGTGGGGCTCCAACTTTTACATGACTCTGTATATGATAAAACTCCTGTGTCCCCTTCAGATGATGATTTTGGAGTCATTTGAAATTGATGTTTGATATTATATCGACAGTGTGATTATTTTAGTACATATAAATGATTAAAAAAAATTATTCATTTGTTAATTGTGCTATAAAAATAATACTGGATTGGTTCTCAACTGAGTTGACAGAGCCTTGGTGGGAGGAAATTTGCGATAGGCACACATTGTCTTCTGACAAGCAATCTATTTTAACACGCTAAAGGGGTTTTCTTCATATAAAACTCATGGAAGTTCATCCAATATGTTAGCTTTCAAGTCATGGTTCTTCATCCTCATGGAGCTTTAATAAATTAATGACGTGATTGATATTAGCAGATTATAAAATGTCAAACCTTTCTAACATTATGTTACATATTTCTTGGAGCATTTACAAAAACTATCTAAAAACTACATTTAAAGTGGCAAGATTTTATATAATGTGCATAATAATGCTGTTTTTATTATGGGGTATAGTTGTTTCTTTAGCTTTGGTATAACTTCTTACTTGTGACTTGGAAATGCAGAACAAAAGTATGACTAAGTAGATACAGATAATAATGTTAAAAAAAACCTTTTGTCTCCTTCTCAATCATTGTTTTGTTTTTTTTTTATAACTTTTATTTTCTGTTTCTCTATTTTTTTTCTGTTAAACTTTTCTGATTCACGCCTGCTTTTCTGGTATACCGAAAACTATGTATCGTCACACTTTCACACGTCTAGCCTTACCTACCCACTAACTTATGAAAGATGCTTAGCTGTCTTGTTTTACTGACACTCAAAAGCTGAATGGGTAGATGCCACGCAGAACATTTTTTTTGTCATTTTGAGGTCTTACATGTTTAAAATTGCATGCTTTCTTAGTGTATGTAGACAAGTATAACTTTAGATTAATTTATTTCTATTTTTTTAATCTCATCTGTGTTTTTCTTTAGCTTCTCATTTGAAAAGCGGTAATACTTTGACTTTATTTTAGGGAGCAGTGGTCTCATTAGTGTATTTTCACTCATTTATTCATTTTCTTTCCCATAACAGAAGTGCAATTTTCCTTTTTTTTCCTGTGATGTTTTAGAGTTTTGTTTTTGTGTGTCTGTCATTGTGGGCATTTTAGTAGTTATGGAGATTTTTTTTTTCTTATAACTATACATATTTCTATTTTTGTAGCTAATTTAAAAGGGAAGATAACTGATTATTTTAGATAGCTGTTTCTTTGATAATCAGGTGCACAAAAATGGATGACCTTTTTATAGGAACCTATAGTCTGATACACTCATTTTCAACTTAAATAGCGAAAGAAAAAATATATAATAAATGAATAGCTTTTATATAACAAGTCTTAAAATGTGGCTAAATTATTTTTGTTACTCCCATTTGAAAATTGTCAGATACTATACAGTCTATTTGTGTATTGTATGGTAACATATTTTATAGGCCATAAAATTGACTGAACACTGAAACTTTATAATTTAACACTTATTTCTGACTTAATAGAGAAATCATTTTAAAAAAAAGCAGTTATGTCCAGTGCCATATTATTAGCTTTATATAGTGTGTTTGATTTGGGGGAACATTGTGCAGTGTCCAAATGTTATTGGGTTTATTATTTTAGAGGAAACTGCACACACTTTTATGGCAAGCAGGTTTAGTTTACTGAGTGATAATTTTCATTTCAGTATTGTAAAAAAGTAGAATTCAGCACATTCTATTCTGTGTAGGTATAAATTATATCTTTAAAGAATATTGTCCTTGCCAAAAGTAGAGTTTTCAGACAATAATAAATTATTTTTATGAATAGCTGTTATAATTTTGTAATATAAAGGAGTAAATGATAGCTTACAGAGAAAATATAATGTAGCCACTATGTAGAGAACAGAGTATACAGTAAAATGCCTTTATTCCAGCATTAACGGAATATGAGTGTTGCTGAATTATTAAATGTTTTATTATTATTATTATAATATTACTGGTATAGAATATTATATTCACTTTTCCCAACTTCAGTCCACAGTCCAGGTCAGTGCTCTCTGGCCGTAGACAGGAGTGGCACAAATTTGTTGACTTTCGAAGTTCCTCGGGTTCCTCATCAGTGTGCACAGGTGAAGATGCGCCAGTAGTGATGAGCGAGTACTCTCGTTGCCCGGGTTTTCCCGAGCATGCTCTGGTGATCTCTGAGTATTTTGGCGTGCTTGGAGATTTAGTGTTTGTCGACACAGCTGCATGATTTGGGGCTGCTAGACATCGTGAATACATGTGTGGAATTCCTAACAAACAGGCAATCCCCACATGTATTCAGTCGGTCCAGCAGCCGCAAATCATGTAGTTGTGTAGACACAAACTAAATCTCCGAGCACGCCAAAATTGCCGCAAATCATGCAGCTGTGTCGACACAAACTAAATCTCTGGGCACGCCAAAATATTCAGAGGATCACCCGAGCATGCTCGGGAAAACCCGAGCAATGAGAATACTCGCTCATCACTACGCGCCAGCAAAGACGAGCCCGGGATCCTTTAAGTTCAGCATCTCATGTCCACGGCCACAGAGCACTGCCCTGGATAGTGGACCAGTGCTGCAGAAAGTAATCTGCTCATTTTTTACTCTAGACCCAAGATTGTTACAATAAATCCTCAGATCAGTGTAAAAGGGTTGTCATACATTAGAATAAGAGTTTGGCTTATTTCCTTTCAGAAACAGCATCACCCTTGCCTATGGCAGGTATTGCAGCTGAGTTCATATACTAGAAAGAGGATGTGCTGCAATTTTTGACTTAACGAAAAGACAAGATGACAATAAAGGAGCTGTTTTCTCCCCCCTCCAAAAAAAAAACAAAATTGAGCTTTTTTTCCTAATATTTACAGTACAGTGCTGGAGTACAGGAGTTTTACTGGTATGACATTTAGGATATATAGGCTAAAAGAAGAACTAAGTAATTGCAACACAAGGGACTAGTTGACTTCCCTTTTAAATAGAAAGTTTCCATTTCATACTGGTTGGCTTCCACCTCTGCTACTTTCTCTCTCACTTTCTTGACTCTTCTCTGAGGGTCTCCAAATTAGTCGGGGGTCCTTGACTTGTTACATATTTGTTTTGCTGGTGACACTGCATGCACATAATGTTTAATGAAAGAAAAAAAGTGTCCTACCTGTTTCTTTTCACCTCCTCTTCCCTCCCTTAAAGCGGCTGTAAAATTGAATACCAAATTTAAAGATGGTCTAGTACATTAGCCGATGTATTTGATTCGAACAAGAAAACTAATTCTAGTGAAGGGATGTGAAACACATTACTAAAAGAGTCATTGTCTTTTTCCTCCATTCTGCACTCCAAATGTGGAGATTATTCTTTTCTGTTATTGTTCCATTCCTGTCTCTGACAATTAAAGAAGGTAGGTATTCATCTACCTCTGCACGTTCACATCTGAAGATGAGCCTGTCGAAGCACAATAGCTTTTTTTCAATGTTAATGTTTGATTTCATTCAATTATTTTAATTCAGTTCAGTATCTGGTGTGTAATTAATTATAACTTTGCCAAAAAAACCTAGACACATATATATAATGACCTAGCGATGTGTATATTGGTATAATGTTTTAGCCACAAAAATATATATACAGTGCTGTGCAAATTAATTGGGACAAAGCATTTTTTTAAGTAAAATCGTAAGTTGGTTACCAGTCAGTGATTCAAACCAGTTTTAACTGCTTTGAACAGACACTCACACCTGTTCAAAGCAGTTGAAACTGGTTTGAATCAATGACTGTTAACCAACTTACGATTTTACTTAAAAAAGTGCTTTGTCCCAATTAATTTGCACAGCTCTGTATATATATATTTTTTTTAGAACAATGTAATACCATAGTCAGGTAACCTTACTGTATCTTGCCAAACAACCTGAAGCTTTCAAAGTCAGTGCTTATATCTCCCCTACTGTGGATGATCAGAAGTCCAGCAGGTCACCATATTTTGTTTCAAAACCTGGCATGGGACCAATGGCTTCACGAACAGTAGGAGTGCGCATAGCCCTGTAATTATATACAAAGTTTGATTTTTCTCTTTTTGATGTTGGTAAGATTTTCTGTTTATTTGGTCCCAAAGACAAAGCAATTCAAGCTTTTTATGGACCTAAAAAAAAATGAGAAATATCTATGCAGACACTGATAGCAACACATTTTTTTTACTGGTGACTCATGAGTATTTTTTTCACATTTTTATTTATTTAAAAAATGTTTATTTGAGTCATCTGTAATCAAAATGTAATAATCATAATTTATTTTGGATGTCTAGTTTTATACAACTTTATTGTTTTTACCTTCCCTTCCATTAAATGGTTATTTGACATATTTACTTACAGTATTTGCCATTAATGCATAATAGATGCTGTAGCTATCTAGGGAAAGGTGCCCCGTCACTCTCCACTGTCACTGGGGAGGTGGCCATGCACGTGCCTCTTTCTATTGATTTTGTGTGGGAAAGAAAACCCATATATTTTAATCAGAAATGTGTAATACTTCATCTCTCCTGCAGAGGCACTAGAAGACTTGTTTTCAGGTTTGTCCATGGATTAGAGATGGTCAATGAGGTTCTCAGTGAGCCTATGAGTGCAGAATCCTTATAAAATAAGGGGATTGTCCAAAGCAGACAATCCCCAAATAACTGGACTGTTAAGATCACCTATATAACATCGATAAATTTCAGTAGTGTTTTTTTCCATTTGACTTACTTGATCTACCTTATGCCTAAATGTCTTTCAACAATATGACACATAATAAAAATAACCAGCTATGCTGTGAAATGCTTACCCTGCATTTTTATGAACGCCCTAAAGTATACAAATTAAATCTAATTTTTTTTTTAATTCAGTTGCAATTTTTTCCTTTACAAAAAATTAGAAAGAAAGTCGCATTTTTATTGGACAGTTATCAACAGAGAGTATCAGTCAATCATATTAACTCTCTTATCACTATTGCAGTAATCTATACAAAGGAAATATACATAATTACGTAATGGAGTGGAACGGTACATGATGATGATAGACAAAGTGTAAAATAGGAAGCATGTAAAGTTTTGAGAGCCTTGAAGTATAGGGATACAATTCCAGCTATGAGCATCATTATGGTCATATATATATTTATTCGTGTAACAAAACACAAAATGAGAACAATATTCTGGATATTGGATATGAAATGCTGCGTAATCGTAATATAATTTGGATATTGTTGATAAAAAGAACAGGGTCACATTGGACACTTTGTTTCCATTAGACGGGTTTCCGCAATGACAAATGCATGATCAATGGAGGTTTGACGTTTAGGACTCCCACTATCACAAGAACTTGTGTGAACTGGGCAGTAGCATGAACAGGAACACGCATGATCATCACTCTTTTCACTTTTATGGGTATATTAATGGGGTAGTGTGAATGCATGATCACTGCTCCCATAGACTGTAAATTAGGCAGTGGTCATGCATGCACTAAATACTACATTAGGTGTAGTATTCTCGTGAGTCCCAGCAGTTGGGCCACCAGCTATCATGCATTACCTGTCAGTGTATTCTTCGGATAACCCCTTTAAAATGTACATTCCAAATATTATTTGCATTATTATACTGCATAGGCACTTGTTGGCAGTAAATGTTAATTTTGTATTAAGGCTTGTTGTTCAGAAATCTTGCAATTTACATATTGGAAATTTTTATTGTCACTACTTGAAGGTATCATTTTATAGTTTCATAGTTGATGAGATTGAAAAAAGACCAACTAGTCCTGCCTATAGTGTTAATGTGCCGAAGGAAGGCAAACGTATTATGAGGCAGATGGTACTGGCTCCACATTAAGGGGAAAATTCCTTCCCGGCCCCAAATATGGTAATCAGGCTAGTTCCCAGAATCTATTTTTCATCTCCAGAAATCTTGTACCCACAAGTAATATATAATTATATATAAAACTGACATATTTTTCAAGAAAGGAATTCAGTCCCTACTCGAATTTGTTCAGTAAATCAGCCATCACAACATAATATGGCAAAGAGTCTAAAAAGGAATCTGTAAGCAGTTTCTTGCCATGTAATCTGAGAGAACTAATGTACTGGAAGAGAGCCTGATTACTGTGATGTGTCACTTACGGGGTTGTGTTTTGTTCTTTCAATATAATCAGCACTTTATCAGCAGGAGATTATCACTAGAGGACAAGCTGCCTTGTGCATCCTAGTCCAACCCTGCCACAAGCACTGATTAGCAGCTTTCTGTCACTATACATTGTCAGAGAAAGCTGTGGGATGGGTGGGATTAACATCTGAACTCAGAGAAAAATGTGACTCTAACATAGCTGCTTCACCTAGAAAACTAAGTGATACAATACTGGAATGAGGGTCTCTGTCCCTGTCTCATGCTGCTGTCACATAACATAGCAAAAACTTGCTGATAGATTCCCTTCAAATCTCAACATTTTTACAGTACAAAAAAATTCCCATTGTAATGATGGTGAAACCTTCTTTCCTCTAGCTATCGGTGATTCTCCCTTGTCATAGCATGCTGTTGAGTCAGATTCCAAGAAAATTGGCTTACTTCAAATGTAGAATCTCCTGACATATTCAGCATAGTGTTGTCTTTACTATATTAGTTTCTTTGTTTTTAATTATTTTTTTTTAAAACAGGAGAGATTTAAAACTGGGGTGGTTGAGAGAGAACATCCTAGGTGACAGATTACTGATTTGTTCCTTCAATTATATCTTTGATGTTTGATCACTATTCCAGTCTGCAGTGACCATTCACAAAAACGGATGGTGTAAGCAACACCTCCTTAGTAGAGACTATAACCAGTAGCATTAAATAAAAAGCCTCATATTTCTAAAACCATCCGATAGATATAAAGAAAAGAAAAACAAGCTAGAAAATCAAAGCTAAAACAGGTATACTCAGAGGATCATCAGGAATAAAATGAGATAACAAAAATCCTCTTTTGATCTAGTGACAGGTCCTCGTTGAGTGCTAGTTTATGCTATTGCTATGTTCTTCCTTCCTTTCTTTCTTTCCTTCTTTCTTTCTTCCTTCCTTCCTCATTGCTTATACAACACTATGATATTTCAGAAAGCTTTACGGTATTTTTCATATGAGCTCTGTTAATGTGTCTCACAATATAATTTATCTACAAGATTACATTATAACTTGGATGTGTAAGGGGAAGTAGAGATTAATTTTGATATGTGCAACTCAATAAGATTAAAATCAGTGGTGGGAAATGTCAGATTAAAAGTAAGGTAGTTGGAGTTCTATAGGTCATTACGATGATAAGTTGAAGGATAGTTGCCAATTTCAGATCGACATACCATAGGAACACTCAGCCATCTGAATATTTGATCTTTGGATCACAGTGTATTTAAGTGTCCTTTCTGTAGCATTACAAAGTTCTATGACTAGAGAACATTCAGTTAACATGTTTTCTCCTGCAGCTAATTTCACTTTAATAAAAACTTAATTAAAATTTGTTAGGACGCTGTGTAAAATGTAAAGAAAACAAGGATGAAATTATTTAAAAATTTCTTATAGCCATATTTTATTCACATAGAATGCAGATCAGAAATTGAGATTAGAAATTTTCCTTTCAATTTTAAAAAAATAACTCGTCTTGAAATTGATGGCACCAACACATCTCAAAAAAGTTTGGCCAGGGCCATGTCTACCATCGTTTACCATCCTATCTTCTTTTTACAGCAGTCTGTAAATGTCTAGGATGTGAGGAGACCAATTACCTCTGGGAGAGGAAGTTTTCCCATTTTTGTCTGATGTAGGATTTTAGCAGATCAACAATCCTAGGTCTTCTTTGACTGATTTTCTGTTTCATATGTGCCAGATGTTTTCTATTGGTGATAGGCTTGAATTGCAGACAGACTGTTCATCTCTTAAATTCTTCTTCTCTAAAGCCATACTGCTGTGATGGATGTAGTATGTGGTTTAGCATTGTCTTGCTGAAATATGTAACGCCTTCTCTGAAATAGACATTGTCTGCATGTGAGCATATGTCCTTTGAAAACCTCTATACTGTATATGATGCTCAGCATTGATAGTGCCTTTCAAAATGTATATTTAGACTGTGTATCTGGGTTGTCGCTCCCAGAATACAGCGGGCAAAGGACAAAGAACTCGACCAGGCAGTTAATTAAGGAACTAGTTTTTACTAACAATGAAAACTGTGTTACCCTGGAAATAGCAAAAAAGAAACACAGTTAACTATTACATACACCTAGCCCAGCTCAGATAGGACCCCTGCACTGCACAACCGATAGGCCCAGTATGTTCTAATGGGTACACTATAATTTGCCTGACCTGTAGTTCTGTCTATTGCGGTAACCGGGAGTTACCCAGAGCAGGGGTGTAAATAGATGAGTGTAAGAGACGGCCCCTGCAGCGGTGCAGCGCAGAGATTCACAAACTTAACAATTCTCTAAAATTACAATTCTGTTATATTATCTCTACCCAAGCTCACCCACTGTGGGAAGTATGTAGCTAAGGTTCACACAGCCCTCTTAGCAAACAATGTCTCTAACTGAGAATTTAGGTTTGGCGCCAAACTCTCTCTAAAGTCTAGTTGTATGCACCCACCGGAATCCCTGTGGTGGGGCCTGAGCTCAGGACTTACCGGCCATTAACTGAATAAAGAAGTGGATGTCTAATTGTCTGAACTACCGTTTAGCTGGGAGACTGTGGAGTGGATCCTGGGCTTGTCACCTGGAGCGCAGTTTTTGCCTAACAGGCTAACAGAAGGCCATTCACGTCAAAGCCATTGCTTTGGGTGGAATCTAACTGTATCCAACTGTAGTCGCCTCCTCAACGTGATTCTTCTTCCCTTACAGGAATCATCGGAACAGTAGCACCTTTCCTCAACTCTTAATCATCTTTTAGTTTTCCAACTCTCGCTGTGGGTGGCTTAAACTGGTTATTTCCCTGTACCAACTGACATACGGGAGACAGTCGTGTGAATCTGAAAACCGCTGCCATCTAGTGGCTAAATCACCAATAACATCTTTTATGCTTACACAAGTAATCATATTTACTAAAACGGCTTTAGAAAGGGTGTGGCTTGGGAATCTTCAACCACCCCTCACATATGCTGCACATACTATAGGCACTAATGCAAACCCATACCTTTAGAGATTCCTACTTTTAAACTATGAGCTGGTAACAAGCTGAATGGTCCCTCACCCATGAGTCTGCAGGACACTGTGTCCATGGTTTCATGGTTTCCATAAAGAACTAAAAATGTTCAGTCATATGGCAGTTAAACAGTTTCCTGCCTTCTCTGAGTCCACTTTATATCAGCTTTGACCCAGGGAAGTTGGCAGGTTTTTTTGGCTTGTGTTGATAAATTGCTTCTTCTTTGTATGATAGAGCTTTAACTTGCATTTGTGGAGTGCACGGCTAACTGTGTTTACAGACAATGATTTCTGGAAGTATTTATGAGTCCATGCAGTGATTTGCGCAACCGATTTATGCCTGTTTTAATGCAGTGCTGCTGATGCCACGTGCATCCAATTTTGACTTTTGGCCTTGTACACATGGATTTCACCAGAATCTATGCATTTTTTATGATACTGTACAAGGTATATTAAAAGTATTGGCAATTTTACACTGAGGAACATTTTTCTGAAGTTGTTCTACAATTTTTAGATGCAGTTGTTCACTGATTGATGAATCTCTGACCATGTTTGTTTCTGAGAGACTCTGCCTCTCTAACATACGCTTTTTATATACAGTCATGAGGCTTAATTGAAATTGGACCTTCCTGCTGTTTTTCCATAGTACCTTGTATCTGTACAGCCTACAATGCACCAACTTTTTGAGATATGTTGCTGCCATTGCTGTTTTTCATTAGTACCTCATACTTTTTTAGGTTTTTTTTACCCTGTCCCAACTATGTTTGACGTGTGTGGCTGCCATGAATTTCTAAATAAGTTATTTTTTTTAAGTAAAATAGAAAAATGTTTAACTTTCAACTTCAATGGGTGTTCTACATTCTTTTGTGAATAAAATATAGCTTAAAGAGACTTTCAAATCATTGCATTCTTGTTTTCTTTAAATCTTACACAGCATCCCAACTTATTTGGAATTGTGGTTTTAGATGACAAATATTTTATTTGGCTTTTGCTTTAAAAGTAAAAGTCATGTTAGGTGTAAAAAGTGTAAAAAATACAATGTAAACTTGGTTCAATATATGGTGTGACTTATGCCAGGATTCTGGCACATTTTGTTTGGTAATTCTCACCCATTATTTGTAACGAGTGAATCTTATTATGACTCATATCTGTACTTTAGTGATGGGCAATATATGGATAAACTGCCGATAGTTTTGTGTTTTAGCATCAGCGATGTGATGAGGTGATTTTGTTTTGTAGATATATGAGACAAATTGTACCCACAATACACACTATAATTGGTCTATATCAGCTCCCGAGGTTTGAATACAACCCACTTGAATGAAAAGTTATATGATGGGTCAAGTTTAGAGAGAACTTTCGTGTTAGCAGTTGTGTTCGGAAATTTATTCATTTGGTGATTTGTTGCTACTCTGTACCTTTTTGGGAGTTGGCAAAAGACGGTACTAAAAGCTTGAGTATTGTTTCTTACGTGTAATAAATTACACATTAGTAGCATAGTTCTTGATTCCAACCTGCTCCAACAGTAGACATATATATAAGTATACATGATAGGTTTTAAAAACTATGAATGGTGCCATGCAATATACAGTATCATACCATGCTTTTATATTGGTCTCCGTACTAGAGATTTTACAACCATAAGTCCCATATCTTTCATGCTTTTAGTTTTTTTTGTTTATTATTGTAATTATTCTTTTTGAGATTATTCATGTGGACCATGGGGTGATGTATCAAAACTGTTTCACATTTGTTATCTTTAGCTGTAGAATTTTTTTTTATCTCAACTGCATAACCTATAGAAGTATGCCAAAAATATTTTATGAGGAAGACAATACAGAATATTTTAGGGATTTTAAAATGTAAATGCTAGCAACTTCTAACAATCTAAATTAATGAACACTTTTTCCAAAGAATTCTACTAGTGTTCATAAGTAGCCATTAATTGTTCATTAAGTCCAAATTTAATTAATTCTAGTACTATATCTTGCAGTTGGATTTAGAAATTATAACATAAATTTTCTATTTTCTTAGAAATCAATTTTGATGTTGTGCTACATCCATACTTGTAATGTAGCATTATTTCCATTATCTATATAAAGTAAAATGTACTGACGCATCATCCCCAAAATTTACTTTATGGGTAAATTAAGACATTGTCCAGTTTTACATTGAAATTATTTTAGCCTAGGTTTGCCTACGCAATTTGTTCAATACATTGGCAGCAAATTTTATGGGAATTACCTATCAAATATTTACTGGTATTTATTTTTAGATGTATTATCATATCAAAATTAATATAGTGTTAGATATATAGATCTTAGTCATTATTTTGGGTATAAAATCCACTTTCCTATGAGAATGATGCCCCACATGAATACCACTTTTTTTTCTTGCTTTATTTTTATTTTTTGCCATACATGCACAATATATGGTTCACTTTTTTATATCTTAAGTTACTTAGATATCAATGTAAATATCAGTGCAAAAATTCACAAATACAATACAGTACATAATGTAGGATAAAATTAAGCTGAGCTCCACTACGTTACTGAAAGTACTAAAAGGTCACTCAAACCTCATGATTGGCCTATACAACCACTCTCAAACTACAAGGCCAGGAAAGTGGGTTTGTGTGTTTTTTTTCTTTATTATTTTTTCTCTCTCTCTATCTCTCTTGCATTTTTGTGAATCTAATGATGCACTTATGTTGCCCCACTTTTCCCTTCTCTTCATACCTTACCTACTAAAGGAGGAAATGCCACTTTCTTGGTAAGTGGATGTTAACCAAGAGGGACTTAAATCAAAAAGATCACAGTGTGACAAAACTAAGAACATAGGGTGCTGATGAAAGCTCAACAGTACTCTGCCGGAAAAAAGGAATTCAGACAAACTAAAATGAAAAAAAAGACAATTTATTTATTTCCAGTAACATTTGTGAATTTAAGTTCATTTTTATTTTCTTTATTTTATTTTCAACTTTCCCTTATTCCCTCCTCAATCTCTACCAGTTTTTGTGCTGTTTTGTCCAGATGTCAATCTCACTCCTCACTATTATAATTCTTTTATTTGTTTTGTCCTATCTTTTATTTATCGAAATTCATTTTTCTTTATTTACATGACTTTACATTTTTTATTTCCTTTTTTATGTTAGGTCTTAATCTTAGAGTTCTCTCTTCCCCACCTGCTCTTTAAAGTTATTTTCTGTTATCAACTTTTTGTTGCCTTTTGCATGCAAAGTTGCATGAGCTGCATTGTTGGGGTCGGAAGGCTAAGCAGAAAGAATAGTCTCAGTGTAGAATCTCTGTGTTAACGTGCTGTATGCAAATGTGAGTTGACTTTTATTTGCGAATTTTAGATGAATTCATACTAAAGCATCTCTCCTTTTTCTTCTTTCCCCCTTCTCTACTTTTTTTTTCCTTCCACAGCGGGTGAATTCAGTATCTCCAATATCAAAGACACATTCGAAAGTGGAGATGTCACCTAACCATCACAAGGCTAATAATCGTAATGATATTAGAAGTCCAAGATCTATCTCATCAAGTAAAGGTGGCCGTTGTTCATCAGATGATAAAAAAAGGCGCCACTCTAAGTCACCATCATCAGAGAGACATCGTGGAAGATCCAGAGGACGAACTAGGATGCACAAAGAGGCTTCAATGAACTCAGGAAGCCATACAAGCTATAGCAGTGATTCTGAAGGATCAGTATTTTCACATGCACCTGGAGTAGAAAAGGCTCATGGCGCTTCAACAAAAAAGTAAGTTCATATTATTTTGATTTAGGTGTAATAATCAAGAGCCAAATTTTCTTGCATGAATAAGCAGTATTAGATGTGTATGATCATTGTGTTTAGGTAGCAATTATACCTACTTTTAAAAGCAATTACAAACTAACCATAATTTAAATCTGTACGAATGTTAACTAGTTGTTACTAATATAATTCAATGAATACAATCAATATATATTATATGTCCTAGACCAACAGTCAAGCATCGTCACGGTAAACAAAATAGTTGTTCTGAGTCTTCTGTGAAGCGTAATCATCAAAACTTTGATAGAAGGAAGAGTCCAGCTCGAAACAATGGCAACAGAGGTAGTTCTTGGAGCTCGAGCTGTTCACCTTCACGTTCAAGATCACGGGACAAGAGGTCGGCTAGAAGCAGATCTCGATCTCTTTCCCCAAAAAAGAATTTAAACAGGTAAAAACTATTCAATCTTCACTTGTAATAAACATTTATTTCAATTTGCTTTTAGGTTAATGTAATGTGACAGATTTCTCTTCTATGTATTTTCATTTCAAATAAATGAGCATTTTAATTTCTAAATTTTAAAATGGAAGAAATTCGATTTTACTGTAGTATAGAATATGTACTTGAAGTATCTCAAATGGCTGAGCCAAGAGTTTTGACTTTGTAGTTACCAAATTACTTAAACTGATGAGTATTTTGCATGAAAAGAAATAGATATATTGCTTTTAAACGTGCAAATTAAATTTTATCACTTAACAAGTAGTGATGAGTGAGTATACTCGTTGCTCAGGTTTCCCCGGGCATGCTCCGAGTATTTGGCGTGCTCGGAGATTTAGTTTTCATCGCCTCAGCTGCATGATTTGCGGCTGCTAGACAGCCTGAATACACTTGGGAATTTCCTAACAAACAGGCATTCCTCACATGTATTCAGCCTGTCCTGCAGCCACAAATCATGCAGCTGCATCAACAGAAACTAAATCTCCGAGCACGCCAAAATACTCGGAGGTCACCCGAGCATGCTCAGGAAAACCCAAGCAACGAGTATACTCGCTCATCACTATTAGCAAGTTTAAGTGAAGATTGATGTTTAATATTTTTACATTGTTTAGCATCTCTTCTTAGATGTGGACTATAGATTAGAATTATGAGTATAATAGCTGTAAATTATGGGAACCCCCTAGAGATCACTCAAGTGCAGATGTAAAGTGCACGTTTATTTTGCTTATGTCTTGCATTTTCTGACCGTATTGGTTTTAACCCCTTCCCGACCTTTGACGCCACATAGGCATCATGAAAAGTTGTGCCAAAACGACCCATGACGCCTATGTGGCGTCATGAATTGATTGCCCCCCTGTGGGTCGGGTGACCGGAGTCACTGAAAGGTCACCCGACCCGCACACAGAGGACACCTTAGAGTTAACCACAGGGGGTGTGGCTTAGCCCCCACATACCTACGATCGCTCTGAGTGGCTGTTAAAAGTGAAACTGCCAATCAGAGCGATTGTAATATTTCATCAATGAAATTTGATGAAATATTACAAATCCAGCCATGGCCGATGCTGAAATAGCATTGGACATGGCTGGAGACACTGAACCAACCCCCCCAACTGACTGACAGCGCCGATCGGCTGCCACCACCATCTGACAGCACCGATCGGCAGCCGCTGTCAAAATCTGCTCCCCCCGCCCTGCACGGTGGCTCCAAAGTCCCACTGGCTGTCCCGCTTTGCCGCCGTCCCTGATAATGGGCGCCGCCATCTTGGAAAATGACGGGCGCATGCGCAGTGCGCCCGCCGGGAATTTGCGACCTGCAGATTCATTCATTTATTTTGATCACTTTCACAGTGATCAAAATAAAAAAAAGGAAATCACCGCCCCCCTTATCACCCCATAGGTAGGGACATATAATAAAATAAAGAAAATATTTTTATTTTTCCATTAGGGTTAGGGCTTGGGTTAGGGCTAGGGTTAGGGCTAGGGTTAGGGTTAGAATTAAGGTTAGGGTTGGAATTAGGGCTAGGGTTAGAATTAGAAGTTAGGGTTGGAATTAGGGTTAAGGTTAGAAATAGGGTTAGGGTTAGAATTAGGGTTAGGCTTAGAATTAGGGTTAGGGTTGGAATTACGGTTAGTGTTGGAATTACGGTTAGGGTTGGGATTAGGGTTAGGGGTGGGTTGGGGTTGGGATTACAGTTAGGCTTGTGGTTAGGGTTAGAGTTGGGATTAGGGTTAGGTGTGTGTTGTGGTTAGGGTTGTGGTTAGGGTTATGATTATGGTTGGGATTAGGGTTAGGGGTGTGTTGGGGTTAGGGTTGGAGATAGAATTGAGGGGTTTCCACTGTTTATGCACATCACGGGGTCTCCAAACGCGAAATGGCGCCACCATTTATTCCAGCCAATTTTGCATTCAAAAAGTGAAACAGTGCTCCCTCCAATTCAAGCCCCAAAGTGTGCCCAAACAGTGGTTTACCCCCACATATGGATATGGGGTATCAGCGCACTTAGGAAAAATTGCACAACAAATTTGGGGGTCTAATTTCTCCTGGTACCCTTAGGGAAAAAAAATTGGGGGCTAAATAATTATTTTTGTGGAAAAAAAAAATATTTGATATTTTCACGGCTCTGCGTTATAAACTTCCGTGAAGCACTTGGGGGTTCAAAGTGCTCACCACACATCTAGATTAGTTCCTTGGGTGGTCTAGTTTCCAAAATGGGGTCACTTGTGGGGGGTTTCCACCGTTTAGGTACATCAGGGGCTCTGTAAACGTAACATGGCTCATGCAGACCAGTCCATCAAGTCGGCATTTCAAAACGTCACTATTTCCCTTCCGGCCCCAACGTGTGCCCAAACAGTGGTCCCCCCCACATATGGGGTACCAGCGTACTCAGGACAAACTTGACATCAACTTTTGGGGTCCAAATTTATCCTGTTACCCTTGTGAAAATAAAAAATAGTGGCCTAAAAATCATTTTTTCAGGAAAAATATTTATTTTTTTTCACGGCTCTGCTTTATAAACTTCTGTGAAGCACTTGGGGGTTCAAAGTGCTCACCACACATCTAGATTAGTTCCTTGGGTGGTCTAGTTTCCAAAATGGGGTCACTTGAGGGTGTATTCCACTGTTTAGGTACATCAGGGGCTCTGCAAACGTAGCATGACACCCGCAGACCATTCCATCAAGTCGGCATTTCAAAACGTCACTACTTCCCTTCCGAGCCCCAACATGTGCCCAAACAGTGGTCCCCCCCCACATATGGGGTACCAGCATACTCAGGACAAACTGGACAACTTTTGGGGTCCAAATTTATCCTGTTACCCTTGTGAAAATAAAGAATAGTGGGCTAAAAATCATTTTTTGAGGAAAAAAAATATTTTTATTTTCACGGCTCTGCTTTATAAACTTCTGTGAAGCACCAGGGGGTTCAAAGTGCTCACTATGCATCTAGATAAGTTCCTTAGGGGGTCTAGTTTCCAAACTGGGGTCATTTGTGGGGGAGCTCCAAAGTTTAGGCACACAGGGGCTCTCCAAACACGACATGGTGTCTGCTAATGATTGAAGCTAACTTTCCATTCAAAAAGTCAAATGATGCTCCTTCCCTTCTGAGCCCTGCCGTGCACCCAAACAGTGGTTCCCCCCCCACATATGGGGTACCAGCATACTCAGGACAAACTGGACAACAACTTTTGGGGTCCAATTTATCCTGTTACCATTGTGAAAATAAAAAATAGTGCGCTAAAAATCATTTTTGAGGGAAAAAAATTATTTTTTATTTTCACTGCTCTGAGTTATAAACTTCTGTGAAGCACTTGGGGGTTCAAAGTGCTCACTACACATCAAGATAAGTTCCTTAGGGGGTCTAGTTTCCAAAATGGGGTCACTTGTGGGGAGCTCCAATGTTTAGCTGCACAGGGGCTCTCCAAACGCGACATGGTGTCCGATAACGATTGGAGCTAATTTTCCATTCAAAAAGTCAAATGGTGCTCCTTCCCTTCCGGACCCTGCCGTGTGCTCAAACAGTGGTTTATGAACACATATGAGGTATCGGTGTACTCAGGAGAAATTGCTCAACAAATTTTAAGATCCATTTTATCCTGCTGCCCATGTGAAAATGAAAAAACTGAGGCTAAAACAAAATTTATGTGAAAAAAAGTACTTTTTTTTTCGGATCAATTTGTGAAGTACCTGGTTTTCAAAGTGATCACTATGCATCTAGATAAGTTCCTTGGGGGGTCTAGTTTCCAAAATGGGGTCACTTGTGGAGGAGCTCCAATGTTTATGCACACAGGGGCTCTCCAAACGCGACATGGCAACCGCTAAATATTCAAGCATATTTTCCATTCAAAAAGTCAAATGGCGCTCCTTCCCTTCTGAGCCCTGCCGTGCTCCCAAACAGTGGTTTATGGCCACATATGAGGTATCAGTGTACTCAGGAGAAATTGCCCAACAAATTTTAGGATCTGTTTTATCCTGTTGCCCATGTGAAAATGAAAAAAATGATGCTAAAAGAAAATTTATGTTGGAAAAATTAAAATGTCCATTTTTTCTTTCCACGTTGCTTTAGTTCCTGTGAAACACCTGAAGGGTTAATAATCTTGACTGTAGTTTTGAGTAGCTTGAGGGGTGCAGTTTTTAGAATGGTGTCACTTTTGGGTCTTTTCTGCCATATAGATCCCTCAAAGTGACTTCAAATGTGAGGTGGTCCCTAAAAAAATGGTTTTGTAAATTTTGTTGTAAAAATGAGAAATCGCTGGTCAACTTTTAACCCTTACAACTTCCTAACCAAAAAAAAGTTGTTTCCAAAATTGTGCTGATGTAAAGTAGACATGTGGGAAATGTTATTTAGTAACTATTTTGTGTCACGTAACTCTCTGGTTTAACAGAATAAAAATTCAAAATTTGAAAATTGCGAAATTTTCTAAATTTTCGCCAAATTTCTGATTTTTTCACAAATAAATGCAAAAATTATCGACCTAAATTTACCACCATCATGAAGCCCAATATGTCACGAAAAAACATTCTCAGAATCGCTAGGATCCGTTGAAGCGTTCCTGAGTTATTATCTCATAAAGGGACACTGGTCAGAATTGCAAAAAATGGCCTGGTCATTAAGGTCAAAATAGGCTTGGTCTTGAAGGGGTTAATTCTGCTCTTTCATATCCACTCTACTAATGTATAGTGGCTATACTAAAATATATTTAGATATTCTTTTAATATTTAAATACAAACTCAAAGGCAGTCTGTCAGCATAAAATGACTGTTCAAACCAAGTAGAGGTGCCTGATGCACCCGAGAAGTGTCCAAACATTTAAGTGCACCTTGCCTCCTACTTGTTTTCCATTTATCTTCACTCTTCTCTGGATCTATAAAACCAGAGCTGTCAATTGAGGGAGAGGGATGGGGGGTGGAGATAGAGGAAAAACAAGTAGGTGGGAAGGTGCACTTAAATTAAATGTTTGACCATGCTGAGGGTACACCAAGCACTTAGTACTTAGCTTGAACAGTCATTATGTGTTGACAGACTGACTCCCTTTAAAGGCGTTTTCTGTCACATTTTGGGGATACATTTGATCACCATACTCCCTTATTTAGAACATTTGTCAATGCTTAGACGAATACTTACCGTCATTCGGATCATGGTTCTGTTTTGTATATTTATATGTATGGATATGTAATTGAATTTGCAAATAGACATTGTAATAATTAACGTGAGGTAAATCTGCAAATTTTAAACTTTTTTTAACTATTTTATTTTTTTATGCAAAATTACATGATGGCACTGGTGATAATAAACTGCTGGGTAACATTTTCATGATGTGGCATAACTATTCCTTCAGAGAATATACAGTAAATAAGATGATGCATTATAATCTTTTATTTCATAAGTTAAATTTTAGTTGTGTTTCTTAAATTGTCGAGACTGTAAAAAGGTTAAATTACTATTATTGCAACATGTCTAATGTAAGCATGTCATGACTACTACTCCCATCAGGCTACACCTGCTGTCACTGATAACAGCAAGATCAGGCGTAGCTGATGGGAGTATTCATCAGTCGGGACCTGTGATATCAATAAATAAATTTAAAAAACAGCGTTGGTTCCCCTTTATTTTTGATAACCAGCATGGCAAAACTGACAGCTGCGGGCTGCAACCCTTAGCTGCCAGCTTTATCATGGTTGGTTATCAAGAATAGAAGAGTCCCCATGCCATTTTTTATATATTATTTCAATAAATAATAATAAAAAGGCGTGGGGTCCCCCCACTTTTGACCAGCCAACCTAAGGCAGACAGCTGAGGGCTGGTATTCTCAGGCTGGGAAGGGGTCAAGGATATTGCCCCCAGTCTAAAAATAGAAGCCCCCAGCCGCCCCAAAAAATGCACATGTTTTAGATACTCCAATTCTGGCACTTTGCCCAGCTACTCATACTTGCCATGTGGAGATGTCAAGTGGAGTTAATATTTCTGGTGTTGATATCACCTTTGTATTGTCAGGTGACATCAAACCTGTGGATTGGTAATGGAGAGGCGTCTATAAGCACACAGCCAGAATAAAGTCCTTTATTTGAAATAAAATACACACCGTCATACATTTTTATTTAAAAATAAAAAGCAAAGTTATACTTACCTTTCGCCCAATTTTATTGAAGCCTTGAAGCTCGTATCCTTCTGTGAAAAAAACAGAAATTAACAAGCAGCAATAATACCCACCTAATGCCCAATCCATTGAATCCCTGGTCTCCTGTAAACAATAAAAAACAACCATATCCCTCAGCTGGCCAACATACTGTCCCATGCCGTAATCAATGTCTGCAATAAGTAGTTTTCAACCTGAATGGTGCCCAGATGTGACCGTCCAGGCTGAAGACCACAGGAGAATGAGCTGCTATGAACTCGGCATCAGTGACTAGCGGTTACCATAAGAAATTACTCACTGTGTACTGCGGTGAGCTCACTAAGCTCAGCGCTGCACCATGAGACTTTTTCTCACGGTGATAGCGGTGATCTCACTGAGGTCACCACAGTTCATCAGCCTGGCTCACACTGAGTGAGCTGGGAATGCAGCCTCATTGACCTACGATAACCTCAATGATCTCACTGCTAGTCACTGACACTGCACTCACAGCAGCTCATTGTCTCGTCGTCTTCAGCCTGGATGGTGGCAGCCTAGCATCGTCCAGGTTGAAAACCACTTATCACTGACAAGGATTATGACGTGCGACAGTATCTTGGACAGGTGAGGCATATTGTTGTAATTTATTTCTGTGCTTTTGCAGGAGATAAAGGCTTCAGTGGAATGGTTGTTAGGTGACTATTGTTTATTATTTTCTTTTTTTATAGTGTACGAGGGCTTCAATGGAACGGATATCAAGTGAGTATAACTTTGTTTTTTATTTTTAAATAAAAAAGTAAAACAGTGTGTATTTTTATTTCAAATAAAGGAATGTGTGTTTATGTAAAATCTGGCTATGGGGTTAGTAATGGAGAGGTGTCTTATAGATGCCTCCCCATTACTAATCAGTGGGCTTGATGTCACCTGACAATACAAATGTGACATCAGCCATACAAATATTAACTCTACTTGCTATCACCACATGACAAGTATAAAGGAGCCATAATTGGGTAATCTAATACATGCGCCTTTTCTGGGGTGGCTGCATGCTGCTATTTTTAGGCTGGGGGGCACTATCCATGGCCCCTTACCAGCCTGAGAATACGAGCCCCCAACTTTCTTCTTTAGCTTAGCTGGTTGTCAAAAATGGTGGGCCCGATGCCGTTTTTTTTTAAATATTTAGACTGTGAGCCCTCGCGGGCAGGGTCCCCTCTCCTTATGTACTTGTGTGTCCCTTGTCTTACACATGTTTATTATACTTGTCTATATTTCCCCTTTTCACATGTAATGCGCCATGGAATAAATGGCGCTATACAAATGCATAATAATAATAATAATAATAATAATAATAAATGACACCGGCATATAGTAAATGTCACACAAAGTGTGTAGCCCTGATGTCACATAGTCACATACTGCCTGCCAAAAGGAATATCATGGTAAAAGGCAGATAGAGAAACACTTATACAATAATAGTATACATAATTACCTCCTGCATGATGTTGTGCAGGTCCCCAATAGTGTGATACCATCTGAGCATATACACACGTGGTCAAAATTGTTGGTACTCCTCGTTTAGTGACAGAAATAACTTGAATCTGACAAAAGTAATAATAAATCAAAAATCTATGAAAATGAACAAATGAAAGTTAGACATTGCTTTTCAACCATGCTTCCACAGAATTTAAAAAAAAATAAAACTCATGAAATAGGCCTGGACAGAAATGATGTGACAAAAGGGACATGTTAAATCAAGGTGTGTCCACTAATTTGCATCACAGATGCCTACAATTTTGGAATCAGTGAGTTGGCCTGTATAGAGGGCTACATATACTCACTGTGCTGTTTGGTGACATGGTGTGTATCACACTCAACATGGACCAGAGGAAGCAGAGGAAAGAGTTGTCTCAGGAGATTAGAAAGAAAATTATAAACATGTTAAAGGTAAAAGTTATAAGACCATCTCCAAGTAGCTTGATGTTCCTGTACTACAGTTGCACATATTATTCAGAAATATAAGCTCCATGGGACAGTAGCCAATATCCCTGGATGTGGCCACAGGAGGAAAATTGATGGCAATTCAAAGAGGCGGATAATACGAATGGTAACAAAAGGGCCCAGAATAACTTCTAAACAGATTAAAGATGAACCTCAAGCTCAAGGAACATCAGTGTCAGATCGCACCATCCGTCGTTGTATGAGCCAAACTGGACTTCATGGGAGATGACCAAGGAGGACACCATTGTTGAAAAAAAATCATAAAAAAGCCAGACTGGAATTTGCCAAACTACATGTTGACAAGCCGTAAAGCTTCTCAGAGAATGTCTTATGGACAGATGAGACAAAAATGGAACTTTTTGGCAAGGCTCTATGTTCACAGGTGGAAAAATGAAGCATATCAAAGAACACTGTCCCTACTGTGAAACATGGAGGAGGCTCTGTTATGTTCTGGGGCTGCTTTGCTGCATCTGGCACAGGGTGTCTAGAATCTATGTAGGGTACAGTGAAATCTCAAGACTGTCAAGGGATTCCAGAGAGAAATGTGCTGCCCAGTGTCAAAAAGCTTGGTGTCAGTCGCAGGTCATGGGTCTTGCAACAGGATAATGACCCAAAACACACAGCTAAAAACACCTAAGAATGGCTAAGAGGAAGACATTGGACTATTCTGAAATAGCCTTTTATGAGCCTTGACCTAAATCCTATTGAGTATCTTTGAAAAGAGCTGGAAAAGTTAACCTTCAAATATGAGGCAACTGGAGCAGTTTGCTCTTGAGGAGTGGGCCAAAATACCTGTTGAGTGTTGCAGAAGTCTCATTGACAGTTACACGAATCGTTTGATTGCAGTGATTGCTTCAAAAGGTTGTGCAACAAAATATTAAGTTAAGGGTACCATCATTTCTGTCCAGGCCAATTTCATGAGTTTTATTTTTTAAAAATTCTGTGGAAGCATGGTTAAAAAGCAATGTCTGACTTTCATTTGTTCATTTTCAGAGATTTTTTATTTATTACTTTTGTCAGATTCAGGTTATTTCTGTCACCATTGTGGGTTTTTCTATCATTAAATGAGGGGTACCAACAATTTTGACCACATTTGTACAGTACATTATATCTATTTACAGGATACTGGTAGCTCCAGTAGTAGATCAGAAAGACATGGTGGACAGCAGTATAATTTTCACATTCCTCCAGACCAGAGAGCAGAAAAGGTGGAAGTGTTGGTCTGCTCCTTTCATAACAATGTGTTTTCCAGGTTATCCCCCATAGCCTTGCTTATGTTTTCTTCCATTGAGGTCTATATCGTTGAGGTCTATACTCTTCAAACCCTTGTCCCTGCGAGTGGCATTTGTGTATTGCCCTCCAGGCAAAACCAACCACTTCCTGGATCACTTTGCGACCTGGGTTCCACACTTCCTATTCTGTAACATTCCCACTCTCATCAAGGAGGACTTTAACATCCCCTCTGCATCTGTCACTTATCTTCTTTCTCTAACTGCCTCTCTTGGCCTTTCATAACTTACTAACTCTTCTAAGCATGAAGACGGGAATACACTGGACCTGGTTTTCCCCCGGCTTTGCTCAGTATATAACTTTACTAATTTACTTCTCCCACCCTCTGACCACATCCTTTTTTCTTTTTCTGTCAATAATTGTTGCTCTGATCAGCACACCTACATTTGCCGCACTTATAGAAATCTACAGGTGCTTCTCATAAAATTAGAATATCATCAAAAAGTTCATTTATTTCAGTTCTTCAATACAAAAAGTGAAACTCCTATATTATATAGAGTCATTACAAACAGAGTGCTCTATTTCAAGTGTTTATTTCTGTTAATGTTGATGAGTATGGCTTACAGCCAATGAAATCCCAAAAGTCACTATCTCAGTAAATTAGAATACTTTATAACACCAGCTTGAAATATTATTTTAAAATTCAAAATGTTGGCCTACTGGAATGTATGTTCAGTAAATGCACTCAATACTTGGTCAATGCTCCTTTTGCATCAGTTACTGCATAAATGCTGCTTGACATGGAGGCGATCAGCCTGTGGCACTGCTGAGGTGTTATGAAAACCCATAACCCATGAGTTTCACTTTTTGTATTGAAGAACTGAAATAAATTAACTTTTTGATGATATTCTAATTTTGTGAGAAGCACCTGTATGTGCAATCAATACAGAACAGCTTTTCGACAATATACAGTCTTTAGCTCCAATCTCATCCCTTTAGCATTGTCACATTATAATAAAACATTGGCAATTGTCCTGATTGAAGCAGCTCCTGCTACACACAGAAAGACCTGACACAAGCAATGGACACCCTGTCCCTCATCATATCACTATCCGACAATCCAAAACGACTCTTCAAAACTTTCCACTCCCGCCATAACCCTAACGTACAGACCCATCTCACCTCATGAACCTTAGTACTGATAAACTGACCTCTTATTTCTAAGAAAAAAAAATCAACCCTATCCATCAGGACATTTATGTCCAATCCTCTCGGAGCTTGGATCCCTTTCCATTCCGAACCTGAAGTTTACTCTCCACCTTTAAACCTGTGACAGAAGAAGTTACTAGGTTCCTTGCTTCTTCTCACCCTATAACCTATTCCCTCACATCTCCTTCTGTTCCTCTCCCCTACTGTCACTACCCACCTAACTGAAATATTTACTCTTATTTATTGTCTCTTTCTTCCAGTATCTTTCTCTCCTCAATCAAACATGCCATCATAAACCCTTTAATAAAAAATAAATCCTTGTCCTGAACTGCCCTGCTAACTACAGACCAGTCTTTAATCTCCCCTTCATCTCTAAACTCCTGGAATGCATTTTACACTCTCGTCTAATTCTCTATCATATTGCTATCTTCTTGACCATTTGCAATCCGGTTTTCATTCTTTACACTCTACTGAAACTGCCCTTACTAAAGTCTCTACTGATCTATTAACAGCTACACCCAATGGTCACTACTCGCTGATTCTCCTTGATCTCATCTGCATTTGACACCACGGATCACCAGGTCCTCCTCACTAGAGTTGAGTGAATTTGTTTGTATCCCTGCTTATTTGGCCAGCTATAGCGATTACTGAATAAGCTACAGCGGGAACCCGGATATATGGAGCGTGCCGGCTGATCGGCACTGCAGCTGCATGTGACACGGCTGTGTCACATTCGCAACATATGCATGAAGAACCCAACACACAGACTCTCCATACATGTGTCGTGACTGTCACACAGCCATCACACATGCAGCTGTGGCGCCGATCAGCTGATCAGTCGGCGCGCTCCATGTATCTGGGTTCCCGCTGTAGCTTATTCGGTAAGCGCTATAGCTTTCCGAACAAACGGGTATCTGAACAAAGTTGCTCAACTCTGCTCCACTCTTTCTGTCTCAAAAACACTGTTCTCTCGGATCTCCACCCACTTCTCTGACCGCTCCTTCACTGTAAAATTTGTTGTCTCTACTTCCTCTCATCTTCACCTTTCTGTTATAGTACTCAAAATTCAGTCCTAGGTCCCCTCCTCTCTATACACTGCCCAGATTGGTCAAACCATTGGCAATTGGTTTCCAGTACAATCTGTATGCTGATAACACCCAATTATACCCATCTTCTTCTAACATCACCCCACCCTAATTCAAAATACCTGAGATTTTGTGTCTCCTATCTTTAACACCATGTCTTCCCTCTATCTGAAACTGAATCTTTCCAAAACTGAATGTCTCATGTTCCCTCGCTTTACTAAACTAGCTAAACCTGATACTGCAATTGCCTTGGGTGGTTCAAGCACACTCACTGACTTGGGGTAATATTTGACACAAAATTTTCCTTGTTTCCTATGTCTAATCACTTATTCGCTCATGTCACCTGCATCTTAAAACATTTTCAGAATCCAACCTTTTCTCACCTTTGAAACGCTTTGAAAATTCGTACTGTAACTCTTATTAATTCTTGTCTGGACTACTGCAACTCTCTGCTGATCGGTCTCCCTCTTACCAAACTTTCACCTCTCCAGTCCTTCCTGATTGCAGCAGCCAGGATCATATTTTTGTCCAGCCGCTACACCAATGCCTCCATCCTGTATCAGCCATTGCACTGGTTAGCCATCCACTACAGAGTATAATTTAACCTTATCTCTTTTACCCACAAATCTCTCCATAGTTATGTATCACCATAAATCTCCTTTCTCATTTATGTCTATCACTCTCCCTGTAGTCTCCATTCTGCATTTAATCCAAACCTTCTATTACTGTCTCCAAGACTTCTCTCTTGCCTCACTAGTTTTTTTGGAATGCATTACCCCGGTTAATCAGATTAATACCTAGACCACACATTTCTATGAGTGCTTTAAGTATAAATCTCTTTAGACAGGCCTATCACCTCACTTCACTAATCTAACTCTTACCTGTTCTCCCTTTCTAAATGTTCCTCAGAATCTGGTTCCTTCTTTTCATCTGCCTCCACATCCTCCATGCACACAATAGCACTGTGTAACTGCACTTAGACAGATACTGGCTGATGACCAGCTCATGTAGCATTATTTGAAAACCCCTATCTGTTGTAATGATGGCTGGATGATACATGAAAAGCACTTTTTACCTTTTTAGTCATCACTATTTCCTTATAGCTTGTAAGTTTGTGAGTAGGGTCCTCACTCTTTCTGCAAATGTAGAACTATGTGTTACTTTGTAATGTCTCTGAAAAAATGCTACTAACCTGAAGCCCTAATGCTGAGGTGCTGTCAGTCAGTGTTGTAGGCATGGTTACAGCCGCCACTCTCTATACACTGAGCGGTGATTGAACTCGTGCCGGTGCCACTCCTGTAACTGAAACCCGAACACTGCTTAGAGGAATAAAATTCATTTCCTTACGGCAGTGGGAAATAAATTGCGGGCTCCTGTTCAAACACAACCTACAGATTAACTCCATATCTGCATGTTAAGTGTTTTTTCACGTAGCAGGTCTCTTTAATTGTAAAGTGCTGCAGAATATATAGTAGGCACTATATAAATAATGATTACCATATTTTGCGGATTATAAGACGCTCCAGATTATAAGACACACCCCAAATTTTGAGGAGAAAAATAAGAAAAAAATTTTTTTTAAATAAAATGGTAGTGCTTCTTATAATCCATGGGTCTTATTGCTTACTGGGAGTGGTGGCTGCGGTGAAGCGGGGTCCCAGGGTCACTGCTGATGAAGGCAAGAGTGGCTTGGCTTGAATGAGGGGGTGTTCGGATGTGTGGCGCACCGCTGCGGGTGTTCGGTGCTCCAGTTGTCCGGTGCTGTGGGTGTCCAGTGCTGTGGGGGCTCTGCCGACATTTTGTGAAAGGCCAGAGCCCCCCGCAGTTCCATGGTTTCCTATGCAGTGGACTCTGGGAAAATGGCTGCCGGGGGTGGCGCATGTGCAGATGGAGATCTCGGGAGGTAAGATCACAGCGCTGACACCCGAAGCACCGGATACCCAGAGCACCGAACACCCGCAGTGGCACGCCGCACATCCAAAACCCCCTCCTCCCAGCCTGCGGCCTGCAGCAATGCTCCACTCTTTCCTCCTCCAGCCGCGACCCTGGGATCATGCTCCACCGCAGCCAGTAAGGTATATCCGCATTATAAGACATACCCCCATTTTCCCCCCAAATTTGGGGGAAAAAAGTGCATCTTATAATCTGAAAAATGCAGTATTTAATTTGTATTATTATTGGTGGATCCTTTGATGTCAGCTGTGTATAGAGGTGGGATCAGTCATTATACAGTTGTGGCCAAAAGTATTGACACCCCCGCAATTCTGTCAGATAATACTCAGTTTCTTCCTGAAAATTATTGCAAACACAAATTCTTTGGTATTATTATCTTCATTTAATTTTTCTTAAATGAAAAAACACAAAAGAGAATGAAGCAAAAAGCAAAACATTGATCATTTCACACAAAACTCCAAAAATGGGCCAGACAAAAGTATTGGCACCTTCAGCCTAATACTTGGTTGCACAACCTTTAGTCAAAATAACTGCGACCAACCGCTTCCGGTAACCATCAATGAGTTTCTTACAATGCTCTGCTGGAATTTTAGACCATTCTTCTTTGGCAAACTG
The DNA here is from genome assembly GCF_039654945.1 of Dendrobates tinctorius. NCBI lineage: Eukaryota > Metazoa > Chordata > Amphibia > Anura > Dendrobatidae > Dendrobates > Dendrobates tinctorius. The sequence goes on from NW_027361675.1 coordinate 42,219,690, forward strand.
CTCCAGGTCCCTGATATTTGAAGGGTGCCTTCTCCAAACTGCCATTTTTAGATCTCTCCACAGGTGTTCTATGGAATTCAGGTCTGGACTCATTGCTGGCCACCTTAGAAGTCTCCAGTGCTTTCTCTCAAACCATTTTCTAGTGCTTTTTGAAGTGTGTTTTGGGTCATTGTCCTGCTGGAAGACCCATGACCTCTGAGGGAGACCCAGCTTTCTCACACTGGGCCCTTCATTATGATGCAAAATTTGTTGGTAGTCTTCTGACTTCATAATGCCATGCACACGGTCAAGCAGTCCACTGCCAGAGGCAGCAAAGCAACCCCAAAACATCAGGGAACCTCCGCCATGTTTGACTGTAGGGGCCGTGTTCTTTTCTTTGAATGCCTCTTTTTTTCTCCTGTAAACTCTATGTTGATGCCTTTGCCCAAAAGCTCTACTTTTGTCTCATCTGACCAGAGAACATTCTTCCAAAACGTTTTAGGCTTTTTCAGGTAAGTTTTGGCAAACTCCAGCCTGGCTTTTTTATGTCTCTGGGTAAGAAGTGGGGTCTTCCTGGGTCTCCTGTTATGAATGGGTCACCGAGGAGAAAAAAACAAAACAAGCTAAGTCACAGAAAACCAGAGAGGTTGGTAACTATGCAGATTGCAGATCCCTGATCCTAACCACACAACTAGCAGCAGCCGTGGAGCGTACCTACGATGATCCTAGATGCCTCGTCACAGCCGGAGAACTACATAAGCCTGAAGCAAGAAAAGGGGAAAACTAACTGCCCCAGAGCAGACCCCAAAGGAAAGACAGCCCCCACACATGTATTGACGGTGAAACAAGATGAAAGCACAAACACAGGCAGGAAAATAGGCTGAGCAAACGATGGGGCCCAAACTAACTAGAAAGGATAGGAAAGGAAAGACACTGTCTGCAATCTGCAAAAAACCCTACAAAAATAATGTCCAACACTTCTGATAGCAAAATTAACCCTGAAGTCACTAGACTTCTCCCACTATATCAGCACTCTGAAATATTCTGAGACAGAGCAAAAAGAGGCCAATCTAATACGGGACAAAAAGCAAATTGGCAAATACAGGTACAGCCCCAGCCGGGACTGGCTGACCACACAAAAAACTGAATAGACCAACAAAATCAAGTGTGAACATTAGCAGAAAAACTTAGCTTTAGATGACTGGAAAAGAGCTGAAAACCAAGACCTGACAAGCCATAAGGAATCACCAGCACCAGAATAGGGAGTCGGCTGTCTTAAATCCAGTCTGAGATTCCTGAGGTCCAATCATCATCCTCATTATCAGGTGGCAGATCTCTACTGATTAAATCAGCCTCATTACCTCCTGTTACCACCAGAGGGAGCCTGGCAGGAGAACTCACAACTGGTGGACCAGAAAATGAACTCAACAGTCTCCTACCATACAGTCCCTTTTCATTCAGACGCTGACGGATAGTACGGGTTGACACTGTTGTACCTCGGACTGCAGGGCAGCTTGAACTTGTTTGGATGTTAGTCGATGTTCTTTATCCAACATCCGCACAATCTTGCTTTGAAATCTCTTGTCAATTTTTCTTTTCCGTCCACATCTAGGGAGGTTAGCCACAGTGCCATGGGCTTTAAACTTCTTGATGACACTGCACACGGTAGACACAAGAACGTTCAGGTCTTTGGAGATGGACTTGTAGCCTTGCGATTGCTCATGCTTCCTCACAATTTGGTTTCTCAAGTCCTCAGACAGTTCTTATGGATCGCTGGTGCATCGCTAAGTGGTCGCTAGTGAGCTGCCACACAGGCAGATCTCACCAGCGACATAGCAGCGGTTGGGGGTCACTACTTACCTGTCAGACGCGGCGATCCCGACGTCCTCCCGCCCGCGTCCACGCGTCACCGCAGGAAGCGCCCGACGAGAAATGGTCCAGGACGTTCTCTCGCAATCAGCGATGAGCAGCGGGGCAGCCAGTCGGAGGTAAGTATCACATGTAGCGATATCGCTAGCAATATCGCTGCTATGTCACAAAATCAGTGACGTTACAGCGATGTTGCTAGCGATATCGCAATGTGTAACGGGCCCTTTCTTTCATTTCTCCATGCTCAATGTGGTACACACAAGGACACAGGACAGAGGTTGAGTCAACTTTAATCCATGTCAACTGGCTGCAAGTGTGATTTAGTTATTGCCCACACCTGTTAGGTGCCACAGGTAAGTTACAGGTGCTGTTAATTACACAAATTAGAGAATCATCACATGATATTTCAAACAGTGCCAATACTTTTGTCCACCCTCTTTTTTATGTTTGGTGTGGAATTATATCCAATTTGGCTTTAGGACAATTCTTTTTGTGTTTTTTCATTTAAGACAAATTAAATGAAGATAATAATACCAAAGAATTTGTGTTTGCAATCATTTTCAGGAAGAAACTGAGTATTATCTGACAGAATTGCAGGGGTGTCAATACTTTTGGCCACAACTGTAATCCTACCTCTGATAATATGGAGCCATGCTGCAAAATTTTGCGGAAAGGAAAAGAATTATGAGTCAAAAAAAGCCCCAGTGCGCCAATGTGAAAATTCCAAGAATGCTCATTTTTCTTTCTTAATAGGAATGTTTCAGCAGGTTTTTGCTATATAATTTGGGACAGCATGAGGTAGGGGCTGTTCTATCTTCATACACGTTCTCACGGTGTGCAATCTGACATACAGCATAAACCTTCTATCTTCCAAAATAAGCAGACCATCCTCTGTAGTCTAACTTGTTTATTGGTCAATGAATGGATGTATAGAATCGGAATGTATGAATTTGGTGACGCTACAAGAATACAAATAACATGTATCAGTATTGAGCTTAGACTATCACATAGCTATGACATTTACAATTAACAGTGAAAGCACACAGCAAGATGGAGCTTGTACATGTAAACACATGACTTAGTAACAATCTCCATCTGCTTTAACAACAGTAACAGATATAGTTTCCTACCAAATATACTTTATCAAGGATAATGGAGTTTTAGTAACATAATGCAGGAGAAAGTTTTGCACAACTGTTCTGCTAGACTGCTTCTTATAAAATGACTGCCTCATAAACACCTACTTACCCAAAATGCATTGGTTTCTCCCACAATGCAATTGACAGCTTTACAGAAAACAACATGTAATACAATTAAATATCACCAGATGGTGCTATTGCCACATTATAGGTAACTAATAGAATATTATAGCATATTAAAGTGACAACAGTACTTTTAACCTTGTTTTTTGCCCTAATGGTCAGAACAGGGGTTGAGACACTGATTTCAGGGTTCTGTCACTAATTATGCTGTGTTCTGTTGTTTCGATACGATAACTGATTTTATCAGCAGGAGAGTATTACTAGCTTCCAGCGTGCCTCCTGATCCAACCGCAACCCAACACTGATTAGCAGCTTGCTGTCAATATACAATGTACATAGAAAGCTGTGGTGTGGTCAGGGTCAGCTTTCTGAGCTCTACTACATCTGCAGCAGAGAAAACTCTGGTTGTATCACAACTTTTACACCCATTAAACTAAGTGATACATGGCTGGAAACAGAGACTCTTTCTCTTCAGTTTGCTGCTATCAGATGAGGCAGCCAAAACCTGGTGACAGATTCCCGTTAATAAAGACCGTAATATATGAAACAAATGCCTTTTTTAAATTACATGTAGAGAAAAAAATTAATTTAAACAGTAGTTAATTTTCTGAAGATAGCTTTACTTCAATTTTTTTAGGGATAAAGACAATGAAACTCGAGCAAGGCATAATGACACAGAAGCAACAAGACCTAGACGGCGGTCTAGAAGTTATTCGCCTATTCGAAAGAGAAGAAGGGACTCACCAAGCTTCATGGAGCCGAGAAGAATTACAAGGTAAATGTTAGCGATGCGTGTTAGGGAATAAAAAGACATTGATGTTTATTTACAGAGGGTCAACTGTATACCATAGTTTTACTGTGTGATATACCAGGCATAACTAGAACCATTGGGCAAGTATTAAAAACGGCTCTATACAACTACTATTCAGGTCAATAGGAACCATATAAAAGTAAAAATGGATTAGATCCCATAATCAAAGAGATGACCAATGGTATTAAAGTAATGGTGCAGATGATCAATGATCTGTAGAAAAGGAAGATATTCTCCTACTGGTAGTAACAGCTGTTTATCCCTTTCAATGTGTAGAATATATAGCTATGATAAATACAAAATTGAATTAAAGAAATCAGGCGATTTAAAAAAAATATGTAAAATTACAGATATATTGAGATTCTTGTAAAAATAAATTTGTTAACAAATTGTATAAAAAAAAACAATTTAGTAACATAGTAGCAACTTTTTATTTAAACCGTAGGTTTGGACAAGTTTAGTAAAAATAATTGCAACATATTGGATTTTTAAGGAGGAGCTGTCACCAGGTCAAACTTGATCAGTGTTTACTTTTATTTTATTATGCTCCCCAGAGGAATACATTATTTTATTTCTTTCAATCTGCAATACAGATCCAAAGATATGTGATTTTTTACGTTTTTTACTAAGGGGGCGGTGCTCACTGGGTATTAATACAGAGAAGTCTAAGGACATTTTTGTGGGAAAAGAAATTTTACCACTGACATGAAGTACAATATGTCATGAAAAAAACGTTCTCAGAATCAGTGGGATCCGTTAAAGCGTTCCAGAATTATAACCTCATAAAGTGACAGTGGTCAGGATTGTAAAAATTGGCCTGGTCATTAAGCTGCAAATTGGCTCTGTCACTAAGGGGTTAAGACTGAATAACAGGAGCAGTATAATTTACTGATTTTTATTAACTTATTAAAGTAAAAAGTTCAGTAAATTATATGGTTTTGATTAGCTGTTACTGATCAGAAGTTATTACAATAAACCCTATTGTAACACTTTTTAGCAGTAGAAGTTAATCAGCTCACTAAATACTGCTCAGTTTTAAGTAATAACAATTAATAATAAAAATTAGGTTCTCCATGTTGGTTCGGTTTTTCACAAGTCAGGGTGAGAGACCCTTGGTAAAAGTGATTGCCCACCCATGGTTGGTAACCATGTAGACACATGAGTCTGCTAATGTATCCTCAAAACAACAGATTTCTTAAATCAAGACCATTTGCAAACTTTGGTATTTTATTTAAATACATCAGATATGTATAAAAAATGAATAAAATTATTTATTTGTGTCAACCGGGATAGACAAAGTAAAAGTAAAATTTTTTTTGTACCATGTAATTGATGCTGTTCCATCCCATGTTAAGGTTCCTTGAGGTGATGTGCTGCCAGTGATGTCCAGTACAGCAAGTATATTTCATTTCTAGGGTAATCTTGTCTCTCCAACCTTTGTAGATCAAGCTGAGCGCTCTTTAAAATTCACTAACGACTTACAGGATGTCTTTGTCTTTATGCGGTCTGTCCAACATTAGGGTTCTGATCATTTCAGCTTTGTTTTTTTAACACCTTGCTTTATGTGCAGCACAACTTTTACTGGATGTGGCCTTCTCTAGGGCAAAAAATGATTGCATTTCATTCACGCACACCGAGCTACCAGTATAGGGAGTCACGGTGTGTGCTGACCCATTCTGGGAACTTCTATAGGCGCCGCATCATGGTCTAGACACTTAACAAGTTTGAAATAGAGTAATAGAGTATGTTGTGGATATTGGATTTTAGTTTATTAATATTCCACTACTTGGAGCGTGTAGAGTTTGTTAGAAGAACGCATGTAAATGTGTCAAAATGCACACAGTCAAAGGTGCTAAAATATGAAGGTGCCATTTATGGTGTCCTTTTAAATTCATGCTTGGCTGGTCTCTGTCAAGGAAGCAATTTTGAGAGATGTGCAAAAAGCTTTCATATTTGTGGCTTTTTTTTGCCAGTCTGTTGTGTAATGCCCATTGCCATTTCTTACATTTTATCTAATGAGCACCATGATTTTATATTAAAATGCAATAAACATATATAAACAATTAATAAATATATATAAATATATATAAACATAATAGCACAATAAATAGGGTGATGATATCTCAAGATGTGCTATCTTTGGATATTGGTCAGGGCTATTATTGCTTTCATTGATAGAAATGCAATTCCTTTTTGCTCAACACTAACCATTAATCATGCCTTCAGGTTCACATATTTACTAACCCCCGTTTCTGCATATTCAGAGTCTGTCTAAGGTGAGGATTATGTTGGGCCAATTGAAATCACATTACAAATTGTACATTACATCAAGCCTAATCATCATCTCTCTTGCTGTTTTTGAGCAATAAGAATGTTGAGCTTATTTTCGGCCTAAACAATTGACTGGGGGAAGAAATATTTAGACAAAGACATATTTTAGCTTATTAGTCAGCTTATTGTAGTTTAGTCCACAAATTAGTAAAACGTGAAGCCTGGACATAAAAAAGTAAGTGATACTGTTACTTTTTTTGTTACGGAAGTATTTTGCCATTTAATGCAATGTTATCTATGGTTTTACATAGGACAGTAGGTCCTACATTCCTATTTACATAGTACAATAGGTCTTACATTCCCATTTACATAGGGCAGTAGGTTCTACATTCCTATTTACATAGTACAGTAGGTCCTACATTCTTAGGTCCTACATTCCTATTTACATATATACATATGACTTACTTATTGAGAAGATACTGCCATAAGGATTTATATTCATTTTTAACCTCTGTCTTTTTACCCTTTATTGACTTATAACGGAGTACTAGGCCCCCATTAGGCTAATGTCAGCCAACCCTGACGGGTTCATCCTATGGATTTATGAGTATGTGGGCCCCCTACAGATGATTGTCGAGGGAGATAAGGATCCCACAATTTGGGTTTCAGAGTGCTCTTCCTTTCGTTCTTTTATGAGATTTGTCGCCAGAGATGTCTGGCAGCAACTCTCTTATAGAAAGAGACAGCTGATATAGCTGGTGTCTGAACGATCAACCGAACCATTGTTCAGCCGATATCTATCTAGCATTTATGGGGGGCTTTAGGCTTTAAGTAATGTACACCTAGCATTGCTGGTCTTTTTATTGGCTTGGATTGGCCCCATTTCCAACATCTAATTGACTAATACACTTTTATATTTTGTAGGTAAATGTTCAAATCTAATATGACACTTTGTAAAATAACTTGTTAACAAAGAAATGTTTCATAGTATTCTAAATGTTGTGTTCTTGGTGATGTAATTAATTTATTTGTCTTCATTTGCAGTGCCCGGAAGCGTCCTATTCCGTACTACAGACCAAGTCCTTCTTCCAGCTCCTTGAGTAGCTACTCTCACAGTCGTAGTCGAAGTAGGAGCTATGACAGCTATAGCAGCTACAGCCGTAGCCAGACTCGGAGCCGTTCTCCCAGCCATAGTAGAAGCCCTAGTTACAGGAGCAGCTCAGAGAGTGCTGGATTTTAAGCCTCCGTGCATCAAATCAACCGTCTACTAATCACATTTGCTTCATAAAGTAGATTGTGTGTTAGCCCAAGAAAATTCACAGGGTTGAAATGTGAAATAGAATAATATATGTATATATATATTTATATATATATAATGACTATTCACCGTCTTTCGCATCTACAAAATCACGTTAATATAAATCTGTCCTTGGAAAGCTCTTACAATGCATACATGTCACACAAATGTAAATTCTGGTTTTCATTCTGTCTACATTTTGAGTTTTTCCATGTGTTCTAATTCTGCAAAGCACAGAAGTCACAGCCTCTTCACCCCTGCATAGAATGGTGGCACAACGTGAACAGGATGGCAGCATCAATCTTGATTACTTGACTGTACTTTCTAAAGTTGCGTAGTCTGTGTTTATTCAGTATTCTGACAAGTTATTTTGGGCTTATATTAATATAAAAACATACATATGCTTTGTCATCACACTCATGGATTATGTTTGGAAGTTATAGGCAGGTCAACATAACAAAACACACACACAAAAAAAACTTTTTTATTTTTAAGATGCATAGGTAAGCCCTAACAGGATTGAATAGTGTGCAATTCAGTTTATGAATTGTGATACCTGTCTACTGTAAAGTATGTCTGCCTTTAGCAGTCCTTTTATACAGCCCCCCTATGTTCCTTCTCCAGCACTACTGCATAGATGGCAACAGCCTTATTCCAAACTTTCTGTCATTCCAGGATGTCCTGAGAACGCCGTGATGTGTTTAACACCGTGGGCCCATACATGAAAGCTTTGAGCTACAGTATTTTGTGGGCTTTCCTTAAAACAGTTGGACTGGTTAAATGATGGTAACAGGATATATTAAAACAACTTATCAGAAATAAACCATCAAGGTAGAAATATCCAATCCTGCTTACTATGTATAGTTATGGTTTAGGCTGACAATGAATTTGGGGTTGGGAGTTAATTAAAAGTAGTCAACCTTAACTCATCAGCCAAAAGACACAGAGACAGCATACATACATTAATGTTCTAGCTAATAGTGTATTTGAAAATGCTGCCATCAGAGATGTAGCTAGGCTTCTATTCTTTACCTCATCCGGGACAAAGATTCAGCTTTCTGCCCTTTTCTTATTTGTAAATATTCAGTGGGCAAGGTACTAGGGGGGTAGCAAGGGTATGTCCAGCCCCTCTAGCTATATCCTTGGCAGTTTTTTTCTGGCAGCATACATTGTATGTACGTATATAAGATATATATATATATACACACCGTATTCAGATTATAAGATGCACCGGATTATAAAGCGCACCCCATATTTTGAGGAGAAAAAATAGGAAAAAAAAACTTTTTTTAATAAAATGGTGGTGCTTCTTATAATCTATGCGTCTTATTGCTTACCGGCTTACCGAGGGTGGTGGCTACGGTGAAGCGGGGTCCCAGGGTAGCTGCTGGAGGAGGCAGGAGTGGCCGCAGGCTGGGATGAGGGGATGTTCTGATGTGTGCTGCTGCGGATGAAAATGGCTGCAGTGCTCTGTGGTGTGGGGGGCTCCGCCGGCATTTTGTGAAAGCCCGGAGCCCCCCCACATCCATTACTGCAATGCGGTGGCCTCCGGGAAAATGGCAACATTGCCGAGTTCTCAATCTGAGCAAGTGCCATGGTGGTGCCTCTTATAATCCTCACGTCTTATTGCTTACCGGGGGGGGTGGCTGCGGTGAAGTGGGATCCTAGGGTCTCTACTGGAGGAGGCAAGAGTGGAGCGTTGCTGCAGGCTGAGATGAGAGAGTGTTCGGATGTGCGGCTTGGTGCTGCGGTGTCTCCGGTGCTGCTTCGGGTGTCTCCGGTGCTGCTGCGGGTGTCTCTGGTGCTACTGCAGGTGTCTCCGATGCTGCTGTGAGTGTCTCCAGTGCTGCTGCGGGTGTCTCCGGTGCTGCTGCGGGGCTCTACCAACATTTTATGAAAGGCCAGATCTCAGCGCTGAGATGTCATCTCCCAAGGTCTTGGTGCCAAGATCTCCATCTGTGCATGCGCCGCCCCCGGCAGCCATTTTCCCGGAGTCCTCTGCATAGGAAACCATGGAACTGCAGGGGCTCCTGCCTTTCACAAAATGTGAGCAGAGCCTCCACACCAGCATCGGAGACACCCGCATTAGCACTGGAGACACACGCACCACCGAACACCCGCAGCGGTGTGCCACACATTGGAACACACCCTCATCCCAGCCTGCGGCCTGCAGCAATGCTCCACTCTTTCCTCCCCTAGCCGCGACTCTGGGACCCTGCTTCATCGCAGCTGGTAAAGTATATCCGCATTATAAGACGCACCCCCATTTTCCCTCAAAATTTTTTTTGGGAAAAGTGCGACGTATAGTCTGAAAAATACAGTATATTTACATGTGTGTGTATGTATGTATGTGTGTATGTATATGTGTGTATATATATATATATATATATATATACAGTATGTATTTAAGAAGTAATTGCTTCTTATTTCCAAAGAAAACAATTATTGTATGCAATTGTAAGTGTGGGCATTATCCATCAGTAAAAATCTTCCATTTCCAATGATCACTTATGAAAAGTATTCTAAAATTTGCTGTCAGTATCATCATTAAAAATGCATTCCATGCGAAATATATAACCATCGTAGATGAATGGCAACTTTTAACCTCTCTGAGAACACTTATTAACTTATTTATTTATTCATTTGTTTACTTATTTATTGTAATTTATTTTTTGTGTTAACTGGCTTCAAGAACAAGTGTTGATTTCTCCTTCGAGACTTTAACAAAAAAATAATTGCATGAACAAGACAATCTGGTAACATGGTTGTTTAAAGAGATTTTTAGAGGTATAGTGAACCAATTATGTGCAATTTTTTCATTAAATATACAATTCACGTTTTTAAAAACATGATACAGATTTGAAGCCGCAATGAACAAATACACTTTTGGGTCTGTACACGGTTGTGGATTGGTCGCCAATGCTGCTTACATATACTTATATATTAATATGCACAGTACAGTTCATGTACAAGTCACAGAAGCCTAAGAAGTGTGACGGCTGCAAGACAAGCTGTAAAAAGGCATATTATTCTAGTCCAAAGTGATATGCTATAGAGAAACCAGAAATAAAAAGGTTCGGGCTTCATGATACTATTTGTTTATCTGCAGTCTAAATATTTTGTGTGGGAGGAAAAGCGTAAAGAATTTTGACATGGTTGTAAGTTCCCACAACTTTTCTTCTCGAAGGGAAATATTGAGGAAATCTGCCAGTGGTGGTAATGCTGAGGTTTTACAATGGAGCCCTAGCCTTATGTTTTTAGTGCTGCATACATCACTGAAGAAGATGTGCTGCAGCATGTTATTTCTATAATTTGGACAAATGCTTTATGTTTACTTGTATTAGAGTAATATATATGTTGTATAGTTTCTTTAGGATTACAAAATAATTGTATAAATTGTGTTTTGACTTTTGAGCAAGGTAACTTTTACTTGTATATTTATAAATGATATCACAAGATAACTAGAAACGTTCCCACAATTAAGTCCAACATACAGGGGGCCAGTAGCTCTCCATTAAAATGAGTAGTACCTCCTGCCGATCCGGCTCATGGCTTGTCTTTCTGGCATGCTGACAAATCTATTTTGCTGTTGCACTGTCATATATATAAATATATCACTTCACAACCATGGCAAATATAATGTATGCAATTTACTGACTGCTTCACCAAAACGTCACCAGTGAAAAGGATTAACCATTTTGGTTTCTTCTCTCTAGATTTGTAAATTTGGCATTTTTATTGCATTTACGCTGATAAAATCCACCTACAAATGAACATCAGTTGTTATTTCTTATGAAAATGTATAGTTTCAATTATTTGGAGTTTATGTACTAATCTTGTATTTGGTAACTGTCATAAAGTCCCAAAGGATTTCAATGTGATGTGATATTGGCATTTTCCATAAACTCCTCTATGTTTTAACACATGCGGCTACTGTTTTTATAAAATAACAGCACAAGCCCAGTATGGGACTGGCTTGTATCTGTGGATAATTCATTTCAGATGGCGAGCTCTTGTAATTATTGTTTGTCATCTTATCTGGGCAGTTAACAAAAATGAATCGGGACTGAAAAACTAATCGTAATGTACCATATGCATTTCAAGGTTATGACTTTACTGCTTTCATGCTTTGCCCAGTTATCGACTCAGTGACAGATTATAAGTAAACACGATGGCTGCACACACGAAAAGAAAGTAATTTTTCACAAATTCACTTTATTTAACCAACCCATATGTACAGATTAGCCATAACATTAAAACCTATTGTCTAATATTCTTTAGTCCTCTGCAGTACCAAAGCATCTCTGACCTGTTGAAGCATGAATTTCACAAGACGTTTAAAGGTATAATGTGGTATCGGCATCATATTAGCATCACATTCCTTAAGTCCTTTAAGTTGCTAGGTTGGGTCTCCATGAATTGGATTTTTCTTTCCAGAACATGACATTCCTGCTCAATCAGATCAGAATTTGGAGGTCAAATGGACACCTTGAAAAAAGTGAGCATATAATCTCTCTAAAAACAGTTCCTTTAATGAAAAAATGTTTAAAAAACACCTACCCAGTGATACAAACGGTTAATAACCTCAATAAATGTAGACCAAAAATTGCCTACAATATCCCTGCAGTATCCCTGTCTGATCCCTACCTTGCTGTGGAGGTTGGCACCCTAAGAAACAATTTTTTTTCTACCAATATTGGTGGGAAAACAATATCATGACAGGACAGAGATGAAGGAAAGAAAAGACAAAATGTCAAAAATTGCAAAGCTATTGCCATATTCCTGCAGGCCAATTGTAGCCGAAAAAATATTCAATGAAATTTCCAAATGACTAAAATCATGACAGTTACTCCAAAATTTCCATATTTGCAACAATAAATCTGCCCCCAAAAATACAGCAGGACACTATAAAGTTCATGGAATTTGCCATCAACCACATATGAGGAATAAAGGGAGACAACTTATCATGAGCTGAAATCACCCTGACACGTTTCTCCGCTGTCACGGTTCATCAGGAGGTACTGAAGATGGTATAGATATTCAGAGAGCCGGATGCCACGATATTAGTTGACCTCTAGGCTACCAAAGCATCTCTGACCCGTTGAAGCATGAATTTCACAAGAATTTTCAAGGTATAATGTGGTATCAGGCATCATATTAGCATCACATCCCTTAAGTCCTTTAAGTTACTAGGGTGGGTCTCCATGAATTGGATTTTTCTTTCCAGAACATGTCATGCCTGCTCAATCAGATCAGTATTTGGAGGTCAAATGGACACCTTGGACTCAAGCAAGCAGTTCATTTGCACCCAAGAATCTGCATTTTGTAAAAGCCTACATCACCCTCATGGTTCAGTCATGATGCTCGCATGCCTTTTGTCAGCACTATTAGGGGACGATCAAGTTTAATTTGAATTTCCTGAAATTTACAGGAGTGTGCAAATTTGAACACTCTGCTTGGTACCCTTTGAACTGCTTGGTACCCTTTGACAGCTTCCCAGTAATGTTTTGCAGCTATCACATTACATTGTTTAGGTAAGTCAATTATGGGGGTTTTATTACAGTCAGTATAAAAGATGGCTGATGGCCAAGAAATGCCATTTTATGCTTGTGCTGTGTAGCTATAGGTTATTAGATTGTGCAGCTTATTCCACATAGGGATAGAAAAAAGCCTAATCTGATTGAGATCTACTACTTCAGTACTGAGATTGAAAATCGGGATACTAATTTCAGTAATCTCAGCCTGCGAATAATAATATAAAGATTCAATTGATACATAGAGAAATAAAATACCTATATAGGCACTCAGCGTGACTATGAATTAATTGACAGCAATAACTACCTTGAGAGCTACATTTTATTTACTCTTCCCTAATTGCACACAAGGAGGGCAGGATTAAACCCCTCAGTTCTAATTTTGCTGCTAAAATAAAATCCTGAATCCAAGGCTTGAGAGATGAGCAAGCCATATTTTCTTTTTACATCCAAAAGACTAATCTCCATAATCCAGAAATGTAAACACAACTGTCTACCTCACAAAGTGTGCTCTTAGGAAAAAACAAAAGGCCATCGCGTGATTCCTGCTTAGCATTTCTACTTGATTCTATATTTTTCCTTGGTTGGCTAAGTATAGTAAAAGAAAAATATTGAAAAAATTACACTTTATACTTGTGTTCAAAATGTATGGTAAACCAATATGTGGCACTGGCTGCAGACATGGTAACATGATAGAAAAAAAACATGCCATGGAATAGCTATGGGAAGCACTAGCAACAGCAGCACAACCAGCACTTCTGCTAGTAACCATCCTGCAGTAGTAATGCCAAATGCAGGTCACACATGGCCACATTTGCCTTTGGCAAGCATATTAGTTGGGAGTAAGAGGAGGATGTAATAAAATATGTCACATTACTCATCTCAATCACAACAGGATGATGTAGCCTCTGACAGTGACACCATCAGCTTCAGTTAGTTTTATACTCAGTCTATCTCTGCCACAATAATAATTAAAGTTGTACATATTCCATCAATGACACCTGTTTCTTTTCTGTCCTATTGTCACACTCGCCGGTGTTGCATGTGGTTCGTGGGCCGCCTGTGCCATGGGGTCTGGCTTACCTAGGAGGGGAGTACACACAGGTTTTGGGAAACAGTTCAAGTGTCGCCGATATGGCTACAGGGTTCAGATACCGCTGGAGTGGCTTGAGGGTCACAAGTAAACTACACAAGACTACAGGGATGATACTGAATAATGAAATTACTTTCATACTAATGATGGGGGACATGGGAACATACAGTTGCACACACACTACCACTAACAAACTATAAGGATAGCTCAGGCACCTCCCTTGGGAAGGGTGCCTATTATACAAGATACCTTACAGCTTTTGACTGGGGGCATCTTTGCAGGTGCGCACTCTGTCTCTTTCAGAGCTGGGGAGCATGCGCACTAGGCATGCCCCTGGAAGGCTTTACAGCGTTCACAAAGGAGGAAGAGGACGCTGCCGGGGCTTAGTGTTACATTAGAATTGTATGTTGTATATAAAACTTTAAACTTTAAAAAAGTTCTCCAGTCTGGGATATTTTTGAAAAGAGTTCTGAGGCAAAAAAAGTAATTTGCAACCTTTTTCATGCCAAGATCAGCAGGAACCTGGCCACTGAAAGCCTAACCACCACCAGCTTGATCAGGCATATGTCATCTAAGCACCCGACTTCAAGGGCCAAACACCTGGATCCATGGTTGGTGCCAGGGAGTGACAATACTGCTTCTTCCCCTGTGCTAGGTGCTTCCCAGTCCCCTGTCCATGACACTTGGTCAGATGCCTCACGCCCTGTACCCGTCCTTGCAGATTCTGAGGCGTGCTTGGCAAATATGGCCAACTTTTTGTACTGCTCCCTTTCCCGTGACCTCATTACATTCATTTTGGCCAAAAAAAGTACTGGTTGTTCACCCTGCTAGACCCACACCACAAGGAGAACTTTGCATCTCTCCTTCCTGAGGCAGAGATTTCTAATAAAATGGTGCTATACCAGAAAGCCATTGTGGAGAATTTGTTGAAAAAATTTCCTTTAGACAATGCTAATGGCAGGGGGTGAGCTTCCTTGTCCAACCAAGGAAGAGAGGGAGCAAGACACACCAGGTACAGCAGAGGCAGGGGTACACTATCAAAGGCCTGGGCCGATTTCATGACACCCTCCCAGTGCCCTGATGGCCAGGTATTTTTGACAAGTAGGGAAAAGTTTTTAAAGAGGGTCAAGCAATACCTGGCTGAGAAAACTGGCATATTCCATAATTTCTCTGCAACCTTCAACTATTGGGTCTTAAAGTTGGATAAATAGCATGAGCTGTCTCTGTGCCTTGGAGGAGTTGAGCTGCCCTGCCACTATCACTTTGTCTTATCGGGTTTTAGTGCCGCTGAAGAGGTCATAACAGACAGGCACTTTCGGCTGTCAACAGAAAATGCTGACAGGCTGATTCTGATAAAAATGAACAAAGCCTAGATTAGCCCCGACTTTTCCACACCTGCAGATGACAGTAGCACATAAAGTGTTTTAAGTTGTTGCCTTCAAGGGTCTGTGGATGACCCCACTTATAATTTTTTCCTAGCTTTGCACTTTGTGCAAAGCCTTTATGAGAGTAGGAGTACATCAAAACACTTTCAAAATATTTGAATGAAACCTGCCAGTTTTTGCCTTAACGGGACTATGGATAACTGTATTACCCTCCTTATAAGCCTTTATGAGTGTAGAAGCTCCACAACCACACTTTCTTAATTTTTTTGAGACACTCCCTTTGGTGCCTACAATGGTGTATGGATAACTGCTTGCAATTTTTGGCAGGCTTTGCACTTAGTGCAGACCTTTTATGAGTGTGGAAGTTCCACAACTACACTTTATTTACAATGTTTGAATGAGATTCTACAGTTGTTGCCTTGAAGAGTGTATGCATAACCCTGCTTGTAATTTTTGGCAGGTTTTGCACTGAATGCAGAGATTTTATGAGAGTGGAAGTACAACAACAACACTTTGTTCACAATATTTGAATGAGGTATTACAGATGATGCCTTGAAGGGTGTATGGATGACCCTGCCTATAGTTTTAGGCAGCCTTTGCACATAATGCATAGCCTTTATTAATGTAGGAGTACTACTACATGACATTTCAACATTTCATTCCTTTACTTCTAATACAGAGTGTATCTGAGTCCCTCTTCCATCAAATTTTTGGTAGTTTTTGCTTCCTTCATAAATTACACTGAAATTTTCAATTTTTTAAATAAAGTTTTCCGTTTTTGTTTACTTAAATTATTTTTAAATCCTTTTTATATTTTGCCTTATACACAAGTCATTATACAGGAAAAAATGTTTATTAACATTTTTTTCCTGTAAACCCAATTTCTCGTTGATTTTGAATGTTTAATTGTCAGTCCTTGAAGTGGAGTAAAAGTTTGACACCATTGTTCTCAGCAGCGACCTGGGAACCAAATTCTGCCAGGGATTTTCCTTGTGATGCTCTTCCACTCAACACTTTTTCCACCCATTTCAATTTTTTCACTCCCCGCCATTCATTCTTGTAGGGTCTGCTTTAAAAGTGCTGGGATTTCACATTGACTCCCATTATTTTCGTTACTTGAAATGATCATCCGAGCATTAGGAATTGCTCGGTTCGAGTAACGGGCATTCAAACATTTTAGTGCTCGTTCATCCCTAGTAGGCATACATCCACTATGGGGACCCATGGTATAGAATTGTTTATTTAACTTTGCAGTGGCTCTCTATATAGGAAAACACAGTCTGCTGCTTTCTCCTACACAGTTGACCACATTGAGAACCATCTAAGAAACAGAGAGCTTATTTGATCCCATTAACAACAATGTACTCCAAAAAGTTTTTAGTAATCAAAAGACAAGCTTCCGTAAAAGTGCAAATTGTCTTTATTAAGTGTAACAATGATATTAATATAAAAAAAACAAAGGCTAAAAATTAGCGTAATAAGGAACAAGCGGGCAATGATACAACCATAATGCCATGGAGGGCGTCAAAATGAATGTAAGTAGGTATGTAAACATACATCAATTGCTAAAGTGCATAGTGCAATATACAGCAGCATAATATCGTCAATTAACATACGTGTATGCAAACGGTAAAGACAGGCCAGAGTAGGGGAGAGGGTTAGAGGTTAATAATCCCACAACATCACACTGAACAACATGTACCAGTGCTAACACTAACACAACATTAGCAATTCTGCTCAGTAACGATCAGTGTGCAGTAACTCATTGTATGATATATAGCCAAAGTCCATCCTTACCCAAGCCAGAAAGCCCAATCCAGAGCGCAGTTGCCCCGACGCGTGTTTCGCTGTGGCTTCCTCGGGGGGCAGTGCGCAATGTGTCCCCAACGTCATCCTTAAATACACCGCCGTGATAGTAACAACCATTCGGCGCAGACACGCTTAAAAACTTCGGCCGCTTATGCAGAGCGTGTGGAGGCGGAACCTCACCTGGAACCGTGATGTCATATCTGGCGTCAGGAGGCGGGCGGATGGAGAACAAGTGTTCTGTCCATCCACATACTCTCCGCCCCCCACAGACGCCTTCTATGACGCGCGCCAAAGGGAGGACCGTCGGCAAACGCTACCCGCGGCAGGAAGAAGCGTGACCTCACACATAGATGATCACATCGTCGCCGTATTAACAAAGGGCAAATAGATGGGCAGGAGATAAGGAGCCCAGGACAAAAACAAATCTCAGCTGTTCAATATATAAATACATCGTTGTTTTCTTAAGAGAACGTTCTCTTGGCCCCACACGATTCATTCCTCCATGGTCACCTCCACAATTTTCCAATTCCATTTTTCTCACATATATGGCGGCAACTCAATTACTCCATCAAACATAATTCGCTGCTTCCATGGTTATTAGTACAGGAAATATATATCATGGTGGTGTTATAAAGAATACCCAATCATATGATATGTCAGGATGACGTCCGCTATATAAAAGAAATAAAGGAAACACAAAAACACATTAAAATCAAATTAAAACGAATACCGGAACACCAAAAAATGAGCCCACTGCAAAAGACAAAGGGCAGCAAAACACCTCATAAGAATGATGAAAAACTAAGTTTTTCATTAAGACCATGTGGGGTCATAGTGTTAAGCCTAATAATCCACTTACATTCAAGTTGCTCCAGTCGGCGCTTCAGATCCCCACCTCTAATACCAGAATGTAACCGGTCAATACCCCTAACTTTGAGGAGATCCGAATCACAGGCATGGCACAACCTAAAGTGGCGGGGAAGAGTCTTCAGGGACGCCACGTCATCAACTGATAGGGCCTCCTTAATGTCCCTAACGTGCTCCCTAACACGAATCCGAAGTTCCCTAGAGGTTAAACCCACATAGATTAACCCACACGGACATGTCGCATAATATACTACATAATCACTGTGGCACGAGATGTATTCTCTTATTTCAAATTGCTTTTTACCATCAGACGTACTGAAGCTCTTTTCTCGAATTATCTTACGGCATGCTAGACAGGAGTCACATGGAAAACAACCACGGTAAGGTCTCCCGGTGTGAAACGGAAGAGAAGACTTAACCACATAGTGGCTCCTCACCAGTATGTCTCTCAAACTGCTACTTCTCCCTGTCATAAGTGGTCTCTCGGGGAGTAGCCCCGCAAAGTATGGTTCTGTTTTTTAAAACAGACCAATGTTTATTTAGTATACCGCGAATCACATTCCACTTGTTGTTATACGTAAAGATAAATCTAATTTGATGTGATTCATCCTTGAGACTGCTGGAACCCATCAGAAGCTGGCCACGGCAAGATGCCCTAGCCCTTTGATATCCACGCTTGACAGCGCTGGCTATAGCCACGCGCACAAAATCTATCACAAAGGTCCAGAGCCTGTTTCTCAAAACGCTCATCCATAGAGCATAAGCGCCTGATCCGCAGGAACTGGCCTATCGGGATAGCCTGCACTGTGGAAGGTGTATGGGCGGATGAGGCGTGCAGGAGGGCATTTACCGACGTCTCCTTACGAAAGACGTCAGTTTGAACCCTACCCCCACCCCCAACAAGAATCTGGATGTCCAAAAAATCAATACATTGTTTATGAAATTTATATGTAAGCCTAATATTACAATTATTGGCATTAAGATGCCCCATAAACCTACAAAGATCATCACTTGAACCCTGCCATATGATCAAAAGATCATCAATATAATGGTACCAAGCCTGCACCGAGGACCTCCCTCTCCTAAAAATCAAGAAAAAAGCGTACGACGGCGCACAAGCCGTGCCCATCACGATACCCCGCTTCTATAGAAAATAACGGTCTTTAAAGGTAAAAAAATTATGAGTCAAAATGAATCTTAATAGCTTAAGAACCAAAGTTTGAAGGGTACCATCCAGATTACTTGTACTTAAATAAAATTCAACCGCCCTTAGACCATCCTGATGTGAGATACACGTATACAAGGACTCTACGTTCGCCGTCACCAGCCACATGTCATCCTCCAGCACAAGGCCATCCAGTCTCCGGAGGACATCAGTAGTGTCTCTGACGTGGGACGGGAGTGTCTCCACCAGAGGATATAGATAGTAATCATTAATTTTACAAATGTGGTCGTAAAGTCCTCCCACGCCAGAGACAATAGGACGTCCAGGCGGACTCAATGGATCGTTATGTAATTTGGTAAAAGATAGTGTAGATATCACCGGAGACTGGACAAATAGACCTTCAAAAACTTTCTTTGTGATAACTCCCCGAGATAATGCATCATCAAGAATCTTAAATAGTTCTTTCTGGAAGGAAGAGACAGGATTGAAAGAAAGTATTTCATATGCCTCTTTGTTTTTTAATTGAGTAAATGCTTCACGCTCGTACATTCCCCCCTTATCAGCAGGTTTAAACACTACATCGGTTAAAGATTTTAATTCCGACAGTGCATTTCTCTGTGCCCTCGTCAGATTATCATTTACTCTATTAGTAGAGACCTTTCTGAGATCCTGCATCACTAATCTACAGAAAATCTCAACTTGAGGACACAGAGATAAGGGAGGGAATGTGGTGGATCTAGGAAGAATGCAATTGGGAAAATTACCTGTAGGAGTTTCAGAACTTTAGACTAAAGTCGTATGACTTCCAGTACCATCTATATGCTGATGACACTCAGATATACCTCTCTGGCCCAGATGTCACCTCTCTGCTCTCCAGAATCCCAGAGTGTCTATCAGCCATATCTTCCTTCTCTCGCTTCCCCAGACTCAATGTGGACGAATCTGAACTAGTTATCTTTCCTCCATTTCGCATACCTTCCCTGCATGACCTACCTGTCACAATAAATGATTTCACACATTCTCCTATCCCGAAAATCCACTGCATTGGAGTAACCCTTGACTCTGACCTGTCCTTCAAACGCATATCCAAGCTCTTGCCACCTCCTGTTGCCTCCAGCTCAAAAATATTTCTTGAATCCGTCCTTTCCTCATCCCTCACTCTACCAAAATGCTTGTGCATGCCCTAATCATATCCCGCCTCGACTACTGCAACATCCTCCTCTTTGGCCTACCTTCTATCACTCTCGCACCCCTCTAGTCCATCCTTAAATCTGCTGTCCAACTAATTAATCTCTCCTCACTACACTCCTGCTTCCCTTCTTTGCAAATCCCTTCACTGGCTCCCAATTTCCCAGCATATCCAGTTTAAACTACTAACACTGACCTACAAAGCCATCCATAACCTTTCTCCTCTGTGTATTTCCAAACTAATCTCTCAATATCTTCCCTCATGTAATCTTCAGTCCTCCCAAGACCTCCTTTTTTCCTCCACGCTTATTTGCTCCTCACCCAATCACCTCCAAGATTTCTCCCTAATATCCCCCATCCTCTTGAATTCTGTGCCTTAACACGTCCGGTTATCCACCACATTTGGATCCTTCAAACGGAACCTGAAAAAACACATCTCTTCAAAAAATCTTACAACCTGTAATGACCACACGGCCACTTCAACACCATCGAAGCTACCACAACCCCCGACCTATTGTCTCCTTCCCCATAATCCTGTAGAATGTAAACCCGTAAGGGCAGGGTCCTCTTCCCTCTGTACCAGTCTGTTATTGTTAGCTTGTTTACTGTAATTGATATTTGTATTTTGATGTAACCCCCGTCTCATGTACAGCACTATGGAATTAATGGTGCTATATAAATAATAATAATCTGCAGCGTCCAACCCGCAGTGTCCAGATGTTACAGCGTAATGGATGGGATTTAAAGAAATCCCATGTCCACTATGCGTCTAAAGTTGCCTGTGGCTCACCTGCGGAGATGAATATGTGGCATGTCTTTCCAGACTGCAGCATGTCTATTTATCTTGCGGAGATGCGAGTCTCCACAAGATAAATTTCACCTATCCAATTTATTGGACGCGGTGACGCCACACAGTTTAATGAACACATGCGGAATCACCTGTGTTCAAAATCCCACAGCACTTTGGACACAGCGGACATGTGCTGTGTTCAAAGCGCTGCCGATTACTGACCGTGAGGACATAACTTTACTGTTCCAGCAGGGCAATGACCCAAAGATTATGTTGAGATTGGTGAAGAAATGGTTTAATGACAATGAAGTAGAGGTGCTAGATTGGCCCCCACAGTCTCCAGACCTCAAACCAAACCCTAGTGGGTGGAGTTGAAGAAAAAGCTGTATACATACCCAAGTGAATCGACCAGTATGCACCAACTTTGGGAATGTGTAGAAGCAACCTTGGATCAATTTTCGGTCAACACATGCTTGAATCCGATCAAAAGCATGCCTAGAAGGATTCAGGCAGTGTTGAAAGCCAAAAGTAGATTTACAAATTAATTAAAATTAAATTTTAGATTTTTAGGAGCAAAACTAACAATGCAGTGACATGACAAGAATCTGCATAACTGATATGCTAAATAGTTGCAAGTCAAATTTAAGTATGAGATAGCCAAATGATAGTCTATAAAATAATGGTAGTCTTATGTTCGAAGCTTCAATGGATGGTGAGATATGGAGCCTGAAAGTAAAAAGTTGAAAACATTGTTACCCTTTTGCTCATCATAATAAATTAAGACAAGTGACCAGCCTAGATTGTTATGTAGTACTACAGAACAATATAATATTTTGAAAAGAAAAAACTTCCTTCTCACCCTCCTGTGGAGGTGGTCTTTTTTGTCCTTCTTCATTCTCAGGTTCTCTCCCAGAGGCCTGGGAGTTTGAGGATTCTACGCAGGATCTTAGCTGTTCCCAGCATTAAGCTTTCCTGGACCGACAATTAAGATGTTGCTCCTGGGATCTGTAACCATTTTCTCAACTTAGGTGTCCCTACTCCAAGTGCTTCTATCACAACTGGAATCACTGTGCCTTCACCGTCCACATCTTTTCCAGTTCCGCTTTGGCTACTTTCACACATCAGGTTTTCGGCGTCAGGCGCGATCCGGCGTCGTGCCGGAACGCCGGATTCGGCAAATGTTTTGTAAAACCTGATGTGCCGGATCAGGTTTTCTGCCGGATCCGTCTTGTTCTTGACAGACAATACCGGATCCGTCTCATCCGGTTCATCCGTTTTTCTATCCGTTTTTTGACGGATTACGCCGGATCCGGTTTTTTAAATTGACCCTTGTGGCCTTCCGAACGGGATTGGCTACTGGAAAACTATATATAGAGTGTTCCTACAGCCCTTCTTTGACAGGTTGTCGAGGAGAAAGTGCAGGTTGGAGAGAAGAGCAAGTTACTGGCGAAGATGGATGTTGTGATTGGAAATATTTTGAAGAATTTGGCGGATTTTATAGCGGAGGCGAATCGTTTGAGGGTGATTGTTCTGGAGAAGGAGAGAGCGAGACAGCAGCGCATCAGGCATCGTAGACGACGTTTGTGGATCCACCCCATCACAGCCAAGAGAATGATGCGTGGGGTCTATTCTACACTCTGCATGGACCTTCGACGAAACCCGGATAAATTTTTTGGATATGTTCGGATGAAAATGGAGAATTTTGATTACTTGGTGGAGCGCATTGCACACCTCATAAGAAAAGCGGACACCTATTGCCGCTTCTCTGTTTCACCCGCAGAGCGTCTGATGGTGACTTTAAGGTAAGCCACATTTATTGGATGTGATCGCATCAGAGAACACTTTCACTGCAATCTTGTTGGTGGTAGTTTGTATCTCCAAGTATTATAGCTGAGTTTTGGTATGTAATGCTGTGATTTAAAACTAATTGATTGTTTTTTAATTCCCCACAGATTTCTTGCAACTGGAGAATCCCTTTCGTCACTGCATTTCCAGTACAGACTCGGGATTTCCACCATATCTGGAATAGTGAAGTACACATGCCGTGCACTGTGGGACTCCTTAGCTGAAGAGTTTTTACCAGAGCCCACAACAGAGAGGTGGATTGAAATTGCTGACAAGTTTCAACAGATATGTCAGTTTCCCAACTGCTTGGGCGCTGTGGACGGGAAACATATCCGCATTGTAAAGCCAGCTGGATCGGGATCGGAATATTTCAATTACAAGAAATATTTTTCAATTGTCCTCATGGCCATCGCTGACGCGGAATACAAATTTATTGCTGTGGATATTGGGGCCTATGGCCGCTCCAATGACTCTCAAGTTTTCAAACTGTCTGCCATGGGGCGTAAACTGTATGGAAACACCTTCCAGTTCCCACCACCTAGACCGCTGCCGCAAACATCTGGTCCACCTATGCCATTTGTCTGTGTAGGGGATGAAGCCTTCCAGCTGTCAGAACACCTTTTGAAACCGTACTCTAGCAGAGGATTGACAAGACCAAAACGCATTTTTAATTACCGCCTCACAAGAGCAAGAAGAATGGTTGAATGTACCTTTGGTATTCTGACAGCCAAATGGCGGGTCCTATTGACTGCGATCAACCTCAAGACAGAAACTGTTGACGAGGTGATCAAAGCTTGCGTGGTACTCCACAATTTTGTTATCTGCAAGGAACCCATTTCCATTGAGGACACCTCTGAAGAAACCACCTTGCAAGATTACCATGACATTACCACTAGAAGTTCTGTGACGGTTTCAGTAATGAGGGACAATTTTGCCCTATACTTTATGTCACCTCAAGGCAGAGTACACTGGCAGGATGACAGAGTGTGAAAGATTTGTGCCCTAACCAAACTTGTGTACCTTCTGTACCAACAGTATATACCTTTCCCAACCAAAGTTGGCTATCTTGTCATGGTCTCTATTTTTAGCTTTAGGCCACAGGTGTGTACCTGGTTGTGTTTTATGCAAAGTATTTCACCTTTTAACAAAAGTTGTGTACATTGTTAGGAAATCACCAACAATAAACACAACTTTTTAGGTGAAATACTTTGCTTCAAACACAACCAGGAACACAACTGTGGCAAAAAGCTAAAATTTACCCACAGTTATATACCTGGTTTTGAATACCTTTTTACCTTTTAAATACCCTTTATTTAACCTTTTTTTTAAACATATTTCGCCGCAGAAAGAAATGACAGACAACCAGTGTAAACAATAATTTAACTTTTATTTAAAATATTTTTTTGTTTGTAAACTGTTTTTAAAGTTAAAAAAACTTTTTTAATAAAGGTTTGAAAAAAAACCGGGCATTTTTATTACAAAACACACATTACAAATCTGTGTAGTGTGGGGTGGAAATACTGCTGGAGGGGCTGCGGGACACTTCGACAATGGGAGTGTGGAGAGAGGACTGGGATCGTGGTGGGGAAGGAACAGTTAGAGGTGATGGTGTGGAAAAAGCTACAGAATGGGTGGACATGTGGGAGGCAGAAGAGGTGGTGGGCGGTGGAGTGGAGGGTTGGGCAGGGACTGTAGGAGCAGATGATGTTGATGGAAAGTTGTATGGGGAAGGAGTTTGGTACGGGGAAGGAGTTTGGTACGGGGAAGGAGTTTGGTACGGGGAAGGAGTTTGGTACGGGGAAGGAGTTTGGTACGGGGAAGGAGTTTGGTACGGGGAAGGAGTTTGGTACGGGGAAGGAGTTTGGTACGGGGCAGGTTGCTGGAAGTGGGGAGATGTCTGGTACTGGGGAGGTTGCTGGTACTGGGGAGGTTGCTGGTACTGGGCAGGTTGCTGGTATGTAATAGGAGGGGGAGGATGGAAAGTGGCTGGAGGGGGTGCAGATGTAATAGGAGGGGGAGGATGGAAAGTGGCTGGAGGGGGTGCAGGTGGAGGAACTACAGTGGTGGGAGGTGGAGGTTGGGAGGTAACCTGCTGTAGAGCACCGTGGCACGAATGCATTACATGCATCTGCTGGGTAGGAGACAACAGACCTGAAAAAGGTGTGGTTTGGCGAAGATCTTGCTTCTGAATGCATGGTTTGCAGAAGTGTCTTCACCTCCAGAATGCTGGAGTTGATCTGCTGAAAGCCTGCGGAGATTTGCTCTGACAAGACTTTTAGACAGTTCTGGAAAGATGCATTCAGATGCAAGAACTCTGGCGCATAACTCTTTTCCTGACTCCTCTGCCCCAGCCGCCCAGTATCCGCAGGTGTACTAGAGGTGGCAGGGGCAGAAGGGTGGGGTAAAGGGAAAGCGATCTCCTCACCAGCAGCTTCATGTAATGTAGGCGGCCACGATGCTCCTGTGCTGGTGGATGGGACAGATGGGTCGAATGTGTGGGAAGGCTGGGAAGGTGCAGATGTACCGGTGCGGTCGAAGTGTCCCTCGGTGCCGGTCTCCTCAGGGATCGCCTCAGAAGGGTCCAATCGTGCAGGCTCCCGAGTGCTGCTCACCGTGCTGTGGAATAAAGAGAAAAAAAAACAATTAAAATTGTGACATGGTATGGCCCTGGCTGAAAAAAAAGTTACAGCTAAACATTTTTTTGTCACATGTGGTGTGTAATATTTACCTTCTGGTGAGTATTGTCTCCCGGAGGAACGACAGGGCTCGTGCGTACTTGTACTTGCTCCTGCGTCCTCCAGATCCACTCGGGGCCCGCATCTCTTTAATGAACTCCTTCTTGAAACGATCCCTCACAGACCGCCACCGCTTCACAATTCTCTCCCCTGAAACGAGAAAGGACAAAGTGGTTAGTATACAACATCAGTGTTTCCCAAACTCCAGTCCTCATGGTCCCCAGGGGTCATGTTTTCAGGATTTCCAAAGTAAATAGAAATCCTGAACACATGATCCGTGGGGACCACGAGGACTGGAGTTCGGGAAACACTGGTTTAAATCAAGCAACCGGTACTGTATATACTTACGCTCTTTAATCTGGGCCCGAGCTTCGAGGTCCTCCCAGCGGTCCACAAGGAGCGAACATTTAAGGTCAGCGTGGCGGCGGTCAGCCATATTCCAGAGCGGCTCCCTTTCTCTGACGAGATCGATGAGGCGGTCCACATCAATCCTTCCATCCTCACCGTCAGAGTCGGGAGCACGCTGTGAAGGCTGTTAAAGAAAAAGACAAAAATAACATAATTAGCCTCCACAAAAGAAATGAAATAAAAAGTGCAAAAAAAACAAAGCAAAAATATTTATACTTACACGCTGGTGACCGCCGCGTTGCTGTCGCCGACGACCCCGGGAGGCACTGCGAGGACCTCTTGGCCGAGCACCAGATTGGGAAGACTAGAGAAGAAAACAAAAAATGTTATGTCTTTGGATGTAGGCATTTGTTTGCTGTGTGTGGTCTGCAGAACATTGTTTTCTATGTGTTGTGTGTAGTGTGATGTTGTGTTTCTGCGTTTGATGCAAAAAACTTACCAATTGTGAGCCCACTCCAAGCGTCTGTCCACCCCTTCCTTCTTCTTCTGGGAGCTCCTCTTCATCTTGTGATTCCTGTTTTGAAATAAAAGGCAATGAATAGACATATATTACAGAGATGATGGATTTTGGAAATAAAAACTTACCGTCAAACGCTGACGATGCGAGGGAGGGCTCCCAGAAGAAGATGTGCTGTCTTCCTCATGTCCAGACTCCATGGCTGTGGGTGGTGTTCCTGCTGCTGCCTCCATTGCTGCTGCTGCTGCATCTATTGGGCGGCTGTTGAATAAAGAGAAACAAAGGGCCAATGAATACCTTGATATTCCATAGCCCTAGTTTGGAGGAATGGGGGATTTGATAATTACCGTCTCTCATCTGCTGCTGGACTCCCCTCCCGTTGTTCAGCATGCTGCTCCATTTGGGGTGGTGCTGATGGTGCTGCTGCAGATGTCTGCTGCCTTCTCCTGCTCCTGGTTCTTGGCTTGGGTGTCATGTTGGGTGTGGCTGAGGGTCCCACTGTCTTGCTTTTATATATGTCTTGTGGGCAGAGCTACTGAGCATGCTCAGACCAAAAAAACCGGATCCGGCCGCCGGATCCGGCTGTCGCCGGATCAGGCGCATTGCGGCGCTCATAGGCTTTTATTGTATGAAAAAGCCGGACACGCCGGATCCGGCGTGTCCGGCTTTTTCACCGGAGACAAAAAACGTTACAGTAGCCGTTTTTTCCAGACGCCGGATCGCGTCACATTGCCGGATCCGGCGAAAATCGGATGAAACGCATGGCCATCCGGCTCGATCCGGCTCTAATGCAAGTCAATGGGGGGGAAACCGGATCCGGCATTGCATTTCGCCGGATCCGGTTTTTGTCAAAAGCGCCGGATCGCGCCTGACGGCGAAAACCTGATGTGTGAAAGAGGCCTTTGAGGCCCTGATATTTCTCCAGCTTCTCATATTCCTTCTTTCTGACATTGCTGGCACTTGGCACTATTATCATTGCTATCTTCTGATCCTTGTTTACTATCACAATGTCTGGTTGGTTAGCCAACACCTGCTTATCCGGTTTGGATCTTGAAGTCCCACAGGATTTTAGCCCTTTCATTCTCCACCGCTTTATCTGTGGTCTCCCATCTGGACTTTGGGGGACTTAGCCCATATGCTGTGCAGATCTTCCTGTATACAATTCCTGCTACTTGGTTGTGGCGTTCAGTATACGCTGTTCCTGCTTGCATTTTGCATCCTGCCACTATGTGTTGGACTGTTTGTGAAGTTTCTTTGCATAGTCTGTGTAACATCCGTACCTCTGCGGGCTCCTCGTCGGGGTCCCCGCTCTCAGTCTGCACCCCGCTGCCTAGTTTCACTCTCTGACTCTGCTCCTGCTTCCTGGCACGCGGCTCGCAGCTCTCCTGGTATGACGCTGAGGTCGCTCGAGCGCTCCCGGTCTCTTAAAGAGACAGCGTGCATTTTTCAAAAATGCTCTGACCCAATGATAAAACAGTGAGTACTATTTCTGGATCCTCTGCCATAGAAGAGGTGCCGGAGCAACAAGAGTTTCCTGTTGCTAATTTCTGGTTTAGTGTTCTGTAGTACCTGTGTTTGAGAGGGTCTTACTACGGGTGTCTGAGGCTTGCATAGTCATGCCCCCTTTGGAGCCCCCCAGTCCATGTTCCCGTGGTTCCACAAAAATAGCAATAAACGAATGTGCACTACATCATCTTTGCCTCCGCTTCCATTCATTACAGACTGCACCTTGGGTCCCCGACGCGCATTTCGCACTAGCTTTGTCTCATTCACTACCCCTTGAGACGAAGCTAGTGCGAAACGCGCGTCGACGACCTCTGCCTCACAAGGTTGTATATTTCCTTTATGCACGATGCACTTTTTTACTGTTAGCGGTTATGCCTAGTACTGATTAGGTCGCTGAGATTTAGTTTGGTCTACTATATTGCCACTATATGCCATATTAGTCCTATTTCCCATGTATATTTATTATCTTATATGTATGCAGATTGTATGTATAGAGGAGTTATAGACACCATTTAGGCAACCATGTTGGCACACTAGTCTATATTTATATACACTTTTTGCATCTTATTGGTGTCTATCTGCCATTTGGTAGTACGTGTATATACTTACTTTGTGAGGCTACATTGGACTTATATCTCTGTTTTTATAGTGTTTTTATGTGTTTGGCTATTATATAAAGTCTGTGTATTTTATGGCTTAACTTCTTGTGTCTTGTTGGATGTTCTAACATAGGAACAGCATGGGAAAGACCCCTGAAAGCATTTCTGACTCCCAGGTCAGGGCTGTAAACAATGTTGTCATAGTCTTATGCCACTTTTACAGACTCACAATAAAATATACAAAAACAAAACCAAAATGGATTTTCCTGGGAAATATGTTAAGGAACATCCTTTCCAGGGTACTGAAATGTATATAAGGCAAAATAAAAACCAAAAACAAAAATGCTCCTTCACACCTTGGGCTATGTTCACACGTAGTGGTTTTGATACATTTTTGAACTTTAGCATTGCTTTCAACTAAGACAAATGCATTAACTGGGAAATGTAATTTTAACATTTTACAACCTTAGCTGGCCATGTGGTGTGTGACACATCATCAGACACATCCTATTTCTTTTATGAAGGAGGGACTCTGAAAGTCACAAATCCTATTTTTATAGGGCCATCAGGCGGCCTTTACTATTCTTAAAGGGCTAGCAGTTGGCCCTCAATATTCTTAGAGAGCCATCAGCCGGCTATTCTTTGTCATTCCCATTATTAAACAGTGGGTCTCCTATACTGTTATTGGGTATGCAGTGAGTGACAGGGCTGCCCAAAATTTGGACGCAATTTGGACGCACCCTAATACCCCTTAGAAGAGATGTACAGGAGGTCTTCCTGAAAACAATGTGTGGGTCTAGAAGTGTCACCACCCAGTCAGTAATGACTGTCACCCATAATTTTGAGAACGCGAGGGTCACGGGAAAGGCAGCGTAACATAACATTCTGGCACGCATGGCTGAGTTTAACAGTCAACACCTCTATGTCCTCACCAAGAGGACAGCTGGTGATGCTCTCGTCCTCCTCCCTGTCCTCAGGCCAACTGTCATACCGTTGAACAGATGATATGACAGTTGTGCAGGTAGTGCTGTCTATAGCGCATGAAACTAGCTCCTGTTCTTCCTCCTCCTCCTCTTCCTCATTGTCACCCAATCCACGTTGGGATAAGATGAGACTGGGCTGTGTGTAATCATCCTGTATGGTTCCTTGCTCCATCTCATCCTGCTCCACCTGCATTGCATCCTTTTTGATTGTGAGCAGAGAGCTTTTCGGAACACAGAGAAGCGCGATGGTGACATTAATTATGGCGTCATTGCCGTTTACTATCTTGGTGGAGTCCTCAAAGTTTTGGAGGACGGTACATATGTTTGACATCCATATCCACTCCTGAGGTCTTATGTGTGGAGTCTGAACTGAATACCGATTCCCTTGTTGATGCTTGTAGTCAACAACTGCCCTCTTCTGCTCACAAATCCTTCCCAAATCTGCAGTGTAGAGTTCCAATGCGTGGGGACATCACACACCAGTTGGCGAGCTGGAAGTTGCAAATGCTGCTGAAGCCCGGCAAGGGCAGCGGAATCTGTAGCTGACTTTTTAAAATGGGGACACAGGCAGTGTACTTAGACAAGCAGATCCGACAGCTTCGGGTAGGTTTTGAGAAACCCGCTGAGCCATGAGGTTAAGCACATGGGCCAGGCATGGTACGTGTGTGAGCTCTCCTTGCCTCAGAGCTGCCACCAGGTTCCGGGAATTGTCACACACGACCAAGCCTGGCTGTAGGTTCAGCGGTGTCAGCCACAGATCTGCCTGCTCTATCAGAGCTGTCCACAACTCTTCAGCATTGTGCAGTTTGTCACCTAGGTATATTAGCTTCAGCGCAGCCTGTTGCTGCTTGGCTGAGGCAATGCTGCAGTGCTTCCACCTTGTGACTGATGTGGTCATTTCGAAGATGGAGGCTGAAGAGGAGGAGGAGGAGGCGCAGGAGCTGTAGACTGTGGGGGCAACCCTGATTGACCTAGGGCCCGCAATCCTCGGCATCGGGAGGACGTGTTCCATCCCAAGGTCTGACTGGGTCCCAGCTTCCACTATGTTAACCCAGTGTACCATTAGCGAGACATACCATCCCTGCCCACAAACCCTTGCCCATGTGTCCATGGTTAGGTGGACTTTCCCTGTAACTGCATTGTTGAGGACACAGCTAATGTGGGACACGTGCTTGTGTAATGCGGGTTCGGCACACCGGGAGAAATAGTGGCGGCTTGGGACAGAGTACCGAGGGATGGCCGCCAGCATCAGGTTGTGGAAAGCTTACGTTGTAAGGACTGGGGTATGGACAACTAAACGCTGCGCTGGGGCAAGGACGTGCACGTGTTTGCTGATGGTGCTAGTTGAGTGTGTGCAAGGACAGGTGCAGGGTAGGAGGCATCTTCGCATGCACCATGGACAGGGGATTGGCTTCCACGCACAACAGTGGAAGAAGCAGTGGTGTCACCCGCAGACAGTGTTCCTGGACCCTGGAGTTTGGCCCACTAAGTTTGGCGCCTGATTGAATGAGCTACAATGGGATTTTTTATCTTATTATATTATGAGGTTTTCTACCCTATATTATACACACCGCTATTATCACAATGCGTTAAATAGGACCTTTGGTTGGTAACTTAATTTGAGCTTGCTAACGCCGTGCAGGTTTATTATTATTGCATGAGAAAAGTTTGCGTTCCACGGTGGAACACTATGTGATTCAACAGAAAGCTCCCTGAATATCCGGTCCGCGCATGTCATGTGACGCGTCATGGGAAGTGCTTGCGCTCTAGGCTGGAACGCAGAACGTCACTGTATCCAAAGCTGGCAGGGCAGACCGGAAGTGTACGCTGTGGATGTCAGTAAGTGCGGGGATCTTTGGATTATTTACCATACAGTTATTTATGAATATCGCCCATGCACCGGAGGGAGTGAGGTGACTGTGGGCTAGTTATTTTCAAGGTACTAATGGTCTGGATTACAATATTACCCGGTAAACAGAGTGTTAAATGGGCGGGTCTGTACAGCCAGGCCTGATTGGCCTTTGCCCCTATTGTGGGATATTTAAACCGCGCCATACACAGGTTTAGTCAGGTATGCCTCTTCATCCAGACACCTCATATCACTGACACTTCTAGGTTCACATTCGGGCCTCCTGATGAACCGCTAAGACGGGGAAACGAGTCGAGGCTGGAGCTAAGTAGGGGTTAAAATCCCCATTATCTTTAACTATGTTGGATTGGAAATCAATATGAATTTTTATGCGCAATTCATTATTTGAATCTTGCATTGTGTTTTTCACTGCTCTCTTGTCCTATGGTCATATTGCCCTGTGTCGGAGTGGGGTGATTATTGATACAGAAATTGATTGTTTTTGCACCTCATCTCATGTGTTACACTTTGGGCATATCATTTCTAATGCTGTGATACAGCTTTCTTATGGTCCCCATGTTTTAGTATATTGGTCACAGCTGTGCTTGTGCAGACTTCTGCATTTGAGATATATATCTTTCTGACTGGGGCCTCTCTTTTGACCTAAATTTATGTACATTAGAGCTATTAATATTATAACCTGTCAGCATTTGACTCTCGCTAATTAAGTTCTATCTATTCATTTCTACACTATCAATTATTGTTTTCCCACCTATAGACTATCAGGGGATACTAGGGCTAGTCTGGGACAGCCGTCGCGGAGTGGGGGTGCCAAAAAATCGTATCTTCTAGGGTGCCAACCTCCACTGTCTAGAAGGGACAGCAGACTAGCGTAGGGTATCAGACAGGTTATTTTCTATGCTGACTTGTGTTATGGTATACACTGGGTTGGTGACATTTTAATATATATTAATAAAATTGTTTTTATGGGAATATATGTTCACACTATTTAAGGTTTTTTCCCTAGTCCTTTGGACTTTATTAGTTTTGGGTGCTATGCCTCCCTCCCCTTGTGTGCTGCTGTTCTCATTCTGCATGTCCTCCTGCCAGGTTGGGTCAGTTACTATATCATCCACCACCTCATCTTCCACTTCCGCACCCTGGTCCTCCTCCTGACCTTATGCAATTGTGTCTCATCATCGTCCACCTCTTGTGACAAGTTCCCACCGTCACCTTCATGTGAATGTGGCTGCTCAAATATTTGGGCATTGTTACATGTGATCTCATCTTGCCCCACTTCAAGTGGACCTAGCGAGAGACCCGAATATATAAATGGAAAAGTGAACAGCTCTTCGGAGTGTCTAAGTGTGGAATCAGTTGTCTCCGGGCACTTGGCATGGCTGAAGGAAGGAGGATCAGGGTGAGGAATAAGCAGTCCAGACTCACGGCTACTCAGACTTTACTGTGTGGAAGACAGGATGCTGGTGGTGGTGGCAAAGTGACTGGAAGCATTATCAGTAGTGATGAGGGAGTATGCTTGTTGCTTGGGTTTTCCCGAGCATGCTCGGGTGATCTTCGAGTATTTGGAAGTGCTCGGAGATTTAGTTTGTATTGCCACAGTTGCATGATTTGCAGCTACTTGACAGCCTGAATACATGTGGGAATTCCCTAACAAACAGGCAACCCCCACATGTATTCAGACTGTCAAGTAACTGCAATTCATGCAGCTGTGGCGACAGAAACTAAATCGCCGAGCACTTCCAAATACTCGGAGACCACCTGAGCATGCTCGGGGAAACCCGATCAACGAGTATACTCGCTCATCACTAATTATCAGCTATCCAACCAACAACCTTTTGACACTACTCTGTGTTCAGTAGTGGTGTTCTGCGGTCCCCGCGTAATTCGGACAGGAAGGTCGGGAGAGAACATGTGGGTGTTTGTTTATGGCCCAAATTCATCTTGCCCACGGCCTCGGCCTCTGCATGCACCATCACCATCACGTCCACTTCCCCGTCCTTTGCCACGCGCCTTGCCCATTTTAAATGTACTGCAATATTTTCCACGTTCACTGCAAATGGCTGAATTGGGAGCGAACTTATATGTGATTCGTGTGCGGGAAAACCACAGTTTAAAATATCTGGACTGTAGGTAAAAAAAAATATGTTTTTTAGCAAACTGTTGTCAATAACTGGGGTAAAACACAGCAAAAACAGTTGAATGGAGGCCTGAAATGCAACAATTTGCAGCCCACAGATTGATGAGGAGTCAGACGGAGATACCACACTGTTCAATATGTGGCCTATATTTTTATTATTTTACAGGAAAATAGTTTCAAGAACTCGGTTAACAGACAGTCAAAACAGTTGACTGGAGTCTCAAATGCCACAATTTGTAGCCCACAGATAGATGAGGAGTCAGACGGAGATACCACACTGTTCAATATGTGGCCTGTAATTTTTGTTTTTTTACGCAAAATAGTTTCAAGAACTAGGGTAACAGACAGCCAAAACAGTTGAATGGAGGACTCAAATGCCACAATTTGTAGCCCACAGAGAGATGAGAAGTCAGACAGAGATAGCCCACTTTCAAATATCTGGCCTATATTTTTTTTTTGCACAGCTAAATTTTGTCAATAAGTAGGCTAAGACACAACAAATAAAAAAAAAATCTATGGATGGGCACAATTTGTAGCCCACAGATATATGAGACGTCTGACGAAGATAGCCCATTTTCAAATATCTGGCAAGTATTTTTTTGCCCAGCCAAACTGTGTCAATAAATAGGCCAAGACACAACAAATAAAAAAAATCTATGGATGCCTGAAATGGCACAATTTGTAGCCCACAGAAGTTTG
Organism: Dendrobates tinctorius; assembly: GCF_039654945.1. Classification (NCBI taxonomy): domain Eukaryota; kingdom Metazoa; phylum Chordata; class Amphibia; order Anura; family Dendrobatidae; genus Dendrobates; species Dendrobates tinctorius. Next base: position 42,254,249 of record NW_027361675.1, read on the forward strand.
AGGCATCTGACAAAGATAACCCACTTTCAAATATCTGGCCTGTATTTTTTTAGTAGGCTTAGAGACGACAAAAAATTCTATAGAGACCTGAATTGGCACAATTTTGAGCGCAATGATATGTGATACGTGTGGCGGACAAAACTCAGCGTAAAATATCTGCCCTGTAGCTAAATTTTTTTTGGCAGCTAAACATTTTTTGGGCAGCAAAATGGTGTCAAGAAATTATATAAGACACTCCAAAAAAGTTTTACAGTACCACAAAAATGGCAGAATTTTCTGCACTCTCAGATGTGATAGCTGGGATGGGAAAACCCATTTAAAATAGCTGGATTTTCACGCTGTGCTATGAAAAGGATCTGGCTGTATTCTGCAGTGTCAACAAGCAAATGGAGAAAAAAAAGAGAGTTCTGGATTGTTTTGGAATAAAATAATCAGGATTAAGATGCAAAAAAAAAAATATTCCTACCCACGGATACCTGGGGCTATGTATATATGGTCAATATATGTAACTAGCTGAAGAGCCCGGCGCTGCCCGGGCATAGTAACTAACTGTGGTTAGTTATAGCAAATTATAATTATCCTCCATCCCATAGTCCTGTGCCCATATACCCATCATACATATCCATGATCCCATAGGCCGTGCCCATATACCCATCATACATATCCTCCATCCCATAGTCCCATGCCCATATACCCATCATACATATTCTCCATCCCATAGTCCCATGCCCATATACCCATCATACATATTCTCCATCCCATAGTCGAGTGCCCATATACCCATCACACATCCTTCATCTCATAGTCCCATGCCCATATACCCATCATACATATCATCCATCCCATAGTCCCGTGCCCATATACCCATTATACATATTCGCCATCCCATAGTCCCGTGCCCATATACCCATCAAACATATCCTCCATCCCATAGTCCCTTGCCCATATACCCATCATACATATCCTCCATCCCATAGTCCCATGCCCATATACCCATCATACCTATCCGCCATCCCATAGTCCCGTGCCTATATACCCATCATACATATCCTCCATCCCGTAGTCCAGTGCCCATATACCCATCACACATCCTCCATCCCATAGTTCCATGCCCATATACATATCCGCCATCCCATAGTCCCGTGCCCATATACCCATCACACATCCTCCATCCCATAGGCCCGTGCCCATATACCCATCATACATATCCTCCATCCCATAGTCCCATGCCCATATACCCATCATACATATCCTCCATCCCATAGTCCCATGCCCATATACACATCATACATATTCGCCATCCCATAGTCGAGTGCCCATATACCCATCACACATCCTTCATCTCATAGTCCCATGCCCATATACCCATCATACATATCCTCCATCCCATAGTCCCATGCCCATATACTCATCATACATATCCGCCATCCCATAGTCCCGTGCCCATATACCCATCATACATATCCTCCATCCCATAGTCCAGTGCCCATATACCCATCACACATCCTCAATCCCATAGTCCCGTGCCCATATACATATCCGCCATCCCATAGTCCCGTGCCCATATACCCATCACACATCCTCCATCCCATAGGCCCGTGCCCATATACCCATCATACATATCCTCCATCCCATAGTCCCATGCCCATATACCCATCATACATATCCTCCATCCCATAGTCCCATGCCCATATACCCATCATACATATCCGCCATCCCATAGTCCCGTGCCCATATACCCATCACACATCCTTCATCTCATAGTCCCATGCCCATATACCCATCATACATATCCTCCATCCCATAGTCCCGTGCCCATATACCCATCATACATATCCGCCATCCCATAGTCTAGTGCCCATATACCCATCACACATCCTCCATCCCATAGTCGACCATTATGACATTATAATGAGCGGCGGGGCTTGCAATCTATGATGACATCAGCGTCGCCATGGCAACCATTATGACATCATAATGAGGGGCGGGGCTTGATACGCACACACTCTTTCCCCAGTATGTAGATAGGGGCAAAATTGTTTGGTAAATTGGAACGCGTGGGGTTAAAATTTCGCCTCACAACATAGCTTAGGACGCTCTCGGGGTCCAGACGTGTGACTGTGCCAAATTTTGTGATTGTAGCTGCGACGGTGCGGATGCCTATCACGGACATACACACACACACACACACACACACATACACACACACACACACACACACACACACATACGTACACAGTTTGAGCTTTATATATTAGATAGGCAGCAGCAGCAGACAGTAATAGAATGGACGCTCTTGATGTATGCAATGATATCTACTGTATATACCCACATACAGTGCATGCATGCCTTGCACTGATATGTACATAGCCACATACACTCCCCTGCCTACCTAGCACTGCAATCTATATACCACGTAATTAGTCCTTATAAGGACTGTTGGTTTAGCCACATTAACTTATAAACCCACAAATTTGACCCTATCTCGGCAGCAATTCTCTCTACACTGTCTGAATCCGGAGTTGAATGTGACGAGCAGTGCAGTTGCAGGTCTCTTATGGACCTGATGATGCTGTGCGGCCAGGTATTCACTGTAATCCACAACCAAGATGGCTGCGGCATTACAGTGCATGGCAGACAATCCCTGCATGTTGATTGGCACTCTAAAGAGCGCCAAACATGTAGGGCGGGTACCCGAATTCCCACGGAGCAAACCCGGAAATGCTCGGTGCACGCCAAGTACCACAAGTACACCGATGCTTGCACGAGTAAAGAGCATTATTGAGTATACTCGCTCATCACCAAAGGTGTCCGCCTTCTGCAAGACAATGCACCAGTTTACAACAAACATGTTGCCAAATGGAAGCATGCTCCTGTGGCTTTGAAATTCTATTGCATCTCCCTTATTCATCCGACCTCACATCATCGGACTTCCACCTGTTTCCAACAATGAAGTTATTTTTGAAGGGAAAGCATTTTCCAGATGATGAGGCTCTGATTTCTGAAGTCACAATGTGGCTTTTGGAGCAACCTGTCAATTTCTACAAGCAAAGTGTTTACAGTTGCTTAAAGAGATGGGAGAAGTGTGTGTCCCTGGGTGGCACCTATGTAGAGAAGGACTAATAACTGTGCCAAGTTTCATTGCCCGTAGTCCACAGGAAGTGGGTCAGGGGAAATCTTTACTGAATGCCCCTCGTTCTCATTCTGACATAAACCTGAAATGTTGCAAAAGATTTGCGCAAAAATGTACTTTCTTTAATGTTTTTCTACCAGTTCCTTCAACTTTGTGACAAGTGGGAGGAGCGGAGCTTAAAGTTGCATGAAGAACTCTGGCCAATAGATTCTTTACACTTTTGTGGCACACATTTTAACAGAGAAGTGAATTAGTCCCTGAGTGGACTACAGTTCTTGTGAAACACAGCAATATGAAAGATGCACCAAATTTATGAAGAGCTGCAATTTTTTTCATGAATTTAGCACATTTTATTCCATTGTGCTCTTATTCAAGACTAGTGTGATAAATGGTATTTACCTGAGAGTAGCATGATCTAGAGACAGACCCTGAGTCCAGCGATGTGTCACTTATTGGGCTTCTTGCTTTAATTTTGCCAAAATTACTGTTTTATCAGGAAGCGATTACCATTGAAGGACTTGTAAACCTGCTGCCATATTGTCTTCCATATTCATGAGCTCTGCATAACCCACTACACCACTGATTGGCAGCATTCTGACTTTGCACTGTATTCACAGAAAACTGTCAACCAGGGGCCCAATAGTTAATACTATTACTGTGCAAGGATGTGGTTTTTGGTTTATATCTCACTAAAGCTTACTGCAGGCAGACTTGGACTGACCCACAGGAAAACAGGAAAATCGTCCAATAGGCTGCTGTGCAAGAGTGGGCCACCTTCCTTTTATATGAGCAGTACAGGGCGCTATATACATGAATCACTATGTACAGATAAAGGCGGCATTTTATTCATATAACAATCTGCCCAGTTCATTGTTAGATAAATTTGCGATTGAGGATAATGTCACATTTGCATGTGGCTGAAAAGTGGGACCCTGGAGTTTGTTATTAGTGGGCCCTTGGCACCCAAGTCCAACACTGTAGGTCTTTTGCAGTCACTTGAGGAGTTTTGACCACATCGTGAAACTTATATGTGACTTGCTCTTGCATGACTATTTTAGAGATGTGATTTTGCTGTAAAAAAATAGCCAAATTGCAGATAAGTCAGATGCAAGATGCAGTTGTATGTGACTTGTATTGAAGTCTATGGCAAGTGAGTCGTGACAGAAAATCCAACTGATTTGAAAAGGTCACATAGAAAATGATTAGTTGCAAGTTCATAATGCAACACTGAAATTTCAGTGTTCTATGACACATGTTTCCGTGTAGCCCTAACCTCAGAAAATATCAAATATGTGTTCTTCTGAGGGAATCTATTCATGGGTTGAATAATTATTGGACTGCAGTAATCATTAAAAGTGTAATTTTTGTGTTGCAATTTTAGAAACAATTTCATATATTAACCACTTCACAACCTAAGACGTATAGGTACGCCATAGGTCGTGTTCCGGCATGTGATGCGGGCTTCACTGCTGAGCCCACATTTTTTCAGGCACATGATAGCTGATATGGTCATCTGTCATGTGCCCCAACAGCCACAGGTGGAATCGCGATCCATCCTTGGCTGTTAATATGTTAAATGCCACTGTCCATCTATGATAGTGACATTTATCATGTGCGTCCCAGAAGCGTGTCACAAACCCCCCCCATCGGCGCCCCTGTCACATGAAAGTGGGGCACTGATGGGTAGACATGACAACCCATCTGCAGAAGACCCCCGTGCTTGTGATTGCAGACCTGCTATGAGCGCCTCCTCGTGGCCGACGTTCATAGCAGATGATCATTTCTGTTTCAGCCCTGCTATGTGTAGCACAAGCAATCAGATGATCACAGCTTTAAGTCCCCTAAGAAGACTAATGAAGCAGGTAAAAAGTAAAAGAAAAGTTTTAAAAAATATTTTAAAAATAAAAAAAAAAATAAAAGTTCAAATCACCCCCATTTGCCCTATTCAAAATAAAACAATAAAAAATACATGCTTGGTATCGCTGCGTTCAGAAACGCCCGATTGATGAAAATATAAAAAGAATTAATCCGATCTGTAAATGGTGTAACGAGAAAAAAACCAAAACGCCACAATTATGTTTGTTTGGTTGCCGCAACATTGTAATTAAAAGCAAAAGCAGGCAATCAAAGCATCATATCTACCCCAAAATGGTATCTATAAAAGCGTGTAAACAATAAGCGCTCACCCAGCTCCAGATCCGAAAAAATGGAGACACTAAGGGTCTTGGAAAATGACACTTTTTTTTCACCCCATAAATAAAAAAGAACTTGTACCTGTTTGGTATCTGCGTACTCGTACTGACCTGGAGAATCATAATGGCAGGTCAAATTTAACACTTAGTGAGCACGGTAAAAAACAACAATTGTGTAATTGCACTTTTTTTTGCAATTTCACCGCACTTTAATTTTTTTTTCTTACCGTTTTCCAGTACACTATATGGTAAAATCAATGGTGTTTTGAAACAGTACAACTTTCCCACAAAAAACAAGTCCTCACATGACCATATTGATGTAAAAATAAAAAAGTTATGGCTCTGGGAAGACAGGGAGCAAAAAACGAAAACGCAAAAAATGGAAAATCCCAAGATGATGTTGGCCTATTTAATTTGTTCTTATTCGATTGCTTTATTGTAAGATGAAGTTTTAGAAAATTATGCTTAGAAGCTAAATTTGCATTGGAAGTTGAATAATTTTGATTGCAATTGTATATTTAGATATTAGACCTTAAGTGATGCCAATTCAAGCAAAAGTGTTTTTTCTTTTCTCTGCCTTTTCATTTTAAGGAAAATTTACAGTTAAGTCATTGCTTAAATGTAATTGTTTTTTTAATCACACCGAAGTTGAACAAAATAATTGATACAGTTTATACTTGGCATACAATTGGGGTTTTGTGTTTTCATTCACCCTAAATTTTAACAAAAATGTATCCACTCAACACTAAAAAAATAATCTTAACAACCTTCCATAAAATATTTGATTGCATGAGCTGAATTTGGTGAGAGTGCTGATACTGTAGCATTTATAGCAAAATAATTAGTGTAAGACATTATGTTAAAAAATTATTACATGGTTCACTTACTGTGTATGTCACTTTTTAAAACATTTCAAACAAGCAATTTATTTGCATCAATGTAGGGCACTTAAAGCATTCATACAAGTAATATCAATGTTATATGCCTCAATGCTTAATTTTAATTAAAAGCAATAACACAATAGCAGGACTAGTTTCTACAAAAACTCAACATGGAGCATATAGTGACTATAATTATATTGAAGAGCCTGATCAATATGGAGTAAGTATCAATTTTTCTGTTAAGATTTAGCCATAAAAGAAAAAGGGATAACTTTGCTGTATGTATGGAGCTTGGATCTTGTCCAGACAAGAGTATACCTTTTAGGGTTACCTGCATACATTCAGGCACCTATACCCATATGATGGAATCTATACACACTTACTGGCTGTTTTTATTTACTGCAAGTTGCAGCCCGCAGAAAGGGACAGACAGAGACCAGAATCCATGGCGTGGAGATAATTAGGATGCCATTACACAACTTGGGAGCTAATTCTGAGTCCATTATACAGCGTGGGAGCTAATGTGGGGCTATTATACAGCGTTGTAGCTAATGCGGGGGCCATTATACAGCCTGGGATCTAATGTGGGGGCCATTACACAGCATTGTAGCTTTTGCAAGGGCCATTACACAGCCTGGAAGATAATACGGGGTCCATTATACAACGTTGGAGCTAATGCGGGGGCCATTATATAGCCTGGATGCTAATATGGGGGCCATCATACAGCCTGGGAACTAATGCGGGGGCTATTATACAGCCTGGGAGCTAATGCAAGGATCATTATACAGCCTGGGAGCTATTGCAGGGGTCATTATACAGCGTTGGAGCTAATGTGTGTGCCATTATTCAGCCTGGAAACTAATACGGGGGCCATTATACAGACTGGGAGCTAAGGCTGACTTCACACTTGTGTTGTGTAGCGCTGCGGATGACAGCCTACTTCCTCCTTTCTACCTCTGTTAAGCCCCGCCCACTGCCGCAGCTCTTCCTTCAGCTCTGCCTACTTCTGCATGCATCCTGCGTACCTATTTTTAACATTGGGTATGCAGGCCATGCAGATCTATGCTGACGCATCCGCATGCGTCGTTTTGATGTCCCCGCCGACCGCAGCAAAATGCAACATGTTGCGTTCGGCGCAGCTCGGCGCAGCATCAAAATGACGCATGTGGATATGTCAACATACATCCTCATGGCCTGCTTACCCAATGTTAAAAATAGGTTTACAGGTCGCATGCAGGCATAGATGGAGCTGAAGGAAGAGGTGCTGCAGTGGGCGGGGCTTAACGGAGGAAGTAGGCTGCCATCTGCAGCGCTACACAACGCAAGTGTGAAGCCAGCCTAATACATGGGCCATTATACAACCTGGGAGCTAGTGCGGGGGCCATTATACAGCCTGGAAGCTAATGTGAGAGTATTTCTTTTAGGGTTACCTTGATACATTCAGAAACCTATACCCATATGATGTAATCTATACGCACTTACTGACTGTTTATATTTTCTGCAAGTTGTAGCCCATGGAAAGGGACAGACAGAGACCAGAATCCATGGCATGGGAGATAATTTGGACACCATTACACAACTTGGGAGCTAATTCAGGGTCGATTATACAGCGTGGGAGCTAATGTGAGAGCCTTTATACATTATGATAGCTAATGCTGGGGGCATTATCCAGCGTGGGGGGATAATGCGGGGGCCATTATACAGCATGGGAGCTAATGTGAGGGCCATTATACATTATGATACCATAGATAATGTGGACCATTATGCAGTTTGAAAGCTACTGAGGAGGCCAACAAACAGTGCAGGCGCTGCTATGTGGTCACAAAAAGACATTATTACCATGTAAGTGGCACAGTGATGGCATTATTTTGTGGGGAAGTATGGGGAGCATTGCTTTTGTGACACACAGTAGCTGCAGTAATAGGGGCATAACAGCTCACTATTGGGGTATTAGCAGGATAAGGAGTTTGTTCAGGTCGGAAATAGATGAGAACAGTCTTGGAAATGTGAGAAGTCAAATGTGTCTTTGTTGTAATCTCTGCAGACGAGTCCTGGCTGGAGAACTTGTCATGTCGGTCTGAACAAGATTGAAAAGAAGGGAAAAGTGATTGACTCCATAGGAAGGAACGTCAGAGGTAAGTGACTATCTATAACTGTGCTGTATTCTCTTATATGTTCTGCAGCACTGGTATCTACCACTATATGGTCACCATATGACGGTAGTGCTGGTCTTTGTGTACTGATTTATTTTTAGTTACAGCAGAATCATCTGCTGAGGCTTCCCTATACTCATGACTAAAGTGTGCCACCTTAGTTGTAATCAAGGGTTAGGGACCCACTCAGATGTTTTGCCCCCCCATCCCCCTGAGCTGAACCCCTAGCTATGCCTCTGAATATATTATATCCAGGTCAGGTAATATGCTCATTGCTCACCTTAGCAAGTTGTGTAGGTACATGTCCTGTGAAAGCTCAATAATGGTTGATTCTGCTCTGTGGCTCGAGGATGAACTCCTCCAGGATGATTGAAGAAAAACACAAGTCACAGTTTTGGTCTGCGCTAACCGAAATGAAGATTCTTGATCCAATAATAAAAAGAAGCTATTTTTATTCCAGAATGTGTCTCCACAGTGGACTGGCGTCTTTCTCAACTGGTACAGTAGAGACACCTCCGCTCTCAACATTATTATTATTATTTATTTATATAGCGCCATTAATTCCATGGTGCTGTACATGAGAAGGGGGGTTACATACAAAGTTATAGATATCGTTAACAGTAATCAAATTTTCAATCACAGACTGGTACAAAGGGAAGAGGACCCTGTCCTTGCGGACTTACATTCTATGGGATAGTGAGGAAGAGACAGAAGGTCGGGGTGCAGCATCTCTGGTGGTTTTGAGGCGGCGGCTCGGGCGGTGGTGAGGCGGCAGAATGGTTATTGCAGGCTGTAAGCTTTCCTGAAAAGATGGGTTTTCAGGTTCCGTTTGAAGGATCCGAGGGTGGTGGATAATCGGACGTGTTGAGGCATGGAATTCCAGAGGATAGGGGATATTCGGGAGAAATCTTGGAGGCGGTTGTGTGAGGAACGAATAAGTGTGGAGGAGAGTAGGAGGTCTTGGGAGGATCGAAGATTACGTGAGGGAAGATGTTGGGAGATTAGTTCAGAGATATAGGGAGGGGATAGGTTGTGGATGGCTTTGTAGGTCAGTGTTAGTAGTTTGAACTGGATTCGTTGGTGAATTGGGAGCCAGTGGAGGGATTTGCAGAGGGGAGAGACAGGGTAGTAGTGAGGAGAGAGGTGGATTAGTCGGGCAGCAGAGTTAAGGACAGACTGGAGAGGTGCAAGAGAGTTAGCAGGGAGGCCACAGAAGAGAGTGTTGCAGTAGTCAAGGCAGGAGATAATGAGGGCATGTACAAGAGTTTTAGTAGATTGAGGGCTGAGGAAGGGATGGATTCTGGAAATATTTTTGAGTTTGAGGCGACAGGAGGCGACAGGAGGTGGCAAGAGTTTGGACGTGTTGTTTGAAGGACAGGGCAGAGTCGAGAGTTACTCAGAGGCAGCGGAATTAAGGTGCGGGAGAGAGCGTGATGCCATTTACCATAATATATAGATCAGGTAGGGAAGATTTGTGAGATGGAGGAAAGATAAAGAGTTCAGTTTTGTCTACAGTACATTTAGTTTTAGGAAGTGAGAGGTGAAAAAGGAGGATATGGCTGATATACTCTCCGGGATTGTGGACAGCAGAGAGGTGACATCTGGGCCAGAGAGGTAGATCTGAGTGTCGTCTGCATACAGGTGGTACTGGAATCCATAGGACTTTATGACTTGTCCTAGGCCAAGAGTATAGACGGAAAAAAGTAGGAGCCCCAGGACAGAGCCTTGGGAGACTCCAACAGAGAGAGGGCGGGATGAGGAGGTATTGTGGGAGAGGGAAATGCTGAATGTGCGGTCAGAAAGGTATGAGGCAATCCAGGACAGGACAAGGTCTTTGATGCCAAGGGAAGAAAGAATCTGTAGCAGTAGGCAGTGGTCGACTGTGTCGAAGGCAGAGGACAGGTCAAGAAGGAGGAGGATGGAGAACTGTCTGCTAGCTTTGGCTGTAAGTCATAAGTAATTTTGGTCAGGGCAGTTTCAGTGGAGTGGTGTGGGCGGAAGCCAGATTGGAGGATGTCAAGGAGGGAGTTAGATGAGAGGTGGGAGGAAAGTTGAGCATGGACATGCTGTTCAAGGTTGGAAGCAAATGGGAGCAGTGATATGGGGCGATAGCTGGGCATAGCAGTTGGGTCAAGGTCTGATTTTTTGAGGATGGGTGTTATGGTGGCATGTTTGAAGGCAGAGGGGAAGGTACCAGAAGATAGGGATAGGTTGAAGAGATGGGTTAGGGCTGGAATGATCATGTTAGTGAGGTTGGGGAGCAGGTGGGAAGGGATGGGGTCAAGTGCACAGGTGGTGAGGTGTGATTTGGAAAAGAGATGAGTAAGCTCTCCTTCAGTGATGTTGGAGAGGGAGGTTATTAGGGAAGGGCAGAGGTCAGGTATGTGGAGTGGTTGGGTTGTTGGAACAGTAAAGATTTGCCTTGTTTGGTCAATCTTATTTTTGAAGTAGGTGGCAAAGTCCTCAGCAGAGATGAGGGGAGTTGGAGGTGGCAGTGGTGGGCGAAGGAGAGAGTTAAATGTGCTGAACAGTTGTTTTGGGTTGTGGAATAATGAAGATAAAAGTATTGTGAAATAGGTCTGTTTAGCAGAGGTGAGGGCTGATATTGAAGGCAAGTGTAGCTTGTTTGAAAGCAGTGAAGTCGTCTGGCAGGCGTGTTTTCGTCCAACGCCACTCCGTGACACTGGATGCTTGTCGAAGTTTTTTGGTGAGGTTGTTGTACCAGGGATGCCTGTTGATTTGTCACACTTTGCCATGCGTGAGAGGGGCGACTGAGCCTATGGCTGATGTGAGGGTGGCTTTGTAAAAAGCGGTGGCACTGTCTGTGTTGTGGAGTGAAGATATGGAGGACAGAGGTAGAAGAGAGTCTGAGAGTCTGTGAATGTCTAGGTGTGTGAGGTTTCTGCGAGGATGTGCTAGTGGCTGTACATGGGGGGCAGGTGGGAAGGACAAGGATGAGAAGGTGAGTAGATGGTGGTCAGATAGGGGTAAAGGAGAGCTTGTGAGATTGGGTAGGGAACAGAGGCGGGTGAAGATGAGGTCTAATGTATGTCCATCTGTGTGGGTGGCTGTGGAGGACTACTGAGTAAGTCCAAAGGATGAGGTAAGTGACAGGAGTTTGGAGGCTACTGGCTGGTGGGTGTCAATGGGGATGTTGAAGTCCCCCATGATGATGGTGGGGATGTCAGCAGAAAGAAAGTGGAGGAGCCAGGTGGAGAATTGGTCGATGAAGGCAGTGGCTGAGCGCGGTGGTCGGTATATGAGAGCCATTTGGAGATTAGAGGGAGAGTAGATACGGACAGAGTGAACCTTGAAAGAAGGGAGGATAAGGGAGGGTGGGGGTTGGATAGGGTTGAAGGAGCAGCTTTTAGAAAGGAGGAAACCCACTCCTCCACCATGTCTGTTGCCAGGGCGAGGAGTGTGGGTAAAGTGGAGGCAGCCATAACTCAGTGCGGCCGGGGAGGACATGTCAGGGGGTGTCAGCCAGGTCTCAGTGAGAGCCAGGAAGGAAAGGTTGCAGGAGGTAATGAGGTCGTGGATCACGTGGAGCTTTTTGCAGACGGAGCGAGCATTCCAAAGTGCTCCAGAGAGAGGGTGCTGGAGGGTGGGGGTCAGTGGCACAGGTTTTAATTGTGAGGGATTGCAGTAGTTTCTCTTAGTGTGAGAAAGATAGGGGTGAGGACTAGTGGGATGTATGAGGCAGGGGGGCAAGATTGGGGGATATGTCACCAGCAGTGAGAAGAAGCAGAGAAAGGGAAAGCAGGTGGGTGAAGGAGAGTGATCGTTTTGTATTGTATTTTAGTAGTCCTGCAGATGAAGCGAGGTGGGGGGTAAGAGAGAGGGGGAAATAGTTATTTGGTTCAAGGGTGCAGGGGTTTGGGGATAGCGAAGGAGAGTGAAGATTAGTGGAGCAAAAACGGTGCTGGCAAATGTGAGCATGGTTAAAGAGCAGGGTAAGAGAAGAGAGGCAAGTTAAATTATTCCTGGTATATTTCTGATGTAACACTTTAAAAGATGTCACATTTCAAATGATGTCGCATCTGACCAAGGTCATAGCTGACCTGCTCTGTTCAACTTATAACATGCAAATGTCCAACATTTAGGTCTTCTTATAGGGGACATCCAATGACCACACATTGCCATGTTGATGCATCCCACAGAGTTTACGACATGATGCAGAAATTTAACCCAAAATGTCTAGAGGCTTATTTTCACTGCAATTCTCCAAAGGAAATAAGATATGCAAAGTAGCTCATACCAACCAAAGCAGAGACCCATCTATGAACAGCACTGTTTTGGGATTCCTGCCCCTCATCGGTACACAGCAGGGTTGACTGAATGAGATGACTTAAGATGCATTCAAAAGATGAGAGACTTTGCACATTTTTCCCATGGTGCATCGTCTTTAACCCTTTGCTAGGCCAAGAACGTATCCTTGCATGATAGCAACCTAGTAGCAAAGGAAATATAAGCTACATACATTAGAACAGCCTCGATCTGAGCTACAATAGTAATTCAAGACCCATTTTAAAACTGAGATACCACAGGCTAGATCAAGACTTCAGCAATGATTCTGATCTCAACTTTAAAATGATAATTGAATCACTGCTGAAGCTGTGATACAGGCTGAAACACAGCTTGTTAAAATTCCCTTCTGACCTCAGCCAGTGTTAAGGAGGGAATGAGGGGTTGCTGGGACAGGAGATGGATGATGTGTGATCTCCTTCTATCCTTGAGTAACATTAGACCTTATGTATAACACCTGTAAAGTTAAAAAAAGGAAAAATCATGTAAAAACCTAAATATCCTTTTTTTAATTTAAAGGGGTTGTGCCACGAACAAAAGTAAATTTTAATCAACAGATCTTGGAAAAAAAATAAACTCCACAATTGAATCACAGCTGATTTACTTTGAGTTAAAATATTGTTTAAAACAAGCAGTGAAATATTTTACCCCACGAAAAGAATCAGCTGAGATCCCCTGCTGTAGTGTCTGTATACTCCCTTTTGCTTCCTCCCTTTCTCAGGAGCTGTGGTATGGTCAGACTAGGTCCCAGCACGGTAAGACACAGCCATTACACAGTAAACAGCAGGGGCACATTTACACAGGTGGTCAAAATTGTTGGTATCCCTCGTGTTCAGCTTCCTGTTGTGACGACGAGCGACACGTGGACGTGGGCGGGAGGAGGTCAGGATCGCCTCGTCTGACAGGTAAGTAGCGACCCCCGACCCTTGTGATGTCGCTGGTGAGATCTGCCTGTGTGGTTGCTCACTAGCGACCACTTAGCGATGTACCAGCGATCCTGACCGCGTCATATCGCTGGTACATCGCTAAGTGTGACAGTACCTTAAGAATGTAAGTTGTTAGCTGTAGATATGGGGAGATTAGATGATAGCAATAGTTAGCTGGGTCTAGCCAGAATAGAGACAGTTAATTAGCTGTACCAATGAGATTATTGGTGGGAGGAGTCACCCAGAGGGGACAGAATTGTTCTAGAAAAGTCAGTCAGAGTGTTGTGAGAGATCATACTGTGCAGAACTACAGTGGAATTGCAGCAATAGCTTGGAGCAAGCTGGACGAGACAGTTAGTGTGCTGATCTGAAGGAAAAGGAAAGTTGAAAGCTGAACTTCTGAAGAGCGCTCTCGGGGAGAGGCCAGGAAGTGAACCTCGGGGTAAGGTCTGGGGACACCGTCTGGAATTGACTGGGACTTACGGTCCAGTTGGGACTGCAAGCGGCAGTCTTTTACCTTGCCAGGATGGGCAATATAGATGGGGAGCATCCAGTGATGGCCAACGGGAGGATTCTGCGGGCCTTGGGTTCAGAGAAGGTGCAGGACGGGAAGTGTCAGGATCAGATCAGGAATTGTGCAGAAGATGACATGATAAAGCTTTATGGTAACGGATGGACTGTAACTGTGCTGCAAGAATTTGTTTCAAATAAAAACTCTCTCTCAAAGAATGAAGAGTCAGAGGATGTTTGTGTGAGTTCACATCCCACAGGGACACTGTATCCTGTTCAGGCTCCGGTCCCGCAGGTGGGTGAAGGATCAAACACATGCCAGCCTAACACCAGCAAGCACTCCATAATTGTAGTTTCGGGGTGCCAGGGTGCTGAAGAGTTAAAGTCCCTCATCACAGCTGGCACCTGGGCCCTCGTTACAAGTGATGAGCAAGTATACTCGTTACTCGAGATTTCCCAAGCATGCTCGGGTGATCTCCGAATATTTGGATGTGCACGGAGATTTAGTTTCTGTCGCTGTAGCTGCATGATTTGTGGCTGCTAGCGAGCCTTAATACACGTGGGGATTGCCTGTTTGTAAGGAATAGAGTTGAGCGACTTTGGTCGGATCGGGTTTCATGAAACAAAATTTGTTTCAGATGAAACTGGTCCGACTAGGGCAAAAAAAAGTCAGAGTTTCGTCCGAAACCCGACCCCAATGCAAGTCAATGGGAAATAAAAGTCGGCATTGAGCGGATGAATTTTATTTTATTCCCCATTGACTTGCATTGGGGTCGGGTTTCGGACGAAACTCTGACTTTTTTTTGCCCTAGTCGGACCAGTTTCATCTGAAACAAATTTTGTTTCATGAAACCCAATCCGACCAAAGTTGCTCAACTCTAGTTAGGAAATCCCCACATGTATTCAGGCTGTCTAGCAGCTGCAAATCATGCAGCTGCGGCGACAGAAAATAAATCTCCAAGCACATCCAAATACTCGGAGATCACCCGAGCATGCTCTGGATATCTCGAGTAACGAGTATACTCGCTCATCACTATTGATAACAAATCAAAGAGATGGATAATATGAATGGTAACAAAAGAGCCCAGGAAAACTTCTAAACAGAATAAAGGTGAACTTCAAGCTCAAGGAACATCAGTGTCAGATCGCACCATCCGTCATTGTATGAGCCAATGTAAACTTCATGGGAGACGACCAAGAAGGACACCATTGTTGAAAAAAAAATCATAAAAAAGCCAGAGTGGAATTTTCCAAACTACATGTTGACAAGCCACGAAGCTTCTGGGAGAGTGTACTATGGACAGATGAGACAAAATGGAACTTCTTGGCAAGGCGCATCAGCTCTACGGTCACAGACGGAAAAATGAAGCATATCAAGAAAAGAACACTGTCCCTACTCTGAAACATGGAGGAGGCTCTGTTATGTTCTGTTATGGGCTGCTTTGCTGCATCTGGCACAGGGTGTCTAGAATCTGTGCAGGGTACAATGAAATCTCAAGACTATCAAGGGCTTCTAGAGAGAAATGTGCTGCCCAGTGTCAGAAAGCTTGGTCTCAGTCACAGGTAATGAGTCTTGCAACAGGATAATGACCCAAAACGCACAGCTAAAAGGCAATTTGTTGGAGGAGGATATAGTCTAATCTACTATAAGAATCATGCGGATGGGAGTAAAAACTATAATCCCTATCTGATGGGTGGTGGAGCCTTCAAATGTCATGAAGCTGCATTCATAAAAAGGCTTTGATATGCTTGATAACCGCATAAGAGAGATGCGATATACTTTTAGAATTATTTAACACCGGGTCAAGGGTAACAGTTAGATCCCCACAAAATATTACGGCACAATAGATTAAGGGGCGGGCATTGTCTACTATCTTATCAATGAAATTGTCTTGATCCTGATTAGGCCTGTTTCACACTTCCGTTTTTGTGTCCGCCAAACGGATCCGTTTCCGTTTTTTTGACGGAAACTGATGCAAACGGATCCGTTTTTTTAAAAACGGATCCGTTTTTTTGACGGATCCGCGGTAACCGTAATGGAAGTCTATGGGACAAAAAAAACGGATCCTGCAAAAAATGGCGGATCCGTTTTTTTACGGAAAACAACGGATTTTGACGGATTTGAAAAAACGGAAGTGTGAAACAGGCCTTAGGGATATATGCATTTATGATTGCAAATAACTGGCAAACGATAACTAACACTAAGATAATATACCTCGTTTCCTTATCTACTACATAGTTGATGACTTGACGCATTAATGATTTGTGAATCGCTATAGCAACTCCTTTGGAGCGAGATTCAGGATTATGAGCAAAATGCCAAAATGTGTAATATTTGCGTCTAATTGTAGGACCATGGTTCGTCTTAAAGTGTGTCTCCTGGAAACATACAATATGTACCTTTTTCTTGTGAAAATAGCGAAGGATTTGCGCTCGTTTTTAGGGCATGTTAAATCCTTTCACATTCAGAGAAGCGATATATGCAGCATTTCAGAAAAAAATACTTTTAATTGCTGGCAGAGACCGAGCCGCACTGTGCACTAATCGTATAGGCGAGACTACTGATTTCTTTATTTAAAAAAATGGTGTGGATACTTTTTAAATAGTAACTGTCACTTGCTCCAAAAATTAAATTAAATACCCCGTAAAAATCATTGAGCTCCCCTGATTCTGCTACTATTTTTCATTTTGGGCTGTCAAAAGTACTGTTATTGTGAACAGTTAAGCAAGTTGAAGATTAAATTACTGTATCTCTTAAAGGGCTAAAGTTAAAGATGACACATTTCCTTTGTATTTTGGGCAAAAAAAAATATTTTCATTTTTTACATTTTAAAAATTACAAAAAAGAAAAATGGGCTAATGCAAAATTTTGGGCACCCTGCATGGTTAGTACCTAGTAGCATCCCCTTTTGAAAGTATAATAGCTTGTAAATGCTTTTTGTAGCCAGCCAAGTGTCTTTCAATTCATGTTTGATGGTTTATCATTCACTCTTCCTTGGAAAATTCATCCAGTTCTGTGATATTCTGGGGTCATCTTGCATGCACTGCTATTTTGAGGCCTAGTCACAGATTTTCAATGATGTTCAGATCAGGGGATTGTGAGGACCATTGTAAAACCTTCAGAGTGCGCCTTTTGAGGTAGTCTATTGTGGATTTTGACGTGTGTTTAGGATCATTTTCCATCCTCTTTTCAACTTCAGCTTTTTTGCAGATAGTGTTATGTTTTCATCAAGAATTTGTTGAAATTTTATTGAATCCATTCTTCCCTCCACTCATGGACTGTTCCCCGTGCCACTGGCTGGAACAGAACCCCAAAGCATGATTGATCCACCCTCAAGCTTAACCCCTTCAGCGATTTCTCATTTTTACAACACCATTTTATTTTTATGGACCACATCACATTTGAAGCCACTTTGAGGGGTCTATATGATAGAACATACCCAAAAGTGACACCATTCTAAAAATTGCACCCCTCAAGGTGCTCAAAACCACATTCAAGAAGTTTATTAACCCTTCAGGTGCTTCACAGGAATTTTTTGAATATTTAAAAAAAACGAACATTTAACTTTTTTTCACAAAAAAAATAATTCAGGTTCAATTTTTTTATTTTATCAAGGGTAACAGGAGAAAATGGACTGCAAAAGTTATTGTGCAATTTGTCCTGAGTACGCTGATACCTGATATGTGGGGGGGAACCACTGTTTCGGCGCATGGCAGACCTCAGAAGGGAAGGAGCGCCGTTTGACTTTTTCAATGCAAAATTGGCTGGAATTCTGATCGGACGCCATGTCATGTTTGGAGAGCCCCTGATGTACCAAAACAGTGGAAACCCCCCACAAGTGACCCCATTTTGGAAACTAGACCTCCCAAGGAACTTATCTAGATATGTGGTGAGAACTTTGAACCCACAAGGGCCTCACAGAAGTTTATAACGTACAGCGGTACAATTAAAAAAAATCATATTTTTTCCACAAAAATGATCTTTTCACCCCCAATTTTTATTTTCCCAAGGGTAACAGGACCCTAAAAGTTATTGTGCAATTTGTCCTGAGTATGCTGATACCCCATATGTGGGTGTAAATGACTATTTGGGCGCATGGCAGAGCTCGGAAGGGAATCAGCGCCATTTGACTTTTTTGGCTGGAATTGAGATCGAACACCATGTCGCTTTTGGAAAGCCCCTGATGTACCAAAACAGTGGAAACCCCCCACAAAGGACACCATTTTGGAAACTAGACCCCCTAAGGAACTTGTCTAGCTGTGTTGTGAGCACTTTGAACTCCCCCAGTGCTTCACAGAAGTTTATAACGCCCGGGCGTGAAAATAAAAAAATCGTATATTTTCCACAAACATGATCATTTAGTCCCCATTTTTTTTATTTTCCCAAGGGTACCAGGAGAAAATGGACCCCAAAAGTTGTTGTCCAATTTGTCCTGAGTACACTGATACCCATATGTGGGAGAAAACTACTGTATGGGCGATCTGTCACGGGCATAGACGCAGACTTCCTCATGCCTGCGCTTTGCAGGCACTGAGGAAGTCAGCTCCCTGCAGGCCCCCGAAGGTCCCCGTCGCCATCTTGGATCCGGGGACCTGCAGGGAAAGAGCCCCCTGCAGCAGCTCTGCACATTGCGCTGCTGTGGGGGCTCAGGGAAGCACAAAGGGAGCCCCCTCCCTGCCGATGCTTCCCTTTAACCCCCGGTGCACCGCGATCGTGTTTGATCGTGGTGTGCAAGGGGTTAACGTGTCGGGGGCGGTCCGTGACCGCCCCTGACAGATAGTGCCAGGTGTCAGCTGTGATAATCAGCTGACACCCAGCCGTGATCAGCGGCACTCACCACGTGGGCGCCGCTGATCGCACTAGACGTACTATCCCGTCCATGGGCACAGGGGCCCGGGTCCCATGGACGGGATAGTACGTCTGATGTCAGAAAGGGGTTAAAGCTTGGTGAGATGTTTTTTTCCTGAAATTCTGTGCCCTTTTTTCTCCACACATACCTTTGATCATTGTGGGTAAAAAGTTCTATTTTAACCTCATCTGTTAAAGGCACAAAAATCAACAAGGGTGCCCAAATTTTTGCATAAGCCCATTTTCCTTTTTGTAACTTTTAAAATCTAAATTAATTGTTCATTTGTCAATTTTAAAAATTGCAAAAAGGAAAATGGGCAGATGCAAAAGTTTGGGCAAACTTGGAGATGTTTATGCTCAGATAACTTTGGCCAAGGCTTCAGACCTTAATTAACCTCTTAGGATTATGGCTTATTCATGATCAACGTTAGAAAAGGTCATGTGATGCAAATTTCTAATATCTTTTGATCAGCTGCCTAGCACTCTGAAAATGGTAGAGAAGACTATTAGAATATAGTAAAGTGTTTTCAAGTTGCCCTTTCCTCAGTTCTAAATGTAATTAAGAAATGGCCGTTAACAGGAAATGTGGGGGCAAGATAAGGTCTGGAAGACCAAGCAAAATTTCAGAGAGAACTGCTTGTACAATTGTTTGCTCGTACAATTGTTAGAGAGGTAAATCGGAATTCCCTCTTGACTGCAAAAGACGTTAAGAAAGATTTAGTAGACTCTACTTTAGAGTTGTAGTACATTGTTCTACTGTTCAGAGACACATGCACAAATATAGCCTTCATGGAAGAGTCATCAGAAGAAACCCTCTCCTGCATCCACACCATAAAATTCAGTGTCAGAAGTATGCAAAAGAACATTTAAACAAGCCAGATGCATTTTGGAAACAAATCCTGTTGACAGATGAGTGTAAAATAGAACTCTAGGGCACAATGATCAAAGGTATGTGTCACAGAATGTAACAACCCCACCAGGGGGTCGGTCAGCAGAAGGTATGACACATACACAATGGGATGGAAATGGGGACAGGAAGGCCCTACTGATAGGGAATGAGGGCTGGGACACCTCCTGAGCTCCAACCTGAGCCTGTCCCCGCACTCCACTAACACCCTAAGTGGGTCCTTTCCCCCACCGCTGCCACGAACCTTGTCCCTCGCTGTCACCTCGCACTGCTCTGGCTAGCAGACTGGCTGGCACAGGTGCAAGCCTCACCACTGCAGATGGTACAACACAGGGAGTGGTGACAAGCATGAGACAGACAAGGTAAAAACACCACACTTAGCTTCCAGACTCCGGTGCCAAGCTCCACACCGAGGACACAGAAACAAGACTCCAAACTCCAGAAGTAGCTGATACAGCGCTGACATCAGAGAGCTGCAACTGCAAGGCTGGTCTCCATAGAATAACTCTATCACCAACAGTCAGCTGATGCTTCAAGTGACCATTTACAGGATGGTGGAAGTGGTCACCACCCACATCAGCTGACCTAGCAACTCTGCAGCTGCAGCAAACTGCCAGCAAGGGAAACTGATATTAACCACTGCTGGCCTGAAAGAAAAAAGCTACATTTAAATTATAGAGATACCAGAGCTGCCATGCATCCAAAAATGGATCGTGACAGTACCCCCTTTCAATGAGGAGCCTCAGGACCCTCAACACCGGACCTCACCAGAAAAAATTTTATGGTGAGGAGTGGACTCCTCGATCCACTAGGATTCACCTCTGCAGTCACCTGATCCTCAGGTTTACGGCAACCGCAGCCCAAAGGAGATGGCAATAACTTAGACTCTGGAGGCGCAACAAATCTCCAGAGTGCTGACCTGTGGAAAACGTTGTGTACATGCATTACTGGGGGTAACTTCAGCTGGAAAGTCCCCGGGTTTAGAATGGCCGACACCCGATATGACCTGATTACCCTAGAACTCCAGTTCCCAGATGTGTATTTCCACCTGATGCTTTTGGTGCACACCCACATGTACTCATTCGCACACAGGTCTGGACCTGAACGTTTATTTCCACACGTACATTTGCCAACAGACGGTAAATTCCCTGAGGAACAGACAGCACAGGTTTCCCTCATGTCACCAAACTCATACCATCACTACATTCAGGGGGAACCACCACTCTCTCCTGGTCCCTTCTCCTGAGAGTACCCTGATACACAGGGTTTACTTGTGGTGAGAGTTGAATCTTGCCCCTATTCCCTGGTAGCACCTTAGCTGCCTTCACCAGAGAAGGAGTAGGTTTGAGAAGGACAGCAGAGACAGTAGCTTCCAGGTAGCAGTCTTTACAAGATTGGTCCTAACTAACTGCTTCACTGGACTGCAAATCAATGACCGGGTTGTGTCTCTTCAGCCAGGGAAGACCTAAGACGATGGGAGTTGGCATATCCTACAAGCCGTAGCACGACAGAGACTCTTTGTGAAGTCCCCATACACAGGTTAATATTACCTAAGACTTGGGTCACACTCCCCTGGCTGAGAGGAACAGAGTCAATTGCCCGAATGGTAATGGGTCTCACCAGCAACCTACCGATCAGACCATGGGTCTGAACAAAGCGAGAATCCACCAGATTGACACACTATCCATAAGCACCGGTATAGTCTCAGTTACCCCACCAACCACCACTTCAGCCGGAATGGTACACTGAGGCGAAAAGATGGAGGAAATGTACACATGCTGGTCGCCTCCCTCCATACGACCATGGGAACATGACTTTTGTGATGGAGAACATGCTTTAGCTTGAGCTGGGCAGACATTGATGAAATGATCCGTAAGACCACAGTAGAAACATGCCCCCATCCCACGGCAAACTGCACGCAACCTAGTTTGAGAGGAGACTCCTCCCACCTGCAGAGGTTCATCTCTCTGCACCAGTGTGTCCTCCTCTCTAGAACGAATAACAGGGGGGTAGATTTGGTGTATATATCTCCTTGAGGCGCCTATCAACCCGTATAGCAAGGGCCATGGTTGATTCCAACGACTCAGGAGTAGCATACTGCACCAGAGTGTACTGAAGCCTAGCTAACAGACCCTGACAAAAATGGCTTCTCAGAGCAGGGTCATTCCACTGCATGTCAGTGGCCCATCATCAAAACTCTGAGCAGTACTCCTCAGCCGGCCAGCACCCCAGCTTGATCCTACGGAGTCGAGACTCAGCCAGGGAGATGACATCAAGATCCCAATATAACAGCACCAATGCCACAAAAAACTTGTCCGCCGACCACAAAGATGGTGCATCGGTTGGCAGGGAGAAGGCTCAGGATTGCAGATAATCCTTGAGAAGGGAGACAATAATCCCCACACGCTGTTCCTCACTCCTTGAAGAACGAGGGCGAAGCCTGAAATATAATTTACAGGCATCTTTAAATACTAAACTAAAAAAATACTAAAAAAATAAACTTATCTATCCTTCTCAAAAACCTGTCAGGGTGAGATATTTTGGGCTCAGGTTGAGTCTGGACATGAGCCGAGGCCAATAACCCTGACACCTGCTGAAGTTGCTGCACCACCTGACACTGCAGCTCCTTAACCTCATCCGTGAGAGTCTGGATCAGGTGAGCAAAAGCCTGTGCTTGAGCCATAGGTTCACCGGAAAAAAGTACGAGTTGGTGATAATGTCATGGAATGTAACGACCCCATCCGGGGGGTTGGTCAGCGGACGACACGACACACACATAAGGGATTGGAAATTAGGAGAGGAAGGCCGTACTGATAGGGAATGAAGGAGGGACTCCTCCTGAGCTCCAAACTGAGCCTGTCCCTGCACTCCACTAATGCTCTAAGCGGGTCCTTCACCCTGCTGCTTTTATCAACCTTGTCCCTTGCTGTCACCTTGCAATGCCCTGGCTAGTAGACTGGCTGACAAGGGCGCTAGCCTCTCCACTGCAGATGGTACAACAAAGGGGGTGGTGACAAACATGAGACAGGCAAGTTAAAAACACCACACTTTGCTTACAGACTCCGGTGCCAAGTTCCACACCGCAGAGGACACAGAAACAGGACTCTGAACTTCAGTTTTATATAAATACAATTATAGTAATAACATCAATAATGAAACATAATTGTTACTCATATGAACACACTATTTTTTGCTCTGTTTTGGACTTGTTTTTAACAATAAATTGGACTTGAATTTGCAAAGCTGGACCTTTTTTCTTTTTCCTTGGTTACTGCGTGAAGACTGTACTTGGTCCGGGCTATCCACTACACATGCCTTCAGGTGAGCTGGCTTCTTTTTCTCTTTTTGAATGTTTACAGTTTTTTGGCCGTGCACACCAATAGCTATATTTTTAAGGAATACTCTATAATAATTAATAGCTATATGGCATTGTCCATGTGTTAAAGTCCTATTTTTTGAACAAATCATAATGAACACAAGTCCAGAAAGAGTGCGCAAAGCGGCTCAATTATTTACTTCAGATGCATCCACATTTGCTTGTTGCTTGGAATCTGATCCATTTGTGACAGATATTAGCAAGTTAGAGAAAACAATGATTAATGAAACCAAAGTATGGTGGGACTATACAAACCTTGAGAACTATGTCCATAAAAACATGATTCCAAGGGGTTTACGCATAAAAAAGATTCCAACTACTGTGTACTCCCAAGACTTTGTCAAAGAATGGAATCTGATTCTCAGCAATTGCTCCATACAGCTCATGCAATTAATCATGAAATATGAGTCCACCAAGCTAAAGGGTTTTCAAATTGAAATTGACCAAATTAAGTCAAAGCTGGAGTCGAATAATAATGCTAAGTTTGAGGAAGAACTTGCCAACATAAAAAAATCTATCTCCAAGTTGGAAGAAATTGTTATAAAACGTAAGCGGAATAAGTTCCAGCGTGACTTGGATGATTATCAGATGGATCAAGTTTATGAATGGGGAAGATGGCAGAAACCTCAAAAAACTCCCAGGTCAATTTTAAAACGCAGCTATGTTTTTTCTAACACACCTGAACGACGGTTTTCCTTTAGCTCCTCAGATGTGGAATCCACTGATATTAGCTCAAATGATATTCAGAGTGATACCAGCATGAATGGCATGAGAAACCCCAATTCTTACTATAGAAAACCTAAAAGGTATTTTTCAAAAAACGCAAAAGGCGGGGGGGCCGGAAGCACCTTAATAAATACACAAATGACAACCCGCAACAACAAAAAATAGCTTCAACCTCTCAAAATGATTTTTCTAATATTTTAAACATCTCTGGCTACAATCTTACAACGGAACAACTTCAGGTATTGACATTGGGTTTAAGTTTTGCACCAGATCAACATTTCAACCTTTTTAATACACTTTTGGACATAAATAAATTTGTACGAAATCTAACTGCTAAAAAGCAATTTTTTGCACATGAATCTGACTCTATTGCTATGAAAATCCCTGCAGAAAATGAATACAATGGTCTTAATTTTTCTGAGCAAATGGCATTAAAAAATTTGAATGAACTAGACTCTACTAATATTATTGTGTCTAAGGATGTTTTTCAAGCAGAAAATTTATGCATAAAAAATCCGAGTTTTTATCCTATCCAATCCAGAGCAGAATGCATGGACAAGTTTCAGAGCGTTATGGAGCGTGAACTTAGAAAATTGGATGCTTCAATCAAAACTCAAACAAAATAACAACTTGAGCTACAAACAACGAAAAGCTATTGATGAAATTAAGAAAACTACTGAAATAACAGTCAAAAGTGCAGGTAAGGGTGGTTTGATTGTTATCATGGACACTGTGCAATATAGAGACCAAATGAATGTTCTACTGAGTGACAGTTCTACATATAGAAAATTGCCTCATGATCCTACGAAGGATTTTCAAAGAAAAATTTTCAAACTAATTGAAGAGGGGGCAGCATTGGGTGTTCTGACAAAGGCTCAGGTAGATTTTTTAAACATTGATTCTCCAACTATTCCTACAATCTATGGGCTTCCTAAGGTTCATAAAAATATATCACCACCTCCTATGCGCCCAATTGTTTCAGGCATTGGGTCTCTCACGGAACACCTCAGCCAGTGCTTCTTTGCTACAGCCTCTGGTTACACGAGTGCCGGGGTTCCTGAGAGACTCAAAAGACGTATTACATCAATTTTCTAATGTAGTTTGGAATAGTGATTTTCAGTGGATTAGCTGTGACGTTACTGCTCTTTACACCTCTATTCCTCAAGATGTTGCAATCAGAGCATTTGAACTTCACCTGCATAAATATAGTAACTATACTAATGAATTGTGTAATTATATCATGCAGGTTATTTATTTCCTAATCCTTCACAATTATTTCTTTTTTGATGGAGATTTTTTTCTACATTGCAGAGGAGTATCAATGGGCGGCAAACATTCTCCATCGGTGGCTAATCTTGTTATGTCGCACTGGGAGGAGGTAATTTTGTATTCTGATAATAATCCATTTTTGTCTAGCATTTTTTGGTATGGCAGATTCATTGATGATACACTCCTTATTTGGAGTGGTGATGTATCTGCCATACCAGAACTACTAGAATATTTCACCTCTAATGATTTCAATCTCAAATTTACATTCATGACGGATCCACATGTAATTTCATTTCTGGACCTTAAACTAAAAGGTATTACAGATGCTGTCATCAGCACGGCTACATTCTGCAAGCCACTTTCTGGTAATACCATCCTACATGCATCTAGTAGCCACCCCGGGCACACTATAAATTTATACCAGTGGGGGAGCTCACTAGAATCACTAGAAATTGCAGTGATGACAATGCCCTGAAAGGAAAAATTGAGTCATGCTGCAACAGCTGAGCAAAAGGGGTTATTCTAATTGGTGTCTTGATAGAGCAAATAAAATTGTACAAAATAGCTTTTTGGGCAAAGGCATCAACATAGAGTTTACAGGAGAAAAAAAGAGGCATTCAATGAAAAGAACACGGTCCCTACAGTCAAACATGGCGGAGGTTCCCTGATGTTTTGGGGTTGCTTTGCTGCCTCTGGCACTGGACTGCTTGACCCTGTGCATGGCATTATGAAGTCTGAAGACTACCAACAAATTTTGCAGCATAATGTAGGGCCCAGTGTGAGAAAGCTGGGTCTCCCTCAGAGGTCATGGGTCTTCCAGCAGGACAATGACCCAAAACACACTTCAAAAAGCACTATAAAATGGTTTGAGAGAAAGCACTGGAGACTTCTAAGGTGGCCAGCAATGAGTCCAGACCTGAATCCCATAGAACACCTGTGGAGAGATCTAAAAATGGCAGTTTGGAGAAGGCACCCTTCAAATATCAGGGACCTGGAGCAGTTTGCCAAAGAAGAATGGTCTAAAATTCCAGCAGAGCATTGTAAGAAACTCATTGATGGTTACCGGAAGCGGTTGGTCGCAGTTATTTTGGCTAAAGGTTGTGCAACCAAGTATTAGGCTGAGGGTGCCAATACTTTTGTCTGGCCCATTTTTGGAGTTTTGTGTGAAATGATCAATGTTTTGCTTTTTGCTTCATTCTCTTTTGTGTTTTTTCATTTAAGACAAGTTAAATGAAGATAATAATACCAAAGAATTTGTGTTTGCAATCATTTTCAGGAAGAAACTGAATATTATCTGACAGAATTGCAGGGTTGTCAATACTTTTGGCCACAACTGTAAATAGCACAGCACCACATGATATATAGCACAGCCTGCATCTCTCACCCCTCCGAGAGTGGTCCCACAGTCCAGTACTCACTATTACATAAAAAAAAACACACACACACTCCTCACCTCTCCTCGTGCCCGCGCTGCTACTGGCTCCTCTCTCAGCGGCTGCTCTGCCTGGCACACAGTGAGTGCGCAATGACGTCATCGTGCCCCCTCCGTGTCAGAGGCAGAGCTCCATAGCGGCTGTGTGATGTGCTGCTAGATGGGGGCCCCTGGGGGAGCAAGGGCCCTAGGCAGCTGCCTGGGCTGCCTGCCCCTAACACTGGCCCTGCGTATGTCCTGGCATTAACCAAACATGAGACATATGTCCTGGTATTCGCCAAACATAGAATCATAGAATCGTAGAGTTGGAAGGGACATCCTGGGCCATCTGGTCCAACCCCCTGCTCAAAACAGGATTTGATAAATCATCCCAGACAGATGTCTGTCCAGCCTCTGTTTGAAGACTTCTATTGAAGGAGAACTCACCACCTCTCGTGGCAGCCTGTTCCACTCACTGATCACTCTAACTGTCAAAAAGTTTTTTCTAATATCTAATCTGAGTCTCCTCCCATTCAGTTTCATCCCATTGCTTCTAGTCTTTCCTTGTGCAAATGAGAATAAAGATGATCGTTCTACAATGTAACCGCCCTTGAGATATTTGTAGACAGCTATTAAGTCTCCTCTCAGTCTTCTCTTCTGCAAGCTAAACATTCCCAAATCCTGCAACCTTTCCTCATAAGACAGGGTTTGCAGACCGGTCACCATTCTAGTCGCTCTTTTCTGAACTTGCTCCAGTTTGTTGATGTCTTTTTTAAAATGTGGCGCCCAAAACTGGACACAGTATTCCAGATGTGGTCTGACCAAAGAGGAGCAGAGGGCAATAATGACTTCATGTGATCTAGACTGCATGCTTCTGTTATTACATCCTAGAATTGCATTTGCTTTTTTTGCTGCTGCATCACACTGTTGACTCATATTCAGTCTGTGATCTATTAGTATACATGAGACATATCTCCTGGTATTAGCCAAACATGAGACATATGTCCTGATATTAGCCAAAGATGAGATGTATGTCCTGGTATTAACCAAACATGAGATGTATGTCCTGGTATTCACCAAACATGAGACGTATATCCTGGTATTAGCCAAACATGAGACGTATATCCTGGTATTCGGCAAGCATGAGACACATGTCCTGATATTCGCCAAACAGACATATGACCTGGCATTAGCCAATCATGAGACGTATGGTATGTCCTGGCATTTGCCAAATATGAGACGTAAGTTCTAATATTAACCAAACATGAGTCGTATGTCCTAGCATTCGCCAAACATGAGACGTATGTCCTGGTATTTGCCAAACATGAAACATATGTCCTGATATTCGTCAAACATGGGACATATGACCTGGTATTAGCCAAACATGAGACATATGTCCTGATATTCGTCAAACATGGGACATATGACCTGGTATTAGCCAAACATGAGACATATGTCCAGATATTCGCCAAACATGGGACATATGACCTGGTATTAGCCAAACAAGTGATGTATGGCCTGGTATTCGCAAACATGAGACATGTGCCCTGGCATTAACCAATCATGAGACGTATGTCCTGATATTTTCTCTAATGTGCATAGCATGTTTATTCTAGTTGACTACAAGCTATTACCTGAACAATGGACAGAGGTCTGACAAAAGTAACAAGATATACAGTCATGGCCAAAAGTATTGACACCCCTGCAATTCTGTCAGATAATATTCAGTTTCTTCCTGAAAATGATTGCAAACACAAATTCTTTGGCATTATTATCTTCAATTAATTTGTCTTAAATGAAAAAACACAAAAGAGAATGAAGCAAAAAGCAAAACATTGATCATTTCACACAAAACTCCAAAAATGGGCCAGACAAAAGTATTGGCACCCTCAGCCTAATACTTGGCTGCACAACCTTTAGCCAAAATAACTGCAACCAACTGCTTCCGGTAACCATCAATGAGTTTCTTACAATGCTCTGCTGGAATTTTAGACCATTCTTCTTTGGCAAACTACTCCAGGTCCCTGATATTTGAAGGGTGCCTTCTCCAAACTGCCATTTTTAGATCTCTCCACAGGTGTTCTATGGGATTCAGGTCTGGACTCATTGCTGGCCACCTTAGAAGTCTCCAGTGCTTTCTCTCAAACCATTTTCTAGTGCTTTTTGAAGTGTGTTTTGGGTTATTGTCCTGCTGGAAGACCCATGACCTCTGAGATAGACCCAGCTTTCTCACACTGGGCCCTAAATTATGCTGCAAAATTTGTTGGTAGTCTTCTGACTTCATAATGCCATGCACACAGTCAAGCAGTCCAGTGACAGAGGCAGCAAAGCAACCCCAAAACATCAGGGAACCTCCGCCATGTTTGACTGTAGGGACCGTGTACTTTTCTTTGAATGCCTCTTTTTTCTCCTGTAAACTCTATGTTGATGCTTTTGCCCTAAAAGCTCTACTTTTGTCTCATCTGACCAGAGAAAATTCTTCCAAAATGTTTTAGGCTTTTTCAGGTAAGTTTTGGCAAACTCCAGCCTGGCTTTTTTATGTCTCGGGGTAAGAAGTGAAGTCTTCCTTGGTCTCCTACCATACAGTCCCTTTTCATTCAGATGCCGACAGATAGTACGGGTTGACACCGTTGTACTCTCGGACTGCAGGGCAGCTTGAACTTGTTTGGATGTTAGTGGAGGTTCTTTATCCAACATCCGCACAATCTTGCGTTGAAATCTCTTGTCAATTTTTCTTTTCCGTTCACATCTAGGGAGGTTAGCCACAGTGCCATGGGCTTTAAACTTCTTGATGACACTGCGCACGGTAGACACAGGAACATTCTGGTCTTTGGAGATGGACTTGTAGCCTTGAGATTGCTCATGCTTCCTCACAATTTGGTTTCTCAAGTCCTCAGACAGTTCTTTGGTCTTCTTTCTTTTCTCCATGCTCAATGTGGTACGCACAAGGACACAGGACAGAGGTTGAGTCAACTTTAATCCATGTCAAATGGCTGCAAGTGTGATTTAGTTATTGCCAAGACCTGTTAGGTGCCACAGATAAGTTATAGGTGCTGTTAATTACACAAATTAGAGAGCATCACATGATTTTTTGAACAGTGCCAATACTTTTGTCCACCCTCTTTGTTATGTTTGGTGGGGAATTATATCCAATTTGGCTTTAGGACAATTCTTTTTGTGTTTTTTCATTTAAGACAAATTAAATGAAGATAATAATACCAAAGAATTTGTGTTTGCAATCATTTTCAGGAAAAAACTGAGTATTATCTGACAGAATTGCAGGGGTGTCAATACATTTGGCCATGACTGTACTATATATTACAGTGCTGTGCAAATTAATTGAGACAAAGCATTTTTTTAAGTAAAATTGTAAGTTGGTTACCCGTCTGTGATTCAAACCAGTTTTATCTGCTTTGAACAGGTGTGAGTGCCTGTTCAAAGCAGTTAAAACAGGTTTGAATCACTGACTGGTAACCAACTTACGATTTTACTTAAAAAAATGCTTTGTCCCAATTAATTTGCATGGAACTGTATATGGTAAATTGTAGACTTTTATTCATAAGGATGCTAACTGTAGGGATTCCAAAGGTAGCTGTTGAATCTGGTCACAGGCACGTGGGTTTCCAAAAACTCTCTCAGTTATGAAATACACCAGCATTATTAAAGAGCTCATGGAAGAAGATCAGTCCTATTACAGATTTTGCATTGAGTCCTATTAGCTGTAAGTTATACCTCTGGACTCACAAATTAGCTGGAAGGTTTAATTTTTCTCAAAACAGTTTGAAGTTGATTCCATATCTTACAAGGAAATGTAATATTTAAAGTGAGATATTCTGAAATATGAATAGGGAATTCTTGTAATTTGTCTGACTTTAAACAAATTAACCGCATAATACAAATTTAATTACTTTGAAAGCTTCCACCAAAACATACAATTCCCACTGAACAATATGCCCAATTATTTTTTTTCTTATGACTGCACAGTATACTTTTCTGCTTCTTTTCTGCTTTTAATTTCATATGTTTATCTCTTTGAAGTGAGTGACACCTTCTGGTCAACCTTATGATTACAAAATCAGAAAAAAACCCTGATATGTTAAGATATTAATACAACACCCTTTATTTACATTATTTAATACCTTCTAAACTGAAATAAAGCCCTTAGCGTCCATTGTTTTATTAGTTTGTCCTTGGCTTATATAAAATCCTATGATGTACCATTAAAAGGGTATTCCTAAAGGGCCCGTTACACATAGCGATATTGCTAGCAATATCGCTATTACGTCACTGGTTTTGTGACGTAGCAGCGTTATTGCTAGCGATATCGCTACAAGTGATACTTACCTCCGACTGGCTCCCCCGCTGTCTGTCGCTAATCGCGCGAGAATGTCCTGGACCATTTCTCGTTGGGCGCTTCCTGCTGGGCTTCCTGTGGCGCCGACGAGCGACGCGTGGACGCGGGCGGAGGACGTCAGGATCGCCGCGTCTGACAGGTAAGTAGCGACCACCGACCGCTGCTATGTCGCTGGTGAGATCTGCCTGTGTGGCAGCTCACTAGCGACCACTTAGCGATGCACCAGTGATCCGTATCGTTGTCGGGATCGCTGGTGCATCGCTTAGTGTAATGGTACCCTAACAGTAAAAGTAACAGTAAAAGTTATCTTCTATCCATAGATTAGGTGATAACTTACAGAGTCCCCACAAAGTAAACATATATGCAGTATGAGCTCCCACATAGCCTCCTTATACACAGTATGAGTCCAACACAGCCCCTATACACAGTATGAATTCCCACAGAGCCCTCTATATACAATATGAGCCCCCACATAGCCCCTATATAAAGTATAAGGCTAAGGCCCCACATAGCCCTCTATACATAGTATTAGCCCTCAAATACCCTCTCTATATACAATATGAGCCCTCACATAGCCTCACTAAATTTAGTATGAGTCTTCACATAGCCTCTGTATACAGTATTACAGTATGAGCACTTGCATAACCCAATATATACAGTGAGAGCACAGAAATAACCCCCTATATACAGCATGAGTGCTCACATAGATCCCTATACAAAGCATGAGCTCTCACATAGCCCCTATATACAGTGTGAGAGCTCACATATCCCCCTATATACAGTATAAACCCCTACTTAGCCACCTGTATACAGTTTGAGCCACTATATAGCCCCCTATATACAGTATAATCCCCCACATAGCCCCTTATGTAAAGTATAAGGCTAAGGCCCCTCATAGCCCTCTATATATTATTATTATTTATTATTATAGCGCCATTTATTCCATGGCACTTTACATGTGAGGGGGTATACATAATAAATACAAGTACAGTAATCTTAAACAATACAAGTCATGACTGGTACAGGAGGAGAGAGGACCCTGCCCGCGAGGGCTCACAATCTACAAGGGATGGGTGAGGATACAATAGGCAAGGGTAGAGCTGGTCATGCAGCAGTTTGGTCGATCAGTGGTTACTGCAGGTTGTAGGCTTGTCGGATGAGGTAGGTCTTCAGGTTCTTTTTGAAGGTTTCCACGGTAGGCAAGAGTCTGATATGTTGTGGTAGAGAGTTCCAGAGTAGGGGGGATGCGTGGGAGAAATCTTGTATGCGATTGTGGGAAGAGGAGATAAGAGGGGAGTAGAGAAGGAGATCTTGTGAGGATCGGAGGTTGCGTGCAGGGAAGTACCGGGAGATGAGGTCACACATGTATGGAGGACTCAGGTTGTGGATAGCTTTGCATGTCATGGTTATGGTTTTGAACTGGAGTCTTTGGGTAATGGGGAGCCAGTGCAGGGATTGACAGAGGGGAGAGGCCAGGGAATAGCAGGGGGATAGGTGGATTAATCGGGCAGCAGAGTTAAGAATAGATTGGAGGGGTGCGAGAGTGTTAGGCTACTTTCACACATCAGTTTTTTGCCGTCAGGCTAGAAAAAACGGATCCGGCGTAAATTTTGGAGAACTGTAGAAATAGATCTATTTTTCTGCCGGATCCGTCTAGCAGGTTATATCTGTTTCCTGGGGGCTGGCCAATTGGATCTGAGCATGCGCAGACTTAAAAAAAACGGATCCGGTGGCTGGATCCATCTTTTTCTGGATCCGGCGCATTCCGGCGCCCATAGACTTTCATTGTGGCATTGTGGCAAAAAGCCGGAAGCGTCGGATCCGGCGCTTCCGGCTTTTTCGCTGGAGACAAAAAACGTTACAGTAGCCGTTTTTTACAGACGCCGGAATGAGACAAATAGCCGGATCTGGCAAAAAACGGACAAACCGCAAAGCCATCCGGCGCGATCCGGCACTAATACAAGTCAATGGGGAAAAACCGGATCCGGCATTGCATTTCGCTGAATCCGGTTTTACAAAAAAAAGCCGGATCTCGCCTGACGGCGCAAAAAGGATGTGTGAAAGAGGCCTTAGAGGGGAGGCCACAGAGCAGGAGGTTGCAGTAGTCAAGGCGGGAGATGATGGGGGCATGGACTAGGTATTTTGCAGATTCTTGGTTGAGGAATGTACGTATCTCTGAAATATTTTTGAGTTGAAGTCGGCAGGAAGGGGAAAGGGCTTGGATATGTGGTTTGAAAGAGAGATCAGTGTCAAGGATAACCCCGAGGCAGCAAGCTTGTGAGACTGGAAAGAGTGGGCAGCCGTTTACTTTAATGGGTAGGTCCATTGGGGGGGGTCGCATGAGATGGGGGAAAGATGATGAATTCTGTTTTGTCCATATTAAGTTTTAGAAATCTAGCGGAGAAGAAGGATGAAATAGCAGACAGAAATTGAGGGATTCTGTTTAGTAGAGAGGTGATATTTGGTCCAGAGATGTAGATCTGTGTGTCATCACCATAGAGGTGATACTGAAATCCGTGAGATTCTATAAGCTGTCCGAGGCTGAAGGTGTATATGTAGAAGAGCAGGGGCTCTAGGACCGAACCTTGCAGGACTCCGACGGGTAGGGGGCGTGGTGAGGAGGTGGTGTGCGAGTGGGAGATGCTGAATGTCCGGTCTGTTAGGTATGACACGATCCAAGATAGGGCCAAGTCTGTGATACCAAGAGATGAGAGGGTCTGTAGTAACAGGGAATGGTCCACTGTGTCAAAGGCAGAGGACAGGTCCAGGAGGAGTAGTGTCGCTGGGCCTTGGGGTTAATAGGTCATTGGTGACCTTAGTTAGGGCAGTTTCAGTGGAGTGGTGTGGCCGGGAGCCAGATTGTAAGCGGTCAAGGAGGGAGCAAGAAGAGAGGTGGGAGGACAGTTCAAGATGGACTTGTTCCAGTAGTTTTGAGGCATAGGGGAGAAGTGATATAGGGCGATAGCTAGATACAGAGGATGGGTCAAGAGAGGGCTTTTTGAGGATGGGTGTGATTGAGGCATGTTTAGGTTGAGGGGAAAACACCAGTTGTTAGTGATAGGTTGAAGAGATGGGATAGGGATGGGATGAAGACTGTGGTGAGGTTTGGGATGAAGTGGGTTGGGATTGGGTCAAGTGCACAGGTAATGAGATATGATCTTGAGAGTAGAGTGGAGAGTCGATCTTCTGTATGTGGAGAAGTTGGTTTTTGGAGGAGGAAGGGCTCTGGGGGTTGTCAACCTAAACTGTGTCTGATGTTATCAATCTTCTCCTTGAAAAATGAGGCAAATTCTTCAGCTGAGATGAGTGGGGAGGGAAGAAGTTCTGGGGGGTGGAGGAGAGAATTGAAGGTGTTGAATAACTGTTTAGGGTTGTGAGACAGGGAGGATATGAGAGAGGAGAAGTAGGTTTGCTTTGCTGCAGCGAGTGTGGCTTTGAAAGTAGTGAGTGGCTATATATAGTATTTGCCATCAAATACCCTCCCTATATACAGTATGAGCCCTGACATCACTAAATTTAGTATGAGGCTTTACATAGCCTCTATAGACAGTATTACTGTACAGTATGAGCGCTTGCAAAACCCAATATATCAGTGTGAGCACAGAAATTACCTCCTATATACAGCATGAGAGCTCACATAGCCCCTATATACAGTATGAACCCTCACATAGCCACCTATATACAGTATGAGCCCCTACATAGCCACCTATATACTGTATGAGGCCCAATATAGCTCCCTATATACAGTATGAGCCCTCACAGCCCCTACATTCAGTGCTACAGTATGAGCGCTTGCAAAAGCCAATATATCAGTGAGAGCACAGAAATAACCCCCTATATACAGCATTGGAGCTAACACAGCCTTCTATATACAGTATGAGCCCCCACATAGCCCCAATATACAGTGAGCCCCACATAGCCACCTATATACTGTATGAGGCCCCATTTAGCTCCCTATATACAATATGAGCCCTCATATTGCTCCTATATACAGGCACACATTCCACATGCCCCCAAAAAATAACACATACTCATCTTGCTCCCATTCCCCCGATGCTCTGCTCCTGTCTTTGCTGTGTGCAGTGACGCTCCGCACAACATACGCAATGATGTCACTATGTAGTGACGTCATCTCTGCTGTGTCAGTCGCACATGCTGATTGGTGGAACAAGAAGCCGGCGGCTCACGCCTCCATTATTGCATTCCTGAGGATGCAGATAGCAGTGAATTTGGGCTGCTGAGAGTGGGAGGGCTGCCACATTGTGCAGTTCGTGGGCCAGTGCTTTCAACGATCGGCTGTCTAGGTCCACGATCAGACTGGAACATTTTATTTTGAGGCCTGCTGGCACTTAGCGAGGTAAGTCACCAGAGTTATCTTGTTGTGGTGCGATGGCTTTTACACTCTTGATCAAAATAGTGTCAACTAAGTATCCTATGTAATTTACACATACTGCTAATAGTTATTTATTTATTGCAGGGTTTCTATTTACTGTTTTTGTTCAAGGTTTTTTGTTCCATTTTATAGGTCTCCTTTACTCCTTCCATCCAACGGTTGATTTTCTTTTCTGTAATTTTGTCAGAATAAAAATTAATATAAATTAAATGCTATTGTACAGTATATATACAACTTTGACACATGATAAGGTTATTAATACTAGACAGTGTAGGACTGCCCCGACCACAGGGTCACCTTGTCGATGTTGGGACGGCTTTTATGCTATGTTTGATCAAATACAATATTACTAAGAACTCTGTATGATTTAAATGCACTTTTGCTTTTTACTTATTTAATTATAGCAGGGTTTTTTTTCATTTTGTCTTTTGTAGGTTTTGTACCACAGATTGGCACATAAATGAAGTAATACTCATCTTGCAAAAAACAATTGAGCCCCGGGGGTACCGACACTGGAGGTGAGTAAAAGGGGTTTTTGTGAAGGGATTATCTGAGTAGTGGACAACTCCTTAAAAACCTGTGCAAAGTTATGCATTAGTGTATCACTATTGAAATCCATAGAGCCAATGGGATTTGGACTGCTTGACAGGAGCTTTAGCACTTCTGTAAAGCAGCTGATTTTTTAACATCTTTCTGACCTTTTCTTTGCATTCTCTTTGACACATCTGCAAAAATATGTTGTATTGCTTAATATTGCTTATCATAGTTCTGAAAATAGATGACATTTAGTTTGTGTCTTGAATAGTTTTCCCATGACATATTTGGAAATAAGAAAGACAGAAACATTACATACAGTATAACTATCCTTTGCCATTAGTTTTATTTTACATTTTCCAAAAACAAAACATCATAAATATTTTATTGCTAATATAACTGTAGAGGTAAAGTGTTCTCTGAGTTGGAAACATTAACTGCACATACTTAGGGTGGGCCATCAACATTTAATTAAAGGGGTCTATTTATATTTCACATTGTATTTATTAA
The DNA here is from genome assembly GCF_039654945.1 of Dendrobates tinctorius. NCBI lineage: Eukaryota > Metazoa > Chordata > Amphibia > Anura > Dendrobatidae > Dendrobates > Dendrobates tinctorius. Next base: position 42,290,678 of record NW_027361675.1, read on the forward strand.
GGCTTATATGCAAATCATGGCAACATTATGCCAGTTATCCCTCTCAGAGAGGTAGGGGCTGAGGAAAAAAAAAGGTAAGAGCATGCGTATATATGGGATAATAAAAGCAACACATACCTGGTATTGTTTAAATTTCCGAACAGTAGGGCATGTAGAAAGAGTATACAATATTTTGTGGACTATAAGTCACACTGGACCATACGACGCACTCCAAATTTTGATGGAGGAAAACGTTTTTCTTTAATAAAATGGTTTTATAGCCGATTTTATGGTAGCTTATTGGGGGGAGGGGACGGTGACGGTGGAGCGGGGTCACAGGATGCAGGGTCGCAGCTGCAGGAAGCTGTCAGCGGCGGCAGGAGTCTGGCGATAATGCAGGCTCTGAGCTGGGAGAAGTACGTGTCTTAGTCGCGTGAGACTGTGGGCTCTCAAAAAATGTCCCCACATTCCCCACTGATTTCCCTGCGTTGGGTTTAGGAAAAATGACAGCAAAAGGCAACACATGTACAGATTGAGATCTCAGGTGATGAGATCTCGGAAGCGGAGATTTCAATCTGCGCAGGTGCCGCCTCTGGCAGCCATTTTCCCGAAGCCAGCTGCAGTGAAATCAATGGAGAATGCGGGGACTCCGCTCACCGCCACCCTTTTCTGAGAGCCTAGGGCCTGCTGCCTTGCACTGCCAGGACACCCACTCCTCCTCCTAGCCCGGGGTCTGCAACATCTCCCCATTCCTGCTGTCACCGCCAGCTTTCTGCAGCAGTGGCCCTGCCTCCTGTGACCCTGCTCCACCACCGAAACCCTGATAAACTACCGTAAAACCAGACTATAAGACGCAACACCATTTATTAACTTTTTTTTAATATTTTCATCCCCAAAATTTGGGATGTGTTTTATGGTCTGCAAAATACGGTATAATCTTCCTTCATGTTTTCCTGTGCAGGAATTTAGGAAGTACCAGTATGCACCAGTTACATATTGCTTTCATGTTTTGCTATCAACCATAATTATTATCCCATGTATTTGTCTCTTTTACAATGAAAGCCTATACAAGCAAATAGGTTTATTAACCACGTAACACCCGAAGGTGTTTTGCACGTTAATGACAAGGCCAATTTTTACAATTCTGACCACTGTCACTTTGTGATGTAATAACTCTGGAACGCTTCAACAGATCGCGCAACAGATCGCAGTGATTATGAGAATGTTTTTTCATGACATATTCTACTTCATGAAAGTGGTAACATTTCTTCCGTATGACGTGTGTTTATTAGTGAAAAAAAATGAAATTTGGTGAAAATTTTGAAAAATTTGCAATTTTCCAACTTTGAATTTTCATGCCCTTAAATCACAGAGATATGTCACGCAAAATAGTTAATAAGTAACATTTCCCACATGTCTACTTTACATCATCACAATTTTTAAGCCAACTTTTTTTTGGTTAAAAGTTGACCAGCGATTTTTTATTTTTACAACAAAATTTACAAAACCATTTTTTCTAGGGATCTAGGGATCACATCACATTTGAAATCACTTTGAGGGGTCTATATGGCAGAAAATACCAAAAAGTGGCACCATTATAAAAACTGCACCCCTCAAAGTGCTCAAAACCACATTTAAGAGGTTTATTAACCCTTCAGGTGCTTCACAGGAATTTTTGGAATGGGGAAAAAAATTAACATTTAACTTTTTTTCAGAAAAAATTGACTTCAGATCCAATTTTTTTTATTTTGACAAGGGTAACAGGAAAAAATGGACCCCAAAATTTGTTGTGCAATTTCTTCTGAGCATGCCGATACCCAATATGAGGACGAAAACCACTTTTTGGGCGCATGGCAGAGCTCGGAAGGGAAGGAGCATCCATTTGACTTTTTGAATGTAAAATGTGCTGGAACAATTGGCGGACGCCATGTCGTGTTTGGAGAGCCTCTGATGTGCCTAAACAGTGAAAATCCCCCAGAAATGACCTCATTTTGAAAATTAGACATCTCAGTGAACTGATCTAGATGTGTGGTGAGCACATTGAACTCTCAGGTGCTTCACAGAAGTTTATAATGTTGAGTAGTAAAAATTAAACCACAAATATGTTTTTAGCCCCAAATATTGCATTTTCATAAGGGTAACAGGAGAAATTGCACCATACAATTTGTTGCGCAATTTCTCCTGAGCACGCCAATACCCAATATGAGGGAGAAAACTACTGTTTGGGCACACAGCAGGTCTCTGAAGGGAAGGATCGTTATTTGGCTTTTTGAATGTAAAATTTCCTGGAATCATTAGCGGACGTCATGTCTCCTGATGTGCCTAAACAGTGTAAACCACAAGTGATCCCTTTTTGAAAACTGTGCACCATGAACCCCCAGGTGCATCACAGAAGTTTAGAACGTTGAGCCATGAAAATAAAAAAAAAATCACATTTTCTCCACAAAAATGTTATTTTGGCCCCAAATTTTACATTTTCATAAGGGTAACAGGAGAAACTGCACCATACAATTTGTTGTACAATTTCTCCTGAGTACGCCGATACCCCATGTGGGGATACGGGGTCGGCGGGCTCCCTGGTCTGCTAGCCAAAACTGTATGGACCAGGGATCATCCCGCGGAACGCCCTCTCTCCCTTTAACGTGGGCATAACGCTGCTCAGACAACACAAGGTAAGAGTAAAACAATGTGGCAATGCTTTACTGACCCACAAAACAGGCAGATAAGATGTAGAACAGTCCCAACAAAATACCCCAAAATGGCGCACATCACAGTCTCACCCTTCCGCTGACTTGCCGGAATAATGGCAGCTGTTACTTCCGATCTTCCAGGGTGGACTACCTCACCTGTGGCACACACACAGACTGGAGGTAACAAGCAAAATTGTTGGCAACCTCAACTTAATTTGGTTGCACACTCTTTGGAATAAATAACTGCAATCAATCAAAAAATTATTTTATCATAGGCTACACAGTCTGTGGCTTACAGCTACATCTCCTGTCTGCTATGCTAGAAAATGTGTTAATTGTGTGCAAAAACAAATATATTTATATATATATATATATATATATATATATATATATGTATTATAGTGAATAATATGCGAGTTTGTACAGTCTGCTATGCTGGAAAAAGTGTTAATTGTGTGCAAAAACACACACACACACATATATACAGTATATATATATATGTATTATAGTGAATAATATGCGAGTTTGTACAGGAAGAGTTCTAACTTTGAATGACACCATCCATTTTCCATACAGATTGTGGGGAATAGATAGCTCAGCTGGGATCTTTGCTTTGGCACAAGCGTGTGGCTATGAAGTCACTTCAGCAGACTAGCAAGTTCCACATGGATATTGACACGGCATATTTATTGTGCACACTTGTTACTCAATGTTACACATGCCAAACATGAAATAAAACATCTAAGGCCGTCTGGCCACTAACTAACAATAGCAGGCTAACTACAAAATAAATCTATATAACAGCAAAGAAGTCCATGTAATCTTACTGTGTCAGCTCCCAGCTCAGCAGACGAGATAGACTGAGAGAACCCAGCTCCTCCTGATTATATCAGCTGGACCAGTCAGGAAACCAAAACCTGGATTGAATTAGTGGAGGGGGAACTACCAGTCCTTTCCATGCTGATCACTAAGGAAACCAGGACTGGATTACAGTGAAATAAACTGGCTTCATCATCAGTACAGGGAGACATATGAAATGAAACGGGGAGAAATATACCTGTTTTCTAGTACCTCTCCCCTTGGCACCTCACACACCCCCCTCCTCTGTTCGAGCCCGTGGGGTCGGACACGACGAGTCACCAAGCAGTGCGTTCTAGACAACGCATCTGCATTTCTGTGCGCTGTGCCCGCCCTGTGCTCAACGGAAAATTTAAACCCTTGTAATGCTAAGAACCAGCGTGTCACCCGCGCATTGCCTTCTTTTGCCCGGGACATCCACGTTAGGGGCGAATGGTCCGTCACTAGTCTAAACTGGCGACCTAGTAAATAATAGCGCAAGGTGCACAAGGCCCATTTCACAGCCAGGGCTTCCCGCTCAACTACACTGTAGTTCTTTTCTGCTCTCGTAAGCTTTCTGCTTAGATAGGCCACTGGGTGTTCCTCGCCATTTACTTCTTGAGACAAAACCGCGCCGAGGCCCACCCCAGAGGCGTCCGTTTGGACAATAAACTCCTGTTTAAAGTCTGGTGCAACCAACACTGGTTGGTCACAGAGGACTGTTTTCAATCGCTGAAAGGCCTCCTCTGCTTCTGCGTTCCACTTTATTGTGACAGATTTCGACCCCTTAGTAAGATCTGTGAGAGGAGCTGCGATGGTTGCAAAATGTTTGATGAACCGCCTATAATAACCAACGATCCCTAAAAAAGCTCAAACCTGTTTTTTGGTTACCGGTCGTGGCCAATTTTGAATAGCGTCCACTTTATTGGCTTGAGGCTTCATGACGCCTCTCCCTATGCTATATCCCAGATAGCGAGCCTCTTCCAATCCCAACGTACATTTCTTGGGATTGGCAGTCAACCCAGCTGTTTTTAGGGAGTCTAAGTCGGCTTGTACTTTTGACAAATGCGTGTCCCAGTCATCGCTAAAGATAATGATGTCGTCCAAGTACGCGGATGCATACTGGCCATGGGGCTTTAGGACAATATCCATTAGACGTTGGAAGGTGGCTGCGGCACCATGCAACCCAAATGGCATATCTCGGTACTGGAATAATCCCTGGGGCGTAACAAAGGCAGTTTTCTCTTTGGCTGATTCCGTGAGGGGAATCTGCCAATAACCTTTTGTTAAGTCAATAGTGGATATGTACCTAGCCGAACCCAGTCTCTCTATCAGTTCATCGACTCTTGGCATCGGGTAGGCATCGAATTTCGATACTTCGTTTACTTTCCGAAAATCGTTACAAAATCGGATAGTCCCATCGGGTTTGGGCACCAGTACGATAGGGCTAGCCCAATCACTCCAGGACTCCTCAATGACCCCGAGCTCTAACATCTTCTTCACTTCCTGGTCAATGGCTTGTCTCCGAGCCTCCGGAATTCGATATGGTTTTAGCCGTACCCGCGCCTGTGGATCAGTAATAATGTCATGTTTAATTAGGTGAGTCCGGCCAGGAAGTTCCGAGAAAATATCTGCGTTCCTCTGTATGAACTCCCTGGTCTCTCGTTTTTGGCTTTCGGATAGCGTGTCTGCAATACCCACTTCTGGTGGAGCTACCTGGGGGTCCTTTACCTTAGAAGGTGGTGCCCCTCGAGGCCCATCCTCAAGGGCAGCTCCTGCCACCAGACTCTCCCTGTCCCGCCAGGCCTTAAGCAAGTTTATGTGGTATATTTGTTCGGGCTTTCTCTTGTCTGGTTGGTGTATCTTATAATTTACTTCACCTATTCTTTCCAGCACTTCGTATGGTCCCTGCCATTTCGCAAGAAATTTATTCTCTACGGTAGGCACCAATACCAACACCCTGTCTCCGGGTTGAAAGACTCGTGTTTTTGCCGCTCGGTTGTATACCGTGCTTTGGGCATGTTGTGCGCGCTCTAAACACTCTTTAACTATTGGCATAACTGCTGCAATTCGGTCCTGCATAAGTGTTATGTGTTCAATTACATTGCGATAAGGAGTCACCTCTTGTTCCCAAGTCTCCTTGGCAATATCTAACAGGCCTCTAGGACACCGCCCATAAACCAACTCAAAAGGTGAAAAGCCTGTGGAGGATTGGGGTACCTCACGTATAGCGAACAGGAGGTATGGTAGTAGGGCATCCCAATCTCTCCCGTCCTTATCCACCACCCTTTTCAACATTCCCTTTAGGGTTTTGTTAAAGTGCTCCACCAAACCGTCAGTCTGAGGGTGATATACTGAGGTACGCAAATGGGAGATTTTTAGTAGTTTACATAAATCCTTAAGTATACGAGACATAAAGGGGGTCCCTTGATCCGTAAGTATCTCTTTCGGAATGCCAGTGCGGGAAAACATATTAACCAGCTCCTTTGAAATTGATTTCGCATTGGCATTCCGCAAGGGCACTGCTTCGGGATAACGCGTGGCGTAATCCAATACTACCAAAATGTACTGATGACCCCTGGCAGATTTTACTAATGGACCGACTATATCCATTGCTATCCTCTCGAAGGGAACCTCTATTACTGGTAAGGGCACTAAGGGGCTTCTAAAATGTGACATAGGTGCGGTCAATTGACACGTAGGACATGACCGACAGTACTGGGTCACGTCTCCCACTAGACCCGGCCAAAAGAAACGTTGCAGAATACGGTGTTTTGTCTTTTCTACCGCCAGGTGTCCTCCCAAGGAATGTTTATGTGCCAACTCCAAAACTACCTGGCGAAAGGACTTAGGTACCACTAGTTGTTCTACCACCACCCCTCGCACCTTGTCTATGTGATACAACATATCCTGCTGCACCGCCACGTGTGGGAACTTGTTTTGAGCCCCTGGGTACAATGGTCTTCCCTTGGAGACCTTTATGTTTTCCCACGCCCTTGCTAGAGTAGGATCCTGGTGCTGAGCGGTCCCGAACTTACCACGGGCCACCTCAAGATCAGGCATTTCTAAAACATCCTCTAGCTGGTCTGCCTCGCCTGCATACACAGCCAGAGGAGAGCCCACAGATTCCAGTACTTCCTCTGAGATGAGTTCTCCGTCGTCTTGCTGCAATGGTTTAGGGGCTAGCTCCGGAGCACCGTCTTCAACTAGAGGGTTCATGCCACTTTTGAAGTTCCACAAGTCCCAAAATAAGGGAAAGTCTCTCCCCAGGATTACACTGTGTCCCATAGACTTTATGACTGCTGCCTGATGTCTTTTGGTCCCTACTGGCGTGGCAAGAGTAACCCAGGCAGTGGGGTAGTTCTTGGTATCCCCATGGATGCAACTAATGCCCACGGTTAAGTTCGTTAGGGTGCTAGAGTCCACCAAACTGGCATGTACCAAAGTTACTTGACTGCCGGAATCCAAGACGGCATTCACACTATAATCGTCAACCTCGACGTGGCACACGTGTTGTTCATTTCCCGTGAGGGTCTCCGCCACACAGACTGACTGCACATATAACGAAAGACGCCTCATAGCGTTACAGTCCATTGGCTCTGTAGTCATTGGGCAGTTAGCTGCTACATGGCCAAGCCCGCGACATCGCCAACATTGTATAGGCCCTTGTCTCCTCGTTGGAGATCCCAGACGAGGTCTGCTGGCTTGATGTGAGCCCGTACCACCTCCATAGTCCTTTGTAGGTCTGCTACCCTTCATTGTGACGTTCTCTTCTTTTGAAGATGAAGTAGGTTTCGCAGGACTCTCCAGCGATTTCTTGGGGAGCCAGTGGGGTGCTAATGTCCCTTGGAGTAGGCTTTCAGAAGCATTGTAGCGTTCGACCATATTCACCAACTGGTCAGCGGTAGTTGGGTCACCCTGTCCAACCCACCTCTGGATCTTAGCGGGTAAGGACCGCAGGTACTTGTCTAGAACAACACGCTCCACCATCTGTGCGGACGTCAAAGCCTCTGGTTGCAGCCATTTTTTTACTAGATGGATGAGATCATGCATTTGTGAGCGGGCTGGCTGATGCTCCACAAAATTCCATAAATGCACCCTCTGTGCGCGTACATACGTGTTTACTCCCAGTCTTGCCAGGATTTCGCCTTTGAGTTTGATATAGTCCATAGCATCCGCTCCACTCAGATCGTAATAGGCCTTTTGTGGATCTCCGCTCAGAAATGGAGCAACTACCTCAGCCCATCTGTCCAGCGGTAAGTGCTCACGTTCTGCAATACGTTCGAACACGGTGAGGTATGCTTCCACATCATCATCTGCGGTCATTTTAAGCAAAGTCTTCTGTACGGCTTTCTGCGCGCTAGCAGCGCTTTGTGCACGGTCTCCCTCATCTCGGGGTTGCCGAACCAAGGCCTGTTTTATTGCCTCCAACTGCTCTTGCTGCATCTGGTGTTGCTGCTCCAGAGCCTTCTGGAAACAAGTATTAGTCTGCTGTTGCTGCACATTTGCTTGCAATAACTGCTTCACTAGTTCCTCCATATTACTGGACTCTTGGCTCTTCAAAAGCGCAGAAGCTTTCAGCCAGGACATACACAGCGTTTTCTCTGCAGTCACAGTCCAGCAGCCACAAGTGCCCGCATTCTCCACCATTTGTGGGGAATAGATCGCTCAGCTGGGATCTTTGCTTTGGCACAAGCGTGTGGCTATGAAGTCACTTCAGCAGACTAGCAAGTTCCACATGGATATTGACACGGCATATTTATTGTGCACACTTGTTACTCAATGTTACACATGCCAAACATGAAATAAAACATCTAAGGCCGTCTGGCCACTAACTAACAATAGCAGGCTAACTACAAAATAAACCTATATAACAGCAAACAAGTCCATGTAATCTTACTGTGTCAGCTCCCAGCTCAGCAGACGAGATAGACTGAGAGAACCCAGCTCCTCCTGATTATATCAGCTGGACCAGTCAGGAAACCAAAACATGGATTGAATTAGTGGAGGGGGAACTACCAGTCCTTTCCATGCTGATCACTAAGGAAACCAGGACTGGATTACAGTGAAATAAACTGGCTTCATCATCAGTACAGGGAGACATATGAAATGAAACGGGGAGAAATATACCTGTTTTCTAGTACCTCTCCCCTTGGCACCTCACAAGTTATATAATAATAATAATCAATACAGTGGCATGTAAAAGTTTGGGCACTCCTGGTCAAAATTACTGTTATTATGAACAGTTAAGCAAGTGGAATATGAAATTATCTTTAAAGGTCTAATGTTAAAAATAACACATTTCCTTTGTATTTTAGTAAAAAAAAAATTATATTTACCGTAATCATTTTTTTTTACATTTTGAAGATTACAAAAAGGAAAATTGGTTGATGCCAACATTTTGGCAGCCTTGGTGATGTGTGTGCTCAGATAACTTTGCCCAAGGTTTAATAACTTAACTAGTCTGTTAGGGTTATGGCTTGTTCACTATCATCGTTAGAAAAAGGCCAGGTGATGCAAATTTCCCAGCTTTATATAAAACTAGCTGAAGAGCCCGGCGCTGCCCGGGCATAGTAACTAACTGTGGTTAGTTATAGCAAATTATAATTATCCTCCATCCCATAGTACCGTGCCCATATACCCATCATACATATCCACGATCCCATAGGCCCTTGCCCATATACCCATCATACATATCCTACATCCCATAGTCGAGTGCCCATATACCCATCACACATCCTCCATCCCATAGTCCCATGCCCATATACCCATCATACATATTCGCCATCCCATAGTCGAGTGCCCATATACCCATCACACATCCTTCATCCCATAGTCCCATGCCCATATACCCATCATACATATCCTCCATCCCTTAGTCGAATGCCCATATACCCATCACACATCCTCCATCCCATAGTCCCATGCCCATATACCCATCACACATCCTCCATCCCATAGTCCCGTGCCCATATACCCGTCATACATATCCTCCATCCCATAGTCCAGTGCCCATATACCCATCACACATTCTCCATCCCATAGTCAACCATTATGACATCATAATGAGCGGCGGGGCTTGCAACCTATGATGACATCAGCGTCACCATGGCAACCATTATGACATCATAATGAGGGGAGGGGCTTGATACACACACACTTTTTCCCCATTATGTAGATAGGGGCAAAATTGTTTGGTGAATTGGAACGCGCGGGGTTAAAATTTCACCTCACAACATAGCCTAGGACACTCTCGGGGTCCAGACGTGTGACCGTGCCAAATTTTATGGCTTTAGCTGCGACTGTGCAGATGCCAATCCCGGACATACACACATACATACATACATACATACATACACACACTTGAGCTTTATATATTAGACTAGCTGAAGAGCCCGGCGCTGCCCGGGCATAGTAACTAACTGTGGTTAGTTATAGCAAATTATAATTATTCTCCATCCCATAGTCCCGTGCCCATATACCCATCATACATATCCTTCATCCCTTAGTCGAGTGCCCATATACCCATCACACATCCTCCATCCCATAGTCCCATGCCCATATACCCATCACACATCCTCCATCCCATAGTCCCATGCCCATATACCCATCATACATATTCGCCATCCCATAGTCGAGTGCCCATATACCCATTACACATCCTTCATCTCATAGTCCCATGCCCATATACCCATCATACATATCCTCCATCCCATAGTCCCATGCCCATATACCCATCATACATATCCACCATCCCATAGTCCCGTGCCCATATACCTGTCATACATATCCTCCATCCCATAGTCCAGTGTACATTTACCCATCACACATCCTCCATCCCACAGTCAACCATTACAGTATTACATCATAATGAGCGGCGGGGCTTGCAACATATGATGACATCAGCGTTGCCATGGCAACCATTATGACATCATAATGAGGGGAGGGGCTTGATACACACACACTTTTTCCCCATTATGTAGAGAGGGGCAAAATAGTTTGGTGAATTGGAATGCGCGGGGTTAAAATTTCGCCTCACAACATAGCCTAGGACACTCTCAGGGTCCAGACGTGTGATTGTGCCAAATTTTGTGGCAGTAGCTGCGACGGTGCGGATGCCAATCCCAGACATACACACATACATACATACACACACTTGAGCTTTATATATTAGATTATATAAAAACTGAGCCTCCTCTAACCTTGAACCAAAAAACTGCTTGTGGGATTTCTAGAAAGACAAATCAGAAAGCCCGCTTGACTGCAAAAGACCTTCAGAAAGATTTAGCAGACTCTGGAGTTGTGGTACATTGTTCTACTGTTCAGAGACAACTGAACAAATATGGCCTTCATGGAAAAGTCATCAGAAGAGAACCTCTCCTGCATCCTCATCATAATATTCAGCATCAGAAGCATGCAAAAGAACATCTAGACAAGCCTGATGCTTTTCTTAAACAAGTCTTGTGGAATGGTGTTAAACTAGAACTACAGTGTGTCCGTAAAGTCATGGTGCACTTTTGACCAGTCACTGGAAAGCAACAAAAAACGATAGAAATGTGAAATCTGCTCCAAATAAAAGAAAAACTCTCCCAATTTCATACCTAATCAGTGCAGTTCGATGTGGGCTCCATTTGTTGCCCTACACCAAGGGTCCCCAACCTGTAGCTCGCGAGCCAAATGTGGCTCGCCTGCTCCTGACTTGTGGCTCGTCGACGGTCACAAGAAAGAAACCCCCAGCGAGCTGCCCCGGCGTCTGTACTACTTGCCCCGCCACCTGCTCCTGACATGTGGCTCGCCGATGGTCACAGGAAAGGGAGCCGCTCCGCTGTCTGTAATACCCGCCCCACCACCTGCTCGTGACATGTGGCTCACCGATGGTCACAGGAAAGGGAGCCGCTCCGCTGTCTATAATACCCGCCCCGCTGCCTGTAATACCCACACCGCTGCCTGCTCCTGACGTGTGGCTCACCAACGGTCACAGGAAAGGGAGCTGCCCCACCACCTGTAATTTGCCGCCCCTCCTTTGTTTGTATGTCATTCAGTGACTGCATTCACGCCTGCGCAGTGGCGCGGGTCACTGTGCTCTATTGAAGTCGCACAAAGTCTCGTGAGATGTCACAAATCTGGCAAGACTTCGGTTACTGCGGCTTCTATAGAGCACAGTGACCCGTGCCACTGCACAGGCGTGAATGCAGTCACTGATTGCCGTCAACGATACTAGTGAAGGACAGAGAAGGTGTTGTAACAGGATCATTGAAGTAAATTAGTTATCTTCATTTTTTTAAGTGTCCGCACAAGCATTTTAAAGGGAACCTGTCACCCCCCCCGGGCTTATTAAAGTAAAAGAGTCACCTTCAGCAACACTAAGGCTGCATTCTTTGAAGGTGGCTGTTATGTTCTTTAACCTATTAGCCCAGAAATATTGACTTTTATAAATTTGCAGCCATACCTGTATTGAGCCAGGGAGGTATGTTTTCTCCCCCTGACTCAAGCACCTCGCAGCCGTCCATCATCCCCCTCAGTCCCCTGGGCGCCGCCTCCTCTGTGTCTCCTCACGTCAACGGCGCCAGCGCTGTGCAATCATTTTTCTGGCATGCATTGTAGGTGCTGCCCTGGAACTTGCATCCACTCATGTACGTAGATCGCGCCTGCGTGTAGCGGAGGCCCCAGATCCTGCCCCGCAGTGTATTATGATGTATTCACACTGTGGGGCTGGGAATCTGGTGCCTGCATAGTAAGTCTCTCTGCGGCTGTCCCCATCTCCCTCCTACGGGGCTGAATCTGTTGCCTGTCTAGTGTAGATCTCTGCACCTGTAATACATCGGAAAGAGGCGGAAGGAGATGGGAACAGGCGCAGAGAGACTCCCTGCACAGGCACCAGATTCTCAGCCCCACAGTGTGAATACATCAAAACACTCTGCGGAGCAGGATTTGGGGCCTCCGCTACACACAGGCGCGATCTCCGTACATCAGTGGATGAAAGTTCCAGGGCAGCGCGGACGGCGCATGCACATATAATGTTTGTACAGCGCAGGCGCCGGTGACGTGAGTAGACAGAGGAGGTGGCGCCCAGTGGCCAGAGGGGCATGATGGATGGATGCGAGGCGCTTGAGTCAGGGGGAAAAACATACCTCCCTGACTCAATACAGGTACGGCGCAAAATTTATAATAGTACTTATTTCTGGAGTAATAGTGATAAAAAACAGAACAGCCACCTTCAAAGAATGCAGCCTTAGTGCTGCTGAAGGTGGCTCTTTTACCTTAATAGGCCCTGGGGGGGTGACAGGTTCCCTTTAAATGAGTGACTAATTATCCTGGGGTCTGTGCACATGTTGTGGATTTGGCTGCGGATCCGCAGCGGATTTGGCCCTGCGGATCCGCAGCAGTTTTCCATGCGGTGTACATTACCATGTAAAGTTGTAAACCTATAGAAAACAAAATCTGCTGTGCACATGCTGCGGAAAAATTCTTTGTGCGGATTCCGCAGGGTTTTCTACTAGTAAATTGGCTTTGACTATGTCTTTATCTGCAAAGTGGCTCTCGACCAACTTTCATAGCGGAATGTGGCTCTCAAGGTAAGAAAGGTTGGGGACCCCTGCCCTACACACATCCAAACGATAGTGAAGTTCTTGCCACACACGGGTAAGGACGTCTGGTGTAACAAAGTAAATAACGTTTGTGATTCTCTATTTTAAGTGATTAATGTCGTTGATACATTCAATGTACACATGTTGATTCATACAACCCCAAAAGTAAAAGTCTAAGGGCGTCAGACCCGGGGATCATGGTATACTTGTATAATTTCATGTGACTGGTCAAAAGTGCCACATGACTTTACGGATACACTATATTTGGCCACAATGATCAAAGGTATGTGTGGAGAAAAAAAGGTTACAGAATTTCAGGAAAAGAACATCTTGTCAACCATTAAGCATTGGGGGGAGGGGAGTCAATCTTGCTTTGGGGCTGTGTTGCAGCCAATAGCATGGGGAACATTTCATAGGTAGAGAGAAGAATGGATTCATTGAAATTTCAACGATGTACAATACAAAATCACATTGTGGTACCGTGTTAGACAGAAAAATCGATGTAAATACTTATGTCCCAAAAAATGAGAAAAGTATTTGTGGCGCCCCCAGGAGTATGGTCACCACAGTGGCATTACCTTCCTCCTAGGGAGGGTGATGTCATGCTTGGAAGCAATGAAGGATCTCTCTGTCAGGTAAATCCAGCACACAGCACAGTTCCCACTCCAGGCCAGCAGAGGGAGCTCTGAACCCAAACTGCTGAGAAGCTGCTCTCTGTGGCCAGGAAAGGGAAGTTGGTTCAGTTCATGTGGAGAGGGAAAAAAGTGCAGACGTGGAGAGAGGAGCTGGAGGATTGAGCAGAATTCAGGCTCACTTCTAGCTGTAGTGCATTGTCCGGAGTCCGGTATCCGAGGTTGTATGGATGCTGATGGTCCTGCAGCAAAAACCGGAGGAACAAGAGGCTGTAAATGCTCTGTTCCCAGCTAATACTCGGAGGCACAGCAGCAACTTGTGTGAGACAGAAAAAGGAGGCTACGGCTGTCTGCCATGCGAGTGGAGTTCTAAAGAGAGCAAGCAAGGGGGACTTCAGTGTAACTCAGTACTGCAAGTGCCCCAGATAGGCGCTAGAAAGGAGACTACACAACCCATCTGCATAGAGAGATTCCTAAGTTGCTCCCAGGCTGATCAACTCCTGTTCCATCTGTAATCTGGATCCTGGACTGCACTTACAAAGCAGAGTAAAGGTAAAGAAAACTGCACCCTGTTTTGTCATTGCCTTCTTCCTGCAACCCCTTCAGCACTGCTACATCTCTGTGCCTAACACTGCACCCTCTTCCTCAACACCTATTACTACTGCCCTGGGACTACAGCTCTACCTGTGGGGAGCTCTTACATCTTGCTGCCTTATACCATCTGTCCCAGAGGATCTGCCTGCAGTGTCGGCTTAACCCCTTCATTGCCGAGCACCACAGGTGGCGTCACGTATCATCCACCTATAAACTTTATTCAGCTATGTTTCACCCCTTTTGCATGGACGCCCAGGGCCACGGACCGGGTCACCGCCACTGTGACACCTTCCTCTGAGACACCGGCCCGGTATCGAGTAACCCCACTGCCCTGTCGGGCGATCCATTTTGCCGTCACAAACAGGATGTGCGAAGCCAGGTGCCCCTGGGTCCTGTGTGCCAGTGACTGTATTGTGTGTTATAGACTTATTGTGCAATTGCCGCCATTACCCCGCCACTTGGCGCGCGCAGGAAGCCAAAGGGCCATGCTGTCGTGGGCGGAGCCTGGCAGAGAGCGCGAAAAGTGAGGTGCTGCGTGCAAAGAGACCAGCGGGCGGGAAGTGAGGAGCAGAGGCCTGCAGTCCTGGCGTGCCCCGATCATCCAGCCTGCGGAGCGGCAACCGGTAAGCCAGTGAAACACGGGGCCTGGCCAACATTAAATAGGGGGAAAGAGAATGTCTGAGGCAAGAGAAGATGCAGCGGTGAATGCCACCCCCCACAGCACCGCAAGATGCAGGGGCAAGTGCAGCTGCGGCTCCAATGGCACATAATGCCGCTGTCCATGCCCTATATACCGGGAGCGGCCTGGTTACCACAGTACTCAGGGGAGTTACATACCCTGAGTGAATTCAAAGAGAGACTGTGCAGTTTGTTTGAGGTGTATCCTCTGTCTGAAAGCCAAAAAGTGAACATCCTTATTGGGCAGCTAACTGGTGCAGCGCAACGAGAAGTAAAGTCCTGGCAGAACACTGATAAAGAGACTGTTAAAAAGATTCTGGCTAAGCTAAGAAGCACCTTTGACACCTACACTGCAGCTGAAATAAAAATGAGATTCTTTGGGTGTAAGCAAAGAGTGCAGGACAGTATACAGGACTATGCTCTTAACCTGCAGGAGGCGCTGCAAACCATAAAGCAGATTGACCCAGACAGTGTGAAAGATGGAGACAGACTGTTAAAGGAGCAATTTATTGAGGAACTCCTATCCAGTACCCACAGAGCACAGCTGCGCATCAAAGCCCTACAAAACCTTGATCTAGACTTTGCAGACTTTAAAGACAGGGCTATCCGGGTGCTGCATAAACCAAATGTCAGCCATCCAGAGCCCCCTAGGCGCCCAGCGATCACATACCACCAAGAAGCGGCATCTTTCCCTCAGAGCCCTGTGGATGCTGATGCACAGACTCTGGATAATGATCCATCTACAGAACTGCGCCTTCAGGTCCAAGAGCTGACCAAAAATATGTTGGCACTTGCTAAAACTGTGCAGTCCATGCAGGTGTCCTCAAAGGAGGAGATCCGGCTGGCCTCCAGTCCAGAGGATGTCCCGTGGCTACGGAAGAGGAGGATCCCGCCACTCCGAGGGAGAGACAACGATCGCTATGACCAGGACGGACATCCCATCTGTCGTCACTGACGCAAGGCAGGCCACATCGCAAGATTCTGTTATTTAAACGAGCAACCCCTGGGGCAGAGGGCCAACCTCCAGGAGTAGGACCACAAGGCCCAAAGAACTGGCGACCCAAGTATGTTGGAGGGCGACCAGTCCTCCCAGTGGTGATTGACGGCATCCCCATGAATGCTTTGCTGGACACTGGCTCTCAGGTGACAACTATGCCATATATCCTTTACAAACGGTATTGGGCTGACTCTGAACTTACTCGTGGCCCAAGTGATGAACTGACAGTAGTTGCCAGCAATGGTCAGTCTTTGCCACAAGTAGGATGTAAAGAGATTACCATTAAGGTGGGGTGAGTGGAGTTAAAATATCAAGGTCTGATAGTTGTAGACATTGATCGACGAGAATGTAACCCAATGATGACCTTAGGTAGTAATGTGATTGAAAATTGTCTTGCCGAGGTTATTATTTTGTTGCAACAGGTAGCTGAGACTGCTGGTTCCAGTGAGCAAGGAGTCCTGCAGGAGGAGATCAAGGCCCTGATGCAAAGACAGCAGGTAGAACTGTCTGACGGAGAAATTGGCAGCATCAGAGTGAGTGATTCTTTCACCATTGCAATACCCCCCTGATGTGAAATGTTAATTTAATGCTGGGCAGCCATAGGCCTCAGAGGAAAAGATTACCAAGCATTGGTAGAGCCAGTGTACTCTGATAGCCGGCCCACTGTCCTGACAGCCAGAAGGGTAGTTGATTTCCGCAAAGGGAGAGTACCTGTATGCCTCTTGAATTGTGGGGAGGAGGAGGCCACAGTACCTCGGTATGCCACAGTTGCTAAGCTGTTTACTGTCAGTAACAACGCCATACGGGCAGCAGAGCCCTTGGTCTCATCCAACCAGGCAGGGGACAATGGCTCTGTAAAGCACCTGGAGGAATGGTGTCAGCAGCTGCATGTGGGAACTGACTCCACCCCTTCATACCAAAAGAATGGAGTTTACCAAGTGGCTCAGGAGTATGAGCGGATGTTCAGCAAACACCCTCTAGACTTTGGGAAGGAAAAAGGGGTCCAACACATTATCCCCACTGGAGATCATCCACCCATTAAAGAAAGGTACCGGCCTATACCCCAAACGCAATATCAATGTGACAAAAGTATGTTGCGGTAAATTAAGGCAGCTTGGGTGATCAGAGATAGTTGTAGCCCCTGGGCAGCCCCAATAGTCTTTGTGAAAAAGAAAGATGGTACCATGAGAATGTGTGTTGATTACAAAAAAATTAACAGCATTACACATAAGGATGCCTACCCATTACTCAGAATTGAGGAGTCATTAGATGCACTTAAAACTGCTAACTATTTTTCCACCTTAGATCTCACTAGTGGGTATTGGCAGGTTCCCGTGGCAGAGGCAGACAAGGAGAAAACAGCGTTTACTACACCAGTGGATCTCTGCGAGTTCAACTACATGCCGTTCGGGCTCTGTACCGCCCCAGGGACATTTCAACGGCTAATGGAGTGCTGTCTTGGACACAAGAACGTCGAGACAGTTCTGTTGTACCTTGATGATGTCATTGTTTTCTCCAAGATTTATGAAGATCATTTGGAGCACCTGGCTGAGGTGTTTGAAGCCCTGTCCAACTTTGGCTTAAAAGTAAAGCCATCCAAATGCCACCTCCTGAAGCCCAAGGTACAGTATCTCGGTCATGTAGTGAGTGCAGAAGGTGTGGAACCAGATCCTGACAACGTCACTGTCATCCGGGACTGGCAGAAGCCCAGCAACCTCCATGAAATACGTCAATTCCTCGGGTTGGTAGGCTACTACTGAAGGTTCATCAAAGGCTTCACTGTGATAGCCACACCTATGCAAAAACTTCTGGTGGGCCAGCCCAAGAAAGCCAGGAAGAAGAGTCCTACATTTGAATGGAATGAGGAACTGGAGAGGTCCTTCACTCGACTGAAAATGGCTCTCACAGGAGATGAAGTTCCAGATTATGACCCATATTATGACCAACCATTTGTTCTGTATACTGATGCCAGCAACGTGGGACTGGGAGCAGTACTGTCACAGGTACAGAATGGCAAAGAAAGGGTGATCTCCTACGCCAGCCGGAAGCTTCGTCCCACTGAAAGGAACCATGACAACTACAGTTCCTTCCAACTGGAGTTCCTCGCCATAGTCTGGGCTGTGACTGAATGATTCAAGCATTACCTAGCTTCAGCCAAGTTTACCATCTTCACGGACAACAACCCGCTGACTCACTAGGAAACTGCAAAACTAGGAGCACTGGAGCAGCAATGGATGGCCTGGCTGTCTAACTATGAATTTTCCATCAAGTACTGAGCGGGGTACAAGAATGCCAATGGTGATGCGCTGTCCAGGATGCCCAATCTGCCAGATGGGGGAGAAGACTCTGAGGCACTCGAAGAAATAGAGTTACCTGCCTTCCACCGGCCAATTGCGGCCCAACGTGCCCAAGGAGTGAGAAACAGACGATCTATCGTGAAAGAGGCCACCCTAAATCCGTTGCCTCATCATGACTGGGCAGAAACGCAGGATAGCGACCCCGAGGTCCACCTGGTAAAGGAGCTACTGTCACAAGCTGACTCACGCCCAGGTCCAGAAGCTCCTGAAGAAACCCAGCAGTTATGGAAGGAAAGAGGCAGGCTGTTCATCTATGAGGGAAAGCTGTGTCGGAGGAGTATCAATGCCCGCTCTCATGAGCTGGTCTGGCAGGTGGTAGTCCCAAAGAGGGAGGCATCGATGGTCTTGGAAGCGTACCACAATGGAGCAGGACACTTTGGATGGAAGAAGTTGGAGGCCTTGCTCAGAGAGAGATTCTACTGGGCTGGTATGAGGAAGGCCATTGAAAATTGGTGCCGGGAGTGTGGACAATGCAACCTGCGCAGGAAGGACCGTAACAGCCAGCAAGCTCCTTTGAAGCCAATAATAACTAAACAGCCACTCGAGTTGGTAGCCCTGGACCATGTGAAGCTGACCCCAAGCCGTTCAGGCTACGTTTATGCTGTTACCATCGCTGACCACTATTCGAGATTCCTTGCAGTCGTGCCTGTCAAGGATCAAACAGCCAGGACAGCAGCCAGAGCATTCCAACAGCACTTTTGTCGACCTCACGGATATCCCGAGTGAGTGCTTACAGATCAAGGTCCAGCCTTTGAGGCAGAAGTGTTCCAGGAATTCTGTAACTTGTACAGTTGCAAGAAGATCAGGACAACACTGTACCATCCACAGACCAATGGCATGTGTTAAAATATGAATCAGGTGGTGATCGATCTACTGGAGACCTTGCCTTTGGAAGAGAGGAATCTGTGGCCAGAGAAGTTGCCAGATCTGGTAGACTTCTACAATCACATTCCTGTGAATTCCACCAACTGCACACCAGCCTACCTAATGAGAGCGAGGCCTGGCAAGTTGCCTATTGATTTGGATATGGGAGTCCTGACACCTGAGGTGACATCACAAGATTCTGACTGGGACACAGAGAGGCAGCAGCAATACCGAAGCGTACAAGAGTGCGTAGAAAAGAGTCTAGCTCAGGCGAGACAAAAACAGGAAAAGAACTACAATCAACATGCACCTGCAGTTCCCTTGTCACCAGGAGAACAGGTCCTAAAGAGGAAAAGGAGGATGCATAAATTGGAAGACCAGTGGGAAGCTGAACCCTACACCGTCCTACCATCAAACTTTGACAACACCAAAGTGTGCCTTATCAGTAAGGATGGAGGAGAAACTTCATCAGCAGTATTGAGGGATCATCTGAAACTGTGCTCTGACCAACTAAAGGAAAAGATGGGAGAGCAAAACAACCTTCAACCCACAGAGGAAGAAGAGAAAAAGGTCAGCAATGTACTCGGAGAATTTCCTGCAAACTGGACAAGAGTGGATCAAGCCATTGTAGTTCCTGTCCTAATCTTTCCCCAGCCTACTGCAACTGAAGTAGCAGAGACTCAAGATAACTCTGAAAGTCAGGAAATTCAGGCAGCTGATGCCACGCCAGCAGTGGAGCAAGAGGATCCTCACCCTGCCAGTGGTGAATCTATCATGCCCACAGTGAGTCTAAGAGTTCGCAGATGGCTACTACCCAGTTTACCAACAGCAGTAACAGGCCCATTAAACCTAAATAGGCCATTAGAAGTACACATGCTACGCAGATCTACCCGTAGTACAAAAGGTTAGATCCCAGTTAGATATAGAGATTAAAGTACAAATAGAAAATGTAAAGTGTACCTGTAAATATGCAACTTTTCAAGCTTATGTGCCTACAGAGACTCTGCAAGAACTTTTTGAATATCTTATTTTGTTTTGATGGACAATTGGGCCACAGGACTATGTGTGGCCAAAACAATCCTTGTATATAGTTATCAATTTGCTCCGGAATTGGACCATGGACATTGACGCATGGACTAATCGTCACAAGGACTATTTTTTCATTTACCCTGTTGTGTCATTGCTTTCTTCCTGCAACCCCTTCAGCACTGCTACACCTCTGTGCCTAACACTGCACCCTCTTCCTCAACACCTATTACTACTGCCCTGGGACTACAGCTCTACCTGTGGGGAGCTCTTACATCTTGCTGCCTTATACCATCTGTCCCAGAGGATCTGCCTGCAGCGTCGGCTTAACCCCTTCTTTGCCGAGCACCACAGGTGGTGTCACGTATCATCCACCTAGAAACTTTATTCAGCCACGTTTCACCCCTTTGCATGGACGCCCAGGGCCTTGGACCGGGTCACCGCCACTGTGACACCTTCCTCTGAGACACCGGCCCGGTACCGAGTAACCCCACTGCCCTGGCGGGCGATCCATATTCAAGGAGTGATACCTTTATTGGCTAACCAGAGAAATTATATTTGCAAACTTACAGAGCTCAAAAGGCCCTTTCTCAGGCTATATTACAAGTGAATTACTGAGAAAAGATGGCAACACTTAAATAGAAATTACACAAGGACATGAGGTGATGCTTGCTAGAGACAGGCCAAGGAAAATTAAAGTTTTTATTACACATGCAGATGAGGTGGAAATGTTCTATTAGACATATGAAGACCTTCTTGTGGAGGTGTGAACTGTGTCCATGTAATGAATCATGAATCCAGGTGTCAAATTGAGCTCTATTGTTAGAGATTGAAACATACTTGTATTTATCAACTTGAAGTCCCTCATTTTTCTTTCTCTGTCACTATTAAAATGACCTTTCAATATTAGGATTTTTAGATCTGCCATACTGTGTGTAGGTCTAGAGAATTGTTTTCCTACAGGCATGTCCAGCTCATTTTTTATTGTATGGCTATGCAGATTCATCCTTGTTTGTAGTTTTTGTTTTGCTTTCCAGATGTATGTCCCTGCATTGCACCTTGTACATTGTATCATGTTCACCACATTGGAGGATGCACATGAAAAAGAGTTGTGTTGGATATGGGGACTTTATCTGCTGGTGATATGTGGGTACATGTCTTGCATTTCTTACCGTTACTATAACAGTAATTTTGATCAGTGGTGCGCAAACTTTTAAATGGCACTGTATGTGACTCCACAGATATTGTGTTAAGCTATGCCTGATAAAGAGACCTTGAAAGCTTGCTATGTGTTATTATCCTTTTAAATAGCCTTTAAACGTTATAGTCGATTGAGTACTCTCAATGTTGACTGTTTTTAATACTGTTAAATCAATGACTTGCAATACCTTTTTTCCACCACTAGATGGAGTTAATATATTGGATTTTCGTTAGACCAGTAGAACATTCTAGCAAGTTTGGATTGGACAGTAAGGTCTTCATTGTATTAATAAGCAGGCTTGACAGAAGCATGCTGAATCTGTAGAACCTTCAACATGATTATTAATAGTCATTCAAGGTTTGGTGTGTACAGCACAAACATGTAATTTATTAAACTTATCTTGATCTTAAAATGAATTTAAAAAAAGCAGCCTACGTCCATAGACAAATATGAGCTCAATGGATAAATACATAATTAGATTGAAAGGGTTGTCCAAGTCTTTTACATTGGTGGCCAATATTTTGGATAAGCCATCAATATCTGATAGGTGGGGGTGCGACACCAGCTACCCACCAATCAGCTGTTCCCGAAGCCAGAGGCAACAAGAAGTGCTCAGTGACTGAGCTGCACAGCTCCATCAACTAATTAGTGGGCGTGGCCGGGTACTGCACATCTGCCCCCTATTCGAATTGCATCCCCACCAATTAAATATTGATTACCTATCATAAACATACAGTAGGCTATCAATGTGAAAGTCCCTGTAATATCCACACGTTATGACGAATTCAAGGTATTAAACTTTAGATATGTTTTATTCTTCGTCCTCCAGCACACAGCATAACACTTGCATTCCCATGCTACACAGAAGTGAAAGTGAAACTTCCCTTCTCATCCCTCCTGTCTCCACCCCCCAAGTCCCATAAGTCTGGCTTGCTTAAAGAGACAGATCTAATTATTATACATTACAGTCCCCATTAAACATTAGGGCAAATTTTTAATATGTAAAATGAGTTACATTGCTTAGAATCCTAGAATCATAAAATGTTGGAGTTGGAAGGGACCTCAAGGGTCATCATGTCCAACCCCCTGGGATTCACTTCATTCCCTGCAAGCATATTGATTATCTCTACAGATTTTATCCTTCCAGTCTGTACTACCCAATTATTCTGCATTAAACACTTTTACTACATTTAAAGCTTAAAGCTGTCTGACATACAGATATGCTGAGGTTGAGAGGACATGTGCTACCCAAACTACAACCAGTATGAATCAGATGCTGGTTGGATGACCTTAGCCTGGTATATTTATATCTGAAATGCAATGGCTTTTCAGAGAAAATATAGTTTGACGATCCCAGCTGACTCTTCAAACTATACTTTTTCTGAAAAAATGGCGCATTTCCGATATAAATATACCAGACTACAATCGGGTTGACAGGCTCCAAGTCATGCTGCCTGTGATTTGGGCAGCAGGTTCCCTTTAAACTAATAACAAAGTATAAGTGCTTCTCACAAAATTAGAATATCCCCCCAAAAAAGTTAGTTTATTTCAATTCTTCAATACAAAAAGTGAAATTTGTATATTATATAGAGTCATTACAAACAGAGTGATCTATTTCAAGTGTTTATTTCTGGTAATGTTCATGATTATGGCTTACAGTCAATGAAAACCCAAATGTTATTATCTCAGTAAATTAGAATAATTAACAAAATACACATACAAAGGCTCCCTAAGCGTTTAAAAAGGTCCCTTAACTTCCGGTTCTGGCGCCAGCGTGGCTGCAGTGGGGTGAAGGAGCTCCGCGCTTCAGCCTGACATTGAGCGACTTAAATAGACCATCAGCGCGCGCTACTCACAGGAAAGGTGACCACTGACATCACCACATACCGGAGGCACCGTGGACAGCTGGCTCCAAAGCACAGGTGGCGAGAGCAGAGCCGCGGGAGTACGTGGGACGGCAGGAGAGATCCCCAAGATGGCAGCTGCAGCAGCGCCACAGAGCGGGAAGCTCAGGAGCAAGGGAAACCCGGAGTTGCAGCTGAAAACACCCAGGTCAGAATGGGGAGAGACAGGAGGAACCCGCATAAGCCCCAAAGGAGACCGCCGGCTGGAATTACAGAGCGGGGAAGGTCCTGTGACAGGGACGATTATACGGGGAGACCGCAGGGAGCTGGCGAGAGAGGTGGCAGGATACCTCACGGGAGATAAAAAATCTGCAGTGAAGGAGGCAGTAAAAGACGCTTTCTGCAGGGCACAAATCAGATTAGCTAAAGCTGACAATGAATTGAGGCTTGCAAGAGATGTCAAAAGCAATAATAAAGGATTTTGGGGATATGTCAAAAGTAAAAGAAATGTCAAAGATGCTATAGGATTTTTACAGGATGAAAATGATGAAATGGTAAGACAGGATGTTGAGAACGCCGAACTTTTAAATTCCTATTTTGCATCTGTTTTCTCTCAGAAAGGAAATGTAACACCAACTGTTCTTCACTGTCCTATTAAGGGAATAGAATAATCCAGGATATCTATAAACAGAAAGATAGTGAGGAAACACTTAGCTAACCTAAATGAATTCAAGTCTCCAGGTCCAGATGAATTACACCCCAGAGTACTGAAGGAGATAGCAGAAGAAATTTTTGATCCCCTCTCCATAATCTTTGAAAATTCTTGGAGAACAGGAGAAGTCCCAGAAGACTGGAGAAGAGCAAATGTTGTTCCTATCTTCAAAAAGGGGAAGAAGGTGGACCCAGGCAACTATAGGCCGGTGAGTCTGACTTCTATACCAAGAAAGATCTTTGAACAAATTATTAAACAACATGTATGTCAGTACCTGGATAAGAATGAAGTGATTAAACAGAGTCAGCATGGGTTTGTAACTAATAAGTCATGTCAGACTAACTTAATTTCCTTCTATGACGGAATCACTGATTGGGTGGATCAAGGAAATGCTGTAGATATAGTATATCTTGACTTCAGCAAAGCATTTGACAAAGTATCTCATACAATCCTTATTGAAAAAATGACTAAGTATGGAATGGACAAGGCAACTGTTAGGTGGATTCATATCTGGCTTAGTGATCGGACCCAGAGAGTGGTCATAAATGGCTGCACATCCAGTTGGAAGAATGTCTCAAGTGGGGTACCACAGGGCTCTGTCCTGGGCCCTGTATTGTTCAGCATCTTTATCAACTATTTAGATGAAGGAATTGAGGGTAAACTGATTAAATTTGCTGATGACACAAAGCTAGGAGGGATAGCTAATACTAGAGAAGAGAGAGAGAGGATTCAAAAAGATTTAAATAAACTGGAGAAGTGGGCAGCAACTAACAGAATGGTTTTTAACAGGGAAAAATGCAAAGTACTACATCTGGGCAATAAAAATGAAAAAAGCATATACAGAATGGGAGGAATAGGCCTAAGCAACAGCACATGTGAAAAAGACTTGGGTATACTAATAGATCACAGACTGAATATGAGTCAACAGTGTGATGCAGCAGCAAAAAAGGCAAATGCAATTCTAGGATGTATTAACAGAAGCATACAGTCTAGATCACGTGAAGTCATTATTTCCCTCTACTCCTCTTTGGTCAGACCTCATCTGGAATATTGTGTCCAGTTTTGGGCACCACATTTTAAAAAAGACATCAACAAACTGGAGCAAGTTCAGAAAAGAGCAACCAGAATGGTGACCGGTCTGCAAACCCTATCTTATGAGGAAAGGTTGCAGGATTTGGGATTGTTTAGTTTGCAAAAGAGAAGACTGAGAGGAGACTTAATAGCTGTCTACAAATATCTAAAGGGCTGTCACATTGTAGAAGGATCAACTTTATTCTCATTTGCACAAGGAAAGACTAGAAGCAATGGGATGAAACTGAATGGGAGGAGACACAGATTAGATATTAGCAAAAACTTTTTGACAGCTGGAGTGATCAATGAGTGGAACAAGCTGCCACGAGAAGTGGTGAGTTCTCTTTCAATGGAAGTCTTCAAACAGAGGCTGGACAGACATCTGACTGGGATGATTTAGCGAATCCTGCTTTGAGCAGGGGGTTGGACCAGATGGCCCAGGAGGTCCCTTCCAACTCTACGATTCTATGATTCTATGAGATCCACAAAATAACAGCCCAACATGCCAGCAGGCTGGAGCACTTGGAGCAGAGGGTGTCGGATATGGAAGATAGGACAATTCAGCTTGAACAGGAGCTGGAAGTGTCCCGAAAACAAGGCACATGGCTAAGGGACAAACTTGAGGACCTAGAAAACAGGTCCCGAAGAAATAACCTGCGGCTAGTGGGGCTACCCGAATCTATCACATATCAGCAACTCAATGACATTTTTGAACAAGAACTGCCTACAGCCCTAGGAATACAAGATAAGTGCAAGGTGGAAAGAGCACACAGGGTGGGCCTGCCTGGAGGGAGTATGGCCAGAGACATGCGCCTAAGTGGAGCAGGGCGCAGTGACCAACGTACTCAGAGACCTCGCCAGGCTATTGCAAAGTATCTGTATTTCAAGGATAAGGACAAAATTCTGCACCTTTTTAGGGCCAGGCGACAGCCACTCATGCTCCAAGGACATAAGGTTGTCATCTTTGAGGATTTTTCACCAGAAGTCACTAAAAAACGCGGGGCCTTCAGTGAGGTCTGTAGCCTCCTCTACAAGAAAGGCATCCAGTTCCAGCTACTTTACCCTGCTGTCCTCAAAACAAGGAACACGGATGGCTGCTTTAAAATTTGGAGGGACTCCAGCGAAGCCACGAGGGAGTTCATGTCATCTCCCATGAGATCTCCCAATGGATGTCGCGACGAGGAAAGAGAAAGTGAGGAAAGCAGCAACCGCTCAGACCGCCTGAAGACATGAGAGCTTCACTAGGAAGGCTTTTCTACAAGGACATCTCCAGACAGGAGGATCTCATTGATGGTGTCGGTTGATGTTGTACCTTAGATCGTTGCGTGATTACCCGAAAGTGAAGAAGGTCTCATGAACTTTTGAGAATGGCTGCAGCACGTTCATCCGGACACGTAGATATAAGTTGATTGTACTCTATCCATTTCCAATTTTTATGTCTTTATATTTCCAAAGTTTTTCTTTTTCTTTATATACAGCCGGTACTGCAATTATGTCAAGTTGGCCAGGTTGAGGAGAAGGTGGTGGAGGGCCATGTTGGAAAAAATGGAAGTACTAGTGATATACTGTACATGGCAAGGGGGAAAGGGAAGGGATGGGTGGGGAAGGGAATGTTGAAAATGTTTCTCATGTTGGGGTATTCAGTTCAGGGACTAGTTGGGTTTGGCTTGATATGTGCTGTAACACTTTAGATGCTTTCGTCAAGATTTGGTTCACTTCTCATAACACTCCTGAGGGCAGACTTTGGCTATTCCGCCCAATACTTTTTACACAGACAGATCGCTTGTTATTGAGCCACATGGTTACCACGAATGGTTAAGATCATAACATGGAATGTTAAGGGTCTCAAGACCCCGGAAAAAAGATCCTTGGTACTCAGGCACCTGAAAAGATTACATGGTGACATAGTCCTGCTCCAGGAGACACATTTGCCTCAACATGACATGTTCCGCATGCAAAGACTTTGGGTGAGAGAGGTTTATGGGTCGGGAGCCAAGGGAAGGCAGGTGGGGGTGATCATTCTGGTCAACAAAACACTTCCACACAAACTGGTAACGTACCAACATGATGATCAAGGAAGACATGTCAGAGTAGTCTTAGAAACTCCTAGCGGAATATTAGACATCCATAATGATTATGCCCCCAACTCGGCCAGGGATGTGTTTCTCCAAACCCTTTGCACCTCAATTATGACTTCTGGCGCACATAACTTGATAACTGGAGGAGACATGAATGAGGTAATGCTGGATTCGGAGGACAGATCGAAAAGTGGGAGGAGTGGAAGCAGCTCAAATACAGGGAGAGGAAACTCTCCTCTGTGCAATTTTGCAACTGATCTAATGACCAGGGATGTGTGGAGACAACATCATCCGGTCGAGCGGCAATACACCCACTATTCACACCTGCACAATTCATGGTCCCGTATTGACATGTTCCTGGTTAGCGAGAGCCTAACTGCAAAGGTTAAGGAGGCCGAGATAGGTGATCTGGTCATTTCAGATCATGCTCCAGTGGCCCTGACCTTATTTGATATGCACCCAAAAGGCTCGGACATAATATGGAGGTTCCGTCATTTCTTAAAAAAAGACAAAGACTTCGCCAAACTGTTGGGAGAGTGGTGGTCAGAGTATTTACATCACAACCATCAATCCACAATGGATCACACACTACTCTGGGAGACGGCTAAAGCCGTTCTCAGAGGTAAAATAATAGCACACACTTTAGTGATGAAGAGGAGAGTGACCGACCAATATTTAAAGACAAGTAACTCAGACAAGCGTACAATAAGTTTCAAGGGCACCCCGTTGAGGTCAATAAAAGCGCTTGGTTGGAAGCGAAGTCAGAATTTGACACCTGGGCCAGAAAGAAGGAGATCTTGGGGAAGTCATTGAGGGATGACGAGCTCCACAGGTTTGGTGACAAAGCTGGACGCATGATGGCTAACCTAGCCAAAGGTAGACATCCAGGGACTCAAATAGCAGCACTCAAAAGACAACATGACTCCATAACGACTGACCCGCGAGAAATAAACAGCCTTTTGGGGAGGTTCTACGCTTCTCTATACGAACCCCGATGGTCTGTTCAGGTGCAGGGAAGGAGATGGCTGGAGGGTGTGGAACTCCCGTTGATCTCTGAAACTGATTTATTAGAGTTAAATAGGGAAATAACTGAGGAAGAGAATTCTAGAGTTATTGGGGATCTAAATATTCATAAAGCCCCAGGGCCGGACGGGTTTGACGCCAGCCTCTATAAAATTTTGAAGGACCAGATTGCCCCGCATTTGAAAAATCTATATAATGATGTCCTGAGAGGCCAAGTCACTTCTGATCACATGAACACAGCCTATATTAAACTCATCCCAAAGGACGATAAACCCACTGATAACCCGGCCTACTTTCGCCCTATCTCTTTGATCAACCAGGATTTATAAATTTTGGCAAAAATTATGGCAGACAGACTGGCAGGGACTCTTCCTAAACTATTGGGACCTGAACAAGCAGAATTTGTGAGGGGGAAATCGGTGGTAAGAAACATAAGACGTTCAATGATGGTGCTAGAGGCAGTGAGGCTGGGAGACCATTGGGGAGGAGCTCCAGCCATGGTCATGCTAGATGCAGAAAAAGCGTTTGATAGTGTGGGGTGGCCATGGCTGGAGCAGGTGCTGGATAAGTTTGGTGTGCAGGGAGAAATCAGAAACCTCCTGTCCTCGATATATACTAATCCCAAAGCCAGAGTTCATACACCGGGGTTTTTGTCAGACATAATATCATTAGGGAGAGGTACGAGACAGGGCTGCCCCCTTTCGCTGCTATTGTTTAATCTAGCCATTGAGCCACTTGCCAGGTTTATCAATGCGGGCCCAAGCTTCCAATGGATTAAAGTGGGCGAAAGAGAGATAAAATCTAGTTTCTTTGCGGACGATATTATTCTTTATATGGAAGACCCAAGTAGAGACCTTCCTGGCTTAATGAGGGAGTTGGATACCTTCGGAGAGATATCGGGGTTTAGACTTAATAAAACTAAGTGCGAGGCTATGTTTCTTACTCATAGGCCTCAAGGAATTGACCAATTAGAACGGGGACAGGCTTAAATACATCGCATACCAATAGCAAGCAAGGCGATAAAATATTTGGGGATCTTTTGGGGGAAGACTCAAGAGATATCTATAGACTTAACTATGCCCCCATTATAAATAAAATAATACAGGAACTGAAAAAGTGGAAAGACCTGCCATTGTTGCTCTTGGGAAGTAACTCTCTGATTAAGATGATCAGCTTTTCCCGTCTACTGTATCCCCTGCAAACATTGCCCCTCCTTTAAGACACGTAGATATAAATAAGCTCAACAAAGCCTTTTCTGATTTTCTATGGGGAGAAAGAAAAAGTAGAATCAGAAAACGTATATTGATGCTATCGAGGGATGATGGGGGATAGCACTGCCCAACATCAGAGGGTACAATCTGGCCTGCATTGCCAGACACATTCTTGACTGGCTAAGACACACTAGCAGACACTCAGACTACACATTGGAGTCAGACTGGTGTAAGCCCTGGGACCTCACAGCGATCTTGCACTCCTAAAGCACGACATTAGACCCAAAGGTGAGAAACTCAGTGATCTTTCGGGACACTAGGGTGGCTTGGAAGGCCATAAGATGCAATCTAGGCATGTCGTGGAGGATATCTAAATATTTGACACCATGGGGACACCCCGACTTTAGTCAAGGAAAAGATAATGCTCTGTTTCAAATCTGGAGGGAAAAAGGAGTTAGAACTATGGGGGACCTGATGCAGATTCAAGAAAATAGATGGATGACGGCAGATGAGATTTTTCTCAGGTGGGGACTTGACCCTTCTCATATCTTGCAATATGCTCAGCTGCGACACCATTTATTCTCCAAATTACGAGACATACATAAAGAGTGTTATTCTTCCGAACTCGACAATCTTCTTTCAAGACACACATCTGAAGTGAATATCTCAACTATTTACCGGACCATGGGGGGAACCCTACTGCCTTTGGGTCCACAGCTGTTCAAGGGCTGGGAAACTAGACTCCAGGAAACGGGGGTAGGGGAATTGATTCTGTCTGGGTGGAATGAGCTACGCAAGCATGTAAGTAATGAAAGATGGAGGGATACTTAGAGCCATACTAGGCTTCAATTTACCGGTCACACAAACTCACAAGGAGAGGCGGCAGGCTTGCCCAAAATGTGACACCGCCAAGACAGACATGTTCCACGGTATATGGGAATGTGGTCTCGTACACACTCAGTGGGAGGAAATTAAAAATTGGGCGGGAGGCCTGATGAACATACACTTCCCACTAGACAAAATGCTATGGATTTTTCATAAGAGCACTGATTTAAGGATGACCAAGTCAAACTCTCAGCTATTGCACACAATTGCAATCCTGTACAAAAGACTTATTTTAAGACAATGGTTGGATGGGAGTGTACCACTTCTCCGCCAGCTGCTGGTGGAACTAAAGAGGGTGATGACTCTAGAGAAAATAGAAGCAGAAAGTGACAAAGACAGTAAGAAGACAAAATTTTTCTCAAAATGGAAGGATTTTATTTTGCAACAGTTTTCCAGAGAGGACATCATTGCTCTGGTCTCACCCTTCCAGAACACATCCTGGTACAACCTAGAAGACTTGCAGGGCACGTTGGGTGGCTTGAGATTAGGGGTAGACCCACGGTCATGAAACATGGGGCAGAAAAGTAGAGGGAGAACCAGGTCGAGAGGTGTAAAGTTAGTTTATGATTATGAAAGCATCACATGAGTAAATTGGAGGGTAAGGGGGAAGAGGGGGGGTTACACTGTTGTGTTATTTGGCCATTTCTACCAGCAATTCTGGATTGTTCATATTAAACGAGTATTTGTAAAGGCACTTTTGAGATGGGAAAGTCCGAGGTGTGGGGGCTTCCGCGAATGTTTTCGAGGAGCCTCAGTGGGTTAAAGAGATGAAGCATGAGCTGAAAAGTATTAAGGGCGAGTTGGCCGAAGTAAAGAGAAGAACCGAGACCGGGACTGGACGACCTAGCTTTAACCCCGGCTCCTGGGGATCACGCTCAGTGTAGGGTCGTGGGCCGGGGGTTGGTCCCTCTTCTTACCGCACAGAGATGAAACAGAGACAAGATGGAGACAGATTCTGGGTGCAACAGGTCCATGTTTTATTCTCTCTTGCCGCCCACTTGACGGCCTCCGCAGTACACCGCACTTCTCTTCACTTCATGGCCCACCGTTTCCAGCGCCTGTTATACACACCGTACTTTTACATTAGGGACGTACATGCACGTACCGTCCCTTCTTCACTGTTTGACGCTCCTGACAGGTCCGTCACTGTGGCCGCCTTAGGCCTGTAAACCAACAGCAATTTTACTGGTCAGGCGTCGTGTCAAATACGATGTCCCACACCCGGTGTCTCGTCTCTTCTGTGGTTCTTCCTGTCAGGACCACCCCCTTGAAGTTCTCTCTCCTCAGTCCCCCTGGTCTGTTTCTCCTCAGAGTGCACGGACTGTCGTAGTCCTCCTGTCACCTGAGCTCCCCCTGGGGACTGGAACTTTCTGGAACCCTCCCTCAGTATTTATACCATTCCCGGTTCCCTGTGACTCCGCCCCAAATGACCAATGGTTTCCTAAGCTGGTGTCAAGTCCTTTGCTCACACTCCTCCCTGCCTTCTAATGGTCAACCCAGGTACTGCACGTCCACTACACTTTCCTAGCTGTTTCCCTACTGTAGTAACTGACAACTCTCTGAACTGTGCAAACCTTTCCTTCTCTACACTGACAGGTCCGTCCGTCCATCAGGTCACCTTCCCTACACTCCCCCTTCCTTTGTCCATTGACGTCCTTGACAATCGTCATCCCTGCCTTCGTCGTTCTGAAGCTTCACCTACACTCTGTTGTCGGACCAGCTTTTGGGCCAAACCCACTACCTGTGTGGGCCGAACCATACTGGGAGCATCATGCTCTGAGTAGCCTACTGCTACTCACCAGCGCGCACGCCACATGACAACGTCTTTCACACTGGGCTAGGTACACCCATATTCTCTCTATGGCGTGTACCTTCCTCTACTCTCCCCTTCTGTTACCTTCCACTGTCTGGTACGCCATCATCGAGGTCTCACAACTAGCAGATCATTGCCGGCGTCCGTCTCTCCTTCAGGGGTGTCCGTGGTGTCGGGGACCTGACCTAGGACGGCTGTCTTTTCACATCTTTCACCTCTTGTACCTTTCCTTCAATTACATGTCATTGTCGGCGTCTCAGTCTCCCAGACCCTCTTCACACATAGACCCCTCTTCGGATCTCACACTTCCCGTTGGTCCCTCAGACCTTCCCTTACCCGGACCTGTTGCATTTTACTTTGGCATATTATACATTAAACAACTTTATAATAGCACAAGTACCCATTTTTATATATTTTTTTCATTTTCTTTTGCTTCTAAAACCAACATACAACAATACAACATCACATGTTCTCCTCCCCCTTCCTTTGAGATGGACACTTCCCCTTTTTTTTTTTCATCCCAGCCATGTCAGGCAAACTAACTGCAGCAAAAACATTTTCTATAACTTGGACGGAAAACTGTCCTCATGGTCTGCACAATGGTGCAACGGAATCCTGACAGTCCAGACCATCTCATGATGGCCGATAGCAAGGGGCCCCACAGTCGTGGAGCTCCTGGGATGCAGGGAGTGTCCACAACAGTCCTCTTTACAGGGGTTCGCCTTCTTCGGGCTCCGCCAGTACTGCCACCGCAGAATATCCGCGGGGGCAGTATTCTTTATAATAGGAAACTAAGTCCCCTTCCTTCAGAGCCTGGCCATGCCGTATGGAGGCCACATTCACATACACCTTCTGGCCAGTCTTATCACAGATGAAACCGTACCCTCTGTCAACGTTGGTGTACACCAGCCGCCCCTTCGATCTCTTCACCGCCATACCTGCCTCTCCCTTTTCATGCAGCTGCTTCCAGATCGCTTGCTCCCATGCCTTCTTCCCATTAATAACCTCCGCCACCCAAATGGAGGGTGCTGCGCAGGCTCTAGAGTCTGGTGGGGGGGACTTTGCCGAAAAAGCGTGTGGACCAGAGGCAGCCAATGATATCTGCGGCCCAGCTGGGGCCGGGTGGCGGACGGGAGCAGCTGTGTTTCCGGAGGACTGGGCCACAGGGCCTGTCAAGCAGGCCGCAGCCAGTTCTAGTGCTGACATAGCCGCGGCCGCAGGGTAGGCCGCACCCAAAACCTCCAACAGAGCCGGGGTGGCGGCCGGTTCTGGTAATGAAGCTGTTACCGGTCATGGGAGCACAGCCGCGTCTTCTGTAACCGAGCTCTGCACTGGTGACTCCGGGAGGGACGACTCAGGGACGGGGGCAGGGGCCTCGCTCAACTCCGCGTACACCATAGGGCCCTCCGCAGCCAGACATTTCGTTATGCTGGAGGCTGGTTGCCGTGGCAGAATGGTGGGGGCCGCTTGTGAAGCCGCCGGCAGGGCCGGGGGAACTCTCACGTTCCCCGGCGCCGCGGCCTCCGTCACATAACCACGCGGCTCCTCCCGCAGTCTCTGCTCCTCAACTCGCTGTCCCGAGGGCCTAGCCTCCAGGCTCAGGGACTCTGCGGGGAAGTCCTCCGCCGGTATCAATGGCGGCCGCTCCTTCTGGCTCTGCACAGGCTCAGCTTCCTGCCCGTGGATCTGGAGATGACGTCTTCTGGCTCAGCTCAGTCTCTCGCCGCCATTGCCACTCCAGGCGGCTGATGCCCCGACACCCGCAGCGTCTCATACCATCCAGTGGGCAGCAATCGAATGGCGCCAAGCAGCCGCACCCAAGCTTTTCTTCGGTGTCACTCCCTCTGTGGGGTGGGGCGTCGGCAGGCCTCTCAACCCACCAGTCAGGGTCCAATGTATGGAAGCATCGGTCTCCGGGCACATACAGTTTCCTTTTGGGGTACGTTGGAGGGGGTCCCAGTCCATTCTGAACAACTGCGAACACCTGGACCTCTCCTCTACGCTGAAGCAATACCGCCATAATGCACAGTACTTGGTACCGCCCCGGATCCTCTGCTGGCCACACAGATCCGCCACAGCGCTCCCCATTTGTATTCCACAGGTAGGTAATTTGTAATCCACAGGTGATTGTAATCCAAACAGAGTAGTCCCAGTCTTTTTCCATTCTTTGAGGCAGGTCTGCCGCAGAAGATGACGTATTAGCGACGTTGATCCTGCCGACTACGCCAAATGTAGGGTCGTGGGCCGGGCTGGGGGGTGGTCCCTCTTCTTACCACGCAGAGATGAAACAGAGACAAGATGGAGACAGATTCTGGGTGCAACAGGTCCATGTTTTATTCTCTCTTGCCGCCCACTTGACGGCCTCCGCAGTACACCGCACTTCTCTTCACTTCACAGCCCACCGTTTCCAGGGCCCATTATACACACCGTACTTTTACATTAGGGACGTACATGCACGTACCGTCCCTTCTTCACTGTTTGACGCTCCTGACAGGTCTGTCACTGTGGCCGCCGTAGGCCTGTAAACCAACAGCAATTTTACTGGTCAGGCGTCGTGTTAAATACGGTGTCCCACACACGGTGTCTCGTCTCTTCTGTGGTTCTTCCTGTCAGGACCACCCCCCTGACGTTCTCTCTCCTCAGTCCCCCTGGTCTGTTTCTCCTCAGAGTGCACGAACTGTCGTAGTCCTCCTGTCACCTTAGCTCCCCCTGGGGACTGGAACTTTCTGGAACCCTCCCTCAGTATTTATACCATTCCCGGTTCCCTGTGACTCCGCCCCCCATGACCAACGGTTTCCTAAGCCCTAAGCTGATGTCAAGTCATTTGCTCACACTCCTCCCTGCCCTCTAATGGTCAACCCAGGTACTGCACATCCACTACACTTTCCTAGCTGTTTCCCTACTGTAGTAAGGCTGGTTTCACATTTGCGTTTTTTAGCGCTGGAAAAAAACGCATACGTGCGCATGCGATTTTTCCCCTATATTTAACATGGGTGCGCATACCTGCGCACTTGTAAGCGCATGTATGCGATTTTCATGCGCTGCGTTTTTTTGGGTTGTGCGATGGTATTTTCCAGACGCTGCATGTTGCATTTTTTGGCCCTTGAAAAAATCGCATGCGCACGTATGCGCACGTTTTGCGCTAAAAATGGCCATTATAGCCTATGGATGCGCATACGTGCGCACTGGCATGCGCAGGTATGCGCTTTTTTAGCGCAGCGTTTTTTGGGTGGTGTCCACTTTTTATCCTAGTTAGAATCTTCTAAAGTCCAAAAAAAAAAGGCTATATAAAGGAGGTGCCTGCCAAAACTCTGCCACTACTACACTAGACAGATTGAAGAGCAGACATTCAACCAAGAACACATTATATCAGCGAAGAATGTGAGTATATTACATTATATGCCTGTCCTTTTAAATTATGTATGTACTAATGATTTTTATTATTTTTACATGCAGTATGTCTTCAGAATCGGAGTATTCCCCATCGCGGCAGGAATTGGCGCAAGCAGACCGTGAGGTGATTATTTTCGTGCATCTGGTAAGTATATCTGCTGCTTCTCCAAATCTCTTACGTTTTTTTCAACTTTCAGACATCGTCATCATCATCTGCGGACGGGAATAGTGAGGGCGAACAGCAGGAGCAGCGAAGCCAAGTCCCGGTGGTGATACGTAATGTAAGTATCAAATGATTTGTAATGTTTTTTTTTTTTTTTTATCTTCTATTTTTACTCTTTTTTTTTTTTCTTTTTTTGTAACTTTTTAGTCAATTTAAATTTGATTATTCTAATGAATGTGTTTTGTCTAGGTTCCACAACGGGATGAAGACGTCTACCTGGATAATGAGCAGCTCATCAGCCTGGTCCAGGAGCGTTCGCCGTTGTGGGACAGCCGTGACCGGCTGTACAAGGACAATGTGGTGACACGGCGGCTATGGAATGAGGTGGCCGCAGCGTTGATGGATGGCTGGGACAGCGCCACAGCATCCGCCAAAAAGGCGTTTAGTGAGTATTTCCCTGCTCTGTATTGTGCCGCAGTGACTGTTGTCCTTGACGGCACTGTTGGGTTTCGTGCTAGGCGTATTCTAGCAGGAAACCCAACAGTGTCATCGTGGTCTACAGTGACTGCTTTGAGTATTGTATTGCTACATTGTGCCGCAGTGACTGTTGTCCTTGACGGCACTGTTGGGTTTCGTGCTAGGCGTATTCTAGCAGGAAACCCAACAGTGTCATCGGGGTCTACAGTGACTGCTTTGAGTATTGTATTGCTACATTGTGCCGCAGTGACTGTTGTCCTTGACGGCACTGTTGGGTTTCGTGCTAGGCGTATTCTAGCAGGAAACCCAACAGTGTCATCGGGGTCTACAGTGACTGCTTTGAGTATTGTATTGCTACATTGTGCCGCAGTGACTGTTGTCCTTGACGGCACTGTTGGGTTTCGTGCTAGGCGTATTCTAGCAGGAAACCCAACAGTGTCATCGTGGTCTACAGTGACTGCTTTGAGTATTGTATTGCTACATTGTGCCGCAGTGACTGTTGTCCTTGACGGCACTGTTGGGTTTCGTGCTAGGCGTATTCTAGCAGGAAACCCAACAGTGTCATCGGGGTCTACAGTGACTGCTTTGAGTATTGTATTGCTACATTGTGCCGCAGTGACTGTTGTCCTTGACGGCACTGTTGGGTTTCGTGCTAGGCGTATTCTAGCAGGAAACCCAACAGTGTCATCGTGGTCTACAGTGACTGCTTTG